>NC_083288.1:48521186-49121186 GCF_963506605.1 Zootoca vivipara
CAGAAGGCAGAGAGAAGACCTCAGGTGCCAGGGAAATGTCAGAGGATGGACAAATGCAAGGCAAGAGAGCCGGCGGCGGGTGAACCCTCACCCAGACATGGGGGGGGAAGGGCACAGCAGGCTGTGGACCATATAGCCCCCCTCCCCCCAAAATGGAGGAATTGTAGTAATGGTGGGGTGAGGGAGAGGGGGGGGGGAAGAAGCCACAGAAGGCAATGTTAAAAGGAGCACATGTGAAATTCTCCCCTCCCCCCAAGAAGAAGGGAGATGAACTGTCAGATGGGAAATGATCGGCGGGGGTGGTAAGAGGAAGAAATGGTGAGGGGGGGTGGGTAGAAAAAGGATCCAGTTGGTGAGGGGGAAGCCTGCCAAGAAAACGTGGGCGCAAGTATCCGCCCCCCCAAAAAAGAGGCTCCTTCGGGGATGGAGGGATGTGGGGGCGGAAGTGCAGAGGGGTGTCCTATGTTGTTAAAGGGGGAGTCCTCGCAGCAAGAAGTCGTTTCCACTGCACGCCCCCCACCTCAGGAGGGATCGACGTGAGGGGTGGGGTGGCTTTGCAGCGTATAGTTTGGGGTGGGAGAGGCTGTGCTTCAGTCAGGCTCCACCCTTGCTGAGAACCCCTTCCTTGGGGGCTGGGGTTCCCTCCACACAAACAGAGGCGCCCACAAAAGGATTCAGTCAGAGACACACCTTTATTGTTAAAATCGACATAAAAATAAGGCACACTGGGAAACAGACAGATGGAAAAATCGCCACCGGAGCCACAGACCTGACCCTCCCCCTGCAAAAGACTTCCTGCGCCCCGATACTTTCCTGCAAAAGTGACCCCTAAAACCCATAATACACACATAGACACCTCTCTCAGTTCTCGAGATTTTTGTTCTTCCAGAAGGGCGCCCCAGTTACACAGGGAAGCATTTGTAGGCTGCAAGGCCCGGTTTTGCCAACCTGGGCCCTCCATATCACAACTCCCATCAGCCACAGCCAGCACAGGCCCGATGGGAGTTGTAGTCCAAAAACATCTGGAGAGCCCCAGGTTGGCAAAGACTGCTTTGGGGCATTCCCCATCCCAATGGGAACTGGGCTACAATGATGAGCTTCGCAGAGATCAGTGTTTCTCAAACTTGGGTTTCCAGCTGTTTTTGGATTACAACTCCCATCATCCCTAGTTAGAAGGAACAGTGGTCAGGGATGATGGGAATTGTATCCCCAAAACACCTGGAGACCCAAGTTCGAGAAACATGGATCTAGATCAGGCATCCCCAAACTGCAGCCCTCCAGAAGTTTTGGCCTACAACTCCCATGATCCCTAACTAACAGGACCAGTGGTCAGGGAAGATGGGAATTGTAGTCCAAAACATCTGGAGGGCCGAAGTTTGGGGATGCCTGATCTAGATGATACTTCTTCCAACAAACCTGGACCAGGGATGGACTGCCCCACCCTCTTTGGGAGTAAGACGTCCTTATAGTTCCCTAGAATTTGTTTTAAATCATCGTGACCCACCCTGGGACCTTAGGGTGAAGGGTAGGTAATAAACCGATCACCACCACATTTTTTAAAAAACACATACGATCTCAAATAAGACCCAGAGATCAATTTCCCCCTTGCCACCTTCCCATTTATTGGGAGGGACGCCTGTGTCTCGCCCCGTCATCTCTCCTCCGGGGGAGCAACTGTGCCCCCCACCTCCAATAGCCAAGCACCCCTCCCCCCTCACTCAACACCCCCACATCTTTATTCCTGGGGTGCACAGTGGGCAATGCAAAACCATCCATCTGGTTGTTCACATAGTTGAGTAGGAAGGCAGGCTGGACTCCCCCCCCCCAATCCCATCAGAGACGGGATGGGGACCCCCCAGCCACCACCACGGTCTCCCCTGTGATGTAGTCGGCGTCCGGGGAACAGAGGAAGGAGACTATGCCAGAGCAGTCCGACGGCTCTCCCATCCTAAGGAAGAGAGGGAAGAAAGGGAATCAGTCCGATTAGCGGGTATTCCTGGTGGAAGCAAGACAAAGAAAGGACGGGGCTTAATTGGAGGGACATGAAATGAGCCTGCAGGATCAGGCCAATGGCCCATCTAGTCCAGCATTCTGTTCTCACAGCGGCCAACCTTTTCGGACGCCTGCAAGCCGGACCCGAGCGCAACAGCACTCTGCTCACGAGAGATTCCCCAGCAAGTGGTTTTCTGTGGCCTCTTGACAGTGGAGGCAGAATATGGCTGTTGTCCAAGGGCAGGGCCGGGAAAAAGGAGGCGGCGCAGCCTAGTGGGGAAAGGAGATGAGGCCGAGGAATTGGAGGCAGGAGGAGGAAAGGTGAATCTCTAGGTAAGAGGAAGATGATGATGCCAACGAGGCCTGGGGGTAACCAACCCCTAATCCAGGCCTGGATTGATTTGCTGTTCAACCCGGAACGGCCGAGGGCTGGAGCTTTGGATATCCCTCGTTCCATTTCATTATCATTCTGTAAGTTTCTGCATCACCACCGCCACTGCTCTGCTCTGCCTGCCTTCCTGTGTAACCTGGAGATTTTCCAGAAGCAATTCCACAATTGCCACATGTGCAATTTTCTGCAGTTGTCAGTTTGCTTCTTTTCTCTCTCCCCTCTCTTTTTTTTTTTAATTAGGCAACTAAAACGCCTGAAAACCCTGATGCAATAACGGTGCTTGCTTTTTGTGCACTGTTTAAATCAATGCGCAAATGCGCTGGGGCGCATTTGTTGGGGGGGGCAGGATGCACGCATGTGCACATGCGCAGTGGGCCAAGCAGAACACAGAAATAAAATTTTAAAAATGAAAGCACAGTAAGATTGCGAAGCACTCCACACACACAGTCAGGTTATTTTAGATCCTCAAGGCCTGAGGAGGCATTTTAGTTGAGAGTGGAATGAAGTTTGTAATTCCGGCCCATGAAGTTCCTAATTTATTTATTTGTTGCATTTGCATCCCACCTCCAAGAAGCTCAAGGCGGCGTACATGGCTCTTCTCCCCCTCCCCATTTTATCCTTACAACAACCCTGCGAGGTAGGCTAGGCTGAGAGGGAGTAACTGGCCTAAGATCACCCAGCGAGTTTAATTATTTGAGCACTGTCTCCCAGGTGCTGTGGGACCCAGGTGGCGCTGTGGGTTAAACCACTGAGCCTAGGGCTTGCTGATCAGAAGGTCGGCGGTTCGAATCCCTGCAACGGGGTGAACTCCCGTTGCTCGGTCCCAGCTCCTGCCCACCTAGCAGTTCGAAAGCACATCAAAGTGCAAGTAGATAAATAGGGACTGCTCCGGTGGGAAGGTAAACGGCGTTTCCGTGCCCTGCTCTGGTTCGCCAGAAGCAGCTTTGTCATGCTGGCCACATGACCCAGATGCTGTCTGTGGACAAACGCCGGCTCCCTCGGCCTATAGAGCGAGATGAGGGCCGCAACCCCAGAGTCGGACACGACTGGACCTGATGTCAGGGGCCCCTTTACCTTTACTCCCAGGTGCTAGTCAGACACTAAGCAGGAGAGAGAACTTTTTTGGAAGAAAGAACTGTTCAGACCTGGTACCTCTAAACTGACGATGTTTTTAAGGGTGTTGTGATCTTTAATTCAAAATGTTGTCTCTTTCGCACCTGGATCTGCATGGGTTCAAGTCAAGCAAAAAAAATTGAGGCCACATTTTGGCCTTTTTAGTTTGTTTAAAAGGTATGTCAGGGTGGTGGGTAGGGCCTCTACTAGGGCCAGGGCCTTTTCAGTATTGGCCCCAACTTGGTGGAACGCTCTTTCACAGGAGACCAGGGCCCTCCTGCGGGATTTGTCATCTTCCCACAGGGCCTGCAAGACAGAGCTGTTCCGCCTGGCCTTTGGGTTGGACTTAGTCTGACCCCTGTGTTTTCCTCCCTCATGGCTTGGATTTACGGGCTACTTAAAATCAGGCTGCATTTTAAATTTTAATACTGTATTTTAATCAATTGCTTTTTATGTTTTATTGTAATTTTATTGGTGTGAGCTGCCTTGAACCCGGTTTTGACTGGGGAGGGTGGGGTATAAATAAATTATTATTATTATTATTATTATTATTATTATTATTATTATTATTATTAGGGGAGATGATAGAAGTGTATAAAAATTATGCATGGTTTGGAGAAAGTGGAGAGAGAAATGTTTCTCCTCCCTCACTCTTAATACTAGAATTTGCGACCATCCAACGTAGCTGAATACTGCTAGCTTCACAGCCAGGCAAAAGCTTTTTACTTTTTCGCACAGCGCATAGTTAAACTTTGGAATTTTGCCCCCTGCCCGCAAGAGGTGGTGACGGCCACCCATTTGAAAAGCTAATAAAGAGGATTAGACAAAATTCATTACCCGCGGCCCTGTGGGATATCTTCAGGAGAAGAAAAGGCTAAGGAATAAACCCTGCACAAATCTGGAATGAACTTCCTAAGGGGGTTGGATGGCGTCTTGTATGCCTCCTTCCGGCAAGTCCTGTAGCCAGGCTGTTGCCGAACGTATTGCTCTGCTTTCCTTTGGACCACATCAGCCAGGCTGAGATGTGGTCTGGGCAGCCCAGGACCCCCATACACACCACCCAGGCCTGCGCCACAGAGAGGCCATTTTGGTTGCTGCTAACGCAGCAAAAGCAACGCAGGAGGCAGCCGTTACAAGTTACGGGTCTCTTGCAGCCACAGCGGGTGCTGCGATTCTCCAGTGGTTCGACTTTGCCCACGGAGACACACTCCACTGTCTTTCGAGACAGATGGATGCCAACAATGAGACAAATTCATGGGGAGAATAAGGCGATCAATGGCTAGCAACCACAACGGCTATGCTTCCCCCACCCGTTGGGAGGCAAGAACGCCCATCGCTGAAAATTGCAAGTGGGGAGATTGTCGCAGCACTCACGTCCTGCTTGCAAGTTTCCCCTGGGGGCATCAGGCTGGCCACTGAGAGATCATGGGCGAGGTTGGCCATTTGCCTGATCCAGCTACAGAGATCACCTCCTGATCTTATTCGACAAGCCTCAAATCTGCCTGCCCATTCCAGAGTCTGCCGTGTGGCCGTCGGCTCCCAGATGAATTTGTCTGGGCGACAGCACCACATACAGTCAGTTTAAGTACGCCTCGGTTTGAGTATTTTCAGTTTAAGTACTCCGCGGACCCGTCTGGAACAGATTAATCCACTTTCCATTACTTTCAATGGGAAAGTTTGCTTTAGGTTAAGTACGCTTCAGGTTAAGTACAGAATTCCGGAACCAATTGTGTTTGTAAACTGAGGTACAGGGTCAAACTCCTGGCTCTTGACCTGCAACCCCATTCCCTGGCCCTCAACTCCTGCCTCTCACACCAGTTGCCAGCACCGAGAGCCCCTACGAGGAAGGGGCACCTCCCCATATGACCCTGACCCTACAATTATCCTCTGAGTCCCTTCTTTGAGTGCCTCCTCTGTGAGAGGTCTGAAGGGCTTTTTCAGTGGTGGCTCCCTGCTTATGGGATGCTCTCCCCAGAAAGGCCTGCCTGGCCCCTTCCTTACATACCTTGACTTTTCTCCCAGATCTTTGTTTAAATATGGCCTTTCAAATCTTGTAGGTTTTTTTTAAAAAAAAGACAACTGCTGCTTGTTACGTCATGTACTTTTTGTGTTTTTATATTGTAAACTGCCCTTTGATACTCAGATGACAGGTGGTATAGATATTTAATAAATAAGTGGCTGCAGGTTGCGCCAGGACTCAGGCCTAGCTAGAGCTGCTTAAGCCACCCGGTGGGACACCGTGCGGACTTATTCCACATCCATCTTGCTCAGTGTTGTCTACTCTAGGCGGCGGCAGCAGCTCTCCAAGGGTTGGGAGGCGGGAGTAGGCAAGAGGGCTGGCCGGGTGCTCCAAAACAGGGGCTCTCTTCAAGCTTACAGGTGAAACTCGGAAAATTAGAATATGGTCAAAAAGTGCATATATTTCAGTAATGCAACTTAAAAGGTGAAAACAGTATATGAGATAGATGCATGACATGCAAAGCAAGATATGTCAAGCCTTTATTTGTTGTAATTGTAATTATTTGTCGTTATGGGGGGTCAATTATAAATGGAATGTAATTAATGAAATGTAATAGCAGTTTATTTTTGTTTATTTTTGTATTATTGTAACTATTTGTTTTATTTCTTTGGAATTTCCAAAAGCAAGCATTTGTAAAAATTAAAAGAAAAATAAAAAATAATAAGTTGCATTACAGTGGAACCTCTGTTTACGAACACCTCGGTTTACGAATTTTTGGTTTACGAACGCCACAGACCCATCTGGAACGGATTAATTCACTTTCCATTACTTTCAATGGGAAAGTTCGCTTCAGTTTATGAACGCTTCAGTTTATGAACAGACCTCTGGAACCAATTACACCCATGCCTCGGGTTAAGTACGCTTCAGGTTGAGTACTCCGCGGACCCGTCTGGAACAGATTAATCCACTTTCCATTATTTTCAATGGGAAAGTTCGCTTCAGTTTATGAACGCTTCAGTTTAAGTACTCTGTGGACTGTCTGGAACAGATTAATCCACTTTCCATTACTTTCAATGGGAAAGTTCGCTTCAGTTTATGAACAGACTTCCAGAACCAATTGTGTTCATAAACCGAGGTACCACTGTATTGATATAAATGCATTTTTCGATGATATTCTAATTTCCCGAGTTTCATCTGTAATTGCAGTGTGTGCGTGTTGGGGTTCTTTTTGTAGGTTGGTAGGTAGGTGGGGTGGAGTTCATCACTGTGGTTAAACCCCCACACCCCATGCACTGTGAGACCCCCCCCCCCAGCAGTAACCACCCACCACCCATTTCCACGTTGCAATCAGGCTTGCAAAAAAACTGTTTTTTTGTAGGAGACTTTTCCACAAAAAAACCCTAATGGCTCCGTGTCCGCAGCAGGCGGGTTTACATGATACTCGCAGAGTGCGCAGCTGGGGAAAGGAGAGAAGGGTTAAACCTCCTCTGTCGAACTGCGCTCTCCGTGAAAATCATCCCTGCCACCCACTTCCAGGCATTTATAGCCTTTTCCCCAGCCTTTACTGCTGTGGGTTTGAGGTGGCGGCAGGAAGCGAGTGAATCCGTGCGTCTGGGGAGGGGCTGTAGTTTGGCAGCAGAGCACCAAACCGCTCTGAACACAAATCAAGGTTTTTAGGTTTATCATAAGCTGATTAAATAATTTTTTTTTTACAATATCCCACAATGTATTAACATTTTGTCACTCGCTTTCATACGGAACCTCCAAATAGGGCTGGGAATGAATGTTCCCGGACTGAAATCCAGGAGAGCGGCTGCCAGCCGGAGTTGACAATACTGAGCTAGAAGATGGACCCCTATAGGTCTGACTCAGGATGAGGTGGTTTTGGATGTACAGCACATTCTGCATGCAGCGGTGTGCTATGTGCACCTGAGTGCGCCGGCTGGGGCCCCATCCGTGGTAGGCCCTGGAAGGCTCTCCACAAAAGAATGTGGATCTCGGTTTGAGAACGGTTCCCCAACTCTGCCGCTAACAAACGTCAAAACGGCTCAGGACCGCAATACCTCAAGGACCGCCTCTCCCCCTATAAACCGACCCAGACCCTGTGTTCATCTTCCCAGGCCCTTCTTCATGTGGCTCCTCCATGAGAGGTCTAGGGCAGCAGTACAACAACGGGGCCTTCTCTGCTGTGGCTCCCCACTTGTGGGATACTCTCCCCAGGGAGGTTCGCCTGGCGCCTTCATTATACACCTTTAGGTGCCAGGCCAAAAAACCCCGTTCCTCTTCAACCAGGCCTTTGGCTGTTTAATATTCTACAGGCTTTAAAATGTATCTGTGGGAGGTGGGGTTTCGTTGCTTCCGTTTTGATTATTTACTTGTGCTTTTCTCTTGGTTTTTATCACCTGAACCTCCCCAAGATCTTTTGATTAAGAGCGGCATATAAACCCAATAAATAAATAAAGCTAGAGAGACACCAGCGGCGAGAACTGAGACTTTTTGCATACAGATCAGACCCCCTCCGACAGAGCCAAGCCCTTCTTCAGATGCATGCCATTAGAAAAAAAAAGGTAAAAGGTAAAGGACCCCTGGACGGTTAAGTCCAGTCAAAGGCGACTATGGGGTTGCGGCACTCATCTTGCTTTCAGGCCGAGGGAGCCGGCGTTTGCCCACAGACAGCTTTCTGGGTCATGTGGCCAGCAGGACTAAACTGGCGCACAGAGGACCGTGACAAGTGTCAGAGCGCATGGAAACGCCGTTTACCTTCCTGCCACAGTGGTACCTATTTATCTACTTGCACTGGTGTGCTTTCGAACTGCTAGGTTGGCAGGAGCTGGGACAGAGCAATGGGAGCTCACCCCGTCACGGGGATTCGAACTGCCGACCTTCTGATCAGCAAGCCCAAGAGGCTCAGTGGTTTAGACCTCAGCGCCACCCGCATCCCTGCATAACTCCTAGAACAGGAGTGGGGAATGGGATCTCCCCAGCAGCCCAGCCCCTCTGCATTCTGCCCCGCTGGAGAGCCAGATCTGAGAAGGGGGCGCACCTGGCCCAGCCCCCCTTTTAACCTGCCCACAAATGATGTTGCATATGTCAGGTGGGTGGGGCCAAAATGGTTCACCACTCCTGTGGTTAGAAGGCAGGCTCCAGAGACAACAGCTGGGATGGGCTTGTGCCCAACATCATTAGTGGGTGAGCAAGGGGCTTCTTTTAAAGGGGCCTCAGGGCCCGGCAGCCAATTCAAGTGATGTGGTACAGTCCCCTCAGATTCTGTTTGTGGTCCATAGCTGGCCCAGAGACCTGCTGACCGGTGGGGGGGTCTTTGTTTGTGTGGTGTATATATAATTGTATATATTGTATATAGCATTGTATATATAATTAACAATGTATTTTAAATGTTCCACAAAGCGTCATATATACGTTATGCTCCCTGAAACTGTTCTTTCAAAAGGTATTCACAGTATTTTATTTTTATTTTTATCTGTATTTTATATTTTTGCTATGAACTGGTCCTCGACCGTAATAATAAATAAATTGTTTGTGTGGTGAACGTTACCTCTGTATCCTCAAGGTTTCCATCAATTTGTCCCCCATGGTTTTGTCCTGCCAGAGCTGGAAAGAGAAGATGCCTCATCAGTTTGCCTCTATGATAAAACCAATATCCTGAATTTGCGCCTGTAGGTGAACACATTTAAAACAACAATAACAACACCACCAGCCCAATTATAACAGATTTCAACTTCTGTTGACTTTGGGTTGGATTCAGACAGCACCGCTCTATACAAGTCTGTCTTCTTAGTGGTCCAAGTCCGAATTCAACAAGGCTCGCTCCCAGTTTTAAGTATAAGATGAGAGCTGTAGTTAGTTACACCTCGCTCCCGTTGAAATCTAAGCCGTCAGAGGGTAGGGTGCAAGTGAAACACTTTAAACACTTTAAAAAATAATACATTATACAAAAATAAAAAATAATACATTATACAAAAATAAAAAATAATACATTGCGTCCGCTGCAGGTTGCGTCTTTTCGGGTTACAGATGCACCGAACCCGGAAGTCCTGGAACGGATTACTTCTGGGTTCGGCGTGTCCGTAACCTGTACGCGTGAGCAGAAGCGCTAAATCAAGCTTTGTGCATGCGCAGAAGCGCCGAATTGCGTTGCACACGTGCGCAGACGCAGCACTTCAGGATGCGGCCTTTTCAGGTTGCGAACGGGCCTCCGGAACGGATCCCGTTCACAGCCAGAGATACCACTGTAGAATAAAAAAAAGACCCCACAAAACCAGAAAATTAAAACAAGACAGAAGGGGCAGATAAAGAATCCCATTAAAAACCCCAAGAAACAGGAATATCTTGTCAGGTGAAATGAAGAGGAAGAGACCTCTTCACCTAGGCCTTTGACACTTGAAACAATCATTTTCAGAACCCACCCTGATCCTGCGATTGTGATCTGTTGCGACTGCTTTGCATTTTTAACTGTCGCAACCCAGCCTGGGAACGGTTGGTGAGCAGCTGGCAATAAATGTGGGAATAATCATAATCTTCCCAGGCATGGAGTTCCAAAAGCTGGTCACCGACACACAAGGTGGCTCTCTCTCCGCCCCCCCCCCCAATGCCACAGCCAGGGGTACCTCAAGTAAAGGTGGGGCATACGAAAGATTGCAAAGGGCGGGCACGATCTCTCGCAAGAAGCACGCGCACCCACTGCAACATGGGTTCTGTGGTGGCAGAAGAAAGACAGGGGATAAACTAATAAAACACAGGAGGCACCTCCGTCCTCAGCTTCCTGGATACTCACAGCTGAGCTGAACTTGGTGCGGATCAGGCCGGGGGCCAGTGTGTTGATGCGGATGTTTCTGGGGGCGAGTTCGTAAGCCAGATTGTGAGTCAGGCCCAGGAGTGCTGTCTTGCTGACGTTGTAGGGGCCCAAGCCCTAAGAGGAGGAAGAGATTTCAGGAGGCTGACAAGACCGTCCTCCTAAGGCGGCATTCTTCAACCATGGGCACCCAGGTGTTGTTGGACCACAACCTCTGTCCTCTTCCCCGGGGAAGGGATGCATGCCATCAATGTGGATGGCTTTCAAAATTCAGGGGGGGATAAGGCCATCAGTGTTTACTAGCAAAAGCTCCAACTTGGAAGAGCCATTCCTGAGTTGGAACCAGTTGCTGGGAATCGCAAGAGGGGATGACGTTGCTGAATTGAGGTCCTGCTTGCATTTTTTAATATATAATTTTTATTAAATTTTCTGTTTCACAATTTATTCATTTATACATCCTTAAGATACCAATGACTTCCCCTTCCTCTCTTTCCATGGTTCATTTTACATATCATAAATCCCTGCATATTTTACAGAAACTATACCATTCAGTTTTCCATTATTACAACCATCATAACTACTGTAACTTACACTGTTGAATTTATCTCAATGCTGTCAGCGTTTTCAGCTGTACACAGTTATTTCCCATATATTCAATAAATGTTTTCCAATCTTCTCTAAACGTATGTTCTTCTTGTTCTCATATTCTATATGTTAAGTCTGCAAGCTGCGGATATTCTGTTAACTTAAGTTGCTATTCTTCTTTAGTTGGGACCTCGCTCGTTTTCCATTTTGGGGCTAACAAAACACGGGCCGCAGTAGTACAGTGGTACCTCTACTTACGAATAACTACTTATGAATGTTTCTACTTACAAACGGAGCTCCGACCGCCATCTTGGATGCGGTTTAGATAGAATTTTTTCTACTTACGAATTTTTAGATAGGGTTGCTTCGACTTACGATTTTTTTCTCCCAATGCATTCCTATGGGATTCGACTTACAATTTTTTCCCGACTTACGAATGTGCGTTTGGAACGCATTAAATTCGTAAGTAGAGGTACCACTGTAGTGACATACATAGATAACCTTCTTTTTTTTACACTTGGGAATTTCAGTCTGAATTATCCCCAACAGAAAGGACTCTGCCTGGGTTTTTTTGGGAAAGTACTTTTAAACATCGTTTTCAATTCGTTATGGATCATTTCCCAATATTCTTTTACCCTTTTACATGTCCACCACATATGGAAGAACGTTCCCTCCACCTCTTTGCATCTCCAGCACTTATCTGATTCAGTCTTATACATCTTAGCAAGCCTACTTGGAGTTAAACACCATCTGTAAATGATTTTCAGGTAGTTCTCCTTCAAAGAACAACTTGCTGTAAACTTCAAGTCACTTTTCCAGAGTTTTCCCCAGAGGTTAAAATCTATATTGTGACCTATTTCCCATTGGGGCATCTGGTTGGCCACTGTGAGAACAGGATGCCGGATTAGAAGGGCCGCTGGCCTGATCCAGCAGCTGAGATCTTCTAATGCTCTTAGTACAGGAAGGGATGGGGAAGTTCTAGACCCAGAAGGACAAGGACAACATTGGCAGAGGAATGGAAAGCAGCGGACTCACCGGAAATGGGGAATAAGCAGCTAGGGAGGAGACGACAACAATGGAGCCGCCTCTGTAAGGAAAAAAAGCAGGTTAACAAGAGCGAATGAAGATGGAGACTGAGAGGAGTCATGATGGGGACCACGTAAGGTGAGGTGGACATCTGAAAGGAAGATACGGCTGGAGAAGATGTAACTCACTGAGTGCTTTGGGGTCTATTATCACCTGAGAAAATGGTTGGTGGTTACTGTTCCCTGAACCCACAGAGGGACTAAAAAAGTCTCAAACATGGGTGTTGGCCATGAGGTCTAGCAACATGGCCCCAACTCTGTACCAGATAATGGGCTACCGAGTCCCTCCCCCCAATAATTCCTCAGGTGTGCCCCATAATTCCCCCCAAATGTCAGTGGCCAAGCCACTGAATGGCTTCTGGCCCGCCTTTATGAAAGGCGACCTTCTCCGCAAGTCTCAGAGGTCAACGGAACGGAGGCCTTTCCCCACCAACAGAAGGTGGGTGGACACAGGAAGGGCTACAGAAGTGGGAAGTTTCACAATGAGGACCAGAAACTTGAAGCAGTCATGAGCCTAGGCGAAGAGCAAAAAGGTCACTACAGAACAGGTGGGCTTGCAAGGAGATCTTTGTGGTTATCTCGCTTGATCAGCGGACCAGAATAGAGACAATAATATTATCGTTGCCTCAGAACACCCTTTGCCCAACTCGCCAAGTTGCCTCTTCCACAACACGCAAGCACAATAATCCGCGACTCACCCCCTTTTCTCCATGTGAGGTACGACCAGTTTGATCAGCATGGCTGCGGCCTTCACGTTGATGTCGAAAATCTAATTGAAGATAAGAGGAGGAAAAGGCTTTTCAAAACCGGTCGCTTGCAAACCTCTCCCACCCACTGCCTAATCACTTTCCCCCTTCATTGTTTTTGTATAATTTATATGTATATAGCTTGACTGTAAAAAACAACAACAACAAAACCCTCAAAGCGGGTTTACAGGAAGCTAAAGGCAATAAAATCAAGAAAAATGCACAACCATACTTTAAACACCCACCCACCCTGCTCTCTGAAACAAGGAGCTGGGAGAGGTCTTCTCTCCCTGAGCAGGAGGGGTGAACCGGCCATCCAGTCCCCCGCAAGGCAATGGTGTATTTATTTATTATTCTGTTTATTACACACAGCCTCAAGGCACATAGCTCTCCTCCCCATTTCACCCTCACAGCAGCCCTGCAAAGTAGGCTTAAGCTGAGAGCAAGTGTGAATGGATGGGATCCGACATGAGGCAGCTTCGTGCATCCCAGCCTTGGTTCGAGCAACACTGTATTTCCCAGAAGCCTCTGCTCTATGCCAACTGGGCTGCTTCACCCCATTGGCCGAGCTTGTGCCCCTTTCCTGCCCTGAGAGGCACCTCAATCCTTTCCCTCCGCCTGCCCCGAACCCCTTACCTTGTCCCAGATTTCCTCTGTGGCATCCAGAGTGGAGCCAATAAAGGGATTCACTGCCGCGTTGGAGACCAATATGTCGATTCCTCCGTGGCGCTCGAGGGCCTGCAGCACAAGGCACAGAATGAGCAATGCGAACGACGCTACGAATAAAATCTCTGTTTGAAAACCAAGCCCTGCACAGAACATCAGGAGAGCCTGGCCGCCGGGCTCAGGCTGAAAGGGGGGGCATCCAGTCACAGAACCACAGAATTATAGAGTTGGTAATCCAGACCAACCCCCTGCCACGCACCTGGTCTTCACAGTGGCTAACCAGATGTTGGCTGAAAGATACCTTGAGGTGGCAGTTTTTAGGATGTTTTAAAGCAGGGGTTCCCAAACTAAGGCCTGGAGGCCGGATGCGGCCCAATGGCCTTCTCAATCCGAAACGATTGCTAAACCACGGTAGCTCTGTGAGGGGAACAATGCTCAGCACTCAAAACTACAGTTCCCAGGATTCCTTGGGGCGGGAGGAAATCATACAGTGCTTTAAATATGCTGCCCACTCAAGACAGCCTTGGCTCTCACCGCGTTGACAAGTCGCTGTCTGTCTTCGGCCTTCCCCACATGGCACACCAACCCCGACACGCTCAGGTTCTCCGTCTGTAGCTCAGCGACAGCCCGGTCGACATTGGCTTGCTTACGGCTGCTCACAACCACGTGGGCGCCATCTTGGGCCAGGCGGCGGGCAATTGCTAAGCCAATTCTGTCAAGAATCAAGAATGCTTGGGTTTATTGAGGAAATAAAGGCGGGGGGGACTGACTGTCTCCCCAGAAAACCTACACTGGTTTTCAGTACAAAGTTAGATTTATTTATTGCTATTGTTTACATAGTACTATTGATGGGCACAACACTTGTAGAAACAGTCTAGGTCCCTGCCCTGAGGAGCTTACAATCTATAGTTCAACATAGTGTGTGTGCATGTCTGATAGGAAGGGAAGAGAAACAATGCCAGTCCAATATATTTTGGTGACCAAGGCAAAGGGCAAGATCATGGGTAAGCAAACTAAGGCCCAGGGGCCAGATCCGGCCCAATCGCCTTCTAAATCCGGCCCACGGATCGTCCAGGAATCACTGTGTTTTTACATGAGTAGAATGTGTGCTTTTATATAAAATGCATCTCTGGGTTATTTGTGGGGCATAGGAATTCGTTCTTCTTCTTCTTCTTCAAAATATAGTCCGTCCGCCCCCCAAGGTCTGAGGGACAGTAGACCGGCCCCCTGCTGAAAAAGTTTGCTGACCCCTGGACAAGATGATCCCCCTCCCCTTCTGTCCCATGTATAGAAGCCAGATAGATTGGCAGCTGAATCTTACAGATACCGCAGTTGGTAGAGCATGAGACTCTTAACTCCTGGGTTGTGGGTTCAAACCCCACATTGGGCAAGATTCCTTGGACTAGATGACCATCGGGGTCCCTTCCAACTCTATGATTCTATCTTAGGGCCTGTTCACACCATACCGTACATTGAAAGTGCTATGATAACAGTTAAACCAGGGGTCCCCAAACTAAGGCCCGGGGGCCGGATGCGGCCCAATCGTCTCCTAAATCTGGCCCTCGGACAGTCCATGAATCAGCATGTTTTTACATGAGTAGAATGTGTCCTTTTATTTAAAATGCATCTCTGGGTTATTTGTGGGGCATAGGAATTCGTTCATATTTTCCCCCCAAAATATAGTCCGGTCCCCACAAGGTCTGAGGGACAGTGGACTGGCCCCCTGCTGAAAAAGTTTGCTGACCCCCCCCCCCGAGTTAAACTGTCATGGTTTTCCCCGAGGAATCTTGGGAGCTGTAGTTTGTTAAGGGTGCCCAGAGCTGTTAGGCGACCCCCAACTCCCCACACAAAGCTACAGTTCCCAGAGTGGTTTAAAAATGTTCCCTCTAATTAGTTAATCATTGAGAGCTGGTTGTAATTTAGTGGCGAACAGCCTAATCCTGTGAATGTTTACGCAGAAGGAAGTTCCATTATATTCAACAGGGTTTATCGCTGGTTAATTGCGGAAAGCCCTTGGGTCAAATCTTAGGTTGGTCATTAACCTTCAACCCAAGGGCTGTGTACACACCATAGATCTGAACCCCGCCCCACCCAATCCTGGGAACCATAGTTTACCACTCGCAGAGCTACAGTTCCCAGCACCCTTCAACTAGTTTCAGGGATCAGGTGTGGTCACAAATGACACAACTGTGCCCAAAATGAGCACCCATGGGAGTGCCGCCTGGGGGTTTTCTGCCGCCTGAGGCAGCGGTCTCAACCTGCCTAATGCCTGGGCCGGTTCTGACAGGGATCCCTGGTGTTTGCATGCACACAGGCTTTAAATGTATGGTGCGTTTGCAGTCGTGATCTTACAAGAGACACGATCCAGGCAATTTTCAGGGGAAATAGCAGCTCATCTTTTCAGAAAAGGACACTTAGTGGAAGGTGCAAAACTTTGTTCATTGAAAACACACGATTACAACAAAAATGCTAAGCATACTTGATCCTTAGAAGCAGAGTTGGATACGGCTTTTAGGAAAACACTACCTTAAAGACTTTCAATCTGATGCTTTTAAAAATCTCCGTTAAAACTCGAGTGGGTTCCCGGCGTACAGCAACAACAACAAAAACCACACACACACACTCATCCCTTAAGCACAGCGGCGAGAATCCTCTTTTTGTTTCCTCTTCAAAACCGATCCCGAGGGCTTAAGACGAGTCGGAGATTAGCCGTGAAGACTTCCTCCCCTCCCTCAATTCCACCGCCTGCGAAAGGTGCGCCGTGGCAAGAGTGCCACTGAGGGCGCGCAGAGTGCTTCTGCCTCCCTGGCACCCAGTCCCGCCCCGTCCCCCCCCCGGCAAAAAAGCAACGCCTTCCAGAAAACGAGCCGAGCCCCAGCGGAGCTTACCCCTCGGTGGAGGCGGTGACCAAGGCCACCTTGTCGGCGAGGGTCCCCCGCGTCTTGGCCCCCGTGCTGCTCATCCTCAGGAGGCGACCGAGCGCTTGCTTGGGCTGCGCGGAGCTGGCGAGGGCTCGCAACATCCTGGCCTCCCGTGGGTCACGCCTCCCGTGGACTCTTGCGCCTGCAAGAAGTCAGAAGTGGCGAGGGTCCAAATCCAGCCTCCTCGTCTCTTTTTCTCCTCCTCCTCCTCCCCGCGAGTCCCTAACTTTGCACCGCCTGCATTGCAACAGACCCATTTGCGTTTGCATTGCATTGCATTGCAACACGCCCGCTCTTGCCCAAACCGGGGATCAAATCTGCCCTTTGCTCGCTTTCCGGCTGTGCGTCTGCTCCTTCGCAACAAAGGATCGCCACCCCGCCCCCAAACTCCTCACCTGAGATCCTTTCCCCGCGTAGAGAGAAACAGGAAGGGGAGCGCCCAGTTAAGCAACCGAGGGCGTCTAAGAAGTGGGAGGATTTTGTTCCTATTAAAACACTTTCGCTTTAAAAGGGGAGCGCGCGCGCGCGATCGCCCTCTGGCGGCCGAGAGGCGCGGCCGGGCCCGAGGGGAGCGGCGGTGGAGGGGCGAACGAGAAGAGGCCTTCCTACGTAGCACCGCGATAACTCAACTGAGAAACCCGAAGCCCGAAGCGGGAGGAGGGTGCCCGGCGCGTCTCTGAAAGAGTCTCTGCTCACGCCGGCTTCCCTGTAATTCGGGAGGGGAAAGAAGGAATTTTTGTGCATCCTGCAGAAAATCGCATCCGGCACAACCGGACCGTTTCATTTCACTTTTAATTTGTATACCGCCTTTCTATGTTATTATAAACAAGGCGGTTTTACAAGCTGAACAAACAAACAACGTAGACAGCAAAGATCACCCACGTAATAGCGATCTGATTCAATACAAACAAGTCACAATAACTTTAAAATAAACAACAACGTATAGCAAATAAAGCAATATTCAATAACCCATTAGAAAATAATAGTAAACAATAAAATTAAATATCAGCAAGTAATAATTAAACAGTTTACACTTATCAATTACAATAAATAATCACCAAACTGTAATCAATGAAAATAACAGCAAGTCACAATGCATAAAATACCACAAAACATACAAAACCACCTCGTGTATTTAACCCCCCAACTAAATAAATAATTGTGCTGTGCAAAACCAGCTGTGAAACACAGAGAGTCGGCAATCTAAAAAACTGGCTTCTAAAGTGAGCTGTTAAAAAAGTGTCAATAAGGCACTTAAGCAGTTAAGTAATAATAATTAAAAGCAGATCTAAGTAAATACTGATTTGAGAGTCTTGATGCCGAGACCTGAGATAAAACACACTTTTTCTTTCCTCTTAGGGGGAAGCTGCCTTGGGCATCTCTGGATGAGTTGCTGCTCTAGTCCAGTGGAACAACCCCATCATTGGCACACTGAGAAAAACAGGCGTGTTGGGTCTAGACCTTTTCACTGTGCATTCATGGCGATTTGCGCTCATGATGGTTATAAGGGTGTTTTCACCTAATCCTACTTCCAATACTTTTTGTGCTTGCAAAAGTTTTGGGGCAGATCTACTGCTTTCTTTCCAATTCGTGTATGCCCCATAACTTCCTGCTGAAATCCTTTTCATACAGCAGGTGTTCTGGGTTTTTGAATTTTCTGTCCCGCTTTTGCTGCACTATAGTGCAGAAGTTGCCCCTCCAAACGGCAATAATGCTATAACCTTGGGAAAGTCTCGTCAGTCCTCTGCGCTTAACGGATTTAGAGTACTCTTATTTTTGTCTGTTTCAGACTACAATTCCCATCACCCCGCAGCCAGCACACCTGCTTCTGGGTTGCAATTCCACTCGGTTACCGTGCAAAACATCTGCAAGGTGATTTAGAGTACTTTTCAGCAAATCCTCAAACAACAGCAGGATTTTATTTTTTAAAACATTTTTATTAGTTTTAATTGAAACAAACATCATATAAAAATAAACATTGAAAATGAAATTTTAAAATAAAAAAAACAACTGTAACATTTTTCATGATATTTATACAACTAATATAATATCCAAATGTGGGATATCTCAAATCCCTTGACTTTCCTCTTCCCTCTCCATGGTTCTGTTATTTCATTTTTAGTTCATGCATGTACAAATCTGCGCGTGCGGCTTCCTCCCGATTGAAGTGCAGAGTGTTTGAAGACCAGGACATTCGCAAGGAAACCAAAATGCTTGTTTACAAAGCTATTGTACTACCAACCTTACTATATGCTTGTGAAACATGGGACCACTTATAAACGCCATCTCCAACTCCTCGAAAGATTCCATCAATGGTGTCTCCGAAAATTTTTACACATCACTTGGGAAGACAGGCGAACTAATATCAGTGTACTGAAAGAAGCAAAGATCACCAGTGTTGAAGCAATGATTCTTCAACATCAACTTCGTTGGACTGGTCATGTTGTGCGGATGCCTGATGATCGTCTTCCAAAGCAACTACTCTATTCCGAACTTAAAAATGGAAAGCGTAATGCTCATGGGCGTACCCAGGATCAAAACTAGGGGGGGGGCAAGGGGAGGGGCCAAGGCACGGAAGGGGAGGGGCCACAAAGTGGGCGGGAACGGCGAACTCGCGCTCCGCCGGGCTGTGCCCCTCCCTAGAAGCAGGGCTGGTGGGCGGAGGCGGAGCCCAGCCCAGCGGAGCGCGGGTTCGGCGTTCCCGCCCACCGCGCCGCGCTCCCTGGTTCCCCGCCGCGCTTGGCCTTGCCTGAGGGCGCGCCGGGGAGCTGGAGGGAGGGTGCGGCGCGGCGCAGCGCAGCAGGAATGGCGAACTCGCGCTCCGCCGGGCTGTGCTCCGCCTCTGCCCACCAGCCCTGCTTCTAGAGTAGGGCAGCTGCCCTAACTTGCCCCGTGGTGGGTACGCCCTTGGTAATGCTGGTGGTCAACAAAAGAGGTTTAAAGACTGTCTCAAGGCAAATCTTAAAAAATGTTGTATAAACACTGACAACTGGGAAACACTGGCCTGCGAGCACTCCAGTTGGAGAACAGCCTTTACCAAAAGTGTCATGGGCTTTGAAGACACTCAGGACGCTAGGAGGAAGGCACACTTGGCAAAACCTCACTGGGATCAACTCCCACCTGGAAACCAATGTCCCCACTGTGGAAGGAAGTGTGGATCCAGAATTGGCCTCCACAGTCACTTACGGACTCGCTGTTAAAACCGTGTTTATGGAAGACAATCTTACTCAGCTACGAGTGATCGCCAAAGGAGAAGAATTTCATTATTAGTTCATATTAGCTTATTTAACTTATATGCAGAATTCATCATGCGAAAGGCTGGACTAGATGAATCCCAAGCCGGAATTAAGATTGCCGGAAGAAATATCAACAACCTCAGATATGCAGACGACACAACCTTGATGGCAGAAAGCGAGGAGGAATTAAAGAACCTTTTAATGAGGGTGAAAGAGGAGAGCGCAAAATATGGTCTGAAGCTCAACATCAAAAAAACCAAGATCATGGCCACTGGTCCCATCACCTCCTGGCAAATAGAAGGGGAAGAAATGGAGGCAGTGAGAGATTTCACCTTCTTGGGCTCCTTGATCACTGCAGATGGTGACAGCAGTCACGAAATTAAAAGACGCCTGCTTCTTGGGAGAAAAGCAATGACAAACCTAGACAGCATCTTAAAAAGCAGAGACATCACCTTGCTGACAAAGGTCCGTATAGTTAAAGCTATGGTTTTCCCAGTAGTGATGTATGGAAGTGAGAGCTGGACCATAAAGAAGGCTGATCGCCGAAGAATTGATGCTTTTGAATTGTGGTGCTGGAGGAGACTCTTGAGAGTCCCATGGACTGCAAGAAGATCAAACCTATCCATTCTTAAGGAAATCAGCCCTGAGTGCTCCCTGGAAGGACAGATCGTGAAGCTGAGGCTCCAATACTTTGGCCACCTCATGAGAAGAGAAGAATCCTTGGAAAAGACCCTGATGTTGGGAAAGATTGAGGGCACTAGGAGAAGGGGACGTCAGAAGACAAGATGGTTGGACAGTGTTCTCGAAGCTACGAACATGAGTTTGACCAAACTGCGGGAGGCAGTGCAGGACAGGAGTGCCTGGCATGCTATGGTCCATGGGGTCACGAAGAGTCGGACACGACTAAACGACTAAACAACAACAACAAATGTCCAAATTGCATTCACTATCTATTTGTAAATAACTCTATCTTTCATCATTATATTGAAAATGTTTTTTAGAATCCTGCTGATGTACCAACTTGTATACAACGCTTTTATAAATATGCAACAAAAACTTCCCATTCATTGCAAGAGCAGGATTTTAAAAGAAACATCCACTAGGGGTCACCTGGACACACCAACTCCCTCTCTCTCTGCATCTTAAGTGTAGGGCAGCGGTTCCTAAGCATCCCTTTCTGTATACCTCTTTGGGGGTCCCTCTTGCAGATGTCCACCCCACACCTGAGGCTGACTTTCCTCCTATGCAACAGAAAACACTAGGTGATCACATCAGCAAATTAACCTTTGAACAAGTTCACTTCTGTTCGTATTGTTGACATTCCCTCACTGCGAGAAGCAAAGCTACAGGGAACCAGGCAGAGGGCCTTCTCGGTAGTGGCACCCACCCTGTGGAACACCCTCCCATCAGAGGTCAGAGAGATAAACAACTACCTGACATTTAGAAAATACCTAACGGCAGACTGGTTTAGGGAAGTTTTTAATCTGTGATATTTGATGTATTTTAATGTTTGTTGGAAGCCGCCCAGAGTGGCAGGGGAAGCCCAGCCAGATGGGCGGGGTATACATAATAAATTATTATTATTATTATTATTATTATTATTATTAGGGGGTATATAAGCAGCAGGGGGTATGGGGTGTAGAGCAGGCATAGGCAAACTTGGCCCTCCAGATGTTTTTGGACTGCAACTCCCATCATCCCTAGCTAACAGGACCAATGGTCAGGGATGATGGGAATTGTAGTCCCAAAACATCTGGAGGGCCGAGTTTGCCTGTGCCTGGTATAGAGAATAGAGAAATGTGTGGCACTACTTGAGAGTCATAGGAGTGATGATCTCTGAAGGGCTTCTAGTTCCCCATCCCAGGCACAGTAATTATTATTACTACTACTACTACTACTACTACTATTATTATTATTATTATTTTATACCCCACTCTCCCCAGCCAGAATCCGGCTCAGGGCAGCTAACACCAATAAAATTACAATAAAACGTAAAAGAAAAAGAAAAACAGTTAATTAAGATACGGGTTAAAATACAATTTAAAATGCAGCCTCATTTTACTAGTATCCCATAAATCGAAACTGTAAGGGGAGGGAAATATAAGGGTCAGACTGAGTCCAAACCAAAGGTCAGGCGGAACAGCTCCATCTCGCAGGCCCTGCGAAAAGATGTCAAATCCCGCAGGGCCCTGTTCTCTTGTGACAGAGCGTTCCACCAAGTCGGGGCCAGTACTGAAAAGGCCCTGGCCCTAGTTGAGACCAATCTAACCACCTTGCGGCTCGGTACCTCCAAAGTGTTGTTAATTGTGGACCTTAAGGTCCTCCGCGGGGCATACCAGGAGAGGCGGTCCCGTAGGTACGAGGGTCCCAGGCCACATAGGGCTTTAAAGATCAAAACCAGCACCTTAAACCTGACCCTGTACTCTACCGGGAGCCAGTGCAGCTGGTAAAGCACTGGATGAATGTGGTCCCGCGGCAAGGACCCAGTAAGGAGCCTCGCCGCGGCATTCTGCATTCGGGGAAGGGAAGCCTGTCTCGAAAGCGTCTGCACAATTGTGATGGGGTGTTGTCAGCTCAGTGAAAGTGTATCTGTACGTAGAGGAGCCCCACCCTTTGTGAGCGATCAACGAACATGCTGAGCTCCGCAATTCATAGAATCGTAGAATTGGAAGGGACCCCCAGAGTCATCTAGTCTAACCCCCTTGCAATGCAGGAATCACAGCTAAAGAATCCCTAACAGATGGCCCATCCTACGTCTACTAGCGAACCGTTGGGAAAAGCTCTTCCTAATGTTTAGTCCAGGCATCCCCAAACTGCGGCCCTCCAGGTGTTTTGGCCTACAACTCCCATGATCCCTAGCTAACAGGACCAGTGATCAGGGATGATGGGAATTGTAGTCCAAAACATCTGGAGGGCCAAAGTTTGGGGATGCCTGGTTTAGTCAAAACCTTATTCAGTTCGGGTCCTGCCCTCCAGAGCCGGAGAAAAGAAGCTTTCTCCATCTTCCAGGTGGCAGCCTTTTAGATATTTGAAGATGGCTATTGCATCACCTCTGATTTTTTAAAAAGGAAATACATTGATTGGACAGACCCCCGTGCGTTTTTAACACGCAGGGTGCAAGTTCCTGAGTGAGAGATTTTCAGCGGTTCAAGTGGAGGGTTGTGAATTGGTCTCAACTCTATTTATTCATTACATATATGTCCCACCTTTCCTCCAGGTTGCTCAAGGAATCCTACATAGTCCCCCTTCTTCCTGTCTGTTCCTCACAGCAACCCTGCGAGGTAGCTCAGGCTAAGAGACAGTGACTGGGCCAAAGTTACCCAGTGAGCTTCTTGGCTGAGTGAGCATTTGAATTCCTCCGTACAGCTTTGAAGCCTGGCTTCCCAGGTCCAAGCCCAATGCTCTAACCACTACACCACACAACCACCTCACCATTAGGCAGAATGAAGGCCCACCCAACCACCCTTCTTTTAAACCAGGCATCCCCAAACAGCGGCCCTCCAGATGTTTTGGCCTACAACTCCCATGATCCCTAGCTAACAGGACCAGTGGTCAGGGATCATGGGAATTGTAGTCCAAAACATCTGGAGGGCCAAAATTTGGGGATGCCTGTTTTAAACTCTGCATTGGTGATGATTTGCATTCAGGGTGGTTATACACTGTCCTTTTATTCCTGTTTGCACCTGTTTTGGAGGTGGGCACCCTGCTTTGCTTCTGATCGGTGCCTGTCCTGCAAAACCCGAAATCTTGGAGAGCTGCTGCCAGTCAGTGTAGACCAGGCATCCCCAAACTTTTGCCCTCCAGATGTTTTGGACTCGTTTTCATCATCCCTGACCACTGGTCCTGTTAGCTAGGGATCATGGGAGTTGTAGGCCAAAACATCTGGAGGGCCGCAGTTTGGGGATGCCTGGTGTAGACAATATGGAGCTAGCTGGGCCCCAATGACCTGGCATGGTCTATGGCATGTTCAGATGCACCAGCTCAACACCTACAGGTGTAGACATGCACCTACCTAATCAAGGTTTCACAGAATTGTAGTGTCAGAAGGGGCCCTGAGGGTCATCTAGTCCAACCCCCTGCAGCGCAGGAATCACAGCGAAACCATCCTTGGTTTGCTTGCTTGTTTCTAAAATGTGTATATTGCCCTCCACCCATAGATCTCATGGCGGTTCACAACCTAAAGACAGACAGACACACACACACGCACACACGAGATGCAAAATTAAAAAATAACAAGGTGGGATTGCGGGGGTCAGACTAGAAGGCCTTTGGGGGTCCCTCCTCAGCTTCTACGGATTTCTTTCCCCCTCCCCGGCTACCTGCTCAAGGGTAACTGCGGAGCAGGAAAACCCGCTTCTCGCTCCGGGTGGGGTGGGAAGAAGCCGCTTGCCAGGTGCTGGGGGTGGTGGTGGGGGGAGGGACCCAGGCGTCCGGGGAGCAGGGCGGGGCAGGAGGGAGTCTGCCTCGAGCCCGCCCAGCTGGTCCCCCGGGGGAGAGAGAAGGAAGAAGGGGGGGGCGGGCGGAGGGAGAGGGAGATCAGGGAGGCTGCGCAGACGCGCTCGCTGCCACCGCCGCCCTAGCCGGGCATGTGCCGGCTTCTGCCGCAGCCGTGATGGCCCAGGCCGGAGGGGAGGTCGCCCGGGAGCTGCAAGGTAGGGACCTGCCTTTATTTTTTTTAGGGTGGGGTGGAGAGATCCCCCCGCAGGGCTTCCTCTCTCCCCCATCCTTCCTCATCCCCGCAGCCCCCAGCACCATCCAGGGCATCCTTCGCGTCGCCCCCTCCTCTTCCCTCCATCCCTCCAGCAACACTCCTCACCCCCCAAATACCCCGGGGAGAAATGGTCTAATAAGGGGTTAAATCCATCCTCTCCCACCCCTATTAAAAACACCTGTTTCCATCCTTGGCTCCCCCTCCCGCACGCTGCCTCCCCCCCCCCATTTCTAGCGCCCCATAAAAAATTCGGGCCACCCTCCTCAGCTCCGACAGTCTCTCCTCTTCACCCCCGCCCCGCCCGGGTTTAGAAATATATTCCCCCCCCTCCAACTTTACCTGCGTCCCTTTCATTCCCCCTGCCCCCTCCCTCCAACAGGTGAATTGGCTCTTCCCAAGGCACCCCCCCTAATTCTCAGGGCGAGCAAATGGTTGCTGCCCCAGAAAGCCCCCCCCAAAAATCATGGTACCCAACCCCATCACAGGGAACTATGTTTGCGCCTCTTATTATTCCTGCCCCCCCATGTATGGAAGGGCACCTGTCCATTCTCTCCCCCCCCAATAACGACACTCCAAGGCTCCTAGCCAAGACCTGCCCCACCCAGGTCAAGATTACCCCCTCCCTCAGTGCAAGGAAAAGGTCTCCCCTCCCTTTCTACACCTAGAGTCCCCCCCCCTTTACCTTCAGTCGCCTCCCAACCCAGTTCCTAGGATGTGACCACTGTGATGCAGGCTGCCCCCCACAGATATACTCTCCCCCAGCTTGCACCTCCAAGCTGTCTCTCTGTTTCTCTCAACACCCTCCCCCCCCCAAAAAATAAATCCCACAGTCTTCCCAACCTACCTATCACCTTCCTGTCATTCCAGCTCCAGGGATAATCCAAAAATCCATGGGGAACAGTGTGTAAATCCTGCTTGCCCCCCATCATCCCACTTCTCTCCTCTCCCCCTTGAAAAATCGCCTCCCCCAACCCCCAACCTCCCCCCCTCCCATATCCTGCAAAGCTCTTATCCATTTTTATGGCTTTTATGACCATTGCAATTCATTTCTCTGCAAACCTCCCCCTCCCCAATTCCCTGTTCAGGGCCTGGATTCTCCCCTGCCCACCCCCTTCCCTGGTACTTAAGCCCCTTCCCATCTCTCTCTCTGTCTCTTGCACACATAACATTCAATCTTGCAGGCTGTATCACTTAATGGCTTTTCAGGAGATAGCTGGGTCTCCCCTGGGGGAGGGGGAGGAGGGAGGGCCAGAACTCCTGGGTCCTTTCCAGGGGTAGAGTAGCGTGGGGGGTGGGAGGTAAGGGGGGTGGCCCTGATCCAGGACTCCTGGGTTTCCTAATGCACAGCGGCGCTGGGAAAAGGAGCTGTTTCTCTGCATCTGCTCACACCTTCTGCTTGCTATATAATAGTGGATTATTGCTGAAGGCTGCCTGTGGGTTAATGGGCTGTCCCTTGAGGCTGTGTAGGCTCTCTACCCAGCCCCCCAACACACACACACTTACTTTCTGCTGTTGACACTCCTGGCGTGTCCCTGCTTGGATATCTGGGGACAGGGAGGAAGAGAAGGTGTCGAGACACAACTGGAATGGTGCATGTGTGTGTTTTGCAATATCCCTTTTGTGTGTGCACGCACGCACACGCACACGCGCACACACACACCCCAAGGATCTCCCCAGGAGTCAGAGAGAAGCACACAAAATCATGCCCACAATTCTGCCCCCCCACTTGAAACTGGAGACATTGACACACCCAAAGTTCACGTGAATTCCTCATCTGCCTGTCTACTACTTTGATCCGTTTATCTGCCTATAACCTGCTGATCCCTGGTGGGTCATATGAGAAGCTGGAAGCTAGCAGCTCAGACTGCTTGCTGCCTTCCATCCCAGGATTATGGACTCTGGCTGAAAGCTCTTCTCCAGGGTGTGTGTGTGTGGGGGGGGGAGAGGTCTTTCTGCCCCCCCAATCATTACCTGGCACCTGAAACTTTGGAGGGGCCTAAAGTGGGGCCCTCCCCAAATAGATCTGAGTCCGACAAATGCCATTCCAAACACCCACCCTGTGACCCATATATCCACATAATCTCCCCCTCCCCAAGTGACCCATAGTTCACTCACATGTGAGTCAAAGGAAGGGGTTGGCTCCCTCCTTCCCGATCTCTGTTTCCGTTTGCCAACCTGTCTTTTTAAGGGTGGGCTTCAATGTTAGTCCTACTCAGAGGAGACCCATTGAAATCAATGGCCTCAGTTTGCCTCCAATCCCATCTGTTTCCCGAGGGTGCGAAAGGAAACAATTTGAAGGAAGCTTATCCTTTTTTCTTTTTTGCAATGCCTTCTCTGGTCAATTTCAGATGCAAAAGAGAGAGAGAGAAAAAAAATCTGTGTGTGTGTGTGTTTATGTGATGCCTATGAATGTTCTAGATGATAGCAGGAGAAGCTGCGACCGCCTTTGGCATCTTAACACACACACACACACACACACACAGACACACAATG
Source organism: Zootoca vivipara (assembly GCF_963506605.1). Classification (NCBI taxonomy): domain Eukaryota; kingdom Metazoa; phylum Chordata; class Lepidosauria; order Squamata; family Lacertidae; genus Zootoca; species Zootoca vivipara. The sequence continues at coordinate 48,547,896 of NC_083288.1, forward strand.
CAACCGCTTTGCCTCACGACAACAACAAAAAACCACACATCTTCGCTCCAGAAGGAGAGCTTCCAGGGCTTCCGCTTACGACTTCAGAAACCCGGTTTCCCATTTCAGCCACGTGCCGAGGCGGAAGGAGCTCTCTGCACGTGCTCAGAGGCATTCTCTCTCCTGCAGTCACTGCACAGAGCCCGGCAGCAGGTGTTAAGTAAACACCGTGTTGCTCCTTTTCCCTTCTGCATTCATAAAAAAACCAGGCAGGAATGCTATAGGGCATGGCACACTTACTTGGAAGGTGCAAAGGCGATGTCACACTTCCTCCCGGGATTTCTCTCTCTCTTACATACTTTCACACACACACACACACACACACACACACACACAGCCTGCCAGATAGTAAATAAAATGAATGGAGACTCTCGTATTTAAAATGGTGGGAACACATTACTACTGTATCTAAATGACTGCTTTCAATTCCCCTCAAAATGAGCCGGTGGAATTCAAGGTGGTGGCAGAGCAAACTGTATCACTTCACTTGGCAGAGAGGGGGTGCCACTGTGCTATTTCCTCCCCCCCCCAAGGTCAGGGTGCACACAGGAAGGTGCCATTGGTCCACCTAGCTGAGTAGGTCTACACTACTGTTCTTCAACCTTGGGTCCAAAAATGCTGTTGGGCTACAAAGCCCATCATCCACAGCCAGGTCAGGCAATGGTCATGGATGATGGGAGTTGTAGTCTAACAACATCTCGAGAACCCAGTAGGTTGCATGACACCCGAAAGATGCTTCATGAAGCCATGGCCTCACTCTGGCTCATTGGTGGGGAGGCCGTGGCCCCCCCACCCCGAGCATGTTTGACCGCAACTCGCATCACCCCTGAGCTGTGGGGGCACATAGTGGCCAAAATGTTATTTAAGGTAACTTACGATATTCCTGAGTCAGACCTACACAAGGAAGGGAGCCCTCCCCGTCGTTCCTTTAAAAGAAATTCACTATTAATTTATCGTTTGCACATTTAACAAGGGACAGAGAAAGCGAAGAAACAAGGTGAATTAAAAGAAGAAAAAGGAAAGGGGACGCAATCATAATAATATGCAAAAAAAAAAAAAACCTAACTACAGCAGCAAAATGTTAGAGGTAGCCATGCTTCTGAATGCCCGTTGCCGGAAACCACAGGAGGGGAGAGGGATCTTGTGTTCAAATCCTGATTGAAGGTTCGCCACAGGCTTCTAGTTAACAGGCCTCAGATCTAGCAGGCGCTCATTATTTACTTAAATCTCCCTGCAAACACAGCAACCATCCGGACATGGTTCTTAAATTGAACACCAGCCCTCCAGACGCCATAGAGGGATCCAAACAAGTTTGATGCGTACACGAAACAAGCAGCCGAAGCGCTGAGGCCCTCAGACCATTGTGTGATAGTTGGCGGGGGCTTATCCTCCTAGGCTCAACGCATAACTCTCGGAGCCAAGTCCCCTTCTGTGGTCCCCTCAGCCGTGACGACTGAGGCCAATGCATTTTCCTCAACCACCCACATGCCTCCTCTGCCTAACGACAGGGCCGGCTCTAGCCCAACCTAAACAGAATGCCAACCTGGTGTGTAGCAGCTCTGAAAATACTGGTTGTTTCCAGCCCCTTTCCTAATGTTTCCCCGAATGAAGTTCATCTTTTTCAGAGCTGCCCCTCTCTGGGTTGGCATTTTTGTTGAGCTGTCCACCGTCACCCTAAGTTCCCTTTCCTGGGCAGTCACCTCCAGCCCAAGCCCCTATCAGTACGTATTTGAGTGGGGTGGAGGGAGGTTTATATCCCCTTTACATTTACATTGTATTTCCTTTCCAGTTTTAACACCCATTCCCCCGGTTTGGAAAAATCATTTTGGAGCATCTTACCATCCTTTTTTTTTGGGGGGGGTGTCACCTGCAAACCTGGGTTGCCTCACTGCCTACCCCTAACCTGAGCAAGTTCAAAAGCAGATCCTTGGAGGACACCTACTTCCTACTTCCCTCCGGTGTGAGAACTATGAATTTGTTTCAGACCTGTCCTTTAACCAGTGCTCCATCCCTACCCAAGGACCCATCTTCTCACTCGGTTGCTCCTAAGATTACGAAAAAGCCTTTGGAACTTGTTGAAAACTCGTTGAAAGTCCAAGCACACAATGTATACCAGATCAACACTCTTTGCGTGCTTATGGATACCCTCAAATAACCCAAAAATGTTAGAGAGGCAGAACTTCCTGTTACGGAAGCCATGCTGCTTTTTCTTCAGCAAAGCTTGTTCTTCTTCATGCTTGATCACCTGAGGCCTTCCACCAGGTTACCTGGAGTCTGCAATTTCCCGGATGCTCCCTAGATCGCCTTAAAAATAATAATAAATAATAATAATCAGTGTTAGATTGGCTACTTTCTAGTCCTCTGGTACACCCCACATATTTTCATTAGAGGGTCAGCAGTTTTGCATTCAAGTTCTCGGGCGGATGCTACGTATCTCTACCAAATGATTTGTCAATTTGTTCGTTTTGCCAAACCTCTGTTTACCTTACACAGAATCGGTTTTTCAGATCCCACCCCACAGAAAAGTGGGTTTAGGCATGGGGTGTGTGCGTCCTACATCATCTCAAGTTAGATACAGATTAATCCTGCTTTTCTATAACCTCAATTTCTCTCTCCTTTCGCTCCCTTGCTGCCTAGTGGTCCAGCCACCCCCAGCCCCTGATGCATTTAAATAATGTACTGTTTTGGTTGGCCTTAATGCCTTTATCAACATGCTGCCCAGATTTCTTTTTCACTTCCTTGCCCGCCAGCGTCACATTTGCTTCTCCAGGTTTGGTGCTGCTTCTTTTTTTGTTCTTCGCAATTGGGCAAGCCTTTAGTTTTTTTTTTTAAGAAGACTTTCTTCCCCTTTTTATAGCTTCCTCGACACTGCTAGTTAACCACATTGGCATCCGCTTCAACTTGATGGCATTAAAAAAAAAAAAGCTTAAGCTTCTAGTGTACTAGTGTGGTTTTAAATAAGCTCTATGCAGTTTGGAGAGATTTTACCGGCTTTATCCTCCCTTTCAGCTTTCTTTCTCTTGCCTCCCTCATTATGGAGAAGTTGATTCTTTTGAAGTCAAATGCGGCTGTGCTTGGAATCCTTTCTGGCTGTTGTCTGCTTGCGTTTGTGTCGAATTGCGTTGCCGGTTGCCGCTTCCAGTTGGTTCAACGTTATGCCCATCTCACGTTAGGTTCTAGGTGCTACTTAAATTATTATTATTATTAATTAAAATTTTATACCGCCTTTCATCCAAAGATCACAGGGCACTTTGCAACATATTAATACAACACTTCCTTCTCTTGACGCATTCCTTTTTTGATAATAATTTTTATTAGTTTTCAATTACAACAATCCAATAATATCCTCACTATAACAATGCCAAATTATAATACAATTAGTAATACCAATCATTGCCAAATTATACAATTTAGGTGGCCCCCCACATGCTAGCATTGATGGTTTGATGACTTACTTTGTTTCTGCGTTCCAAAATCTTATAAATTTCAATTCCACCCCAGTCAAAATACCAATCCCTTACACCGCAACTGCAGTTTTAACTACCTTGTCTTGACGCATTTCTGGTTTCCTTCTCCAACTCAAGATCGCCCTTAGAATTCTGGTTGGGGGAAGGTGGAATTGTGCTTCCGCAGAGCTCAAATCATTTTTCCGATTCAGTATTCCTACTCACAGTAGGTGTAAGAGGTAATTTAGGTCATGTCTGAACCATGAGCCAATAACCCTGTCACAGCAGTCCTGGGGAATCCTGGGAAGTGTAGTTTGTTAACCTTGCTGGGAATCGTAGCTCTTTGAGGTCAGCAACCATCCACAAACTACAGTCCCCAGGAGTCTTTGCGGGACGTGGAGAAGCTGTGACTGTTAAAATGGTACAGTAAAGGTAAAGGTACCCCTGACTAAACAGGATAAAAGAGGGTTCAGATCTGCGTAAAATCTGTATATTCTGATTCATATGCAAATTCAGAAAGAATTGCTGTAATTTAGATAGAAGTATGATACATCTTGCCATAGTGGGGGAAGCTACGGTATGTTTGTTGTCAAAGTGCTAACTGTAGACGGGCAATTCTGCTCTCCCTTCTTAGGGTTTTGTACTGGTTTTGTACTGGACAGCCTTTCAGATAGAGGAGCACCTGTCTAAAAAAGGGCAGCCAGCTGCAGTTGCTCGATGTGCTCCTCACTCCTCTGACATGCCAAATTCTCTTTCCCGTCAAGGATTTCCTAAAGGGAACCAGGAAACCGTGGTTTGCGAACCAACCATGGCCTCAAGGAATCTAGGGCCGGCTAGTGCAGATGCAACAGTAAACTGTGGTTATAGCAAACTATGGAAGGGAGAAGGGAATTTGCATGCTAGGTGGGAAGAGGAAAGGGGAGCATGCAAGCTTCTGCCACATTCCTGCTTGTCAACCATGGTTAGGCGTGCAGAGAGGATTTGCCCCTGAGACCAGATCGCTATCATCACATCTGAAATTCACATCTGAAATTCTGAGACCTGCAAAATATCTCAGTCCATGCTGCTCCTTGATGCGCCAGCACGGAGGAATAATTTATAAAGATGCCATCACTAATCCAAAACACGGACCTCTCTGCTGGGACTGGCTCTTAAAGAGCATTCAGGAAAACGCAGATGCGTGAAGCCCAGAGCAAATAGGAATCCATCTCAAATCCGCTCCCCCCCCCTCCGTCTCACATGCATATTGCTAATGCTGCTTTTAACCAAAGCACACCAGCTCTAAGCGCCCATTTAAATCCCCTAATCCGGCTCAAAACAAAATTGCAAAGGTGACCCTACCAAAACACTAAAAGGACACTCTGCAGGTTGGTGGTGATGTGTGTATGTTTTTTAAAAATAAATAAAAAGGCTGCAGGCACCTGCCAGGGCTTTTGGTGTGAAGCAGAGGGGCATTTGTTGCCTCAAGCCTTACGTTATGCATTGGCAAAACTTCCTCCCCTCTTGAGGTTTTGTTGCCCAAGAGCTCTCTGGGTGGTTTTTTTTTTGTGTGGGGGGGAGTGGGTTGGGTTGCTTCCCCCCCCTTTTCTTGAGACATAGCACAGTTCAGACAGGAAGAAGCCAAGACATGAAGCTCTAAAAATGAACACTGTTTCCCCTTTCTCCTGAGCATAACTGCTCACGAGAGAAATTAGGTCACAGCACCCCAATCCTAGATGCTTCCGCTTCCCAAAAAAAAGACACTGTTAGGGTTGCCGCTGTTGCAATCTTATTTGTCCCGCCTTCGCGCTGAGAAACACTGGCACCAGGATTTGGAGAGGGGGCTTGGCACCCTCTGATGGGGTATAGAATCATAGACTCATGGAACCATAGGGTTGGAAGGGACCCTAAGGGACATCTAGTCCAACCCCTGCAATGCAGGAATCTCAAGTAAAGCATTCATGAGAGATGGCCTTCCAACCTCTGCAAGGAAGGAGAGTCTGCAACCTCCGGAGGGAGGGAGACCAAGCTTCTTACTGCCAGAAAGTTCTTCTTGGTGTTTAGTTGGAATCTCTTTTCTTGCAACTTGGAGCCATGGGTTCGAGTCCTACCCTCCAGAGCAGGAGAAAACAAGCTTGCTCCACCTTCCACTTGACAGCCCTTCAGATATTTGAAGATGGCTATCCTGTCTCCTCTCAGTCTCCTCTTTTCCAGCTCCTTCAACCGTTCCTCATCAGGCTTGGTTTCCAGACCCTTGATCTTCTTGGTTGCCCTCATCTTCACACATGTTCCAGCTTGTCAATACCCTTCTTAAATCGTGGCACCCAGAACTGGGCACAGTATTCCAGCTGTGGCCTTGAGCAAGGCACAATTTGGGTGGCACTATTAATTCTCCTTATCCGGACATTAGACTTCTGTGGGTGCAGCCTAGAACAGCATTAGCTTGTTTTGCTGATGCATCACACACTGGACTCATGTTCAGCTTGTGGTCCACCAAGACCCCTAGAATCCTTTTCACATGTACTGCTGGTAAGCCAGGTGTTCCCCATCTTATATCTGTGCACCTGGTTCTTCCTGCCTAAGTGCAGAACCTGGCATTTGTCCCTACTGAAATTCATTTTGTGAGTTTGGGCTCCAGTTCTCCAACCTATTATGGCCACCACGAATCCTGATTCTGTCTTCTGTGGCGTTGGCTACCCCTCCCGGCTTGGTGCCACCTGCAAATTTGATGAACATCCCTCAATTCCTATTTTGGGAGAGCTGGCACCTAACAGGCCACACCTGATTGCCTCTGATTCTCTGTGCAAAGTGGAAATGGTTGCACCATTAGGGTGGCAGACCATGGCAATTGTCTCACTCTTACCACTTTCTGGAGCTTGGCCCTGCCTCCAAGGAGCTATGGGGAAAGTACATGGTTCTTCTCCCCCCCCCCCCAGGCTGGGCTGAGAGAATGAAGGTGAGCAGCTCTGGGTATTGGAAGAGGCCGAGTTAGACCAGTGAATCACACAGATTCAGCAGCCATCTTCCCCTGGGGCCGGGCGTTTGGTGCCCGTAATACCCATTACCCAGTTTGGGAAGTAGCTGGTGATTCGAGAGATTGATGGCAGAGAAGGGCTATCATTGGCTAACAGCTAAAAAAGGTGAGTCAAAGCATCAGTGATCAGAAGCAAGATGCCCCTGAACGGCAGTTGCTGGGGGAGACCTCCGCTGCCTTGTGGGAGGAGAAAAGGCTTAGGAATGAACCATACACAAATCCGGGGTCCTTAAGTTCATACAGGTAGAATCATAGAATCATAGAGTTGGAAGAGACCAACTGAGGGCCATCCAACAAGGGCCATCCAGTCCAACCCCCTGCCAAGCAGGAAACACCATCAAAGCATTCTTGATATATGCCTGTCAAGCCTCTGCTTAAAGACCTCCAAAGAAGGAGACTCCACCACACTCATTGGCAGCAAATTCCACTGCTGAACAGCTCTTACTGTCAGGAAGTTCTTCCTAATGTTTAGGTGGAATCTTCTTTCTTGTAGCTTGAATCCATTGCTCCGTGTCCGCTTCTCTGGAGCAGCAGAAAACAACCTTTCACCCTCCTCTATATGACATCCTTTAATATATTTGAACCTGGCTATCATATCACCCCTTAACCTTCTCTTCTCCAGGCTAAACATAGCCAGCTCCCTAAGCCGTTCCTCATAAGGCATCGTTTCCAGGCCTTTGACCATTTTGGTTGCCCTCTTCTGGACACGTTCCAGCTTGTCAGCACCTTGTTTGCCTCCTTCCAGCAGTTCCTGCAGCTGAGCTGGTGCACAACGCCTTGCTCTGCTTTCCTTTGGACCACATCTGCGAGGCCGAGAAGGGGGGGTCTTGTCGTCTGCGCAGCCCAGGATCTCCAGACACCCTGGCCAGGCTTGTGCCCCAGGGAGGTCGCTTTTGTGCTGCTAGTGTGACGGTTTGTGGCTTCACCCCTGGAGGCATACTTCGTTGTCGCTGGAGACGGATGGATGCCAGGCACGCAAGCCAAAGACCACCCAGCACATAGGTTGACTGTGGAATTGGCTCCCACATGGTGCGGTGATGCCATCAGCTTGGACCAGGCGAAAAGAGGATCAGAGAAATTTATCCTCACGTTCTTATACCTAGATATACTGGAGGGGTTGTGCCTCAGACCCTAGACCAGGGGTCACCAAACTTTTTAAGCAGGGGGCCGGTCCACTGGCCCTCAGACCTTGTGGGGGGCCGGACTATATTTTTTTGGGGGGGGGGAAATGACTGGATTCCTTGTTCAGTTTCTGTTAATTGGTTCTCATGGGAAACTTACAGATTCTTGCTTCACACAATTAACTCAAGGCAGTGTCAATTTACTCTTGGCAGAAAGCCAAGGTCTGCCTGACCTGGAAACTACTCTCTGATTAGTTAATGACCAGCACTGAACTCTGTTATCTAGGAATGCTAGCACAGTTGTTTCTTGTTGGGTGTTAGGAGTAGGAGTGCTGTGTATGGTTGGAGAGAGAGAGAGAGTAAGGATTTATTTTGCTTTGCTTTGTATGCAGAAACTCTGCTGGTTTTATTTTCTTTTAATAAATCCTGTAAATAGTTATTCTGCGTCTAGCCGACTAGTCATTTCCACCTCAACTAGCTTCTGTGCTGTGCAGGAAAACTCTGCTACGTTTGGGCTAAAGCCACTAGAGCTATGCCTGACACTTCAAAATTCTAAGATTCCTATGCCCCACAAATAACCCAGAGATGCATTTTAAATAAAAGGACACATTCTACTCATGTAAAAACATGCTGATTCCCGGACCGTCTGCGGGCCGGATTGAAAAGGCGATTGGGCCGCATCCGGCCCCCGGGCCTTAGTTTGGGAACCCCTGCCCTAGACGCTTGTCGTGTGAAGCACAGTGTCCTCCTGCAGAGCTATGGCCCGTCTCCCTGTTGAGGGAAGGGTATTCTGTGTATGCTCAGAGGCACTCTTTTTGCCATCCGCTCTGCATTTGCTCAGGAGACAGATCCCAGGTTGCTTGGCTACTTACGGCCGGATGGAACAAGAGAGTCTTCAGATGAACAGTTGTGAGAATGGGGTAGGTGGTTGTCATGACCTCTCAATACAAAAGCATGATCAGGGATCAGCAAACTTTTTCAGCAGGGGGCTGGTCCACTCTCCCTCAGACCTTGTGCGGGGCCGGACTATATGTTGCCATGACTAAGACCCGCATTTTTGGCAAAAACCCTTACTGAGACCAACCCCAACGTAGCCCAAATGTGATTTTTTTTTGGGGGGGGTCCCTCATACACCCACGCTGCTTTCTTTGCATTTTCTGCATTGGCAGTTATTATTTCTCTTGGAAGGCGGGGTGGGGGGCTGAGGTGAGCGCGCCATTGCTGTCAGTCCTGGAGAGCACGTGCGCATGCGTGGGTGAAGGGAAAAGCCATTGGCCACGCTAAGCAAAAACATTCTTTTCCCCGTGTGAGGGAAAACAAGGAGGCAGCTATTTACCTTTCCATGGCTCGCACTGTGTAGCTAACAAGCGGCCTCCCCAGGGGCGCATAGAACTGCTTTGGAGCGCAGCCGCCCAGGCACTCCCCGCTTCCTTTGGCGGGGAGCACCGCCGCCACAGACACCAGCGGGCGTCATTCCCAAGGCACCTCCAAGCCCCTGCCGCCACAACTGCCCTTTCTGAGGTCAGTCGCTGACAGCTCCATGGTGAAAATCCGAACTGTGGCTCCTTTTCCTTCTTCCCCACCCCCCACCCCGGAAGAAAAGATTGCTGCGCATGCACAACGGACAGAGAAGGGGCTTGTCTCAAGCAGCCACCCATCTCACTTTTGACCCCCAAGCCTGGCTGAGTTGCAAAAACCAGCGCGTGCGCACGCTATATCGGCTGCCTGGATTCCTGGACCGTCCGCGGGCCAGATCTAGAAGGCAGTTGGCCCACAGACCTTAGTTTGCTGACCCATGAGCATGATCTTGTGCTAAAGGAAGGCACCGATCCTCCTAATCTATGGGGATGCTCATAACTGCAGAGCAGGGACTGCCCAGGGAAGAGGAAGGAGGTCAGGAATCTCAGGCAGACAAGAAGGCAAGCGAAGGCAGGGATCAGCACCGTGGAGAGCGATCTAGGTGTGAGTTTCAGGACCATGGCCAGCGATCCTGCAGCAGAGGTAGAACATGCATGTTGTCTCAGCAGAGCGACTGGCAGAGGCATTTATTGACTGAGGCTCTGCCCACTGAGAGTTGTGTTGGGCCAGTTCAAGAGCTGCTGCCTTCCTCTTTGTCCAGGGGTTGGAGGGTGCAGAGAACCTCTTTCAGGCTGAGGACTGTGTTCATCCAGGCAAGCAATAGGTGTTGTCACACACCCAAGGGTGTTGCCTGGGGAGGCTCCCGAAGGCCTGATAGCGAGAGCTGGAGGGCCACATTCCCATCCTGCCCAAGATCTTGGGGCTTCATAGAATTGTTGAGATGGAAGGGACCAACCCCCTTGTCCCGGCATCCCCAAACTGCGGCCCTCCAGATGTTTTGGTCTACAACTCCCATGATCCCTAGCTAACAGGACCCAGTGGTCAGAGATGATGGGAATTGTAGTCCAAAACATCTGGAGGGCCGAAGTTTGGGGGTGCCTGCCCTAGTCCAACCCCCTGCAATCCAGGAATCTCAATTCAAGTTGTGCAGATGTCTCGTCCGGGTTCTTCTGCTCTTCCAAAGAGTCTGCCATGCCCTCCGCCAACTCCAGTCAGCATGCCCAATGGTCAGGGAGAATGGAAACTGTAGTTCAAGAGCATCCGGAGGGGACCATGCTGGCTTCTTTGAAACTACACACTCCTATGCTGGGGGCCAGGTTTATTGGTGGAAGCCACAACACTTAGGCCAGTTTAAAAAGCTGTGAGGAAAATGGCCTCCGCGTGGCATGGCCACTGCTAGTGCTGCTATTCGCCTTTTATATTCCTTGATTTTGCCAACACCCTCCCTAATGGTCTTCAGCCAAATTTGATTTCCCATGTAGGCCTCGCCAGCAGCAATATTGGTTCCTTTCTCTCCCCGTTTCCCTAAGATGGGGAAACCACCCGGGGGTTGGGGTTGGGGAAGAAGCAGGTTTGATATTGCTGGAGCGTAAGAAGTCGTCTCGGGTAACATTAGTTTTTCCACCACACTGGCTTGGATCTTGTCCCAAAATAACATGCCGGGGAATCAGACTGTAGTAATATAGCAGGCTAATTTCTTAGCAGAAGGTGTATTCTCCTATCTTAATGCCATCTCTAAAACAGATGGCAAACAGTGGTTGCTCTGCGGGGAAGGGGAGAACTCTGCATTTGGTCAGAGGCATATTATGATTGTCACTAGTGTCATTCAGCCCGTTTAATAAATGGGCGCTAGAGCATTCAGCCTTTTTCGGCGGAGCCGGCACGTGGGGGGGCCGGCTGGCCCCTCCCACGGCCGCCGCTGAGCCCAGCTGGCCAGCGGGCACCCAGGAGAAGGCTGTGGTTCGGCCTCTTTTGGTGGCGGCGTTGGGGGGGCGGTTGGCCCCTCCCATGGCCGCCACTTCGCCGGGGCACTCCACTGAGCCCAGCTGGCCAGCGGGCGCCCAGGAGAAGGCCGAGATTCTTCTGAGGACTGCGAGGGAAACGGTAGGCAGAGGAGGGGGGTGGGGAGAGCGTGTGTGTGTGTGTGTGTGTGTGTGTGCGTCAAGTCTCTGCCTCCAATCCCTGTGTCCGTGGGGCACATGCGCAGTAGCGCGGACACAGGGACACAGGGAATCTGGACGCAGAGACACTTGCACATTATTATATAGGATTATTATTATTATTAATTCATTCATTCCCTATGGGGAAGGGCTTTTAGCTCGGCGCGTAGAGCATCTGCTTTACAAGCTGAAGGTCTCAGGTTCAGTCCCTGGACTGGGAGAGAGCCATGCCTGAAACCTCCGAAAGCGGCTGCCAGTCAGTGCAGACAGTACTAAGCTAGAGCTAGTGTTAGATAGCTTTCTATGACCTTATATTGTTCCATTGTCATTAGCGGTACTTAGCTATCACTATTATTTTCAGTATCGAGCGGATTAATCCATCCAGCTTTAGTTTGAGTCGGAATCTGTTCATTCCTTTTTTGTCGTTTTCACGCTGCCACATGATGGGGGGAAGAACCCCACCCAGTGTGGAAATGTTGTGAGGAGAGAGGATTGACCAGTGGGATTTCTGCCTGTCGTGCAGCTACTAAGTAGAGGTAACATGAAGCAAACTGAGCCAGTTGTTGGACTCCCAATACTCGTTAGCCCAAACCGGCATGACCATTAGAGTAAGGCATTATGGGAGTTGTAGTTCAGGGCAAGGCAATCTTAAATAAGCCCCATTAGTAGGCCCGGCTGACTCACTAGCAGGGATGTGGGGCACAGGATTTGTTTCGTTTCTCTCTTAAAGGCAACCCTACCTAATTTGTTCTTTCCGGAACAAGAGGCCATCTGAAACACAGCCATGGACTCCATGGCAGGGCGTGGATTTGAATCCTGGTCTTTGCAAGCTCTCGTCCAATAAACTATTTTTTTATATATATAATAATTTTTATTGGTTTTATATATTCAGAGGGGAAAAAAGAACAACAACAAAAAAAATACAAACACTATTAAAAATATACATAAAAAGGAAAAAACATACAAAAAAAAGATACACACAACAACAATACCTAATAATCATTTTAACTTTCTTCTAACTTTCAAACCATTGTTTCTGGGACTTCCCCAAGTCCCCCCTAACTGATTTCCTTTTCGAAAATCTTCTTTAGCAGTTTCCTAATCATTCTTTTAAAGATTTTTCATAGCTATCCCATATCCTTACATCAACTATATTAAATTCATCTATACTTTCTTTCTAACATCTACTTTCATCCCTAATGCCTAAAAAAAGAGAGAAAATTTCCCCATAGAAATTCAAATTTTTATACACCAGAACGTTTCCCTAAAGAAATTTTAAACTTCTTCCAGTCTTCTTCCACCGTCTCCTCTGTCTGGTCTCGGAGTCTCTCCGTCAGTTCAGCGAGTTCCATAAAGTCCATCATCTTCATCTGCCATTCTTCTATAGTTTATAATTCTTGTTCTTGTTTCTTCCAATATTCTTGTTTCTTCCAATATTTTGCAATTAATATCCTTGCTGCTGTCGTAGCATACATAAAGAAAGTAACATCTTTTGGGGGGATTTCTTCCCCTCTCGTCCAATACTCTAACCGCCATGCCATGCATCACACAGCCAGGCTCGATGGCACGAGTCGCCTGTAGTTATCTGCTCCATTCCATCATGTGTTTTCCTTTTGGTTTGGGCCGATTGGGTAGGGGGGCTAGTAGGGCATGTGAATTGCGGACCTGCATTTGGACACGACCGAGGGGGGTTAAACCGGCCCTGGCCGTCTCAGAGAGACATCTCCAACCTGGGAGCTTTGTGGGCCTCACAACCGCTGTGTGTGAGGGGCTGTGGTGGTGGGGAAAAACCTCGGGGAGGCCTCGGAGCCTCTTTCTCATCTCCAGAGGAACTGGGTCCTCCCTGCCTCAGCTGTCAGGACCAATTTGTCTCCGCCGCCAGGCCTGTCACCTCCAATGCTTCGCCCCAGTTCCCTGCACGCCCAGCCGAGGACACCACACACACAAAACACACACACACAAACACACGCTCATTCTCTTTCTCTCAGCTCACACCAGACAGAGGCGGCCGGTGGCCTCAGTTTACCCCGAGGCGTTGCGAGTTGGAAAGAAGGAAGCAGTAGCGGGGGACGGTTTCATCCTGTACACTTTTGCTTGGCTGAAGCGGAGAGGCTAACCGGAGCAAAGCGATGGATTGAATGGTGACTGCCTGCCTCTGGCGGGTCGATCCGAGCTCCTGAAAAGTCCTCCCTTCAGCTCCCAGGACAACGCAATGGAGCAATGCCATGAAGAGAATTCCCCCGGGCATGCACAGAGCGCCTTCCTCTACTCCACGTCACTCCTTAACACATTTGAGACCCCCAGATCGGGGAACGTAATTTGCAGGAGCCCTTGAGCCCCCCAGGACATCTTCCTTTAGAAGCAACGTGTAGGGTTTAATTTGATCAAGAGTAAAAGATCTGAAGGCAGCCCTGTTTAGGGAAGTTTTTAATCTTTAATGCTGTATTGTGTTTTTAATATTCGGTCGGGAGCTGCCCAGAGTGGCTGGGGAAACCCAGCCAGATGGGCGGAGTATAAATAATAAATTATCGTTATTATTATTAACCCCAGAATCTCTTTCTTTTAAAGTTTTTGCCCCAAAGGCAGGGGCCTAGAATGCATGAAAGCCTAATAAGAAAGAGACCACTATTGTTTTATTTACATTTTTATCTAACTTTTCATATGCCCCCTTCTGTTTCATCTTCACAACAACCCTGTGTTGTAGGTTGGGCTTAAGAAAGCGGCTGGCTTAATGCCATCTAGTCAGCGTCATAGCTGTGTAGCGAATTTGGGCTAGGAAAGGGCTAAAAGGATGTAATTTGGGGGAAGTGTTTAATCTCTCCAGATTCTCAGTCACCTTTTGTTTACCCCGGTGTGTAGAGGCTGAAATCATGATTATAACTTTATATCCAGTGGAACATTTGTATGTTCTGGAAATGTTGCAAAATCTGCAGAATCTAACGTGTGTGTGTGTGTGTGTGTGTGTGTGTGTGTGTGTGTTTAAAAAAAAAGAAAGTGATTTTCATATTTTGCTTCAGGACTCAATCTTTGAAAAGCTTAAATGCTTTAAGCAGTTGCGTAAACATTTTCCTGGAATCCTCCAGGATTCCTCACGGGCAACTCTGAAAACTCTATACTAGGAGAACATATCAGTCTCTTAGTTCCTCCCTTTTTGCAGACATGAAAAAATATGTTTAGAGGAAGCGGTTACCTTGGTGGGGGAGGGAAAGGCACTCTGCACGAGCTCTGTGGCACCTTTGCCTGCCACCCTTCTCATTTATTCGTTCCCAGAATCCTAGACCCTTGCTTTTCTTTGGAAAGCTGACCTGGAGTTCACCAAGGGAAGGGCAGACAGGGCAGCTCAGCGACAGCCTTTCCTTCCTGACACTGGACAGCGGAGGCTCATTGGCTCTGGCTCCCCCTACTGGTTGCCTCTCTGCATTTTGCCCAACCAGCCCCACTGGGTCCCAGCCTCCGGATCCTAACCCGCTACGCTTCCTTTCCAGACAGCATCCGGAAGTTCCTGAACCGACCTCCCATCCACCTGCTGGTGAGGGTGAAGCTAGAAACCAAGCCGAAGAAAAGCGAGGACAGGGTGCTGGTGAGAGAATCGCTGGGGGGGGGGGTTTGGGGGAACCAGGTGGTGGTGGGGAAATACCGTATTTTCCCATGTATAAGACAACCTTCCCCCCCCCTGAATTTTTTGGGGTGATAAATTGAGGGTTGCCTTATACACAGGTTAATGTGCTAAGTAAGCGAAGGCCGGTGTTGTGGTGGTAGCAGGGAAATGTCAGAGAGGAGGCTGCTTATCGGTTCTTCCCGGCTTAGGAAGAGTTTTTGATGAGTGCCAATATGCGGTGTATTAGGGCAGTGTTTCTCAACCTTTTTTGGGCCACGGCACACTTGTTCTATGAAAAAAAATCCCGCGGCACACCAACTCTGTGCCGCCCTATATTTAGTTTAGTTTGGAGGGGAAAAGCATGCCACTGAAGAACTGCTGCGCGGTAGCCAGGCGGACCCACCAGGCGCTCTCACCTGGGTTGGGGGGTGGCGAGGGGCCCTCTCCTCCCTATCTTTCCCTTTTCCCCTCACCTGGGGGGGGGGCCTGTCGCGTGGTGGGAGGTCCCGGGCTTCGGAGCTCTTCCCGGCCGCAGGCGGGCTCACTGGGGGGCTTTAGCGGCTCCCCGTTTGATCCGCCGGGCGATTCCGACGCCCACGCGGCTGCCGCGGAGCCTAGGGGTCCGCCGATCCTCCAGCCGGGTGCTTTCGGTGTCGCTCCGGTGGGGTCGCGGGGGGGGCCCCTCCAGAGGCTCCCCGGTCGATCCGCCGGGCTCACTTGGCGCCCGCGTACCGGCAGCGGCGGTTCCGGCGGTCTGGAGGCTAGGCTGGCGGCACGGGCACGCTGGTCGCTCTCAGGAGCTTCGCGCTGCCGTGCCGCGCGCCATCTTGCCTCGCCGGAAGTCCATCAGCAATGCAAAGCGCCCTTTTCCTCGCCGCACGTCGCGGCACACAAGCCGGTGTCTCGCGCCACACTACTGTGCCGCGGAACACCGGTTGAGAAACGCTGCTCTAAACAAAGTGAGGAGTTTCTGAAATAGTGGGGGGGGGCCTCACACCGGCCCCTTGTCCTTCTTCCCAGTGGTATGACCTTGGGGAGCGACTCACAGCCCTTCTTCCCTATTCCTCCCCACCCAAACATTTCTTCTCTTCTCTCAAACTCTCCAGCTCTCGAATCCTGTTCTCGCAAATTAGGTCAGGGTTTGCAAATTTGCTGCTGGCAGCAAAACTGGAGGTCACAGGCAGGAGCAGACAGGGGAGGGGGGGTGGCAGAAAGGAGGGGGGGTACTTTGCATCGGCCAATGCAAAAAGAGCCTATAGTTTCCCCCCACCCCGTCCCCACCCCAGGATTCGGAAGAGGGGAGGTCTTGGCAAGGCAGGGGCTTGGGCGAAACTCCCTGCAACGGTGGCTTGTGCTTGTGTGTGAATTTGCCAGGCCAGGGTCCAAGCCCCGCTTGGGCACGAAACCCACTGGGCACCCTTGGGTGCCTGGTGTTGCCTGTCCGCCTCGCAAGGTTGCTGTGATTGAAGGATACGGAATAAAGGCCAAAGGATTCCGAGGGTGGGAGGAGGGAGCTGATCTGCCGGTGGCCAAGCGATGAGGAGGTTTGGTGGGGAAGGCTCTGGGTTGAAATTAAGGGGGCATCAGGAGCAGTTAACTTCTAGGGCAAAAGGGGTGCCTGCTCAGGGGACAGGACACGCCCCCCCTCAGCTAAGGGGCAACAGGGTGATATTCCGATCACTGTATCAGAGGAAGCCCCCCCCCAAAAGCTGCCACCTCCCCCCCCCCGGTGGGTGCCAGGAACATCGGAAACCTGTGCCTTTGAAAGGTTTACTATGGGCCAATATTCAACAGGTGTAGCCACGGGGTTGAAACGCTGCACCTGTTGAATTTCCAGCTTCTGCCCCACACTGTGATTTAAGCATGAAACAAAATGGGGCGACCCCATGTCTGGAGAGCGAGCAGAGTTTTTTCCCTAGTAAAGTTCTAGCATATACTCATTCTGTCCCCCCCCCCCAATTGGCACAAAGTAACACATTTGTTTCCTTTGCTGACCCCCTGATTTCTGGAGTGCCCTGAGTGCTTATTTTATCATCATGGCTTAGAGATGAAGCAGGAGAGAGAGAAAGACACGGCAGGCTGGGAAATCAGTAATTCACTTCCCAACATTGCAAATGTGATTTCCAGCAACCAGCATAATTTCTAGCTTGCTAAAGGTTTCAATAGGTTAGCCGCTCTTGCGCAACTTACTCATGAAGCTGTCGAGAGCTCATGCGCTGTAATAAATAGAATTATAGAATTGTAGTGTTGTAAGGTACCCCTAGGGGTCATCTAGTCCAACCCCCTGCAATGCAGGAATCTCCAGGACAGCCATCCATCCAACCTCCGTTTAAAAACATCCAATGAACGGGAGTTAAACCCCCTTCATTTCACCACCAACACCGCTCATGATAATACTTTAATTCTGGATTTTCAAAAAAAATTTGCAACCCACCCTGGGACCTGCAGATTGAAGGGCAGGTAACAATTGGCACTAATTGTGAAAAGGCCAAACGGCAATCTTGGGGAAATGGAATTCTTCCCTGCCAAAGCGTTGCGTCAGAGGCAAAATGTCTTCCGAAATAAACAAGTTCAACGCTCATCAGTATTCTAGAAGATCCAGGTTGGGAAGACATGTTTGGAAAGAGGTCTGGAGAGACAGAGATAGCAGAAGGCAGGAAAAAGCAACGCAACATCCACATGAGGATTGTGTCTTAAAGGGAAAACAGAAAAGGATTGCGCTGTCGTTCATCTCTTCTGTGCTTCGCCCTTTTCCGAACAGGTTCTCACCACCTGGCGAATCTATCTCTTTGGGCTAAAGGTACCAGCCAAGGTGAGTGGAGGAACAAATGAGGTGTGTGTGTGTGTGTGTGATTTAAAATACATTTATACCTCTCTACACACTGGAGGGTTGGGGTGGCGCTGTGGTCTAAACCACTGAGCCTAGGGCTTGCTGATCGGAAGGTCGGTGGTTCAAATCCCCGCAACGGGGTGAGCTCTCGTTGTTCGGTCCCAGCTCCTGCCAACCTAGCAGTTTGAAAGCACGTCAAAGTGCAAGTAGATAAATAGGTACTGCTCCGGCGGGAAGGTAAACGGCGTTTCCGTGCGCTGCTCTGGTTCACCAGAAGCGGCTTAGTCATGCTGGCCACATGACCACAGGAAGTTGTCTGCGGACAGACGCTGGCTCCCTCGGCCTATAGAGCGAGATGAGCATGCAACCCCAGAGCCGTTCCTGACTGGACCTAACGGTCAGGGGTCCCTTTACCTTTACCTTTACACACTGTACATTTAAAGCACAACAAAGTATACAGTGGTACCTCGGGTTACAAACGCTTCGGGTTACAAATGCTTCAGGTTACAAACTCCGCTAACCCATAAATAGTACCTCAGGTTAAGAACTTTGCTTCAGGATGAGAACAGAAATTGTGCTCCGGCGGTGCAGCGGCAGCAGGAGGCCCCATTAGTTAAACTGGTGTCTTTGGTTAAGAGCAGTTTCAGGTTAAGAACGGACCTCCGGAATGAATTACGTTCTTAACCAGAGGTTCCGCTGTAGTTTTGTTTGGGAATTGTAACTCTGTAATGGGACCCAGGTGGCGCTGTGGTTAAACCACTGAGCCTAGGGCTTGCCGATCAGAAGGTTGGCGGTTCGAATCCCTGTGATGGGGTGAGCTCCCGTTGCTTGGTCCCAGCTCCTGCCAACCTAGCAGTTCGAAAGCACGTCAAAATGCAAGTAGATAAATAGGAACCGCTACAGCGGGAAGGTAAACGGCGTTTCCATGTGCTGCTCTGGTTTGCCAGAAGCGGCTTTGTCATGCTGGCCACATGACCTGGAAGCTATACGCCGGCTCCCTCGGCCAATAATGCGAGATGAGCGCGCAACCCCAGAGTCGGTCACGACTGGACCTAATGGTCAGGGTCCCTTTACCTTTACCTAATGGATAAACTACAGTTCCCAGGATTCTTTTGGGGAAATAAAGTGCTTTAAATGTATCGTTGTGTACATCCCGATCTCTGAGCAGTGAGAGACTCCTTGGGCCCCAGTGCTTACCCCAGAGTTTGGTTTCCTTGGGACAAAGGTCCATCGAGACAATGGTGTTTTTAAGATAAACGGTTTTATTTACACACATGACCTGGCTCACTCCCAGAGATCTTGCTTCCCCATTAGGTTCTCAGGGAAGCCCCAAACAGATCGCTTTGGGATCCAGCACAAAACAAGAGAAGCCTCTGGGTCTCCTGCTTCCGGTGTCAGTCAAAAAACATGCACCTTGGCCTATTGTTCTCCATCGGGTGAGAGGTGGGAGAAGGCCCGTCTCCATGGCAACCTCTTTCGACATGTAAATGTCGGCACTTAATTGGCCAGCTAAAGCCCTTACCTTCACAAAGCAACTGGCTTGGGTGGTTCAGCAGGTTTCCTCTTACCCATTCTCACCTCACAGGTACAGGATCACAGGCTTAGAAGGGGCCTCTGGGTGTCATCCAGACTGACCCTCCCCAGTCTAACAGTCATGGCTTCCTCCAGAGAATCCCGGGAACTGTAGTTTATTTATTTATTATTGCATTTATATATAGCCACTTTTATCTTCCAAGGATCTCTAGGCTTCTGGTCCCCCTCTTCCATATTTCATCCTCACAACAACCCTGCGAGGTGGTTGTTTACCCCCTGGAGAGCTACGATTCACAGCATCCTTAAAACTCCCATTCCCGGGATTCTTCAGGGGAAGTTGTGCACTGTGAACGTGCGCTGCGGGTGCGACATTCGCTTCTGTCGCGTCACCACAAGTGACTCTTCTTTTCCCTCCCGCGCAGCTCGAATGCTCTTTCAACGTCCTGGAGATCCGAGCCTTAAACGCCCTTCATCACACCCAGGTAGGAGCAGCGGGCATCTCCCGCCAAGGGGTGCCCTTACGACGGCGACATTGGCGCCTGTCGGGTGCTCACGCCTTTTGCCTCCCTTCCGCATTCAGATCCTGGTGGAGACGGAGAAGGCCAACTACAGCTTGAAATTCCCCACCCCGGAAAGCGCCGACCAGGTCACGAGGCACGTCAACACTTCCTTAGCCAAAATCTTCCCTAGCCCGGCCTCTGTGTGAGTATGAAGAAGCCGTAGGGCGAGGAGAACGTTGGCTGCGGGTGGCGGGGTTGCCAACTTCTCAGCTGTTCGCCGCAACGGCGCCTTTCACGACAACCTCTGTGTGCGGACGTGAGCAGAGGACCAAGGTGTGCTTCCATGTTGCGGAAAACATGGAGGTGACATTGGTGATGATAAACTATAGAAAAAGCCCAGAGTCTTTCTTGTCTGTGTGGAATTGACTTCCCTCTCTAAATTCTAATGCGGAATGTATAGGATTTTCACCGTAGGGATGCTAAAGGCTAGACTAGCAGCCTTCCCTCCAGACACCCACTTTCTTGAGCTTTCATCCTGATCTGCTTGTGCATAGCTTTAATTGCGCACCCGGCATTAATTCTGATTTGTTTGCAGGGTGTTTACGAAATAGCTCTGCACTCAGAGGCTGGGTCTGAAAACCAGTTGCTAGAAGCCGCAGGAGCGGGGAGTGCCGTGTTTCTGTTGCCCTTAGGTCTCGCTTGCGGGTTTTCCTTGCCTGGCCGCTGCGAGAACAGGACGATGGACCAGATGGGCCCCTGGCCTGATCCAGCTGCCAGTTTCTTCTCATGCTTTTAGACGTCTCCCCATTAGCAATCCATAGCCCATCTTTCTCCAAGCCACAATAAGTCTATTTCTTTTTTTTAAAGTGGATTAAAAAATAATAATAATGCTACGGCGTAAGAGTGCTTCAGACCACTTTATATCCGCGGATCTCCAAACTCCTGGAATGCACTTGACTCCCACAACTCCCGTTCATTCCAGCCAGGCGCCAGGGGCGCTGGGAGTTGTAGTTCAACTTTATTTGGAGGTTGGAAGAGGCTGGCACAAAGAGAGACCGCCCTGTGCCTGCTGAGAAATATAGCTTTTGACAGTGGTGTTTCTCTCCCCCTCCCAATTGTTTTCACGCTAATCGATTTCTATCTCCTGGGGTTAACAACATCCTTGCAGTGGCGGAGACGGCTTGGCCCCCAAAGTCCCCACCCCCCTGATTTTGTCTTGCCTTACCCTTAATCCCAGGAAGCTCGACCTCAAGGTTGTTCTGGTTCCCCCATTGCTGGTGTCTCATAAGCAGAGCCCTGCTGGATCAGGTCAAGGGCTCCTGTGGCACAATGAGCAAAGCACCTGGCTGTTGACCCAAAGGTTGGTGGTTTGAGCCCACCCAGGGACGGCTGTGGGCAGGATTCCTGCAATTCAGGGGGGTTGGACTAGATGACCCTTGGGTTCCCTTCCAACTCCTCAATTCTATGATTCCAAGAGTGGTGGGGGAAAACCTAGTCTAGCATCCCAGCATTCTGTCCTCACGGTGGCCAACCAGAGGCCGCAGCGGGAAGCCCAAAAACACGACAAGAGTGAAACCGTGGCAAAGCTCTCTCCTTGCTTGCGATCCCCAACAACTTGTAGGGGTCCATTTCCTGACCCAGACAGCTGAGTTCTCTTGCAGGAGGATTTTAAATCCCCCTTTTTGAAAGAGTGGAAGGAGGAGGCAGGCAAACAGGCGACAAGCTGTTACCCAACGGCTTAGGGAGCTGGGTATGTTTAGCCTGGAGAAGAGAAGGTTAAGGGGTGATATGATAGCCATGTTCAAATATATAAAAGGATGTCATATAGAGGAGGGAGAAAGGTTGTTTTCTGCTGCTCCGGAGAAGCGGACACGGAGCAGTGGATTCAAACTACAAGAAAGAAGATTCCACCTAAACATTAGGAAGAACTTCCTGACAGTAAGAGCTGTTCGGCAGTGGAATTTGCTGCCAAGGAGTGTGGTGGAGTCTCCTTCTTTGGAGGTCTTTAAGCAGAGGCTTGACAGGCATATGTCAAGAATGCTTTGATGGTGTTTCCTGCTCGGCAGGGGGTTCGACTGGATGGCCCTTGTGGTCTCTTCCAACTCTACGATTCTATGATTCTAGGTCAGGGTGGGCAAATGTTTGGCCCTCTGGAGGTTGCTGAACTACAGCTGCCACCATCGCTGGCCATTGGCAGTGCTTGCCGGCACTGGTGGGAGTTGTAGTTTGGCAACCTGGGGGGGGGACCAAAAAGGGTCCCCCACCCCTGCATTAGGGAAGAGGCAACCCCCAAATTTACATGTCCATATCCCTCACACTTTCAGTCCAGCAGCGTGGCGTAGTGGTTTATGGAGAGTGGGTCTAGGAGTTAAAATCTCTGCTCAGCTATGAATCTTCAATGGGTGACCCTGGGACAGTCACAGTTTCCCAGCCTAACCTACCTATTCCGGCGTATAAGACGACTGGGCGTATAAGACGACCCCCAACTTTTCCAGTTAAAATATAGAGTTTGGGATATATTCGCCGTAAAAGAAATACAACCCGGCGTATAAGACGACCCCCGACTTTTGAGAAGATTTTCCTGGGTTAAAAATTAGTCTTATACGCAGGAATATACAGTATCTCACGGGGTTAGGATGTCCCTATTTTCATCGGAGAAATGTTGAAAGGTGTGGATTATTGTGAGGATTAAATGGGGGGGGACTATGGATACTACTTTAAGCTCCTTGGAGAATGGATGGGTGGATCAATCGATCAATATCTTGTCGTGCTCTTGTGATGCAGTACTTAGACAAGACTATCAGATCAGTTGAAGCTTGGTGGTGATGCGACTGTTATTCTGATTATTTTATTGTTCTGCTGTCCATTGTTGTGCTTTTTTATTACAGTGGTACCTCGGTTTCCGAGCGTCTCGGAAGCCGAACGTTTCGGTTTCCGAACGCCGAAAACCTGGAAATAATTGCTTCCGTTTTTCAAGCGCGCCTTGGAATTGGAACGGCTTCCGCTGCGTGTTTTTCAATTTTTCCATTTGAACTTGCCACCGGCCCTTTGTGCCTCGGTTTTCAAACGTTTCGAAAGTCGAACGGTCTTCTGGAACGGATCACGTTCGAGAACCGAGGTACCACTGTACAATGCTCCATAAAATGTGTGTTTGATGCCGTACGCTGTACACGGTGATCTTTCGATAAAGGGCGGTATATAAATCAAATAAATGATAATAAAATAACTCAGGAAATGCCTTCCTTCTCCTCCCCTTGTCGCAGCTGCCTCATACGCCATGGGACGGTGGAGACCCCCGAGACGCCGCGAGACATGTCCCCCAATTCGGAAAGCTCCAATTCCACCACACACAGCATATGCGGTGAGGGGGGAAGATGATGGAGAGACGAGGGAGGGAGGGAGGGGGCGGCCATTGGGTGTTGTTTGTGTGTGGAATGTTCCAGAACCTGCCAGGGTTTTCTCCAGCTTCCCAGTGCCCATCGCATCCCAGAGAGGGAGGCAGTGCGATCTTCATTCACAGGAAATTATATGAAATTTTAATTACAGTCGCTGCATTATGCACTTAACCCACTGACCTGAATCCCGGAAGCGGTGTCCTGAAGAAAACACAAATTGCTTTCCTGGATCGGGCAGGAAAGTGCATTCAGCCCAGCCTTCTGTCTCCGGGGCTAGCAGCCAAATGGGCCTCGAGGGCCCACAATCCGGGCTTGGCGGTCAGAGGCATCTTCTCAAGTCTGCCTCTTAAGAACGGGTAATCAAAGGTATATTGCATCAAGGCAGGCAGAGGTTTTCAAGCTTTCTGAGTCCACGCCTCCCTTGACCAACTGCATCCCTAGTTTTGTCACCCCTTGCCTGCAGAGTGGACAGCCCTTCACCCCTTTTCAAACACCCTTCTCTTGGATTCCCCTCCTTGGGAGCATAGCTGCCAAGTAACCCGTTTTCCCCGGGAAACCCCTGTTTTTTTCTTACCTTTTCCCGGCAGTCCCCCGTATCACTTTGTCTCCCGTTATTTTCCTGCCGGCGGCCATTTTTTTTCCTTTCTGATTTGCCCATCTATGGGCACCGAAAATGGCCAGTGCCGGCTTCGAAAGTTGCGTCTACGCATGTCCGTAAGTGCGTAGACGCGACTTTCAGTGTCGGCGGCCATTTTTGGTGCCCATAGATGGGCAGAGCGACACCGGAAGTTGCATCTGTGCACTTCCGGACATGCGTAGACGTGACTTTCGAAGCCGGCGGTGGCCATGTTTGGTGCCCATAGATGGGCAAAGCGACACTGGACGTTGTGA
The DNA here is from genome assembly GCF_963506605.1 of Zootoca vivipara. Lineage (NCBI taxonomy): Eukaryota > Metazoa > Chordata > Lepidosauria > Squamata > Lacertidae > Zootoca > Zootoca vivipara. Next base: position 48,571,780 of record NC_083288.1, read on the forward strand.
CAACGCAACTTCCGGTGTCACGCGGCTGCCGGTCCCGGATTCTGCAGTCCGGGACTTGGCAGGTATGCCTTGGGAGTCCTTTGGGCAGCCTCTGCCGCCGCTCCTGGTCTTTGAGCTGCCCACCCCATGCCGCAAAGAGAGGTGCTTCTTCACACTGCCCCACAGGGGCCTGGGACTTGTCTGTCCATTCCCAACAACAAGGGCTGAGGCTAGCATCTTACTCACCTTGCCAGGCCTGCATAGTGGAAAGGTTTTCCCTCAGCACTGGGCACTCAGCTCCCCGGCAGGCATTGCACACAGCAAGCACAAGAAAGGCCAGCACAGCGCCTGCCTGCCTGCCTGCCCAGCTTCCCACCCATCTGCCCATTCCCTAAGCAAGGGCTGGCGGACTGGCTGGCTGGGCTCCTCGCCTGCTTACTCCGAGGCCGCCTCAGCTCCTGGCAACCCCAGAGGCACGACTCACCTGCGGAGCTTGTAGCCAGGACCGCTGCAACAAACAGCTGTGCAAGCCTTTGGGAGGTAGAGACATGAGAGGGCATCAGAGGAGGGAGGGAAGGAAAAAGGGACAGAGGCCAGTATTGCCCGCAGCACCCCTGACTATCATTCAAGGCACCTCAGGGTGCCAGGGCACACTGGTTGAGAACGACTGAGGACAGGGAAGATCCATGTCAGCCTAAGACATGGGTAGGCAAACTAAGGCCCGGGGGCCGGATCTGGCCCAATCGCCTTCTAAATCCGGCCTACGGATGGTCCGGGAATCAGCGTGTTTTTACATGAGTAGAATGTGTCCTTTTATTTAAAATGCATTTCTGGGTTATTTGTGGGGTCCGCCTGGTGTTTTTACATGAGTAGAATGTGTGCTTTTATTTAAAATGCATCTCTGGGTTATTTGTGGGGCATAGGAATTCATTCCTTCCCCCAAAAAAGTATAGTCTGGCCCCCCACAAGATCTGAGGGACAGTGGACCGGCCCCCTGCTGAAAAAGTTTGCTGACCCCTGGCCTAACCATTTTCTCGCTGCCTGTGACAAATAGGGGTTTGGGGGGAGGCTGGAATCGAATTTTGACAGTGGCTCTCAAACTCCCCCCCTCCCCCCGACGACTTGAAAATTGCTAAGGGTCTTGACGGACCACTTAAATTGTTTTTCTGCCCGTGGTAGCATTTTTAATGCGCTGTGCTAGGGAACGAATCTTATTTTTATCGCTCGCTTTATTTCTCACGCCCTGCCTTTTATTGTATTGCGATTTCAATCCCACAGAATCCAAATTGCAATTCAGTAAAACGGAATGCGAGTGCTAAAGATCCAATTGCGAATCAATCAGAGCCCTGAATGTGACGGGTGTGCCGCCTCCCCCGTCTCCAAACACAAATCCGCAGGCCACCTGAATGAAGTTTGTGGATTGCTGGTGGTCCACAGACCACAGTTTGGAAACCTCTGGCCTGATAGATTTTCAAAGCTCTTCCGAGCCAGCCTTTGCTGCTGCGTCTTGTGGGTTTGAGTTCCACATGCTGTTTTGCATGGGGCAAGGCTTCCTTTTGCTTCTCCTGCGCAAACCGTCATGCTTGCAGCCGACCAAGATGAAGATAGCACGCCAGCTATTTAACAGCAGTCGATCTTGGTTGCCGGGGGCGGGGGGCGGGGCGGTATATGGTCCTGTGACCCACACGTGTGGGGTAAATAACAAAAGAATTGGTGGGTATCTAGATTCAAAATCCGGGCTTTACACACTCTTCAGCAGAAGAGGAGCCCCAGCAGCAGAATTTAAACCAGTGTTTCTCAACCTTTTTTGGGCCACGGCACACTTGTTCCGTGAAAAAAATCACAAGGCACACCACCATTAAAAAAGTTAAAAAAATTAACTCTGTGCCGCCCTATATTATAATTATGACTGTAAGAAACACTTGCCAAATATTGCTTTCCGGCGGGTTAGTGTTGTGCATTGGCGGCCGCCAGGCTCGTTTGCACTGAGCTTTGGGAAAGAGGAGAACTATTGCTTTCCGGCGGGTGAGTGCTGTTTATTGGCGGCCGCCAGGCACGTGACAATGCAAATCGCCCTTCTCGTCGCCGCACGTCGCGGCACACCAGCCAGCATCTCGCGGCACACTAGTGTGCCACGGAACAGTGGTTGAGAAACGCTGATTTAAACTCACAACTTTAAGCAGCAGTATTGTAGGGAACGCAGCCTTTTGAACCCTTTCCATATCCCATTTAGTTGCATACAGCACTCACCGTTTTCTACCCCTCCATCCAAGCATTGATCAGACCACACCAGTTTAGCAAGTTTAAAATGCTTTACTAACAAAATGTTCCAAAAGTCAGATTCATGTGTTTATCCAAGCAGCAGCGAGGAGAACGCAGGCAGAATATTCTTGGGTAGAAAATACAGAAAGATAGCTTCAAGCACATGCTCCGAGCTTGGATAAAATGTCCTCCCTGGTGGGTTCCATGGCACAGAAAGGAAGGAACAGGAAGAGAAGGCTTCACTTCCCCTCATTGGAGAAAAGGGGGTGTGACCTAGCTGAGTCTAGGAATCTGCCCCTGTGGTTTTAACCCCTTCACGCATTGGTTGGCTGCAATTTCCCACACACCTTGGCTTAAGAAATGCATTTTGTGGGGAGGAAGAACCAGGAGAGGCATGAAGAGGGCGAAGGAGAAATTAGTGTCACTCAGGCACAGTCTAGGATTTCTTGGGGGAAACCTTGGAGAGAAGGGGACTTAGGCAGCTGTGGAAGCTTCAGTCTCTGCAACGGCTTCATAGGACTTAACAGATGGACATAAAAAACAGTTAAGAGACTTATGCTGCAAGATTGGAAAGGCAATCCCAGTTGGATGAAGATCTGACCTGCTTACACTTGTCTGTTTTGATTGGACTGCTGATATTAATGTACAAATTTAAAGCACGATGGGTTAAATATTCCTATTGCCCATCGGTTTTTATCATAGTGGCTTTAATCATTATTATCATTTCACAACGACAATGATTTTCATATTTTGTTTTTAAAAAAAATAAAAATAAAGGGAAAGGAAAACATTGGGTTGGATTCAAGTTTTCCTCACAAGGAGGGGAGAACCATGGACGCCACCTTTTTTGCTCCTTGGAGAAAAAAGGTGAAATGGGAATGCAGGATACAAGCAAGTTGGCCGTGTCGATTAATTTCTGTGGGTCTTCCCTGAGTAGGACTTATGCCAGACGTTCGGGTTGTATTCCACTGGCTTTTCCTCAGAGCATACCTGCCGGGTTGAACAGCCGTGGCAAATTCAGGCCTGTGAATTTCAGCAGGTCTACTTGGAGTAACAGCTAGCCAAAATAGATCCCCCGGCATTTGCGAAAACAAGGCTTCCGTACGGAGGAGCCTAAGCAATAATATGGGCCTGTTTGCTTCTCCTCAGGAGGCTTTTCCGAAACCTACGCGGCTCTCTGCGACTACAACGGACACTCTTGCCGCGAGGAGGTGCAGTGGGTAAGTCGGTGGGCCGAGCGGCGGTTTGCACGACCCGATTCTGAGGTGCCCTCTCGGATAACCTTGCGGAGAGAGACCCCCTTCGCCGGAGCAAGGTGGTTAGCTATTGCATCCTGAAAAAGAAACCGCCGGAAAAGTAGCAATTGCTCAGGATGTGGCCGCTTTGGTGGAAGCTTTCTCACCTCCTCTCTCGCCACAAGGACTTCTAGGTGGAGCAACTCACACGGGGTGGCGGTTCCCCCCCCCTTCCGCCTCTCCGAAGGGTTTGGTTCAAATTGAGGCACCTTTGCTATGTTTCCGAAACCCTCGTTTCCTGCTCTTCTGCTCAAAAACAATATGCAGATCTGCTCTGGGAGGTTTCTGGGCGAATGTGACAGGCAAATCCAGGCCACAGTCAGTGATGACGGCAGCCTTGGAAAAATATGTGTGTGGGTTTTTTTGTTTGGCTTTTTGTATAGCGGGAAGTTTTGGCTGGAAATAGAGACGGGGGGGGGGGAGATCTGGCAGCAGAATGGTTTCATGCACGCTCTGTGGGTGTATGAAGATGGATATATTATCTTGGTTTTTGTGGTGGGGAGGCCACAATTTGCCTCTTCCTCCATTCAAAACTCTGAAACTCACTGGCTCATCTTGAGCCTACCTCACAGGATTGTTGTGGTGGTGGTGGGAAACCTTTTTATGTTGCTTGGAGCTCCTTAAGGGAAACTTATATTAATCATCAATTGATCTCTTTTTGGCTACCCGTCTATCCCCCGCGCTGTAGGACGTTGACACAATTTACCATTCCGAAGACAACCGGGAATTCAACCTCCTCGATTTCTGTCACCTGGAAAGCCGGTGAGGAGAAGCCACGTAAAACCACCTCTGTTAATAATAATAATAATAATAATAATAATAATAATAATAATAATAATAAATTTATTATGTCTACCCCGCCTATCTGGCTGGGTTTCCCCAGCCACTCTGGGCGGCTTTGAACAGAACATTAAAAACTCGCTTACCCCTACCCTACCCCCGTCCACCCTCCAAGTAGCCCCACAGACCTCAAATCCATCCTCAAACTGCTATGCGCTCACTAGGTAGCCTTAGGCAAGCGCCTCAGTCTCCCCCCTTCTATCTGCAGTATGGGTCTAATAGTGTTGGCCTACATTGGAAGGCTTTTGTGAAGATTGCTTTGTGAAGCACCCAGGTCGCCCGCACCAGACATTTAAAGTGCACAGCTTCCCCCAGAGAATTCTGGGAGCTGTTGTTTGTGGAGGGTGCTGGGAATTGTAGCTTGGGCGAGGGGCAAACTGAAGTTCCCAGGCTTCCCTTGAGGGGAAGCGATGTGCGTTAAGTGTACGGCCAGTGCCGGATTTACGTACAGTGGTACCTCGACTTACGAAGACGATCCGTTCTGCGGTCGTCTTCGTAAGTCGAAGTCTTCAGATGTCGAAGCGCTGCTACGGCGCATGCGCAGCCGCACGCGCTGCTCTGTGCAGGCGCAGAACGCGCGCGCTGGGCGGACTTCCGGAGGCTTTGACTTCAGAAGTCAATTTCTTCGGAAGTCAAAGCCTTCGGATGTCAAGTTATGACTGTATAAGCTCAAAAAGCTATAGCTTAGGGCCCCACTCTCTTGAGGGCCCCCAAAAAATTTAAAAAGGAAACAAAAACCTGGATGTACATTTCCAAACTATAAGATAAAAAAACAAATAAAATGGCTTTAGATTCCCGTTAGGCCCATAAATTACCATATAGCATATATTCAACATTAAAAACGGCGACCATTTGTTGTTGACAAAGGTCATCTGGACATATAAAGGGCCCCGTTACCTTCAGTAGCTTAGGGCCTCATTGAACCTAAATCCGGCCCTGTTGAGCATATATTCAAAGCAACATAATTAACAGGGCACTGAAATATTAAAGAGGTCGAAACGAAACATTGCTAAGGGAAGTCAGATATAAAACACACATTTCAAACAGCACAATTAGCAAGAGAATAAAATCAGAATACTGTAGACGGTATCTGCTGCTGTCGCCCATGATGGTTCATGGTGGGCAGAAGCTCAGACCCCATGACTTGACTCCAGCTTAGCTTTTTGTAGCTGGAGTCAGTCCAGGCAAGGATTTGCCACTCCCTCTCTTAATACCATTTCCCTCTCTCCCCTTTCTGCTTCTCCTCGCAGGGACTTGGCGCTGATCGTGGCTGCTTTGGCATACAACCAGTGGTTCACCAAACTCTACTGCAAGGACTTGCGGCTGGTAGGTCTCCCAAGCTGGCCCTGCGGGCAGGCGGCTGGGTGCCGATTGGGTCGGGAGGCAGGGAGGCTACCATTAGGTGGCGCCAGAGCCCACAACTGGCAGAGCCAAGTAATTCAGGTTTGGTCCTCCTCCCTGCCGAGTCCTGCAAAGGCCACTCTGAGACGGAGGAGGAGGAATTCTGACAGCCAATGACAACCTCTGGACTGGTTGTTAAACAGGAAGGCAAGTCGGGGGCTGGCTGACAGCCGTGCGGTGTAGTGGGTAGCGTGCCAGACTAGGATCCGGGAGAGACCAGGGCCCAATTCCCCACTCGGCCCATGAAGCTCACTACTGGGTGACCCTGGGCCAGTCTCGCTGCCTCTTAGCCTAGGCTACCTCGGAAGGTTGTTGTGGGTATTTAAATGAGCAGGGAGAACTTGTGTATACCACCCTGAGCTCCTTGGAGGGAGAAAGGTGGGATAGAAATGCAGTAAAATAAAAATAAACTTCCAAAACAACGAATGCCTCCACTGACAGGAACCAAGTGGGTGCACGGAACAAAGGATTTCCTTCACTCTTAGGAAAACCCACACCTGGGATTTTTGCTCCTCCGCAAGTCTTAGAGGCAAAGGAGCCTGTTCAGAGGAATGGCTTTGGCAATAACAATAACAATAACAATAATGAAACAGAAGTAACCAGACTCTTATATACAGTGAGAGGGTGGGTGGGGGTGATGGGAATGGGTGATGGGCTGTAGGAGTGGTAAACCTGTAGATGGCTGTTAACGACTGCTGATGACTGCAATAGGTCCTGCGGGGGGAAAGCAAGGACTGAGGCTAAAGAAAGCTTGATCATGCATAATGAGATAAGAATCCAATGTCTTTGTTCATGCCAGGTGGTTCCATGGTTTTGAGCTTGGTAATGAGTTCCAATTCAGCAATTTCTCTTTCCAGTCTGTTTCTGAAATTTTTCTGTAATAAAACAGCTGCTTTGAGATCTTGTATAGAATGTCCTGGGGTTTCTGCCGCCACTCTGGGCGGCTTCCAACAGAAGGCAGCAGTGGTGCTCGGTCCAGGTTTGCCCCAAGCGTCACCTCCCGCCGTTAACTCCCTTCCCACCCCGTTCGAAGCACCCACCGCAACCACGCTGAGGCTTCCCTGGCACCCACACCTCTTCTTTCCTCCCTAGGGCTCCGAGGTCGCTGAGCAGGTTCTCCACACGGTGAGCAAATCCCACCACCTAGAGGAGCTGGTGCTGGACAATGCGGGGTTAAAAACGTGAGGCATTGCTAGATTCACCTTTGCGCCGCTGCATGCGGATTTGGGGGGGGAGAGAGAGAGTCTTCCGGTTTGCGCAGGTGCATTTCGGCCAGGGCCAAGCCCATGCGCGATGCTGAGGGTATGCCTTAAAGTGGGTCGTTGGGGTCCAATTTTTGCGGTGTGCACCTTTAGCACTGCACGTTGCTGTACTTTCAGTCGCAGAGAGCCTATTTCTAGTTCTATTGCTATTTCATCGCTTGCAGTCTGCACCAGTGGGAGGGGCTTGGCGGAATGGGAGGGGCTTGGCTGAATGGGAGGGGCTTGGCTGAATGGGAGGGGCTTGGCGGAACGTATCCCCTGGCACTTCCTGTTCCGGGCATGTAATGCAGGTCTTTCTGTACTGCGCACGCACACCTTTTCAAAGAAATATTCATAAATCCCAGCAATGTCATTTTTGGGCTGCAGGCTTTCCTCCCCCTATGGGGCAGCTGCATATTCCTGCATCGCAGCGGGTTGGACTAAATGATCCTCTGGGTCCCTTCCAACCCTACAATTCCATGATTCTTTGAATACTCTGGGGTTTTGCTGCGTTGCTGCAATAAAAACATAGCGCCTTGCAAAGGTGTGCACACCCTAAAAGATGGGTTTAAGAAAAAACCCTGTAAAATGAATATCAGTTGAGTACATGAGTACATATACTAGCAGCCTTGTTTACTATGGTTTGGAATGGGCAAAATTGAAGTTTATTCTGGTTTTCTTGTGAGGGGAGATAGTCGTTTCTTTCCTTTTTGAAAAAAATAGTAGTGATACCTTGTGAAAGGGTGATATTCACCTGACTTAAGACTTCCACTATCTATCTATCTATCTATCTATCTATCTATCTATCTATCTATCTATCTATCTATCTATCATCTCCAGACACACACACACACAGAGAGAGAGAGAGAGACAGCTGTATCTCAGGGTCATGGGTTCGAGCCCAACATTGGGCAAAAGATTCTTGCAGTGCAGGGGGTTGGGCTAGATGACCCTCAGGGTCCCTTCCAACTCTGCAGTTCTGTGGTTCTGATTCTATGTGTAACTGCCTTCTAAACATGCTGAGATTCAACCGTATCTTCCACATGTGGCCGTGGGTGGCAGTTGGTTCCCTTGGGCTGTTGTGAAACAATATGGCAGGCATCCCCAAACTTCGGCCCTCCAGATGTTTTGGACTACAATTCCCATCTTCCCCGACCACTGGTCCTGTTAGCTAGGGATCATGGGAGTTGTAGGTCAAAACATCTGGAGGGCCGCAGTTTGGGGATGCCTGCAATATGGCAAGGTCAAAGATCGGGAGCTGCTTCTTTTTTTTAAGCCTGAGGGCAGCAATTAAATATATATTTATGATTTTTATTTTTATACATTTCAATAATTTTACCATAATTTTAACATTTTGAAACTTGACTTCCTTCCCTCTCTTTCTGCAGTTCCTTAATTTTTTTTAAAAAAAATTCTGCATATTCCAAATTAACTTACTCATTTATTCATCTACTTTAAATATATACTCTTACAAAACTGCAGGTTATTGCAATAATCCTGCCAATGCTCTTATCTATTTACCATTTGTTTGTAAATATTCAATAAACCATTTCCATTCTTTTATAAAAAGTTTGTGATCTTGATTTCTTGTTTTTCTGGTATTTTTCACCAATTCGGTACAGTTTGAGTAGTTTTGTCCCTATAATTCCCAAAAGGAAAGCTTATTCTTCTTTTTTACAAATGTTATTTTAAACATATATTTCAATTCGTTATATATCATTGAAAAATATTGGCTGGCTTTTGGACGATGATGTCATGTGGACACGGGGGCGGGGGGGGGGGCTTCAACGCCTGAATGATACCCATTCCAAATATACTCTCGTCCGGACAGATGAATCTGCTTTTATTTTGCTTCTTATTCCCATTTTCTTCGGGAACACAGTGCGCAGAAAGCGGAGGTTTAACCCTTCCCTTCCCCAGCTGCTGTCCTTTCCCACCACCCTCTTCCACCCACGGTGACAATTTTTTAATTCGGGAAGGGTTAAACCTGGTTTTAGAGTTCTGTGTGTGTCCAGTTTTGCGTCCAGGAGTCTTTGCGCTCTTGAGTTCAATGGATCTCAAGAAAGCGATTGGTGTGTGCAAAATGCATGTGTGTGCAAAAAAAGCTGTTCTACACCCTTGTGCAAATGAATTGAAACAAACAATGTAGTTTATTGTACAAAACTCACACACACATGTACAAAACTCACATATGCGTACATTAGTAACGGATATGACCTCCGCTGTTTTTAAGCAGCATTTGAACACGGTTTGGCATGGAGTCTACTAGTTTCGAACAGTCACTGTTGATTTTCGGATCCCTGTACCACACTTGAATCAGCGCCTGAATGAGCTTCTCCATAGTCGTACAGTCTACAGCACGGAGGCGACTTTTGCATATAGCCCACAAATTCTCCATGGGATTTACGTCCAGGGAATTCCCTGGCCAATCAAGTACCTGCATTTGCTGCTCTGTCATGAATTTCTTCACCACTTTCGATGTGTGACAGGGGGGCTAGGTCCTGCTGCAATACAGTGGTGCCTCGCAAGACGAAAGTAATTCGTTCCGCGAGTCGCTTCGTCTTGCGATAATTTCGTCTTGCGAAGCGTGGTTTGCTGCAGAAAAAAAAACCCACAAAAAAAAACCCACAAAAAATGTCTTGCGAAGCACGGCCATAGAAAACTTTGTCTTGTGAGTCACCAAAAACATCGCAAAACGCTTTCGTCTTGCGAGTTTTTCATTGCGCGAGGCATTCGTCTTGCAAGGTACCACTGTATCCCATTACCGTCAGGATACCTCTTTTCTAGCTCTGGAGTAACTCTCTTTTGTAGAACCTCAATATATTGTGTCGAGCACATCATTCCTTCTATTGGCTGCCGGTGAAGGGAGAGATTTGCCAATTGTGTTATTGAGCTAGATCTGATCCTATAGTTTGCATTGCCTGCATTGTATAATTCTGAGTGTATGGCTTAGCGCCCCCCCCCCCCAATATCCCTGGTATGTCTTGCTTAAAATGCTTCTCGGTGCCGCTGCGTCTCTGTACCAAAGTAGGCCAAAGTGTAATGAAAACATTCGATAGCAAGACAGGATGCCCAGCTTGCTAAGAGCTGACCTTGTCTGGAACACAGAATGAGAGGCAGAGAGGCTTATCAGCAGATGAGGCATTGGCAGCTTGACGCATAAACTGGTCTTGCTGAAGGCTTTGTTGAGTCAGCATGTGCATGTGTTTATGAGGGGGACAGGATACGGATCTTCCTTATACGTACTTGTAACCTGTGACCCCCCTTGCGTGCGCACATTTACAGAGGAGGGGGAAAGGAGCCCAAGAAGTGTATAAGAATCTTTGCAAATGTGTGTTTTTTTACTCTTGCCGTGAAGCTGATCACCAAGAGTCTCTTAAATTTAAGAATGAAATTCTTTCTCTGGATTTAACCCTTGGTGTCGTTATTGACTGTCTCTGTCCTTGCCTGGGCGCAACTTAAGGACCCTTGTTAGCAAATAAGGCTACACCGGCTTCCGACACCATAATGATCAACTGACTTTTTGTGTTTGTTTTGAGTACAGGATCACGAGTAAGAGAGAAAACACGCTTTGTTTCAATTAATTTGCAAAAGGGTGTATATGAACAAATGCAATCATCTTGATTATGAAAGGAGATCTCACTCCTGTCTCATCCTGGCCCTGCGACCCTTGATTCAATCCAGCTTCCCCTGTGACTTCCCTGCTGGGGAGCTTTCCTCTCACATGTTCTTATCTCTCCGGGTGCATTTGCAGAGATTTCGCCCTGAAACTGGCCTGTGTCCTGGCGGAGAACCCAAACGCCGCCCTCCATGCCCTCACCCTCTCCCACAACCCTCTGGAGGACAAAGGTGAGGAGGGATCCTGAACCAACAGGGCCTTTGGGGGTAAAAAAAGAGAAAGCTTCTTTGCTCATCTTCGCCCCACTTTGCTTCTCGTCCCCCTTGAACAGGTCTCAGCGCCTTGAGCCAGCAACTTCTGTGTTTCCCGAAAGGCCTCAGCAAACTTTGCCTTTCCAAGACCAGCATCACTGCTAAAGGTACGCTTGGCAGGGGTGGAGATTCCATACGTCCCATACATATCTGTGGGAATGTTCAGGGTGGCAGGAGAGGATATATTCTGGCGGTTCCCTCACTGCGAGAAGCAAAGCTACAGGGAACCAGGCAGAGGGCCTTCTCGGTAGTGGCGCCCGCCCTGTGGAACACCCTTCCATCAGAGATCAGGGAGATAAACAACTACCTGACATTTAGAAAACACCTAAAGGCAGCCCTGTTTAGGGAAGTTTTTAATCTGTGATATTTTAATGTATTTTTGTATTTGTTTGGAAGCCACCCAGAGTAGCGGGGGGAACCCAGCCAGATGGGCGGGGCATAAATAAATAAATAAATAAATAAATAGCTTATTAATATCCTTCCTAACTTGCGCTAGCAAGTTACTTAGCAGAGTTACATTCCCCTTTTTACATGCACAGCAGATAGCTGGTTGCAGGCTCGTGTGAGCCTCTCGCTATTATACAATTCAGTCTGTCTCAGATTGAATTGTTTGTTCCTGGTAAGTTCCCTTGAATCCCTCTTAAAAGAATAAAGACACCACAATCTTATTCAAAGTCAATAAAAGAAGTTTACTTACATCAGTTCACAGTTGGATTTCTGAAGGCAGACTTAGTTACAAATTTGTACATGTGGATCTACCCCATATGGGGGGATAATCCCAGTGCTTCTGCTAGCAGTGCAGTCCTAGCTAAAGGCTGGTCAAACGAAGAAAGAAGTCAAAAAAGGGAAAGGTTGCTGCGTGACTCGTACTTTGGTTACCTGGACAGGTTCGTTCACGCCCACCTTCTATCACATGCGAAGGGAAGGGTCCTCCAGCCTGGAGGAACAGGAAGTTTTGACTGCCTGGACCAAACACCCCCTCGCATGTCTTCTCTAGCATTTCAAGGAATGTTGTACTTGACTGCCTCTCATGGATCGCATCCCACAATATCTGGGATTCATCTGTTGGAAATTGCATCCAGACAGAATTTACAAAACCGGTAACGATGTCCGGGAAAACACAGACATATGGCAACCTTTTTTTGGAAGAGTTGGGTTTTTTTGGGGGGAACTTCCTAAAAAATTGCTCAAAAACTTGTGTGTCAGGATTTTCAATTTTTGAAATGTGGCAAGCTCAATGGACAGAGCGGGCACAGGAAAAAAGGAGCGTTCACAGCACTTTGGGTCCAGTTTGCATTTAAAGGAAGTCTCAGGCGGTTCCTGTATTATTATTAGCTGCAATATTTAGTAGATTAACACATTAAGTCAAAGTTCGTTCGTTTGTGTGTTTGTTCTATTCTGTTTTTGACATTTACTGGCTGTCTCATGACCAAAAAACAAAGAAGATTTATCTGACCTGGAGAGAGGCTTCACCAGTTGGGTTTCTGCCTGTCATGCAGCTGCCAGGCAGAGGCAACGTGAGGCAAACTGAGCCAGGCACTTCGGGCACAGGCAGCTCAGTCAACATGGCCCATGGAATGAGGCATGATGGGAGTTGTAGTCCTGAAACATCTGGAGGGCCAGAAGCCCAGGACTGTACAGTCCTAGGCGCATTTACTCAGAACTATTAGGAGTGGGGGACAAATTCGACTCATTTCTTATTTAAGGATAAACCTAATTTGCACTTTGCGAAATAATATACAAACAGAAATTTAGCCATCCTTCAAAATTGACGTATCTCTGAATTTTGCAGTGCAGCTCTTTGGCAGAATAATTTGTACCAAAAAAAGTGCATAGACCTGAGGTAAAATGTGCACAAAAATGCATATATTGTGAAGATAGCATTTATATTGGGGATGGGGGAGGATAGGTGTATTAGGCAAAACTGCGTAGAAGAACAGGTGTATAAGGAGAAATTCGGACTCAAACACTGACGTATGTTGATGAGGTTTAATTTTTAAAAAAGTAATCATCGCAAACCACTTCCCTCACGAGTTGTGAACGGGGACATAAATTGAACGCTGGTGACAGTTCGGGGGCCTGTTTTCCTTCCCCAGGACTCGCCATTCTGTGCCAGACCTTTGGAGCCAACCCAGCCTTCACCAGCTCCCTCCGCCATCTTGACCTGAGCAAAAACCCAGGGTTACTGGGGACGGAGGAGGCGAACGTGAGTGACCCCGGCCTGTAACTTTTGCGTTGACACAATTGTGGTGCATTTGTATTGGATGGCCACCTATTGCTGTGCTTTCCTGGTTGTTCTGCTTTGTTTCCTCTGTGTTATCACCCTGGCTACAGACGCACGGTACATTTAGTGCGCTATGATACCGCTTCAAGCAGTCATAGGCGTCCCCCAAAGCATTCTGGGAGCTGTAGTTCAGTGAAGGTGCTGAGAGTTGTTCGGAGACATGTATTGCCCTCACAGTACTATGATTCCCAGAGTTCCCTGGGAAGAGAGCGACTGTTAAGCCGCTCTGAGAATTGTAACTCTGAGAGGGGAATAGGCATTTCCTCACAACTCTGGCTCCCTTAAACTACAGCTTCCAGGATGCTTTGGGGGAAGAAAGATTGATAGATAAAAATCTTTATTTGCGTCAGCCGCAAGCCACAGCAAAGGAATCAAATACAGCAAAATACTGATATAGCTAGATGGCTGGCTATACAAAATACAGTCTTAAGAATTTACAACTACAGTGGTACCTCGGTTTAAGTACACAATGGGTTCTGGAAGTCCGTACTTAACCTGAAGCATACTTAACCTGAAGCGAACTTTCCCATTGAAAGTAAAAATTGATGTGTAAAAATGATGCATGAGACACTGCACTACCTTTGTAACCCAAAAATCCTTAATAAAAATAATTGTTGTTTTTTTTAAAAAAAAAAGTAATGGAAAGTGGATTAATCCGTTCCAGACGGTCCGCGGAGTACTTAAACTGAAAGTACTCAAACCGAAGCGTACTTAAACCGAGGTATGACTGTATACAAACGAAAGAGTTAATAACCGTCCTTGACCACAAATAAAACATATGACGAATGGGCTTTCTTTACTAGGCATTAGACAGGTTAGTCAGATGCTGGATCTTATTCTAATTGCCCCAGCTAAAAAATGTTTGCTGTCACCTAGTGTTCTTGGCCTGCAAGAAGGAAGGATATTGTAGCAGTGGATGAACGACTTGGTATAGATCAGGCCTAGGCAAACTTGGCCCTCAAGATGTTTGGGGACTACAATTCCCATCATCCCTGACCACTGGTCCTGTTAGCTAGGGGTGATGGGAGTTGTAGTTCCAAAACATCTGGAAGGCCGAGTTTGCCTATGCCTGGTATAGATAATATAAGAGGGGGAATAACCTCATTATATCAGATCTCTATAAAGAGAACAAGCTAGCACAACATGCACTGATTCGATACTGTGGTATCTGCTTGGGCATAACTGTTTTTCAAGCGGAATTTGATGGACGCTACTCTCAAGTATGGCCAGGCAGCATTGCGTTCAATCTTGCGGAGGTGAAAATACACGCCTGTATTTTAAAACTGTTAAGTTTTGCAGATAGGATGCAGCCCTGTTCAGGGAGGCTTTTTAATGTTTAATAGATTACTGTGTTTTATTTTTCTGTTGGAAGCCGCCCAGAGTGGCTGGGGAAACCCAGCCAGATGGGCGGGGTATAAATAATAAATTATTATTGTTATTATTATCATCTGTGGAGGAGACCAGTTGGGAAAAGACTGTCTCGTAACCCTTTCAACTTATGGTTGGAATGGCACCTGGAGAGGCAGCTCTTTGCTCTATACAGCATAATAAAAGCAGGGCAAGAAAATAAACGGGGGGAAACAGTGGTATAAAATGTTGCACGGGATTTCAGCACGTGCACCAATTGAAAACAAAGCAGGATGTCTGTCCTGAAATCAATTCCAGGGGCAAACGAAAAGTAGGATTCATGCGCAACTTGCTAGGTAGGGAGCACCGATAATCGTGAATGCACATTAAAAAGTGGTTGTTGGAAGGTGGCCCCCTGCAAACATGTATCCGTCAGGGATGCCTTAGCCGTGGCATTACTGAATTCAAAGGTAGCGAAATTAAGGCCTTGTGTTGCGCGGATTTTGTTCTGCCGTGTTCTCCCTGCAGCCTAGTGTCGCCACCGCCCCACGTACTTCGTCCCCTCTCCATAGCTGCCAAGTTTTCCCTTTTCCCGCGAGGAAGCCTATTCAGCATAAGGGAAAATCCCTGTAAAAAAGGGATAACTTGGCAGCTATGCCCCTCTCACCCCTTTCCTTCCCCTTCCCCTCTTTTTTTAGGGCTTCTATTCCTTCCTGGCCCAGCCCAACGCACTGGTTCACCTGGACCTCTCGTCCACAGACTGCGCCGTGGATGCCGTAAGGTTTTAAGAGAGCCGCAGACTCCGGGGGCGGGGGCAAGGGTGACGTGGAAAGCATGCTGGGTTACGAGGTGCCGATGCGGGAAAGAGGGGTGGCCCCCCAGCCCCAGGTTTTAGCGACCGGGATAATCACTCACTCCTCCTCCTGGATCTGTCTGTCTTGTCCATCTGTCCCCATAGCTCTTCGGGGCGCTGCTGCACGGCTGCTGCCCGCGGCTTAGCTACCTCAACCTGGCACGAAACACCTTCTCCCACAGGTAAGGAACTCCGCTCGTCTCTCTACCCTCATTCCGGGAGACCCTCCTTTTGGATCGACTTCTGGATGCTCAGAGCGGCGGCGGGGAGGGGGGGGCGGGAATGGCTTCTCTGATGGTTTCCTCTGTCTCCCTCTGCAGGAAAGGAAAGGGACTGCAGCCATCTCTCAAGCAGTTTTTCTGTAGTGCCTATTCCCTCACCTATGTGAACCTGTCAGGCATCAAAATACCCGTGGAGGCATTAAGGTGAGCACACCCGCCACTCGCCCGGCCTGCACCCTGTCACTCCGAAAACACTGTACATGTATGCATTAAGACTCGATTCAGCCATTAGGTTTTCCAGCTGGCCACATTGAACGCCCCCCTCTCTCAGGTTGTTGGGTCTCTGGAACACAGAAAGACCCCTTAAGGTTGAGTCGGACCTTTTGGTCTATCTAGCTCAGCATTTCGTACACTGACTGGCAGCAGGCATCCAGACAGGGGGTGTTCCCTGTGGTATGGTGGGGAGAGCTCCTGGGACTGTCCGCGTGCAAAGCTCTGTCCCTGAGCTGTCTTTGAGACTCATGAGAGGGGCGTAGTGACCTCAAGGGGGACCTCATGATGTCATGGGGTCACCATCCCGCAACGGACAAAAAACAAAGCAAAACCCTAATACATGGAATGTGGTCCAGTGAAGGACAATGACTAATAAAAATAATAATTTTATTATTTGTACCCTGCCCAGCTGACTGGTTTGCCCAAGCCACTCTGGCCAGCATCCAACAAAATTTAAAAACACAGTAAGACATACATCTAACAATAAAAACGTCCCTTTACAGGACTGACTCCAGATGTCTTCTAAAAGTCAGGTACAGTGGTGCCTCGCTAGACGAATTTAATTCGTTCCACGGGTCTATTCTTATAACAAAAAATTCGTCTAGCGAATCCCATAGGAATGCATTGAATTTTTTCAATTTTTTTTTGCCCATAGGAACGCATTAATTGAATTTCAATGCATTCCTATGGGAAACCGCAATTCGATAGACGAATTTTTCGTAAAACGAATTCGTCTAGTGAGGCAACCTCCGCTAGAAAAATCCTTTCTTTAAGCAAAAATTTCGTCTTACAGGGCGTTCGTTAAGCGAGGCACCACTGTAGTTGTTTATTTCCTTGATGGGAGGGCGTTCCACAGGGCGGGCGCCACTACCGGGAAGGCCCTCTGCCTGGTTCCCTGTAACTTCACTTCTTGCAGTGAGGGAACCGCCAGAAGGCCCTCGGAGCTGGACCTCGGTGTCTGGGCTGAACGAAGAAGAGACACGACAGCCTAGAAGGATGAGAGCATTTTTGTACCTTGCCTGGTGCTCAAAAAGGGAAGGGAATAGTGGCTTCTTCACAACTCTCACCGCCTTTAACTACACTTCCTAGCAGCGGCTGGGGAAGATGGGAATTGTAGTCCAAAACATCTGGAGGGCCGAAGTTTGGAGATGCCTGTACAGTACTAGGGTAACAGGCTAGCTAGCTAGCTCCCAGGACTTCTGCGAAACTACTGTTTCCTGCAACATTCTTACATGATTGCCATGACAAACCTAAGACTGGTTCAGGCTTCCAGTGCCACATCTATGGGCTTTGCTGCCCTCTGCTGGAGGGATGCCCCAACTATTTTAGTGATAGCCACCACTTCGGAAAGCTTTAAACTTTGTACCGTTTTTAATGTTGTTAGGTTTTTACCGTGCATATATATTGCTGCACAAGGCCTTATTATACTGTGTGAACTGGCGGTATAGAAACACAAACGAGGGTTAGACAAATTCATGCAGAACAAGGCTCTCAGCGGTCACTGGTGACAATGGTTGTCGTCCCTTGCTGCCCAGCCACAACAGAGCTCAGTGGCGGGAGAGGCCAGCCAAGTCTCAGGGGTTACTTGGCTGGAGGCAGAGTCTATATACAAGGTCCACGCCAGTCGTGAGGTCAGGAATATCTCAGTTCACTTAGTCCAGGCATCCCCAAACTTCGCCCCTCCAGAGGTTTTGGACTACTGTTCCCATCATCCCTGACCATTGGTCCTGTTAGCTAGGGATCATGGGAGTTGTAGGCCAAAACATCTGGAGGGCCGCAGTTTGGGGGTGCCTGACTTAGTCAGATGATTGGGGGGTCAAGAAAGTCGAGGGTCAGAAGAAGCAAGAAGCAGCAAGGTCTGGCCAGGAACGACAAAAGTCATTTCCAGCAACTGACTGAGGCTGGAAACCCTGTTTAAGAGCCAGCTGGCTCACATCAGGAGCAAGAAGGCTGATCAGCGGCAGGTGGAGTCACTCTGCTTTCTGCCCCTTCAGGCTGCTGCTCATTAGGTGAAGCAAATTCCTGGCCCATGGCAACAATGGCTGTTCTCTCCCTCTGCGTCAAAGGAGCAGTCAGTAATCAGACAGTTCAAAGATGGCATTAGCTCTTAATCAGCAAAAACACAACCTCCACAGACTTGGTTGAAGGTCAGGCCTCATGAGCAGAGCAGCTCATTCCCGGTGGTCTTCCTCCATGAAAATCATTTGCCGAGACTGAAAGTCCTCTCCTCCTTTTCCCCAAGGAATCGGAGACTGCGTCTGCGTGCAGCCAACCTCTCCTCCGCCCCTTTCATGCCTCTTCTGGTTCGGGGTAGGCCACCAGTTTCTGAGAACCGCAAGCAGAAAGAGTTGATGTTGAATTTTCTGCATGCAGAGCAGGTGCTCCACCCACTAAGCTACACTACCAGGGAGATTTCACTCACTCAGGCGCCCTAGTCCGCTTGTTAAAAAACCACAATATGTCCTTGCCTTCCTCGCGCAGGTCTCTTTTCCAAGGTCTGTCGGCCAACACCCACCTCAGCGAACTCCACCTGGATCTGAGTGGATGTGAGGTAAAATGGGGTGGGGGCAAATGGGGTGGGCTTCTTGTGCAGACGTCTTCTCAGAGAGGAGGCGTTGGGGGCCGAGCTGCTTCCATGTGAGGCGATTGACCTCAGAGCTTCCCAGCATCCGTTTGATACGATAGGCCTCACTCATTAAACCTCTCTTTCTTTCTCTCTCTCTCCATCTTCCTTTCCTTCCTACCTAGTTGCGCTCCCCGGGGGCTCAAGTCCTTCAAGAGCAGCTGTCTGGAATCAGCGCCTTGAGTAGTCTAGATCTTTCTGACAACGGTGAGACCATGATGCTCCTGCCTTGCCCATTGTATTTGCCCTTCCTTCTTGCAGATTTTAATATTGTGCAGTCTGAAGTGATTAGAAGTGTTAGAACTGACTCCTTTTGGAATAAATCACTGTCCAGACAATTTTTATTGCCCCCCCCCCAAAAAACATTATTCAAACTTTTACTAGCAGATCTCTTTAAAATAGAACAGAACAAAGCAAATCATACGTCTGAAATATCCATACAATGCCTTGTGCTCTCCAGCACAGGCTTAGCATCTTGCAAAATACAAAATAATCCAAACAGACCTATAAGCAAAGGTTTCTCTCTCTCCACAGCTTGCATTCCAGCCTCCAGGCTATTTACTCTCCCTTCAGGAGAGCTTCATTTTACATCTTCACCCCGTTGAGTTTGGGAGAAAAGACTCATAAAGGCAGCTCCCTTCAAAATGGAGATTTGCAACCCAATACCTCCCACGATATGATCTAAGGTTACAACCCTTATGTGTTAGCTACCAGAAAAACGACAATCAGTTAGTTATTCGTTAATTTAGCAAAAGCTCAGAGTGCTCCCCTTGGCTTTAAAACCCCATGTTAAATCTTCTGCAATATACCTTCGGCCATTTTTCATTTCTGTGTCAATTAAACCATTGTACTTAACATTCCTGACCTATCCTGCCACTCCCTCCTCCTCCTCATCATCCTCACACCAGGCTTCGACGCCGACTTGCTGACTCTCGTCCCGGCGCTAGGCAGGAACAAATCTCTGAAGCACCTCTGGCTGGGCAAGAACTTCAATGTCAAATCCCGGTGGGTTTATTTATTTAATTTATATACCGCCCTATACCTAGAGGTCGCAGGATGGTTCACAAAACCTGGGCTACGTAGATGCGGATTTAGGGGAACGCAAACGGTTGGCCCGCACTGGGCACTGAGCCAAGAGGGAGCCGCAGGGTATACTGCAATAATGACGAGCAACAGAAGGTGAGAGGCATTTGGGCGCTGAACGTTGGCGTCACAAAGGGCACCACTGAAATTTTAAAGCCCAAAGTCTGCCCCTGGGCCACATCGCCCCTGGGTTGGGCGATCTAGGACCATCCAGGGCGACGGTGTCATTCTGTAGTTTAGTCACTAGGTGGCGCTGCACTTAAATTGCTTCTTCGTTTGGAAGGTTTGTGAACCGTTTGACCATAGAGATCTCTGATCGATGTATGGGATAAAGTGTGGCTGAAATCCACAATTTAAAAAAAGAAATATGCACAAGTTGATGGTCATTTAAAGCACAGGGGGAAAGCCCAGTGAAACTCTAAAAACAAACAGGAGGTTCCTTTTTTGTGGAGAGATTTGTCAAAAGGCAAGCTTGGTTCCATCTTATGAAGTTTATTTATGAAGAAGCCCACAAGCCCCTGGCGAGATATGCAAGCATATGGAGCAGTTCTGCAGCGGAATAATTTCAAGATGTACCTTAGAGGGAGCAATTCCTAAATGGAATCAAATAAATGAACAAACTGCCCTGACATCCCCCTGTTGTCTCTCTGTAGGACCTTGGAGGAAATCCTTCAGAAGATTGTGCAGGTGATCCAGGAAGAGGACTGTGTAAGTCAGGGGTCAGCAAACTTTTTCAGCAGGGGGCCAGTCCACTGTTCCTCAGACCTTGTGGGGGGCCGAATTCCTACGCCCCACAAATAACCCAGAGATGCATGTTAAATAAAAGCACACATTCTACTCATGTAAAAACACGCTGATTCCCGGACCGTCCGCGGGCCAGATTTAGAAGGTGATTGGGCCAGATCCGGCCCCCGGGCCTTAGTTTGCCTACCCATGTGCGAAAGTGGTGTGGTGGTTTGCAGACTGAAGAGTGAGGCAGGTGGAGAGTTGCAAACTGCAACCTGTGGGAAAAATGAGTGCGACTGTGTGGGTTTCTCTGTGATTGGGTTGCCCAGCATGTTTTCTTTACTTCCACAAGCAGAGTTTGCTTGGTTTTCCCCCTTCAATTTGAACAGGGAAACGGAGATGGGGGACAGAGTAGGTTTTAACCACCATCCCCTGCTTTTCCCTGATCTAAATGGACCCCTGACACAGACACACAAATCTACTATCAGCCCCTTTGGGACCACGAATGCTGGAGCCTGTATTTTATAGGTTTTAAAGATAAACGAGGTTGGCTTCTAAAACACACAAACATACGTTTATTTATTGTCCTTGATTTATTAAATTTGTATACCGCCCTTTATCCACAGACCTCAGGGTGGTTCACAACATAAAATGACGATATTAAAAAAAACACAAAATACATAATAAAAATGAGAACAGCAGCAAACCAGTGATCCCCACCCCCACCCTTCCACGACACATTTTAAATTGTTGTTGTTGTTGTTGTTTGTTGTTATTTATAAAAGGGCATCGGATTTCAATCAGCCAAAGGGCTGGTTAAAGAGGAACATTTTCGCCTGGCTCCTAAAAGTATACAGTGGTACCTCGGTTTACAAACTTAATCCATTCCGGAAGTCCGTTCTTAAACCGAGGCGCGCTTTCTCTAATGAGGCCTCCTGCCGCCGGTGCCCTTCCACCGTTCGGCTTCCATTTTTAATCCGAGGTAAAGTTCGCAAACCGGGACGCTACTTCCAGTTTTGCAGAGTTCGTAAACCAAATCGTTCGTAAACAGGGCTGTTCTTAAACTGAGGTCCCACTGTATAATGAAGGTGCCACGACACCTTCTTCACACACTCTCTTACTGCCTGCATATCTTAGGCTATCTATCAATATATATCTGTACCACAATGGCACAGGCAGCTCATCCCCTTCCCCTTTTATTCTCACAACAACCCTGCAAGGTAGGATAGTCTGAGAGGCAGTGACTGGCTCACGGTGAGCATCGTGGCTGAGTGGCGATTTGAAGCCCGGCCGCCCTCCACCCCCAGGCCTAATCTGGCACTCTTCATAGCTGCCAAGTCTCCCGTTTTCCCCGGGAAACCCCCGTTTTTACTTACCTTTTCCCGGTGGTCCCCTGTATCACTTCGTCTCCCGTTTTTCTCCGTTATTTTCTCCTGCCGGCGGCCATTTTGTTCCTGATTTGCCCTTCTATGGGCACAAAAAGGGCCGCCGCCGGCTTCAAAAGTCGCATCTACACATGACCGGAAGTGCGTAGATGTGACTTCCGGTTTTGGAGGCGGCCATTTTGGTGCCCATAGATGGGCGGGGGCGACACCGGAAGTTACGTCGACGCACTTCCGGTCATGTGTAGAAGCTACTTATGAAGCCGGCGGTGGCCATTTTTGGTGCCCATAGAAGGGCAAAGCAACACCGGAAGTTACGTTGACGCAACGTCTGGTGTCACACGGCTGCCGGTCCCGGATTCTGCAGTCTGGGACTTGGAAGGTAAGGGCACTCTTAAGCCCTGTGCCATGGTGAGAGGCTCACTCCGTCCTTTTCCCTCTTCTTCTTATTCCCCTCCCTCCTACCTGCTCCCCCAAAGTCCCTGCAGACTTTTTCCGTCGCTGACTCCCGGCTCAAAACCCGCACCAGCATCCTGATCAACGCCCTGGGCAGCAACACTTGCCTGACCAAAGTGGACCTGAGTGGGAACTGCATGGAGGACATCGGGGCAAAGATGCTGTCGAAAGCCCTGCAGATCAACAGCACGCTGAGGTGGGTGGGGGGAAACTGGCCGGTCAGGCAGGGCAGGGGGGCTTCCCGGTTGGTTTGCCCAGCCTTCAGGTCTCTGGGGTACACTTGCCCCCACATTTGCCACGCCGACCCAAAAATGCCTCCCTGGGCTTCTTTGAGAGGGAAGGAGATTTGGCTCAGCGCTCCCCTCAGCGCTCTCCCCGACTCCTCCCATCAGCACAAGGATTAACGCTGGGATCACTGCTCCCCAAATCTGCACCAGTAAATCGAGGGAACCCCCTATAATAGATTTAGAGGGTGAATTTGTGGAGGAGGAGAAGGGGTGTGGAAGTCCAATGGCAGTAGCGGTTGTCCTAGCGCTGAGGGGATACTGAGTTAGGGTAGCGCTGTGTTGGCTGCAACCCTACCCCCCAAAAAAACCCCAAATAGTATGGAGGTTTATATAATCATAGAGTTGGAAGGGGCTACAATGATAATCTGGTACAACCCCCTGCAAAGCAGGAATCTTTTGCCCAATGTATAGCTCGATCCCACAACCTGGAGATTATAAGTGGGGGATGAAATAGGAAACCAGGGAAGGGAAAATGTAATGGAGTATCCTAAGAATGGGCTCCTGTGTCTTCTTCTCTTCTCTTCTTCTCTCGATCACTTATAGCCAAGTAAGATTGCCTTCCATAAACATGGTTTTAACAGTGAGTCCGTAAGTGACTGTGGAGGCCAATTCTGGATCCACACGTCCTTCCACAGTGGGGACATTGGTTTCCGGGCAGGAGTTGATCATGGTGTGGATTTGCCAAGCGTGCCTTCCTCTTAGCTCGATTCTCCCTTGCGTCCTGAGTTCGAGCGTCTTCAGAGCCCACAACACCTTTGGTAAAGGCTGTTCTCCAAATGGAGCGCTCGCAGGCCAGTGTTTCCCAGTTGTCGGTGTTTATACTACATTTTTAAAGATTTGCCTTGAGAGAGTCTTTGAACCAGCATTACGTTTCCCCTTTTTAAGTTCGGAATAGAGTAGCTGCTAATGGAGGCTGCTTCCCATTACTGCTGTTTGGCAGCCAAGGAGGGAAGGAACTCAATTGCTGGTTGTGGGTCAGGAATTGATAAGTCAAAACAAGAGATGGGATCACAACTGCTACCTGTCCCCCCCCCCTTTCTTGCTTTCAAGGAGTATTTCCTGGGATAAGAACAATACAACTGCACAAGGCTTTCAGGACATCGCCCGGGCCTTGGAGAAGTGAGTAACCAGAGCGGTGTTGTACTCCTTTTCCTCGAGGGAATTGGGGGGGGGGGAGCTGCCAACATGGCTTCTCGTGCTCACGTTTTCACGAGAGAAAGAAAGTATGCGGCTTGGGGGGTTTCTGAAACGTTAAGTGGTTTATAAATGCTTTCCAATAAATAAATAAAACGGCCTCTTCTGCAGCAACTACACCCTCAAGTTCATGTCATTCCCCATGAGTGACATCACGGCGGCTTACCGAAATGCCCCTGAGAGGACGGACGAGGTGTGGCAAAAGGTGAGCCCTGCCTCTTCCCTATGGGCCTAGGGATGAGGGGAATAATTTGGTCCCGTTTGCATTTTAGCGATAAACTACCTAATTCGTTCTTCTCGAACGATCCTTCAGCACTTGCACTTCAGCACTTTTGCACTCCCCCCCGCAACCGAGTAATGTTTGTAAAAATGGACATATGAGGAGAAAGTCTGGCTACAAAAGCCTTTATCGGCGGAAATAGCACACAAGGGGCGTTTTATGAGGGAGAATTGCTTGCAAAAACGTGTATGAAGTGGTTCCGTTCCGGAAGACCGCTCAACATCCGAAACGTCCGAAAACCGAGGCGCAAAGGGCGGCCTGCGAATTTACAGAGAAAATTGAGAAAAATACAGCAGTACCTCAGCGGAAGCCATTTGACTTCCGAGGTGCGTTTGAAAACGGAAGCATTTACTTCTGGGTTTCCGACGTTTGAGTTCTGAAACATTCGTCAGTGGAGACGTTCGAAAACTGAGGTACCACTGTACTGGGTGGAGTGGCATACAGAAATTTAGAGCGAGAGAAAAATTGAGTTTTTGTGAGGATTTATTTAGAAATTGTATTCTGTTTAGAAATAGGGACCCAGGTGGCACTGTGGGTTAAACCACAGAGTCTAGAGCTTGCTGATCAGAAGGTCGGCGGTTCGAATCCCTTCAACGGGGTGAGCTCCCGTTGCTCGGTCCCAGCTCCTGCCCACCTAGCAGTTCGAAAGCACATCAAAGTGCAAGTAGATAAATAGGGACCGCTCCGGCGGGAAGGTAAACGCCGTTTCGGTGCGCTGTTCTGGTTCGCCAGAAGCGGCTTTGTCATGCTGGCCACATGACCCGGAAGCTGTCTGCGGACAAACGCTGGCTCCCTCGGCCTATAGAGCGAGATGAGCGCCGCAACCCCAGAGTCGGACACAACTGGACCTGATGGTCAGGGGCCCCTTTATTCTGTGGCAGTTGTAGTGGAGAAATCTGAAACAGATAGATTTGGACCTCTGGAGAAATGGCCACTTCCTCTGCCGGTGTACAGGAGTGTCGCCAAGTCCCAGTTTTGGTATAATTTGTCCCCTGTCTCTCCCCCCCTCTCCCCTTCAGATCCAGTGGTGTCTCCTCAGGAACAACCAGTCGCAGAAGTTCCCCCAGGACCAAGCCTTCCGCCTCCACCAGGGAATCGTCACCAATAGCGCCGAGCAAGTAAACGTTCCCATCTCCCTGTTCAGCACCCATTTGCCACCCCTTCCCGCGAAAATCTGTGCAGAAGGAGCGCAGCCTGTCTGCCCCCCGCCCGGAGGGGCTGCTGTGATTGGCTGGCCAGCGGGTTCGGGACTTGGCACCTTGGCGAGGGGCAGGAAGCTAATGGCCCTGTGTCTTGCCCCTTCCCTAGATGATGAGCCGCCTCTGTGTCAGGGTCCAGGAAGAGGTGCGGTTGCTGCGGACCTGCTCCGCCGACACGATTCAGGAAGAAGTGCTCTACGCCCGGGAACTCATGAAGGAAGCCAAGAATTCGCGGGCGGTGAGCTTCATCTATTTATTTACATTCCTAGCCCCATGTATCCTTCGAGGATCTGAAGGTGTTAAAACTATTCGAAACATCCACCCAACAACATTCCACTTTCTATAAACCAATGTTTTCATCAACCCTCCAGCCTAGATATCATAAGTTCATTTTCTTTTTCACGCAAAAAAATGGTTTATAAGGAGTTTCCCGCCATTAGTAAATATTGACAATGACTTTTATCTGATCAAACACGTCGACTTTGCCGTCTCAGCTAAGGCCAATAATTTTAACAGCCGTCCCTCCATGATGAGTCTTTCAGCCTTTGTGCATGAAAAGTTTTGCCACCGTGATCATGTGTTGAAATAATGCTCCAGCCTCAGGCCTTTCTTGTCCCCCGATATCTGGTCCTTTAAACTAGAGGTGCCGTTCGGATTCCCACTGCCGATAATACTAAATGTCAGATTTTAAATGACTTGTATTCCACCCTTTTAGGCTGGTCTATGACGGATGGCGCTGTGGGTTTTTGAAGAGCAAAAAAGAGGGTGCTATGAGGACTCTCCTTTTAACCCCCCGCCCAACAATATGTACCGTAGGGACACGGGTGGCGCTGTGGGTTAAACCACAGAGCCTAGGGCCTGCCGATCGGAAGGTCAGCGGTTCGAATCCCCGCGACGGGGTGAGCGCCCGTTGCTCGGTCCCAGCTCCTGCCAACCTAGCAGTTTGAAAACATGTCAAAGTGGATGTAGATAAATAGGTACCGCTCCGGCAGGAAGGTAAACGGCGTTTCTGAGCGTTGCTCTGGTTCGCCAGAAGCGGCTTTGTCATGCTGGCCACATGACCTGGAAGCTGTATGCCGGCTTCCTTGGCCAATAACGCGAGATGAGTGCCGCAACCCCAAAGTTGTCTGCGACTGGACCTAATGGTCAGGGTCCCTTTACCTTTACCTTTACGACCGTAATAGAGATTTGTTTTGTATTGTACTAAATTTCTCTCCCAAACGTTCTCCATGAAAATCCAGATCCAAACCCAAGCTGCAGAAAGGTCTCTGCCGGTGTGTTCCTTGTGTGCTTCTTAATGATGATATTTTTATTGCAGTTCATTGAATAAAAACAGAGAGAGGAAAGCACCCGCAAAGCATGATTTCTCTTTTTGTCTCTTAGCTCTTCCCCAGCCTGTATGAGCTTGGGCACATTTTGGCCAGCGACGGTCCGGTCCGGCACAGGCTAGAATCAGTGGCCAACGAGGTCTCAAAAGCAGTTGACAAGGAACTGCAGGTATTGCGAGGGCACGGTCCTGTTTTCATCTTGCTTTTCTGTTGTTCACTTATTGCATTTAAAAATCCCACTTTTCTTCTAACGGAGCTCAAGGGCGGCATATGGTGTTCTCCCTGCTCCTTGTTCTATCCCCACAACAGCCCTATGAGGTAGGTGAGGCAGAGCGGTTGTGCATGGCCCAAGGTCACCCAGCGAACGCCATGTGACCTGAACCCAGGTTCTAATCCAACCTTCTGATCCAGAGGGTCCTCAAAGCAGTTTGCGAAAAGGAGGAACCACGAAATTCTCAGTAAAAAAAGTGGTCAAAAAGTGCGTTTTTCACATTGTAAGCATTCAAAATATGGCTGTCTCAAGTATCCTGAGCCTTGGGACTAAAGGAGGGCTTGTGGGAGTGGTTGGGAGCACAGATATCAAAGAAGGATGTCAAAAACAGCAGAACGGCCAGTGGTTTATTAAAAGAAGCTGTATACTTATAGCAAATCAGCCTGCCAGGTCTCCCAGACTTTACAGACTTTAATAATAATAATAATAATAATAATAATAATAATAATAATAATAATATACCCTGCCCATCTGGCTGGGTTTCCCCAGCCACTCTGGGCAGCTCCCAACAGAACATTAAAAAACGATAAAACATCAAACATTAAAAACTTTTCTAAACAGGGCTGCCTTCAGATGCCTTCTAAAAGTCAGATAGTTGTTTGTTTCCTTGACATCTGATGGGAGGCGCCACCACCGAGAAGGCCCTTTGCCTGGTTCCCTATAATACATAATAATAATAATAATAATAATAATAATAATAATAATAATAATAATTTATTTATACCCCGCCCATCTGGCTGGGTTTCCCCAGCCACTCTGGGCGGCTTCCAACAGAAAAATGAAATAAAATAATCTATTAAACATTAAAAGCCTCCCTAAACAGGGCTGCCTTCAGATGTCTTCTAGAAATCTGGTAGCTGTTTTTCTCTTTGACATCTGGTGGGAGGGCGGGCGCCACCACCGAGAAGGCCCTCTGCCTGGTTCCCTGCAACTTGGCTTCTCGCAACGAGGGAACCGCCAGAAGGCCCTCGGTGCTGGATCTCAGTGTCCGGGCAGAACGATGGGGGTGGAGACGCTCCTTCAGGTATACTGGACCAAGGCCATTCAGGGCTTTAAAGGTCAGCACCAACACTTTGAATTGTGCTCGGAAACGTCCTGGGAGCCAATGTAGGTCTTTCAGGTGTTATGTGGTCTCGGCAGCCACTCCCAGTCACTAGTCTGGCTGCCCCATTCTGGGTTAATTGTAGTTTCCAAGTCACCTTCAAAGGTAGCCCCACGTAGAGCGCATTGCAGTAGTCCAAGCCGGGAGATAACCAGAGCATATTGAAGCAAGGGAATATAAACATTTATGAGCTCATTGCTGTGACCGCTACCAATTAATTGTGGGGTTCTCTTGACTACCAAGATCAGGCATAGGCAGACTCGACCCTCCGGATGTTTTGGGACTACAACTCCCATCATCCCTAGCTAACAGGACCAGTGGTCAGGGATGATGGGAGTTGTAGTCCCAAAACATCTGGAGGGCTGAGTTTGCCTATGCCTGACCAAGATGGTGTTTGCAGAGCTTTTGGAACGGTTCACCTTTGGTGCAACACATCACGAGGCTCGAAGAAGCCTGTGGTTGCCATGGCGACCAAATAAATGGAGGATAAGCTTACCTTCCAAGTCCCGGACTGCAGAATCCGGGACCTGCAGCCATGTGACACCGGAAGTTGCGTCGATGTAACTTCCGGTGTCGCTTTGCCCTTCTATGGGCACCAAAAATGGCTGCCGCCGGCTTCGAAAGTCGCTTGTACGCATGTCAGGAAGTGCGTCGATGCAACTTCCGGTGTCGCTCCGCCCATCTATGGGCACCAAAAATGGCCGCCGCCGACACCGGAAGTCGCGTCTATGCACTTCCGGACATGCGTAGATGCGACTTTTGAAGCCGGCGGCGGCCATTTTTGATGCCCATAGAAGGGCAAATCGGAAATAAAAAAAATGGCCTCCGGCAGGAGAAAATAACGAAGAAAAATGGGAGATGAAGTGATACGGGGGACCACCGGGAAAAGGTAAGTAAAATCGGGGTTTTCCCGGAGAAAACAGGGTACTTGGCAGCTATGAGGAGAAGGCCCCTTGGGTCTTCGGGAACTGGCCAGCCCTCTGCAGGAATGCCCGTCGCCTTGTGCGAAAGGGCGGGTTTGATTCTTGAGAAAGACACCGCGTGGCTGGCGCCAGGGACATCCCACGATGCTCTTCTCTTGCCCAGCCGGCTTGCCCTGCTTCTTCTCTCCCCTCTGCAGGTGATCCTGGAGTCTATGGTTTCCCTCACCCAAGAGCTGTGCCCACACGCCGTCCAGGCGGCGGAAGAGCACAACAAGATGCTGGCGGCCGTTTCGGAGCGCGTCACCGTGCCCCGAAACTTCATCCGGGGGGCTCTGCTGGAGCAGGCTGGCCAGGACATACAGAACAAGCTCAAGTGAGGAGCACAGAGGGGATGACATGGGGGGACGGGGACTGAGCCGGCGCTTTTCACAGGCAAAGCAGGTTCTCTGCCACTGAGCTTCTGCCCCACAAACTGGGGGGGGGGGGGAGGCAGTCATGCTATCCGAAGTGGGGCCTGGCCAGGGCCGGATTTAGGTTTGATGAGGCCCTAAGCTACTGAAGCTAACAGGGCCCTTTCTATGTCCAGCTGTCCTTTGCCAACAACAAATTGTCGGTATATGGTAATTTATGGACCTCATAGGTACCTAAAGCCATAAGCATAACCATAACAAAATATGTATTTAATCAAAGGAATTGTTGAATTGAAATACATTTAAGACAAAGTATATTAATAGTGACATGCAATTAAGAAGAAGTATATTAATAGTGAAATACAATTAAGAAGAAGTATATTAATAGTGAAATATTTTTTAAGCTCTTACTTAAAATGATTTTTTTATTCATAACAAACTGAATAATGCAAACGCATTGGCATTTGGCAACGACAAAAGTTCCTTTAGAAACACAATTTGCAAAGTCTCATAATCTAGTCTCTAGAAACTTGCTATAACGTGAAATAATAATAGGTGTGAATATATGATGCAAACTAGTAATAACTAATTATTACTTAATATTATTACTTATAAATTATTACTTAATAAATTATTACTTAATAATTTATTAATATGAAATTAAGTATGTTATAACCTGTAAGGGACCCAGGTGGCGCTGTGGTTAAACCACTGAGCCTAGGGCTTGCTGATCAGAAGGTCGGCGGTTCGAATCCCTGTGACGGGGTGAGCTCCCGTTGCTCGGTTCCAGCTCCTGCCAACCTAGCAGTTCGAAAGCACGTCAAAATGCAAGTAGATAAATAGGAACCGCTACAGCGGGAAGGTAAACGGCGTTTCCATGTGCTGCTCTGGTTTGCCAGAAGCGGCTTTGTCATGCTGGCCACATGACCTGGAAGCTGTACACCAGCTCCCTCGGCCAATAATGCGAGATGAGCGCGCAACCCCAGAGTCGGTCACGACTGGACCTAATGGTCAGGGGTCCCTTTACCTTTACCTTTTAACCTGTACAATGCAATTGTAGTTAACACAATGCATTTTTTAATATAATATCAATGTCACCTTAGTAGTCCACTAATGGGCAGGACCCATAACTTACATCATAGGAGCCTACACAACACAATGTACTGTTGCTGTATGTAGGTTTTATTTTTTTGTCTTATATTTTGGAAATGTACATCCAGTTTTCCCCCCTTTAATTTTTTTGGGGGGCCCTAAACTATAGCTTGTTTAGCTTACACATAAATCCGGCACTAGGCCTGGCACAGGGGTTTGGAAGGGGGGTGCGCGAACCTCTCTGACCCTCTCGATCTCTGATCCCATGCCCAGCGAGGTCAAGCTTTCGGTGGTGACTTACCTGACCAACACGATTGTGGAAGAGCTGCTGCAGGAGCTGTACTACGCTCACAAGAGTCTGGTGAGAGCAAGCCCCATTCCGCCCCAAATCACACTCTCGGGGGTTCATTTAATCCAGGGCTCAATGCTAGAAACAGTGCTGAGGGGGTGGGTGGGGGGTGGGCAGGGGGCATTGGACCAGGCCTCAGCCCTGACCTCTACAAATTGCTACCTAACCAACTCCCCCCCAGGGCATGTGCAGAGTGCTTGGCCACCAGCACCGAGCCAACTCGTGTAAGCACCCCCCCCCCAAAAGCTATTAGGGAGAATGCCCCTTTCACTATTTTTAGCAGGAGAGGGAACAAATTCATGCGAGTGTACCGCAAAACTCGCTGTAATTGTGTCCCATACGTATGTGTTTAGTC
The DNA here is from genome assembly GCF_963506605.1 of Zootoca vivipara. Lineage (NCBI taxonomy): Eukaryota > Metazoa > Chordata > Lepidosauria > Squamata > Lacertidae > Zootoca > Zootoca vivipara. Next base: position 48,602,766 of record NC_083288.1, read on the forward strand.
GATTCCACTTACAAGCCTCTTCCCCTAAAAGAATCTCAAAGCGATTTCTCTGTAGAATCGTAGACTTGGAAGGGAGGGCCATCTAGTCTGACCCCCCTTCAAACGCAGGGATATGCAGCAGGAATTGAACCCATGACTAGGGCTGCCAGACTCAATAGAGGACAGGACTTCTGTGCCTTTAATTGCCCTGCTCTCTTTTGAGTCTGGAAACCTCAAAGAGAAACCAGCAGGCCCTTTGCTTGGAAATTAAACAAAGGGTCTTCTCTTTGAGGTTTCCAGACTCAAAAGAGAGCAGGGCAATTAAAGGCACAGAAGTCCTGTCCTCTATTGAGTCTGGCAACCCTACCCGTGACCTAGGCATTATCAGAAAGCCATTCAATGTGTGAAAAGAGCAGTTAAAAATAACTTCATGTGCCACCAATATATGCTGACATTCACTTGCAGGCCTTCCTCTCTCTTGCATGAGGGAGGCCTCCCTCTCCTCTCTCCACCCGTAATGCCTCCCCAATCTCCTCCCCAACCTCAGGCCCAGCACATCAGCCACCTCCGCCGGCTTTCCGAGGGCCAAGACAACGCCACCCTCCTGGAGCAGGTTGGGAAGCCCCGTCTCCACGACCACGAGGAGACCACGGACGACGAGCTGGGCTCCAGCATTGTAAGTGGGTGAGCTCTGGGGAGGCCCTGCGTCTGCAGGCCCCAGGCTCCCTGGAAGGGAGTTCGCCCTGGAAGGGGTTCGCCTGACCGCTCTCTCATCTCGCCCCAGGACACCATGGCCATCAAGAGGCGGAAGAACTGCCGCAGGATCCGGCCCGCTTCCGCCTTCATTAGTGAGTGCGAGAGCTGCGTGCCCCGAACGCCACCTTCCCAACCATACGTTTTGCCTCTGGGGACGGGCCGTAGCTCAGTGGTAGAGTGTCTCTTTTGCATGCAGTCTCAATTCCCAGTGATGCCAGGTAGGGCTGGAAAACCCTAGCCAGTGTGGGCCAGGGGTAGTCAACGCGGCGCCCTCTGGAAGATGGGGGGGCTCCAGCTCTCATCCTGACCTGTTGGCCGTGCTCGCAGGGGCTGATCGAGATCTGGGTCTCAACTTCTGGAGCGCAGAACATTGGCTACCCCTGGTGTATCCCCGGGTTTCCAGTTGCTGGACTACAACTCCCATCATCCATATCCGTTGGCTAAGCAGTCCATGGACGATGGTCGTTGTAGTCCAGCATCGTCACGGAACCCAAGGTTGAACTCGCTCCAAATGTCAATATATTTTTCCCAAACCAAGTCTGTATTTATAAGCAGTTGTGAGTGTTGTCTTGTCGGCAATCCATTGATTAAAGGGGATCATATCTTTTTTATTCTTCCAGTTCATCAATAACGCTCTCTCGGCCATATATATATTCCCACTGTGGAATATAACAACACAATAAAATTCAGAACAGAAACAATTAGTTGCACGTTCTTTTTCCCGAAATCCAATTGAAACACTTTAACGAATTCAACAAAGCTGACGAACTTGATGCGGTCATCCCAGCTCTTTTGACACCCGATAGTCATTTAATACCTCCAGCATGCCCCCCCTTGCTTCTTAGCGGCCCCCCTAGGTAATTCCACTAACCCCCCCCCACTTTGAGAACTGCTGCTGCAGCCGCAGCCCGTCACCATTTCTTCCATTGCATCTGAAAATGCCCGCCCCATTGCAAGGCACCACTGTCCCTCCCTTCCAAGTGGTGTAGTCTCTCCAACCACCCACCCGCCCCGGACAGACCCCCGTCCTCCTCTTGCAGGTGGTTCTGAGCAGGACGGCGACCTGGCTGTGCCCAGGATGGACTCCCCGCTGGGCTGGATCTCGCTGGCTAGCAGCAGCCAATACTTGCATTCCCGCAGCACGTCCTTCGAGGCGCTCTCCGACCTGCCGACGGAAGGGGGCCGGCTGGAGCACCGCACCCGCAGCCGCCCCCGGCCGCCCCGTGCCGCCCCGCAGGGCAGGTTCCGCCCCAGTGTGAGTATCCTGCATGCGAGCCCCTGCGGCTTTCGGCTCTCCTGCCCGCCTTTCCGTTCCTCCGCTTGCTAAGCTTCTCCTCCCGTTGCTTCCCCTGTCCTTTCTGGGCACAAATTTGGCCTCTTGGTGCGAGAGGTGGGGGGGACACAACTCCTTAAGGCCTTTTGCAACTTGGCTGATCTCGTGCCTAATGCTATCGTGTGGCGGCTCAGATCCCAGCTCAGCCCTGCCTTCCCACCCTCTGAAGCCCACATCTGCTGGATTCGGCCGGCAGAAGGAGGTGCTGAGCCCCAGCAGGGGGGCATCTCTGCCCCATCCACTCACACCAGCCTGATGCAAAGGTCTCTCGATTTCTCTGTTCGTTGCCTCCCTCGTTTCCTGTCCGCAACTGGTCGAATTCACTTTCCACTCACTTAGCTTCCTCATTTCTTCCTTTTTTTAAAAAGTTTTTATTTATACTTTTCGAGTTTATACATTTCATTAATTTTACAATCATAGTTTTGACTTCCTTCCCCCTCTTTCTGTGGCTCCTTAAATTTATTTTTAATACCTTCTGTATATCCAATTCATTTAATTTGCTCATTTAATTATCTAATTTAAATATATGCTCTTATGAAACTGCAGGTTATTACAATAATCCTGCTAGTGTTTTTTATCTGTTACCAATTTATCTGTGACTATTCCATAAACCATTTCCATTCATTTATTTTAAAAAAGTTTGTTATCTTGATTACTTATTCTCCTGTAAGTTTCACCACTTCTGCATATTCCATAAGTTTTTGTATCTATTCTTCCTTTGCTGCGACTTCTGCTTCTTTCCATTTCGGGGCAAGTACCATTTCTTGCTGCTGTAGTAGCATACATGAATAAATTTCTATACAATTTAGGTAGTTCTGTCACTATAGTTCCCAAAAGAAAAGCTTCTGGGTTTTGTGTGTGTGTGTGTGTTTTTTTACAAAGGTTATTTTGAACATCCTTTTCAATTCATTATATATCATTTCCCAGTAAGCTTTATAACCTTACAACAAGACTACTACACAAGACCACCACCTCATTTCTTTCCTCATCCAAATTCCTCATTCATTCCCATTTTCCAACTTTTGATTTGTTTACCTTTTGAACTGAATTGAACTGAACTGAACTGAACTATAGAACATTACAAATCGGATGTACCTTTTTCAAACATTCCTAGACAGGAAGTCTCACTCATCCTTTAGACTTATGAATAAAGAGAAGATGTTCCTTGTGAAATAGGTGGGGCAAGTTAACAAGGTATTTGTCATCCTTTCCTGTTTCAGAACCGAATCCTGGGCTCTATAGAGTCCCGAGAACAGGAGAACGGATCAGTTCCACGACTGGATGAGGGTCTCGATGAATTTTTTAACAGAAGGGTCCTTGCTGACAACACTGGGTGAGCTTCCTCCACCACCTCCTCCTCCTCCTCCTCCTCCTGCTCCTCCTCCTCCTCCTTCTTCTTCCTCTTTATTGAATTTATTTACCGCCCTATACCCGGGGGTCTCAGGGTGCTTCACAGAATAAAATCAAGACATAAAACTACAAAATACCTAATAAAAATAAAAACAACAACCCTATAGCCCCACCCTTAAAAAAACCCCACATTTTAAAAGGTCATAGGATGTCAATCAAATCAACCACAGGCCTGGTGGAAAAGGAATGTTTTTGCCTGGCGCCTAAAGGTGTATAATGAAGGCGCCCGGCGAACCTCCCTGGGGAGAGCATTCCACAGATGGGGAGCCACTGCAGAGAAGGCCCCGTTCTCGTGTTGCCACCCTCCAGGCCTCTCAAGGAGGAGGCACACGAAGAAGGGCCTCAGAAGATGATCTCAGGGTCTGGGACGGTTCATAAGGGGAGAGGCGGTCCTTGAGGTATCGTGGTCCTGAACCGTTTAAGGCTTTTTAGGTCAAAACCAGCACTTTGAGTTGGGCCCGGAAACTAATCGGTAGCCAGTGCAGTCGGGGCAGGATTGGTGTAATAGCCTCAAACTGTCTTGCTCCAGTGCGCAACCTGGCCGCTGAATTCTGCGCCATCTGAAGTTTCCAAACTGTCTTCAGAGGCAGCCCTATGCACTGCAGTAATCTAACTTGAGATTACCAGAGCTTAGACAACAGTAGTTAGGCACCATCCCCTTCCCCACCCCCTCAGAATTTGCAATCTAGGACACCCCCCCAGGTGTCCCACAATGGAGAATTTTAAAAAAGTGCTAGTCCAGAGGGGTCCTGTAGCTCTCCCCTCCGCAGCCACGGCAGAGCTCAAGAATCATAGAACTGGACGGGTCCACGAGGGTCATCCATTCCACCCCCCTGCAATGCAGGAATTGCAGCTGAGAATACCTGTAGTCTCCCCTCCCTCAGTTCCTCTACCTTTTCCCTCTCGCAGGTACCCTCGGACGCCCAAGGGCTGTGGGGTGAGGCCGGGATCCTCTGACCCCCTCCCGCCCCTCCAGAAGAAGAGGAGGAGGGGCCTCTTCCACTTCCGCAGGCATCGCAGCATCAAGGGGGAGCGAGACCCTGAGGACCTGCCCCCCAGCCCTCCCCCACCACCCACGGGTGGGGAGGAGCAGAAGCCCCCGCTGCGCCCCTCCGGCAGCCAGGAGGAGGAGAGGCGGCTGGGGCAGGATGGCCTGGGGGTGGCTGTGCCCCTTCCGGGAATAGGCGTCCTCGGTCCTGGATGTGGGGTGAAGGGTCTGCCCAGCAGGGCTAAACAGGTAAATGAAGTCTTTGCTCCCGGGAATGGCGGGAGGGTAGAGGGCAAGGGGGCTCTCCAAAGAGTTCTGCGTTTCATTTACTCTGCTCTCTTCTCTCTCCCCCCCCCCCGCCGCCACAAAAAGAGCTCCTATCCCGACACAGGGAGGGTGGAGCCAGACTCCAAAGGGGCGGAGCTCCTGCAGCCGTCGCGGGTCCAAGGCGTGGCCCTGCCCGGAATGGGGCGTGCTAAGGGGTGGAGCCTGGATGCCAAGTTGGAGGTAATTGGCGGCTTGCTGGGGAGGAGGCGGGGCTAGGCAAATTCACGTGGGATAAAGTTGTCAATGGCTGCCAGCCACGGTAGCAACCTGAAGCTGTGAGCCTCTGAATGCCCAGTCCCCAGGAGAGGGTGAGTGCCGCTGTTTCTATCAATATTATCAATTTGCATAGCTGCCAAGTATCCCGTTTCCGCCGGGAAAACCCATTTTTTCTTACCGTTTCCCGGCGGTCTCCCGTTTAGTGAAAAATCCCGGTATTGTCCCTTAAATCGGCTTCTGCCCGGCAGCCATTTTTCTGGTGCCGCTTTGCCCTCCCCTTACATAAATTAAAATACTAAAAAAGAAAGAAAAAAAGAAAAAGGAATAAAATAAAAATAAAAATATATTTATATAATAAAGGTAAAAATAAAACCTTTGGACTTCCTGTTAATTCCCCGAGTATATAATTATTCTTTACACTTTTATGTAAATACCTTAGTACAGACTTCTAAAGCCACTATTCCAGTACATTCTTACTTCCTTTTACACCCTAACAATTATGATTCAACCCCTCATTTCACTCATGGATATTACATTTTTACTATATTTTTGAACGTATTTCTTGTACCTATCCTATCCCTTTTTTTAATTCTTTTGAATTGCCTCTAAGTCTATTTGTTAATTGTGCCATTTCAGCAAAATCCTGTAGTTTCACTTCTCTTTTTTTTATCATTTCCCCTTTTTAAATCTGACTGTCTCAAAAAGGCTTTAACAATAATGATAATAATAATAAGCATGCAAAAAGGAGAGTGTCGCTGTTGCCCTGAAGTTCAGCTTGCCAACTTCCTACTGGGGCACCTGTTTGGCCGCTGTGAGAACAGGGATGTTGGACTAGATGAGCCCTCCCCTCCCTTTGGTCCTGATCCTGTTCATAACCCACCTGCTTCCTCTTCCGGTTCTAGAGCGTCGACCTGGGGCGAGGGGGGAGCATGAAGGAGCAGCAGAGAAGACGCTCTTCAGACGACTCAGGTCTGCATCCCACAACCCAACAACCCTTCTCCATCGATCTTCCCTCCTTCCTTGCCCCCTCCCACTCCCCCCCCCCCAAGCAAAACTCTCAATAAGATGATATGAACTGGACTGAGCATAAGACACTTCTTTCTGCATCAGTCCAAACGTTTCGTGCATGTTGAAATTTGCCCCATTTCAATACCCACCCACCCCCGGTTCAGTTTTCTAGGAGTGCCTGAAATCCCACGGGCACAATTCTGCACAAATTGACCTCTCCGGGGTCCCACCGAGCTCAGTGATTGAGCTGACTCAGGGGTGCGCAAACTAGGCTGAATGGTGCCTCAGGAATTTTACAGTCTTGCTTGCAAAATAAATAAATGTATGTACCCTTTCCCCCTTCCCCCAAACAACAATCGAAACCACAAGTTTTAGGATGATCTGATTTATTATTATTTTTTGCGCGGGGTGGAGGTGGTGGTGAAATTTTATGAACCATCTGAAGAACTGGGGGGGGGGTGTATTTGGAGCTAGAATACAGTGGTGCCCTGCAAGACGAACGAATTCGTTTTGCGGAAAATCCGTCTTGCGAATCGCGGTTTCCCATAGGAATGCATTGAAATTTAATTAACGCGTTCCTATGGGCAAAAAAAAAAAGAAATTCCAATGCATTCCTATGGGAAATCGCGATTTGCAAGATGAATTTTTCGCAAAACGAATTGACTCGCGGCACGAATTAAATTCGTCTTGAGAGGTACCACTGTACCTGTGAGGGACAAGAAATACAGACAGGCCCCTCCCATCTTGAACACGACCTCCTCACCCAGCGGAAGTGGGAGAGGGGAGGGGGATAGTTCCAGCGGGGATTCAGGAAGTGCAAGCATGAGCTCAAGTAGGATAGCTGAGCCCAGGCACCGCCTGGGAACGGAAAGGGGAAGCAAAGAGACCGTGGGAAAAAGACCGATCCCAGCCACCCCGGAATTGCGTAAAAAGCGCAGAGGGAGGAGATTCAGTATGCCAAGATTACTTTGTTGGAGAAAAACGCGCGAATCGCCATTCGGAGGTTCTGCGCCCGACTGAGAACATGTACAGTGGTACCTCGGTTTATGAACACAATTGGTTCCGGAAGTCTGTTCATAAACTGAAGCGTTCATAAACTGAAGCGAACTTTCCCATTGAAAGTAATGGAAAGTGAATTAATCCGTTCCAGATGGTCCGCGGAGTAAGCGTTCATAAACTGAAGCAAACTTTCCCATTGAAAGTAATGGAAAGTGGATTAATCCGTTCCAGACGGGTCCGCGGAGTACTTAAACTGAAGCGTTCATAAACTGAAGCATGGGTGTAATTGGTTCCGGAAGTCTGTTCATAAACTGAAGCGTTCATAAACTGAAGCAAACTTTCCCATTAAAAGTAATGGAAAATGAATTAATCCGTTCCAGATGGGTCCGCGGCGTTCATAAACCGAAAATTCATAAACCGAGGTATTCATAAACCGAGGTTCCACTGTACTGACAATCTGTATATAGCACTGATTCAGCACTGTAAATAGATTGCACCAATAAAAGGATAAAATGCTGACCTGTGAGGCGTCGTTACTCTAAAGTAGCCATTCCGGATCCTGTGACAGTACCTACAATTTTGGGCCCCCGTTTTAAGCGTGTGCGCAGGATTGCAGCTCTGGCTGAGATAGAAAGATGGACTTTTTTGTTTTCCGAACCCCACAGGGCAAGCAGGATGGAAGCCTCACCCCCCACTGCAGAGTACCAAGCCAAGCTTTGCCACCATTCGCCGGGCAGAAGCCAGCTGGGACATAGGTGGGCATGTGAGGTTTTGTGAGTTTCCTGGGTAAGATCACTGCCGACTGCTCAGATGCACCCATTTGATGCTCTTCGATGTGATGCTTGGTTCTTGTTTGAGGGAGCTGCCCTCACCCTGCCCCCTAAAACAAGCAGCTCCCTCATCCAAAGCCACCTTAGCCCGGGTCTCCTGTGCTGTGTTTGTATCTATATTTACAGCATTACTTCCCCGTTCTTTAGCTAAAAAGACTCTCAGAGGGGCTCTAAGGCAGCCTTCTTCCTTCAGGCACACCGTCTCTTAAAAAGACACAGCATGCGAGGAAAGGCGGGTGGGGAGGGAGGAGGAAAAAGCGAGCTAAAGCACAAGTCCTTAAGTTTCAGCCAATGACGTTCGTTAGCCAACGTCAGCAGCTATCTTGCCCCTTGATGAAAAGCAGCTCCACCCATTTCCCAGATCAGACCCAGGAGCAGAAGTGGCAGGACTGAATCAGAATTCATAGAATCATAAGTTGTAGACTTGGAAGGGACCTCCGAGGTCATCTAGCCCAACCCTCTGCAATGGAGGAATCAACAAGGCAGGGCAGCTCCTGCCACCAGTTTCTCCCCTGCCCCCCAGACATCCCTTTATGCTTCTAGTAGGTAGAAGGAAATTATTATTTTTTAAAAGGATTTGCCACAGGCATCTCATTTCTCTACTCCTGCTCTCTAACAGCTGAAGAAAGCTCGCCGAGGGAGAGCAGGGGACAGGAACCCCTCAGAGACACCCCCCCAGAAGAAACGGACGAAAGGGCCATTGCCGTGGCAACACCGACCTCCGAAAAGGACCGACCAACGGCTCCAGCCAAGGCAAGCAGCTCAGCAACCCCTGGGAGAGTGAAAACTGCAGGCAAACTGGGCAGGAGGGGAGAGAGGAGCCGGGTTCGCCTTGGGAGGTGGTCGGTGTAGTACTAATTTTCTCCCCTGCCCCCCCCCAATTCAGTTGGGTGTTTTGCTGTCATAGAACTCAGCAGCGGGAGGACAGGGGCCAAGCGAGAACGAGTTGGCTCTGTCGCTAGTATGGCGCCATCTACTGTTGGCTTCCCTGCCTTCCCCCCCTACCAGTCTCAAATTGCTAGCAGGCAATTTGGTTGCTCTCATCTCAAGCCACATTGCGCTCTACATTTAAGCACACCTCCCTGCGAGAGGGGGGGGGGTGTCACGGCCGAAACTGGACCCTGGTGCCTGGTGCGGATGGCGTTTCCGCACCATCGCTATTTTCTTTTATCCACTTTTCCTCCCTGACTCTTTAGAGCCTATCGTCTTCCTTCCCTCCCGCCTCATGGCTTTCAAAATTAACCTTTATGTCATTGCCTTTTTGTACGTTTTCCAGTTCTGATTACACTCATTGCATAATAACTGAAAATTTAAATAAATATAGAAAGGTAGAAAACTTCTCCTTACAAGTCTTCAGATAACCCTGCTAGTGATGTCAATTTACTCCAGTCCTTTTGGAATACTTGATCCTGCTGGTTTCGGATTTTTCCTGTCAGCTTCGCCAGTTCTGCAAAGTCCATCATCTTCATCTGCCACTCGTCTTTCTTTGGTCCTTCTCGTTGTTTCCATTTTGGGGCTAAAAGAATTCTTGCCGCGGTTGTTGCCTTCATAAACAGTCTTTTATCTTCCCTTGGTATCTCTTCACTCACTGTACCCAATAAAAAGGCTTCTGCTTTTTTAAACAAAAGTAGAATCATCGAATCATAGAGTTGGAAGAGACCACAAGGGCCATCCAGTCCAACCCCCTGCCAAGCAGGAAACACCATCAAAGCATTCCTGACAGATGGCTGTCAAGCCTCCGCTTAAAGACCTCCAAAGAAGGGGACTCCCCCCCACTCCTTGGCAGCAAATTCCACTGCCGAACAGGTCTTACTGTCAGGAAGTTCTTCCTAATGTTTTGGTGGAATCTTCTATCTTGTAGTTTGAATCCATTGCTCCGTGTCCGCTTCTCTGGAGCAGCAGAAAACAACCTTCCACCCTCCTCTATATGACATCCTTTTATATATTTGAACATGGCTATCATATCACCCCTTAACCTTCTCTTCTCCAGGCTAAACAGACCTAGCTCCCTAAGCCATAAAGCGTTTCTAGGCCTTTGACCATTTTGGTTGCCCTCCTCTGGATATGTTCCAGCTTGTCAGTATCCTTCTTGAACTGTGGTGCCCAGAACTGGACACAGTAGTCCAGGTGAGGTCTGACCAGAGCAGAATACAGTGGTACTATTACTTCCCTTGATCTAGATGCTATACTCCTATTGATGCAGCCCAGAATTGCATTGGCTTTTTTAGCTGCTGCATCACACTGCTGACTCATGTCAAGTTTGTGGTGTACCAAGACTCCTAGACCCTTTTCACATGTACTGCTCTCAAGCCAGGTGTCTCCCATCCTGTATTTGTGCCTTTCATTTTTTTTTGCCCAAGTGTAGTACTTTACATTTCTCCTTGTTAAAATTCATCTTGTTTGCTTTGGCCCAGTTGTCTAATCTGTTAAGGTCATTTTAAACTGTGATCCTGTCCTCTGGGGTATTAGCCACCCCTCCCAATTTGGTGTCATCTGCAAACTTGCTCAGGATGCCCTCAAGCCCATCATCCAAGTCATTGATGAAGATGTTGAATAAGACTGGGCCCAAGACAGAACCCCGTGGCACCCCACTAGTCACTTCTCTCCAGGATGAAGAGGAGCCATTGATGAGCACCCTTTGGGTTCGGTCAGTCAGCCAGTTACAAATGCACTGAATGGTAGCATTGTCTAGCCCACATTTTACCAGCTTCTTTACAAGAATATCATGGGGCACCTTGTCAAAGGCCTTGCTACCATTTCCCAGAAAGCCTTTACCTCTTTGCAAGTCCACCACATGTGATGGAAGATACCTTCCCTTTCTTTACATTTCCAACACTCATTGGTTCTTGTCTTGTACATTTGAGCAAGTTTAGCTGGTGGTTAAATACCATCTGTACATCATTTTCATAACATTTTCTTTCAGCGCACTGCATGCAGGAAAATCAATACCTTCCTTCCGCAAGCACCATTGCTATTTTTGGGACGGATTCAGTCACATATCGGCTGAGTCAGGTTGCATCATGAGGGTTGACTGGGAGCTGTTGCACAGCGAACTCAAGAAATTGGGCTTCTTCTTTTTTTGCTATGAGGAAAGCAAGAGGGGAAACGCAGGGCAAAAGTGTGGTGTGCCAAAGCAAGTCCTTCTCGCCTCCCCATGAAGGAATTACGACAAATGCCTTTTAAACAGCCGTCTAACTTCCCAGCAGATCAATCAAGATCGACACTCAGCAAACTGGTCCCCTAGAACAGCGTTTCTCAACCGCTGTTCCGCGGCACACTAGTGTGCCGCGAGACGCTGGCTGGTGTGCCGCGACGTGCGGCGACGAGAAGGGCGATTTGCATTGTCACGTGCCTGGCGGCCGCCAATAACCAATACTGACCCGCAGGAAAGCAATATTTCTCCTCCTCTTTCCCAAAGCTCAGTGCAAACGAGCCTGGCGGCCGCCAATACCCAACACTGACCCGCTGGAAAGCAATATTTGGCAAGTGTTTCTTGCAGTCATAATTATAATATAGGGCGGCACAGAGTTAAATTTTTTAACTTTTTTAATGGTGGTGTGCCTCGTGATTTTTTTCATGGAACAAGTGTGCCGTGGCCCAAAAAAGGTTGAGAAACACTGCCCTAGAAGCACCCAGAAAAGTTATTAGCGAGACATATGTCAGCAAAACTCACCCAACTGAAGCTGGTCCCAGCTTGCCAGATGTTGGACTACAACTCCCATCATCCCCTGACCATCGAACAATAACCTCAGGGGCGCAGATTTCACCAGCCCCACTTTGGAGGCCGCCAGGAACATCTCACAAATTTAAACAGGCCTTTGGCTGACTCACATCCTTTTAAATGTGTTGTGGAAGGCAGGATTATTGAGTTGTCTTTGTTTTTGTTACGTATTCTGTGGTTTTTTTTATATTTTTTATATTTATGGTTTTTTTATATTTATGTTGTGAACCACCCTGAGATCTACAGGTAGAGGGCAGACAAATAATAATAATAATAATAATAATAATAATAATAATAATAATAATAATAATAATCAGTGCTTCTGGCGGTACGCAGGGGTACGCATACCCCTAAACATTTTGTGAACCTTTGTGCTTTTGTCGATTTACTGAATTTATTTTTCCCAGTTTAAACTATAAAATGGTGGTTTTCTTGAGTCAAAATGAGAGTACCCCCTAAACAATTGTTTAGAAAAAGCACTAATATTATTATTATTAGTTACAGGTAGGTGGCCATGTTGGTCTGACATAGTCGAAACAAAAAATAAAAAAAATCCTTCCAGTAGCACCTTAGAGACCAACTAAGTTTGTCATAGGTATGAGCTTTCGTGTGCATGCATTGGTATCTGAAGAAGTGTGCATGCACACGAAAGCTCATACCTATGACAAACTTGGTTGGTCTCTAAGGTGCTACTGGAAGGAATTTATTTATTTATTTATTTATTAATAATAATAATGGTTCCTTATATTGACCCTGCTTAGATTGGCAGAAGCCCCTGCAGGCTTTTGCGCTTCACAGAACTCTTCTGCGAAATACATTTCTGACAATAAGAGCTGTTTGACTCTACGATTCTCCTCTCCCCCCCCCCCAGCAATTCAGGGATCCCCCGCCCGCCCCTCGGCCTCCCAAGCCCGTCGCCCTCCCCCGGGGCCGGAAGCCCCCCAGCCAGCCCGAGAGGAGCCGTAGCAACGAGGAAGCAGGCGGCACAGGAGGAGGGGCAGCCGCGGAGGAAACACGTACGTCCCCCCCAATAGCCCAACCCCGACGCAGAGCCGAGGAGCAAGAGAATGAAGGTGACGTGAGACTGGGGCGGCAGGACGGCAGGCCTTCTCTCTCTCAGGGAGTGTCTGGCGGAAGGAGCTCCTTCTGGGGGCCACAGATTCTGCCTGGTCCGTAGCTGTTTTCCTCCCAGCCATAAAGTGGGCTCTTGGGAACGAGACAGAGTGACACCTCTCCAGGGTTTTCCAGGCAGTGCGTCTCTCCCAGCCCTACCTGGAAATGCCGGTCACTGAGCTGCAGCCCTTTCCCGAAAGCTTTTGGGGCGGCAGTGTGGTGCAGTGGTTAGAGCAGTGGTTCTCAAAGGGTCTGGCGCAGGAGAGGGCGGCGAGTGTGGTAGAAAGATTCAAGGACAATCATTTTAGCATGCTGTAGTATCAAAATATTTTATTTTTATCGTTTACAGAATACAGATAGATACCTACCTTTTCCAAACGAGAGCAGGAGAGCACAATACCAGCTGTCGTCTTTTTGCTTTCCAGCGCATTGCTTATCAATTACAAAGTTCAACGTGGCGCAAGCAAAGTTTTATTCTGAAAGGCATGGCCAAGAAAAAAAAACATTTTGAGAACTGGGTTAGAGTGTCGGGTTAGGACCTCGGAGAGACCAGGGTTCAAATCCCCTTCTGCTTGCTCAGTCGGTAGAGTGTGAGGCGCTTAACCTCAGAGTTGTGGGTTCGAGCCCCATGTTGGACAAAAAGATTCCTGCATTGCAGGGGGTTGGACTGGATGACCCTCAAGGTCCCTTCCAACTCTGCAATTCTGTGGCTCTCTCGGCCTTCAGCTCTTTGGCAGAAAAGGCAGGGTGCAAATACAATGAACCAATAAATGAATGGTAGCGTTCGCCATGAGTACATCTCCAAATTCTCCGAGGGTCTTTCCGGGAGAGAAGGCGGCCTTAAAATGCCGTGAGGTGGCCCAATTCCCACCTCGTAGTTCTGGAAAGAGCAGCAGATTTGGGGACAGGAGACGCAGGGATTGCTGACAACCCCCCCCCCCCAATTTTTCCCTTCCAGGGGACCCTGAGGTAGGAAAGAAGGCGGCCCCTCTCAAACCAAAGAGGACGCGCCGGGCACAGTCATGCGACAAGCTGGAGTCAGATCGGGGCCGAAACCCTGGCTCTGGAGGTGAAGCCCTTCTTCCGACACCACGGTTCCTGCTCCCTGGGCGTGGGACCTGAAAAGGGGGGGGCAGGAGCTAAAGAGGGGAGGGGCTGCACATTCCCCCGCGCTGCCTGCCTGTTGCTTCCGCTGGGCTGCAAACACGCCAGGCGCTTAAAGGACATTTAGAGCATGACTCTCCCCCCCCGCCCCCTAAGCATCTGGCAGAGGCCACCGGAGATTGAGGCCCTTCCACCGAGAGAAGGAAAGCGGCCCTTGCCAGATACGCTGTCTTTGAAGCTGGAGGCTCCCTTTCGGTGCCCGGGTAGCTGCGGAGAGGCCTTTTCGTTTCCCTCTGTACTCTGCTCACAACATACCCAAAGCCTGCTTCCAAAGGGGGAGGCTGCTCCTGTGAGCAGCGGGGGGGGGGGGGGAGAGTGGCAGGAGTCAGATTGGGGGTGGGTGCCTAACCTCGCAGGGCTGTTGTGGCAATAAAATGGGGAGGAGGAGGAGAACAATGCAGGCTGCCGCCTTGAGCTCCTTGTAGGAAAGGTGGGATATTATTATTAATAATAATAATTTTATTTATACCCCGCCCTTCCCAGTCAAGACCGGGCTTAGGGCGGCTAACAACAAATAACATCAACGCAAGTATAAAAGAAAAAATTCAGTTAAAATGCAGATTAATACAATGTTAAAATTCAATTTGAAAATTAAAAATCTACAAATAAGATAAAACCATTACGAGATAAAACCTTAGGGGAGGGTAACCGTGGGGTCAGACTGCGTCAGTCCGAAGGCCAAACGGAACAGCTCTGTCTTGCAGGCCCTACGAAAAGATGACAAATCCCGCAGGGCCCTAGTCTCCTGAGACAGAGCGTTCCACCAGGTCAGGGCCAGTACTGAGAAGGCCCTGGTCCTGGTCGAGGCCAGCCTAACCACCTTATGACTCGGGATCTCCAGTATGTTATTATTTGTGGACCTTAATGTCCTCTGTGGGTCATACCGGGAGAGGCGGTCCCGTAGGTACAAGGGTCCTAATGATGATGATGTTATTATTTAATGTGCCGCCCATCGGACTGGGTTGCCCCAGCCACTCTGGGCGGCTTCCAGCAAAATATTAAAACACTGTAAAACATCAAATATTAAAAACTTCCCTATATGTACAGGGCTGCATCATCATCATCATCATTATGCCCTAGCTTGCATGAATCCTCCCTTGAGGACACTTTAAATTATTTTTAAAGTGTTGTAATATCTCTCGTGCCAGTGGCCGACTTTGGGCTCTCCCAAATCAGTGGCGCCCTGTGCGGTGGTAACACCCCCCCCCCCGCCTCTCGCACTCCATTCCGCAGAATGGCTGTGGCCACCCCCACAGCACAGCCGAACTACCCGAAAACCACCTCTGCTCATGCGCAGAACGCTTGGTCCCGGTGGCTAACTTCCTCTCGTCTCTCCCTTTTTCTCCCCCCACTCACCCCGTCCTCCTTCACTACCTTCCTTTCCCCCCCCACCAGGTGCCAGCGACACACCCCTGCCTGACCCCCCTCCCGCCCCCCCTGAATGCGGCCTGCACAGCTGGAAATCCCGCCCCGCTGCTTCCCACCCTCTCCTTCCTCCGGACCGGACCGCGGGTAAGATTCCAGCGCCCTCCTTTGCCCCATAGCGTGGGGCCGACGGAAACGATTCATGCTCGGTTTTTTCTCCCCCCACTCCTCTCCCTTCTCCGCCCTCCCCCTTGCAACTTTACAGCTCCCTCTCTCTTCAGGAACTCCCGAATCTGGGACAGAATGATGGACAGGAGATCCCTCAACGTCGTCGCCGCCACCGCCGGAAGCTGCGATGCCCTTTCATCTCCTGGCGGAACGAGCGAAGGAACATGAGAGAGGGGGAGCAGAGGCTTGGGGAGGCCTCCTTTCCGCTGCCCTCAGCTCTCCCCCTCCCTCAGAAGAGGGGCTGACCTCTCCCGCCCTAGAGAAACTGTCCGTCGGGACCTGCTGGGTCTCCAGTGCTGCTGACCGTCAACCCCACCAACTCTTATTCCTTCCCCCCCCCTCCTCCGTTTGTGCCTGTATCCTTCCCTCGCTTCTGGGTCGGAGCCACCACCCCCCGACCCTCGTGCCCCAGAGGGACTAAGGACACCACCGCCACCCCTTTTAAAAATCGGGGGGCGGGGGTTGAGAGAGAAAAAAAGCCACAATGAACCACCCCCCCACCACCACCTCCTGCTCCCTTTCGCCCATAATACTTGGGGTGTTGTCGAGACTCGGGTGAAATATACACCATTCTCCCCTGCCCCCCCCTCCGGCCGCCTTTGCTGCCCCCCCCCAACCCAAAGCCCTCTCCATAATCTGCCGGCCCCTAGCATTTCACGCCTCCCCCTCCCCTCCTCCCTTCATTCTTACCGTTCTATTTTAAGCTTGTACAAAAGGGAAAGAGAAAAGAGAATCCTAATAAATTATATATGGAAATAAATAAAAGCGAGAAGCTGTCGGGTTCGGCGCTGCTGGTGTTGCCGGGGCATCCTGCCTGCTTTTGGGAACGCACCGGGAAGGACAAAGACCCACCCTAGTATTGCAACGTTGGAAAGGGACCACGAGGAATTGTTCACCCAACGTGGGGCCACGAGTCCGAGTTTAATAACCCTGCCCCGCCCCCCGTCACCTACAGAGGCATTCGCAAGTCCAGTGGGCAGGTCGATAATTTCAAGTTTTACCTCCTTTTGAGCAGGGGTGGGTCACTATGCCAATTTCAGTTTCTCACGGAGTGGTCAGTTGGAAAGGGTCCCAGGGGTCATCTAGTCCAACCCCCTAAAATGCAGGAATCACAGCTGAATCATTCCTGGCCGGTGACTATCCAACCTCTCTCTAAAAACCCAGGTTTTCCCAGGTTTTCTCAGTTTTGCATTTTTCAGCTCCCCACATTTTTGCATCCGTTTGCAATTTACACACTCCAAAAAAATAAGAATGATTCTCACGCCCTCAGCCTTTTTTGTGCAAATTTCTCCTACTGTTTTATATGCAACTTGGCATTTTTGCAAGGCGATTTGCCCTGATATGCCCTGATATGTTGCCTTTTTGTCTGTTGTTTCCACAAAGCTGCCCATTGACAGGCACACTTTTTGCCGTTGTGCGCACACATTTTCATACGCCTCGCTTGGCCAGAGAACGGCGTTGCAAAATTTGGACAGGTGCGAGTTTCAAAGGGTTCTGAGTGTCGTTTTGCACGTTGAGCAAGGTCTGTCGCTGACCACTGATTAAATGGCTATTGAGCTAACATAAAGCTCCACTAGTCCAGCATCCTGCAAGCAGGATTCGAACACAAGAACACTCTCTCCTCCTCTGGTTTCCAGCCACAGGCATTCGGAAGCGCCGCTGCCTCTGAGTGCGAGTCCTTGTGTTTACGAGAGAAGGAGAAACGCTTTCTTTTGTCCATGAATAATTTTATAAAGTTCTATCACGTCGCTGCTTACTCGCCTCTTCTCCAAACTAAAATGTGGAGGAAAACTCCGGCCGAAAGTAATCGGACGCTGGTGAGGGCTCATCACCGAGCCTCCTTAGTGGTAGCGAAGGCATATTTTGCTGCCTCCATTGGGTCCTCCTTGTGCTGTCCAGCAGAGCTTTTCTGGGTAGTGTGGGGCCTCCCAAAGGAGGACGAGAAAATTGCCTTCACCCACCGGGATCCTGACTCTGCTGTTACGGCAGCTGAACCTCAAGTGGTTCCCAGAGCACCGTCTAGTCCTCTTGTGTTGGATGAGTTTCACTTAGTAAGGCTTGGATAAGGCGCAACACGAGAACGAGCCTTTTCTGCAGTGGCCCCCTGTTCGTGGGATGGGGAGGTTTGGCTGGCACTTTCATTATACACTTTGCAGTGCCAGGCAAAAACGTTCCTCTTTATCTGATTTATCATCCTAAAAGGTAAAGGGACCCCTGACCATTAGGTCCAGTCATGACCAACTCTGGGGTTGCGCGCTCATCTCGCATTATTGGCCGAGGGAGCCGGCGTATAGCTTCCAGGTCATGTGGCCAGCATGACAAAGCCGCTTCTGGCAAACCAGAGCAGCACATGGAAACGCCGTTTACCTTCCCGCTGTAGCGGTTCCTATTTATCTACTTGCATTTTGATTTGCTTTTGAACTGCTAGGTTGGCAGGAGCTGGGACCAAGCAACGGGAGCTCACCCCGTCACAGAGATTCGAACCGCCGACCTTCTGATCAGCAAGCCCTAGGCTTAGTGGTTTAACCACAGCGCCACCTAAATGTGCTGGGAGAGAGGGGTTATTGGTTTGTTTTTGTCCTTGTTTTCCTTGTGTGTTTTGTGGGGGGTTTTAATCTTGCATTTTTAATGTTGCTAACTGCCTTGAGATTTATGGATGGAGGGCAGTATACAAATTCAATAATAATAATAATAATAATAATAATAATAATAATAATAATAATAATGTCACCACAAATTCTGCAATTCTATCCTCTTGAGAATTTTGGTGGCCCATTTCTGAAACTCTACAGCTCTCGGAATCAGGGGCAGAGGTAGCTGCTCGGGCACCCAGAGTGGCGTGCACCTGGGGGGGGGGCGTCGGGCGTCCGAGTGTCCCGGGGGAGTGGGGCGGCGATGTCACCCCCCTCAGGGATGACACCCGGGGCAGACTGCTCGCACTGCACCCTCCTTGCTCCGCCGCTACTTGGAATCTCTAGCTTATTAGCCAGGAAATCTACAAAGGCCACAGACGTGAAGGCCATAGCCTGGTGGGGGCAATGGTTTGCAAATGGTGATCCTTAGATGTTTTACCTGGGATGGATTCAGTGGCCTCTGGAGAATGCCAACTCTCTCTCTCCCCTGAAAGCCTTTGACTCAGCCAGATCGGAACAGGTGTTGCAATTGCATTGACCCACGGAAAAACAACATGCCATCAACATAAGGGCCACTGAATATTCTGCTCTGTTAGGGCAAAATTCTGGGTGCGAGAATGCTCAGCCACCCAGCTCATCAGGCAAGGGCCTGTGGTCGTTGTGGAGTATAAAAGGAAGGAGTCCAGCCATGATCCGGAGCAAACAGCAAGGTTTATTACTGCGCAGCAGGTTCAATGCCAGACTGAACACCGTGAACAGGGCTGCAAGAACTTTTAAAAGTTCCCACCACCATTCCATAATGCACATCGAAAGCATCATACATACCTCACTTGTGACAGGGTAAAACGTCAGAAAAGGGGAAGGTGCAAGGGGCATTAGCATACAGGTAAACAGGAGGTAAACTCAATTAACATAAGGTAACAATGCGCGATGTCCCAGGACATTGATAAGCAAGTACCGGTACCAGTAAGTATCTGGGAGGGGATCCTTGAGTACCTGGCGGGGGAAAACAATGGGTCCAGGTGTGTGTATTGCCTCTGGCTTCGGAGGGTCGGGAATGGCAGGAGATGGTACATGAATGGATTATGGATATGCAGAGGAGCACCACCCTGGCTACGTGACCTCTCGCTTAAAGGGTTATGGCTGTTCCCTGCATCCCTGAGAGCCCTTGGCCAGAGTCACAAAAGGGGGTTTCATTTAGAAATACAGATACACGGTATTCATTCATAAAGAAATATGGTTACATAGAGTCTCAGGCAACAGAGAAAGGGTAGGAAAGGGAGCCTTTATTACACAGGGCTTGATATTGAGGGGTTCGTGTTGGTGCAATATAAGAGTGGTGTTGTAGGATCAGACGGGGTCCCCTTGAGGGCATTTGTGCCAATCTTGATTCCCAAATGAAGCCTCGTTTGGGTGCCCCCCCTATAAAATTCCCTAACATGCTCTGTGGGCAAAGAGCTCGGAGGTGCCCTTTCAACTGGTGCGAACAGTAGATCAGTGGTTTCCAAACTTCTCCAGGTCGCTGCCCCCTTGGTTCCACAAACACATCCCCGGCCCTATAAAAAGAACTACTCGGAATGGCACTTCTGCATGTCCCAATATGACACAGTAGAATTACAAACCGTGACAATTAATTGAACGTTTATTCAAAACTATTTGGTTTAATTAATCGAACTGGCGATCTTGTGACAACTCGGAATCGTACACACCAACAAATGTGTAGTGGGAAAATCCTTGGGCTCACTTGGATTGAAAAAACAAAAAGACAGCAGCCAGGAATATGGGAGCAAAACAGCAGCCAGTAGGTCTGGTGTTTAGTTTAAAGGAGTGTAGCAACAGGACTTCCACCCACCATATGGAAGGAGCAGGAAGGAGCCCAGAACAAAGGATGGCTCCCACTTCTATCAGTTTTACAAAGATACCCAAAACACCCCTAAAATTACAGCATGCATACATAGCAAATTGGGAGGGGAAGGTCTGGTGACAGGGTTTGCCCCCATCCTTCCCTTGACCCCACCTCACACCCATCAAGTAAGACAAAAGAAATATTTACAAGTTCCTGGTTTCCCAGGCCAAGTTAATCACACCTCTTTGTCCCAACCAAGAACCTAATGGAGGCAGTGAGAGATTTCACCTTCTTGGGCTCCTTGATCACTGCAGATGGTGACAGCAGTCACGAAATTAAAAGACGCCTGCTTCTTGGGAGAAAAGCAATGACAAACCTAGACAGCATCTTAAAAAGCAGAGACATCACCTTGCCGACAAAGGTCCGTATAGTTAAAGCTATGGTTTTCCCCAGTAGTGATGTATGGAAGTGAGAGCTGGACCATAAAGAAGGCTGATCGCCGAAGAATTGATGCTTTTGAATTATGGTGCTGGAGGAGACTCTTGAGAGTCCCATGGACTGCAAGAAGATCAAACCTATCCATTCTTAAGGAAATCAGCCCTGAGTGCTCCCTGGAAGGACAGATCGTGAAGCTGAGGCTCCAATACTTTGGCCACCTCATGAGAAGAGAAGAATCCTTGGAAAAGACCCTGATGTTGGGAAAGATGGAGGGCACAAGGAGAAGGGGACGACAGAGGACAAGATGGTTGGACAGTGTTCTCGAAGCTACCAACATGAGTTTGACCAAACTGCGGGAGGCAGTGCAAGACAGGAGTGCCTGGCGTGCTATGGTCCGTGGGGTCACGAAGAGTCGGACACGACTAAACGACTAAACAACAACAACAAGAACCTAATCCATCCCTGGATGGTTTGCTATTGTCCACCGGGTGGTTACCTGTCTGGCACCCATTTGCCAGGATGCCAGTTATTATCTCTTATGCAAGATATAGGTAGGTAGCTGTGTTGGTCTGCCATAGTCGAAACAAAAATTTAAAAATTCCTTCCAGTAGCACCTTGTTGTTGTTGTCCGACTCTTCGTAACCCCAAGGACCATAGCACACCAGGCACTCCTGTCTCCCACTGCCTCCCGCAGTTTGGTCAGACTCATGTTTGTAGCTTCAAGAACACTGTCCAACCATCTTGTCTTCTGACGTCCCCTTCTCCTAGTGCCCTCAATCTTTCCCAACACCAGGGTCTTTTCCAGGGAGTCTTCTCCTCTCATGAGGTGGCCAAAGTATTGGAGCCTCAGCTTCAGGATCTGTCCTTCCAGTGAGCACTCAAGGCTGATCTAGTAGCACCTTAGAGACAGAGCTTTTGTGGTATGAGCTTTTGTGTATCTGAAGAAGAGTGCATGCACAAGAAAGCTCATACCAATGACAAACTTAGTTGCTCCCTAAGGTGCTACTGGAAGGAATTTTTTTTTACCTTATGCAAGAGGCTGCTGTGTACGTGATCCCAGGTTTCAGGGATTATGGCTGTCTTTTTCCAGTTCCCCAAGTCCCTCCTTCGGTAGCCATGTTTTCAATGAGCAGAACAACTGTTGGAAATTATGTGGTGTCGTGTGTTATGTGGTGCTTTGAGGAGACATTGCGTGTGAACAAAGGGAGGGGGGTACACACTGTGCTAGAGGGGCAACCCCCCCCCCAATCATTATAAAAAAATCCTGTAACAATGTGACCAAAGGAAATAGCTTTGGAAGCTCTGTAGGTCCAAGATTGCCATGTGTCCTCTTTTTCCAGGACAGGTTCTCTTTTTCAGGTTAAATTTTTTTCTGGGCTGAGTTTTTGCCAAAATGTTTTTTGACATAGACATAACTGGTGGTTGAAGACTTTCCTCTGCTCTCTTCTCCTGCCCCCCTCTGCAATATATCGCAGCTTCTATCGCCTACCGTACATATTGTAATGGGACCACTGACCATTAGGTCCAGTTGCGGACGACTCTGGGGTTGTGGCGCTCATCTCGCATTATTGGCCGAGGGAGCCGGCGTACAGCTTCCAGGTCATGTGGCCAGCATGACAGAACCGCTTCTGGAGAACCAGAGCAGCACACGGAAATGCCGTTTACCTTCCCGCTGTAGCGGTACCTATTTATCTACTTGCACTTTGACGTGCTTTTGAACTGCTAGGTTGGCAGGAGCTGGGACCAAGCAATGGGAGCTCACCCCGTCACGGGGATTCGAACCGTCGACCTTCTGATCGGCAAGCCCTAGCCTCTGTGGTTTAACCCACAGCGCCACCCGTGTCCCTACATATTGTAGGGGTGCGGTTAAAAGGAGAGTCCTCATAGCGCCCTCTTTTCTGCTCTTCAAAATATGGCACCCCTATTAGGTCCAATTTACAGACTGCCCCTCTCCTCCCATGCTACCCTTTTTAACAGAGTAAAGGTAAAGGGACCCCTGACCATTAGGTCCAGTTGTGACTGACTCTGGGGTTGTGGCCCTCATTTCGCGTTATTGGCCGAGGGAGCCAGCGTACAGCTTCCAGGTCATGTGGCCAGCATGACAAAGCCGCTTCTGGCAAACCAGAGCAGTGCACGGAAACACCGTTTACCTTCCCTATTTATCTACTTGCACTTTGACGTGCTTTCGAACTGCTAGGTTGGCAGGAGCTAGGACTGAGCAACGGGAGCTCATCCCATCACGGGGGTTCGAACCGCCGACCTTCTGATCAGCAAGCCCTAGGCTAAGTGGTTTAACCCACAGCGCCATTTCAGATCAGGAAGGAAGGTCTGCTTGCGAGGGACCTTGTGGTGTGAATTGCCCAGCCATGAGGTCTGAAGCCCGGCTCCCCCGTTGGGAGTTATTGGGAGTGAGAGACTCTCCCTTCTCTGAATCTATCCATGACTCAGGAATCTGGGTTTCAACGATACCTGCTTCAGCAGTGAGCCAGAGACCAAAAATACCCCAAATTTGGCATTCGATTAAAAATCACGGTGCCCATTGCTGAGTGCATGGGTGGGTGCAGATAACAGGCCCCAAAGAAGAGCACCCTTCCCCAATCTGTTGCCCTTGGAATTACTGGGGGTTGCAGCTCCTTCCAGCCCCAAACATCTGGAAGGCCCTGAGCTTGGGAAGAGAGATAAACAACATGAGTGCAGTACCGCCAAATGGCCAGCAGGTGGCAGGGGCGGTATTGTTAAAAGGAAGCACATTCCTGTCTGAGAATTTGTTCTGCATTTTTCCTTTCAGGTTCCCGCCCCCCTTGAGAGCTTCTCTTTTCCTCTTTTTTCTTTCTCTCTCTCCTTCTGCTCCACTTATTCTTAAACATGTTCTCTCATGGGACCCTCAGGACGTCACAGAGCAGAGAAAACTGCCTCAGGCGATCTCCATACAGGCCCATATTGCATACTCTGGCCGGCAGCCACTATCCCCGAATCTACCTGCAAACTCTTTCTTTGAACAGAAGGTGTCGAAAGGGACAATTTCCGTTCTCTCTGTGTCTCTTTGTTCCAGCATTAAGCCCAGTTCTCCACATTATTGCAGCGATTTACAAATTCTCTTCTAAATACCCCTCACAAAAATTTCTTCATCCTTTTTGTGCAGATTTCTTCTAATAACCCTCTTTTTTTTTGTATGCAGCTTTGACTAAGGTACACATTGTGCAGGCAATTTCTCCTAACGGAATGCATCATTTTCTATGTCCTTTTCTTCAGTACGTTCATTATTTATGCTTTCATTCTCCCTAATATATTCATTTTTGTAAACACTGGTTGGCTGGAGAACGGCACAGCAAATTTTGGATAAGTGCGAATTTCAAAGGGAGGCTGTGTTTTGGTTCTCGTATTGTTTTGGAGAGTGCACAATTGGATCAATTTGGCTTTAAAGGTAAACTTCCTGTGAAGGAGGCACACAAAGAAGGGCCTCAGAAGATGATCGCAGAGTCCGGGTCAGTTCATATGGTCCTGAGCCATTTAAGGTCAATACTAGCATTTTGAATTGGGCCTAGAAACTAATTGGCAGCCAGTGTAGTCTGACCAATATCGGTGAAAAATGCTCAAACCATCTTGCCCCGATGAGCAGCCTGGCTGCAAAACTTTGCACCAGCTGAAGTTTCCAAACCTCATTCAGAGACAGCACTTCGTATAACACTTTGCGGCTTGCTGATCAGAAGGTCGGTGGTTCGAATCCCTGTGATGGGGTGAGCTCCCGTTGCTCGGTCCCGGCTCCTGCCCACCTAGCAGTTCGAAAGCACATCAAAAATGCAAGTAGATAAATAGGGACCGCTCCGGCGGGAGGGTAAACGGTGTTTCCATGCGCTGCTCTGGTTCGCCAGAAGCAGCTTTGTCATGCTGGCCACATGACCCGGAAGCTGTCTGCAGACAAACGCCGGCTCCTTCGGCTTATAGAGTGAGATGAGCGCTGCAACCCCAGAGTCGGACATGACTGGACCTGATGGTCAGGGGCCCCTTTACCTTTAACCTAGAGGTTACCAGTACCTAGGCGACAGACGTTAGAATATCCTTTGTTATAACATAAAATTTTATTGAATTTTCAAAAATTTAACATATATACTTTAATACATAATAAATTTGTCTTTTTGCAAGTGCCTAGGGCTTGCTGATCAGAAGGTCGGCGGTTCGAATCCCTGCGACGGCGTGAGCTCCCGTTGCTCGGTCCCAGCTCCTGCTAACCTAGCAGTTTGAAAGCATGTCAAAGTGCAAGTAGATAAATACTGTAGGTACCGCTACAGTGGGAAGGTAAACGGCGTTTCCGTGCACTGCTCTGGTTCGCCAGAAGCAGCTTTGTCATGCAGGCCACATGACCCGGAAGCTGTACGCCGGGTCCCTCGGCCAATAATGCGAGATGAGCGCGCAACCCCAGAGTCGGTCACGACTGGACCTAATGGTCAGGGGTCCCTTTACCTTTACCTTACCCTATTTTCCAGTGTTTTAATTCCCCCCTCTGCTGCACAATGCCTTCTTTTCCTTACCCTGACACATCAATACTGTATTTTCTAATTCCTTCCGTTGCTCATATTTCAAACCCTGCTCGCAAGTCCATCACTCTATAGCGTTTCCTTAAATAGTCCGAAAAGGGCTTCCATTCTTTCACAAAGCAATCATTGTTTGATTCTCTTATTCTAGCTGTTAACTTTGGCCATTCTGCAGAGTCCATCTCCTGACTTATCTGCTCTTCCTTCTTGGGCACCTCTTATTCCTTCCGTTTTTTGTGCATAGAGAATCCTAGCAGCTGTCGTTACATGCACAAAGAAGTTAGGCTATCCTGATTGAAATGGGACACTCCTGCAACAATCTGGAGTCCCCCCCCCCCCCCGATAGGCAGATATTTTGCTGCTGGAGCAGAATGACACCCCCCCCCTCTCCAGCACAAACTCAAGTTGCATAATATCTAAGGCAGGCCAAGTTATTTTGGCACCGGGAAGCCAATCATTCCCCCAAGTGCCTGTCTCACTCCCAGGTGGGGAAAAAATACAAATACAGCAATAATTAGCAATTTGCTGCTTTCAGAGGCCCCAAAGCATCTGCCTGGGGTGGCTGCCTCACTCCTAGAGCCGGCCCTAAAAAAAATCAACATATATCCCATTCCTGCCAGATTTTCTAGGCTCGGGCAAAATCTGAGCCCCCCAAACTCTCCATTTGGGTCTTCGGACTCTCCCCACCCTGTACCCTCTGTCCTTGGGCCATGCCCCCTCACCGATCCAGCTTCACACCGTCCACGGCCATTTTTTCACGTGGCCAAATGTGATCTCGAACT
The DNA here is from genome assembly GCF_963506605.1 of Zootoca vivipara. Lineage (NCBI taxonomy): Eukaryota > Metazoa > Chordata > Lepidosauria > Squamata > Lacertidae > Zootoca > Zootoca vivipara. The sequence continues at coordinate 48,628,434 of NC_083288.1, forward strand.
CTGGCCATGTCTTTTGTAATAATAATAATAATAATAAATTATTTATACCCTGCCCATCTGGCTGGGCTTCCCCTGCCACTCTGGGCGGCTTCCAACAAACATTAAAATACATCAAATATCACAGATTAAAAACTTCCCTAAACAGGGCTACAGCGGGAAGGTAAACGGCGTTTCCATGTGCTGCTCTGGTTCGCCAGAAGTGGCTTTGTCATGCTAGCCACATGACCTGGAAGCTATACACCGGCTCCCTCGGCCAATAATGCGAGATGAGCGCGCAACCCCAGAGTCGGTCACGACTGGACCTAATGGTCAGGGGTCCCTTTACCTTTACCTTAAATGTCAGGTAGTTGTTTATCTCTCTGACCTCTGATGGGAGGGTGTTCCACAAAGTTATTGTACTACCAACCTTACTGTATGCTTGTGAAACATGGACCACCTATAAACAGCATCTCCAACTCCTCGAAAGATTCCATCAACGGTGTCTCCGAAAAATGTTACACATCACTTGGGAAGACAGGCAAACTAATATCAGGGTACTGGAAGAAGCAAAGATCACCAGTGTTGAAGCAATGATTCTTCAACATCAACTTCGTTGGACATGTCATGTTGTGCGGATGCCTGGTGACCGTCTTCCAAAGCAACTACTCTATTCCGAGCTTAAAAATGGAAAGCGTAATGCTGGTGGTCAACAAAAGAGGTTTAAAGACTGTCTCAAGGCAAATCTAAAAAAATGTAGTAAAAACACCAACAGTTGGGGAACACTGGCCTGCGAGCGCTCCAATTGGAGAACAGCCTTTACCAAAGGCGTCATGGATTTGAAGACACTTGAACTCAGGATGAAAGTCCACACTGTGGAAGGACGTGTGGATCCAGAATTGCCCTACACAGTCACTTACGGACTCATTTATAAAACCGTGTTTTACGAGTGACCACCAAAGAAAGAAAGAAGAAAGGACAGAGGACAGAGAGGAAGGTGTGGGGAGAGCCAGCAGTACATACGAAGGTAAAATTTGCATTTGTCACTCAAAACTTGCATTTGTCACTCGGATAGCTTTTGCCCCTGGCCTTGCCCACCTTGGGCTTTTGGCCCTCAGAAAGTTGGCCAGACGGGTATGCGGCCCTCAGGACTGAAATAAGCCCCTCATTTTGAGTGGCTTTCCGGCTCCTAGTGCAGATCACAGCAATTGCCACCAATTATCCTGTATCTTTAAGGCAGAGTTACCCAAACTAAGGCCCGGGGGCCGGATGCGGCCCAATCGCCTTCTAAATCTGGCCCACGGACGGGCTGGGAATCAGCATGTTTTTACATGAGTAGAATGTGTCCTTTTATTTAAAATGCATCTCTGGGTTATGTCCTTTGATCTAAAATGCATCTCTGGGTTATTTGTGGGGCCTCCCTGGTGTTTTTACATGAGTAGAATGTGTGCTTTTATTTAAAATGCATCTCTGGGTTATTTGTGGGGCATAGGAATTAGTTCATTTCCCCCCCAAAAATATAGTCCGGCCCCCCACAAGGTCTGAGGGACAGTGGACCGGCCCCTTGCTGAAAAAGTTTGCTGACCCCTGCTTTAAGGGTTTATTGACCATACCCTGACCCTTCCCTTCCATATTTATTGAAAGAACGATTCTCCTCCACCTCTTGCAGTTTGAGGGGGCTTAAAGCAGTCTTTAAAATTGAAGAAATGCTTTTCTAAAGATGCATGACTCCCCCCTCCCCACAAAATAACCAGCCAGCTGCCATAAAACTGTTTTTGTCTTTATTCAGAGTACACACACACAACTTGGGGTGTTGGGATCCAAACGTCACAGTAAATGGAGTGATTTCAATTAAAACCAACATCATAGGGTGACTCTATTTTTTAAAAATGATATTTTTAATTAATGTTTTCATTTAAATGTTGGAAATAGAAGAAGAAGAAGAAGAAGAAGAAGAAGAAGAAGAAGAAGAAGAAGAAGAAGAAGAAGAAGAAGAGGAGGAGGAGGAGGAGGAGGAGGAGGAGGAGGAGGAGGAGGAGGAGGAGGAGGAGGAGGAGGAGGAGGAGGATAATCCTGAACTCAGTACAGTCGCAGCAAAAGAAGATTGGTAAATTAAGTTAATGGAATATGCTGAAATGGTTAAAATTTGGGAAATCTAGAAATTAAGATGACAACAATATAAAGAAGAATTGGAAGCGTTTATTGTACATACACAAAAGCAATGCACATAAGTAAATACATTAGCACGTTTTCGAAAAACACTCGTAACATGTTGGGCAATGTATTAAAAATTGAAGAAAACAGAAGTTAAGATTTTTTGGACATGCATAAATGAAAATAATAAAATGGAACCAGGGGAGGGCATGGAGGGAAGTCGAGGGAATCCCAAACTAAGGATTTAATATGAATTGTTTTTAAAAAAACAACACAATAGTGTATGTGTGTGTTCTTTATAATTATTATTTCATTTTTCTCATTTATTTTCTTTCAATGAAATGTTTTTGCTTTTTGTAAAAAGTCACAGGGTGACTCTAGACCAGGGGTCAGCAACCTTTTTCAGCCATGGGCCGGTCCACTGTCCCTCAGACCATGTGGTGGGCCGGACTATTTTTTTTGGGGGGGGGAATGCACAAATTCCTATGCCCCACAAATAACCCAGAGATGCATTTTAAATAAAAGCACACATTCTACTCATGTAAAGACACGCTGATTCCCGGACCGTCCGCGGGCCGGATTGAGAAGGCGATTGGGCCGCATCCGGCCCCCAGGCCTTAGGTTGCCTACCCCTGCTCTAGACAATGGTTTCCCAAACTTGGGTCTCCAGCTGTTTTTGGACTACAGTGCCAATAATCCCTGATTGCAGAAGGATGGGGGTGGAGACACCTGGTTTAGCCGGCCAGTTGAAGCTCTTTCCCAGGGTGTGGCCACTGTCAAATGTTGGCAGCTTCCAGGAGCCACAGGTGAGAGCTGAGTTGGGACCAAAGGCAGGCAAACCACCCCAGAACGAGCATGACATGTCCCCTACTAGAAGGACTACCCCCTCCCCTAACACCCCATACACCCCGTATACGTGAAATAATAATAATAATAATAATAATAATAATAATAATAATAATAATAATAATAACCTCAACATGCCACTTCTTCACACTGAATTGCATTTGCCAATTCCTAAACATTAGGAAGAACTTCCTGACAGTAAGAGCTGTTCGGCAGTGGAACTTGCTGCCAAGGAGTGTGGTGGAGTCTCCTTCTTTGGAGGTCTTTAAGCAGAGGCTTGGACAGGCATATATCAAGAATGCTTTGATGGTGTTTCCTGCTTGGCAGGGGGTTGGACTGGATGGCCCTTGTGGTCTCTCCCAACTCTATGATTCTATGATTCTAATTTTCATGCCTGCTCCCCCAGTCTGGAGATCGTTACTTTTGGAGTTTTGCCTTAACCCCCCTGAACAATTTGGCATTGTCTGCAAACTCGGCTTCCTCGCAGCTCACCCCTGGTTCTGGATTATTAATGAACAAATTAAAAAGCGCAGGCCCCATTTCCTATCCTTGGGGGAGCCTCTGATTTCTACATCCTTCCGTGGGGAAAACTCTCCATTTATTCCTGCTCTCTCTGCTTCCTGCTGCTTAACAAATTACTGATCCGCAAATGGAGCTTCTTACCCCACCAAGGCTAGGCTTGCTCAGGAGTATTTGCTAAGGGACGTAATTGAAATTTCCTGCGAGATGTATTATGTTCTAAATTCGATTTGCTGTCAGAAGGGGACCCATAGCTCAAACCTGTGTGGAAGGATCTCCCCCCCTGCTGTTTTCATTGCTATCCCCTGCTATCCTGGCAGCAATTTATCAGCACAGCGTGACGGGGAGGTCTGTTCTCCAAAGTCAGATTAATGCTCAGCCTTGTGCACTGAGCGTAGGTGCTCGGAGACTGTGTAAAGAAAGCAACTTAATTAGCCCAGCGCAGCTTTTTTGTGTGGGATAGCCTCAGATATATGGAAACGCAAATCTGAAACAATCCCATTCAGGAAAAAATATATGTGCTGTTAAAAAGTCTCCCCCGCCCTCAAATTTTTTTATTCATTTTATACATACAAATAAAACAAACAACTAATAACACAAAAATACTTCTTATTAATCATAACTTTCCTTAATAGGTGACTTCCCTCAGTCCCCTCCATCTGAATGTCATTTCTATTCATCTTTGGCAATTCCATACAATTTACAAATAAACCATTTTTGCACTAAAACATTCTATACTTAACCTACATTCTACATTTACACCGAAAGTCTATATTTACTTCCCTAAGGGATCTTAAATATCACAATATTTTTTTCAAATGTAATTTAAATTTATTCCAATCTTCTTGCACCGGCTGTTAAAAAGTCTTTTGTCCCTTTTGTCTGTCCTAAATTTACTCATGGGATGGCCTAATGATCTACTATTAGAGGGAGAAAAACTATTATTATTATTATTATTATTATTATTATTATATCCTTCCTTTCCTCCAAGGAGCTCAAGGCAGCCTGCTTTGTTTTCTCCTCCTGCCTCCATTTTCTCCTCCCAACAACCCTGTGAGGTAGGCTAGTTGGAGAGACAGTGAGCTGCCCAAGGTCACTCAGGGAGCTGCTTGACCGAGTGGGGATTTGAACCCTGCTCCCCCAGATCCCTTGTCTGACACTCTAACCACTACACCACACTGCCTCTCCTCCTTATGTCCATTCCTTGCACAGTGTCACAGATCTCCAGTGGGTGCCGTCAGGGTAGGACTTTTGGGAATAAATCTGCAGTCCCACTCGGCAGAATGAGCAGAACCCGCCCACAAAAAAACACAGCAGGGCAGCTGCCCTGCCATATTGTGATATAAGGAGGGTTGGGTAGGGAGGGGGGAATTGGATTCAGGTAGCATTTAAAGGCAACCCTACGCCCAACCCCACTTCCCAAAACAACACACAGGCGGAATACACACAGTTGTCCTTCAGAATTGGCACCCCTCTGGGTTTTTGCAATGCTGTTCTCCAGCCCAGTAAATGTGCACAAAAGTGCATTTATTAGGGTAAAGCATTCATTTTCTAAATAAACAATAAAATGCATGCGTTTTATTTATTTAAATAACATGATCAAAATGCATCCACTTTGGGAAGGGGAATGCTATGCAAAAGAAAAAAGTATATAACGGGCAAAATTGCATAATAGAATTGGGAGGCATTTGCACTAAGATGCTGGTGAGTTTTCATGAGGACTTAAAAACAAACAAACAAACAAAAAAACCCAGAAATCCTGATGTGGAAATGTGAAGAACTGAATTTACGATTGGGGAAATGGGGGAGGAGGAAAAGCTGAGACGAGCCAAAATTGGCAGATCAACTCCCTCCCTGGATGCAAGTCAAGCGGTATTACCTTAGGAAAAGAACAGAAGCGTATCAAGACTGTGATGTCCGGAGCCTAAAACCACCCAAAGGTTTCGCTGCATCTTCTCTTGCACAGAAAGTGACCCAACCCCTTGATCATTTCTGTCTCCCCTTAGATATATATCTATTTCCCCTACATCTTTCCCTGTGGGTTTTCTTTTTTCACACGGGAACGACCAAGCCTGCGCGGAGCGTCCCAGAATTTTTTAATTTTATTTTGCCTCTAAGAGCTTCGGCCACCTTGCAGAGCCCCATCGCCGCTGCCACCGCCAGGCATGGCTCTGAGTGAGTGTGTGGCCTCCCCCTCCCTTACACTGCGGAGTCTAAGAAGGGGGAGGAGCCAGGGAAAGACATGGGATGGAGGGAACGTGACAGCAGCAAAAAAAGAGAGCGCGCACGAGACAGCCGGAGGAGCTAGGAGGTGGAGGGGGAAAAGACTGATCCACAACAAGGACTTACGGGGAGAAAAGAGCAGCTCAGCAGGTGAGGAAGGAAAGGAAGAGAGGAGCCGAGAGGACTTTCCACCCTCTGCATCCTTCTGCCAAGGTAAAAGCTGCCTCGCCTCCTGCTGTCTTAGCCAGCCCTGCAGTGGTACCCAAGGAAAGCCATTTCCCCCGCCCACGAGGGATGCTCCGGGAACTGTCCCAGGTGCTGAAAGGATGCTCTGCATTGCCCTGCCCTGTGGGGTGGGATGTGTGCTGCTGACGCTGCTGCGACACGTCTGACAGAGCTGTGTGATGTTGTGCGTGTCCCGGGACCCCTCCCCCAGGAAGGGGTGCCCCTCGGGTGGGGAGGAAACCCTTCCCACGTAGGAGTCCCTGTGGGGAGGCTCTGGGCTGCGTGTCTCTTTTCACGGGGCTCTGCCTGGGTTATGTGTGCGTCTGCCTGGATTGTGGCGCCTTCTCTCTGCCCCTCCGCCTCCGGCCACGAGTCAGGTCATGCGTCGCACAGCCGGTGCGCCCCCGTGTCTCGTGCGCCTGCTTGGGGCCAGTGACGTATGTCACAAACTTGGGCATGTCTGTGCAACCTTCCCCTCTGTTTTGGTGTTGTGCGAGCCCTTCCCTGACCCTACAGCCTCATGCGTGTGTCCGGCACTGCGATCCTGTCCATCTCTAGGAGATCCTAACCATGTGCGTTACGCATGCCCTCCCCCCTTGCGGGGCAGGGCTCAGCTGCGTTGCTGGCCTGGGTGTGGCGGGAACTGAGCCCTGACTAGGCTTGCTCGCCCCTCTTCCGAGTCTCTCTCCTTGCCCACGGAAAGATTATGAAAACAACCCCTCCCCTCTCCTCCCTCCCTGTGTCCCAGTCTCTTTCGGTGCTGGGTGGAACGGCACTTAGTTCTTCTCAGTCTCCAGGGAAACCTTTCAGGATCATCCGAAGATTCGAAAGCAGGAGTTTGCAGGCGAAACTTTGTTTAACTTAGACAAGCTGCAATGGCCTGAAAAATAATAATTATTATTATATGAAAAGTATTAGACAGATTCTGGGAGGGTTCATAATCCTTCTCCTGGAAGAGTAAAATAAAAAATAAAAAATGGAGCCTCACAGTAGAACTTTAGAGACAGACAACAACAAAATGCAGGGAAGTATTCCCACCTTTCTGGCCTGCTTAGGTGTCTGGGTGCCCCTTCAGCAGGATCAGAAAAGGGGTCCTATTTCGGGCATGTTGGTGTTGTGCTTTGTGACAACACTGCACAGCTACAAGGGGTGTCTGTTTCACATTTTGTCAGGTCTCTTCCTCTTGTGTGTGTGTGCTTTATATCGTTCCTCCTTTCTGATGTCGGTCCTTGTGATTTTGGGGGGTCTCCGCTGACCACACCTGTGGCCTCCCTCTGCTTCTCAGAGACATAGTGCCCCTTATTCCAATTGCTTGCTGTGCACCCGTCTTCCATGGTCCTTGCCTTTTCAGCCGCACAACAATCTTGAGAGGCGGGGGCCAAGCTGAGAGGTGGCATCCGCCCCAGTGAGTGAGGATTTGAACCTGAGTCTTTCTGGACCCTTGATCCACTCAGTCAAACTGCCATCCGGTTTTGCACAGGTGTTGGTCTTATACACATTTGTGTGTGTGTGTGTGTGGTTTTCTTCCACGTGGGCTGTTGCATTTCACTGCATATCTCCACGTTCTGAGTTGTGTGGCTTGGCCATAGTTATTCTCCCAGCTGATCCTCAGCTTGTGTTACACTCAAGTCTCTAGTCCTCTTGGTGCCTCTGCATAGGATGTGCCTGGACTTCGAATTGTGCAGTCCCGGCACATTAGATATCGCCTCCTTCAGGCCACCAGTTGTCAGTCACCCTGTGTGTTCCTCAATAGTGCTGGTGGGGTTGTCACATACCCTCAATCTATCCTGTCTTTTGGGGAAAGGCAGTAGCTCAGTGCCAGCGCAGAAGGTCGCAGGTTCGATCCCTGGAATCTCCAGGAAGATTTGGGAGACGTTCCCTGCCCAAAATCCCAGAGAGCTGCAGGCAATCAGTGTAGATAATATGGATCTAGAATTCTAGATGGATGAATGGTCTGACTCAGGGTATGGCAGTTTCCGATGTAGCTAACACACTTCGCTGTGTAATCAGCTTGCCCCAGGCTGTGTGTACTTCATCAGCAAATGGGAGTTCCTTGGTCTACAAAATGTACCAAGTAAGTCAAATGATGTTTCATGGCATTAACCTAGATTTCATAATTAGAGGTGCGTGTGTGCGTGCAAGCTTTGGGGTTCCACAGAGCTCTTTGGCAAGGAGATTCTGGGGTGGGTGGGGAAATGATTTTCCATGCAACGCCAGGATTGACTGATGGGATTGACTACCGCAAGCTGTTGTGCTAGCCTTGGAAATGGGATTTTTCCAATGATTGCATCAATGGAAATTAAGAGATCGTTATGCATGGGGGGGCAGCTGTGGTGGACAATTATAGACCATCTCCCTCTGCCGTGCCAGGCTCATGAGCTGCCCAGCAACTCCTGACAGGCCTCTGGACCAATCCGGAGGAGCCTTTCCATTTTCACGAACTCAGCCTGGCAAAGCGTTCTGTGGCCCTCCGAAGCTTGCACACCCAGACCCAAACTGAAACAGTTCCAATTGCAGCTACAATTGACCTGCTTTTAGCCTGCTGTGCTACACGCCTCATCTCTTGGTCCTTGAACTCTTTAGACACGATGCCATTTGGATGTTTATTGAGAACATTCACCTCCTTGCAACAAACTTGGAGGGTTGACAGACTCTCCTCTCTGCATGGGCCAGGGCTGCCCTGTTCCTGTTAGGCTTCCAAAAAATTCTCCCTGATGTTGTTGAGTTAGGCAGAACCTTCAAAGCCAAAAGCGGTCCCAGTTCCAAAGGCAACTGAGCACCCACACATCCCACACTGGGCCAGCCTCTAAGAGTGGCAGATTGTGGGATTGCCACAGCACTGAAACCGCCCCCAAACAAGTCTTTTCGTTCCAGACATGTTGATCCTCAGAAACTGCCCTCTCCCCTCCTGCGTTTTCCAGCAACGGGTATTCAGAGACTTCTCCTCCAGGAATTTGCCTAATCCTCTTTTAAGGCGATCCTATATGGCGGCCATTGCTGCTTCATGTGGCCGTGGGTTCCACCGCTTATGCTCTGTGTGAAGAAGGAATTCTTTTTGTTGTTCGGAATCTGGTCCCGCTCAGCTTCCTTTGAGGACACCCACGGGTTTTTACTCTTAGGGGAGAGGAAGAAAAAGCTCTCTTCCTTCACTTTCTCCACACTGTGCAGGTGTTTGAACATCTCATATCCCTTGCTTGCCAACACACACACACACACACACACACACACACACACACACACACACAATATATATATAAACCACCTAAATGTTGTAACCTTTGCTCAGAGGGAAATCGACATTGCTTAAGGAGGTGGGGGCTGGGGAAGCAGTTCTGGCCGTGTGCTCGGATCATTCAATTTCCTCTTCACCCTGAGGAGTCGTGCCAGAACAGGGACTCATGCAGAAGTGGACAGAGGTGCTCCTCAGTTTCCCCCCCCCCATACTTTGCAGAATGAAATGGGGCTATGCACAGGTCTTGCTCTACTTCCTTGGGGTATCTGAGTTCGGAGTGATTCACTCTCTCGAAATACTACGTAAACATTTCGCTTCATTCTTATCCCACTTCTCTTCCAAGGAGCTTCAGCTGCCTCTCCCTGTTTCATATTCACAACAACCCTGAAGGGTAGGCTGAAAGGCAACAATTGCCCTAAGGGCACCCAGTGAGCTTTGTGGCTGAGTGTGTATCTGAGCTCCTGGTCTCTGAGGGCCTCTTCCAATGCTCTAACCACCCAAACCACACTGAGGCCTGAAACGAGAGAGAACGTCAGTGTGGATGAACAACAGGGTTGTTGGGTGTAATGGTTAGAGTGTTGAACTGCGACTCGGGAGACCAGGGCTCAGACCTGCACTCTGCCGTGAAGCTCGCTGTGTAACCTTGGCCATCCCTTCCTCTCAGTCTGACCTACCTCGCAGGGCTGTTGTGGGGGTCAAATGAGGAGAACGATGCACACCGCCTTGAGAAAAAGGTGGGATATCAGTGCAATAAATTATAAAAACTATCAGAGAGTGCTGTGGTTCTTTCTGTTTAAATCCTTTGTCAGCCACCGTCATGCGAGGAAGGGGTTTCGAACTGGGCGGAGATCTCTCTCTCTTGTACACCCCAAATCGGTGTGCAGTCAGCTATGTGGTACAGCACACACACACCCCAAAAATACACAGACACCAAAATCTTCATGCATTTGGAAAAGCAGGACATGGGGAGCTGAACAGAAAGAAGAGGCAGCGAGCCAGGAAATGACCTGGGACATTTTTCGTGCAGCCGAGGTTCCCTTATCACAGAACCTGAGCGCTGGAGCAAAGCGCTGGTCCCAGGCGCATTAATGCACGTCGCAGCATCCGTAAAACCTTTTCCAGGAAATACTCGACGGGCACAATTTCCCCTTCTTTCTTTTCTGCTGAGCCTGGCTGCGGTGCATCAGTGCAGGCTCCGAGCGAGCTTTGCTGGATCAGATCCAAGGCCTGCTTGTTACAGCATCCTGTTCCCCATAGCGGACAGCCGAGCAAGACAGGGAGGCAACAGCAACCCTCTGCTGTTCTGAACCGTTAAGGGATAGACTGCTACTAAACCTGGGGGTTCCGTCTGGCCAGCCGGCCCACTAGCCACTGAGTCTTCACATTGTTATGTGTGTGTGTGTGTGTGTGTGTGTGTGTGTTCCTTTTACAAATGCAAAGGTCTACTTGAAACTAGACCCACGGTGTCTGCTCAGATGTCCCTCTCGCCGTCCCCGCCCCCCCCCGGTGGCTCTCTGCTCCTCCCCACACAGGCTGGAGCATCTCGCTTTTGACCTGACTCAGGTCCCTAGTGGGAGCCAAACCAGTCGTCCAGGCCGCAGTGTAATAAATCAGGGCTTGGGGGGGGGGGGGAAGAGAGCTGACTCAGCTCCATTTGGTCCCAGAAGCTCCCCTGCCAGTTTGGAACGTGTCAATATATATTTTCCTCCCAAAATTCTGCATCCAGAGCTGGAAGCAGGGCAGGTGGTGAAGGGAGGGGGCAGGCTGGGGCAGTGGGGCAGCAGGAATCTCCTTAACACTCCCCGAGTTGAAAAACTAGAAGCCTTTTTTCAGTGCCATTTCTCTGCTCAGACCTCTGAGCACGCACAGAGTGCCACCCTTAAGTCGTTGCCAAATCTGCCCCAGGCGAAATGATGTGATCATTTCAATCAAACAAATTACCTTTGTTTGACTCATAGCACCCTCTCCTTTTAGCACCCCCTCAGATTGGACCTCCGTCCCCCTCAGAGACTCTTATATGCAACTTCAACCCTCCTATTTTGGCAGGGGAACAGCACCATTTTTTGATTGCCCACACCTCTGAAGAGGCCTGGCACTACCCAAAACAGAATTTTGAGACTTTTTCTGAACTTCTATCTCGGTTTGTAATTTTGCTATGTGCTGGGGTTCCCAAAGGCATCTGTCTTCTGCCTCAAAAGCTCAGCTGTGGGGAAGGATTTGAACAGAAATGGAAAGGCCTTTCTGACTGATCAGGCGAAGAGCCCGTTTCTCTCACTGGGGGGGACGGGACTGCAGAGTTTCCCCCCACCCCACAAGCCAGGAATATCTTTTAGGGGTAGGCAGATTAGGTGGAAGATATTTCCTGATTGACACAAGCCCCCCTTTTCGCTAGATTCTAGAAACTGAGCTCTGCCATTCTGGGTGGGTGGGTGCAATTGACCACTCAGCTCTTCCATGAGGATCTGGGCATCTTTCATTCCTTCCCTTTCTTATTTTCCCCTTCCTTCGCTCGTACCTCTCCCAGTTCCATTCATTCCCCACCCACCCTGCTCCGTTAAGCAATATCCTTCTGCTTGTGTCCATCCGCCTGCCAATCTCTTCCCCTTCTGCCCTCCCTCCTTTCTGCTCCCTTCGACCCCTTGACCCCACCCAGGACCCGCCATGTCGGAAGGGGTCGACTCTCAACCCGTGGCCCTGGGCGCCAGCCGAGTGGAGCTCAGAGTTTCCTGCTGGAGCCTGTTGGAACGTGAGGATGCCGTCAAGCCGGACCCCTGCCTGGTTCTTCACCTGCTCAGTGCTGGACAATGGAGTGAGGTAAGAGCGCCACTTTCGACTGGGCTGGTGACAGACCCTCTGGGGGTCCATATCAGGGACATCCCTGATTTAGAGAAGCTGTCCCGGTTTCTGATTTGATCCTGGAATGTCCCGCTTTCCCTTTGTTGTCGTTTAGTCGTGTCTGATTCTTCATGACCCCATGGACCAGAGCATGCCAGGCACTCCTGTCTTCCACTGCCTCCCACAGTTTGGTCAAACTCATTTTAGTAGCTTCGAGAACACTGTCCAAGCATCTCGTCCTCTGTCGTCCCCTTCTCCTTGTGCCCTCAATCTTTCCCAACATCAGGGTCTTTTCCAGGGAGTCTTCTCTTCTCATGAGGTGGCCAAAGTATTGGAGCCTCTGTCCTTCCAGTGAGCACTCAGGGCTGATTTCTTTCAGAATGATGTCCCTATTTTCATTGGAGGGTATGGAGCTATCCGACCCCTGAGCCGTCTGAAGGCAAACTAGTATAGAGAAGGTGTTTTTGTTTTTTTAAAAAAATGTTTAATGTTTTATTATGTTTCTATATATGTTGGAAGCTGCCCAGAAGCTGGCTAAAATTATCATGATGGAATACTAAAATTATCATGATGGAATGGGATATCCCTATTTTCATCAGAGAAATGTATGTGATGAGTGGGAACTGTAACACTTTGTTGCAGTGTGCAGGGCTTCCTGTTTAGACGTCTCTCTGTGCTTTCCCTCCCGCTTAATATTATCTGCAAACCTTGTGGGGTTTCCTCCAGACTCCCGATTCTGACCACCAGTCATACAATCATAGAGTGGGAAGGCACCCCCAAAGGGCATCTAGTCCAACCCCCTGCAATGCAGGAATCTTTTTTGCCCAACATGGGGCTCGAACCCATGATCCTGAAATTCAGAGTCTCATGACCTACCAACTGAGCTATCCCAGAGTGTGATGCTTTCGGTGAGATTCCAGCATTGCAGTGGGTGAGACTAGATGACCCTCGGGTTCCCTTCCATCTCTGCAATTCTATGATTTACGATTCCTCACCAGTGCATGGCTGATGTTTCCGTTTCCCAATGTGTAAACTGCACACACGTCCACTCAACCACTCCGATCTGCAGATCAAGCACTTTTGCAAGCCCCACTAAACATCTATTCCGTGGCTGCAGGAATGCCACAAGTACCAATAGGAATAATATATGATTCGGAAGCTGCAGTCAGTGCAGAATACTGCAGCACAATTGCTGACGGGAGTGAGGCCTTGTCAGCATATAGCACCTGCGCTCAGAGATCTGCCACTGGTAGTCAATTCGCTACTTGGCCAAGTTCAAAGGGTTACGTTTAGGATAGAAAACACTTGAGATCCGTTTACCTGCAAGAGCACCTATCCCCACACGCAACGACTTGACCTCTTCGATCTACAGAATTGTTATTGCTACAGGTGAAACATCCGACCTGTTCCGCATCTGCCAGAATTCAAGATTTTAGTGTGGCAGCACCTGTACTTGGGAACTCCTTGCCACTTGATATCCGCCAGGTGCATTCCCTGTACTCTCTTCGGCACCTGCTGAAAACATTTTTGTTTCAGCAAGCCTACCCAAATATTTAGAATGCTGGTGTGTGTTCTTTTTTATTTTTATTTTTATTTTTTTAAAAACCTTTATTGATAAATTCGCTTTAAAAGCAAAACAAAAAACATCAATACAGAACAAAACGTTATTGCATAATGAATAAACTAAACATAAGCTATTATGACTTTGTGACTTATTACACACTTGCTGTTACCTAAATACCTAAGGTAGAAATAGATAAAAGAGAATAAGAAAATAAAACAGTGAAGAAGAAGAAAAAAAGAAAATAAAAATAAAAAGAGATAAGAAGAGAACAAAGGAGAGAAGAGGAAAGAAGAAGAAGAGAACGAGGACATTGTATAGAGTCCTCTAAGGTAAGTTACAACTTCCACCGCTACTTCATACAGTTGTTATTTAACATGTATATTCCTGTCTTTCCATAATTATCATTTTAAAGCAATTTGACAATATACATTCAAACGCTGTCCATTCTCTATTTCCGACAAAGTCATTCTAAACATTAGAATGCTGGTGTGTGTTCTAATCTGATTTTAATTTTAATTTTTCAGGTTTTAAATAGTTTTTAACTGTTTTCGCAGAGAAGTTTGTTCTTTGTGTCTGCTTTGAGGTGTGTGCGTTTTTCAACGGTCAAGCGGTGTGTAAATATTATGAAATTAATAAAAATAAAAATATTATCAGCATCATCTTGACCTTCTGCTTATAAAGCACTCGGAGCAGATTTCATCAGAAAGAAAACCACAACAATACAAAGCACAGATTTGAACCATTGCTATCTGAAAGCAGGAATTGATTTGTAAATATCCTTTTTGATCCTTTTTTCACCCATTATGATTATATCTGTAACATCAGCAATTTTTAAAAAATGATAACAAGGCAAAGAGAAGCAACGCCATTTTCAAGAATCACATTGGGAGAAAGCTGATTAGCTACTGGGATAAAATTTACACATGGAGAGGTTAATAGATAGTTAACTCTTATAGCATTTTTATTATTTTATTGCTTTTAAAAGCTGCCTTGAACTCCTTGGACGAAAGATGACACAAACAGGGAATAAATACAAGTTAAATCAGTTCGAAACAGCAGCTGAATCACATGTTAACTGCCTACTGAAAATTTCTGACGAACTGGAAGAATAGACATATGATTCCCTGAATCAACGGCTTGACAATATGACAATCTTAGCAATAAATGAATGGACTGCCTATAGACGTAGACTTTCTTTGGATAAATATAGTGATATTTTGAGTGACTATACACAGAATATATTAGGTTACTGATAAATATATCTGTACTAGGATAATAAGACCAGGCACACCTGTATACGAATGTACGGAAATGTGATTGAGCGTTATTCTTTCATTTATACTTTCATTCGCTTTTTTCTTTTTTATCACTCTTTTGTTTTACGAATGAAATTCTTCTAATAAAATATTAATTTAGCAAGAAGAAGAAGAAGAAGAAGAAGGAGGAGGAGGAGGAGGAGGAGGAGGAGGAGGAGGAGAAGAAGAAGAAGAAGAAGAAGAAGAAGAAGAAGAAGAAGAAGAAGAAGAAGAAGAAGAAGAAGAAGAAGAAGAAGAAGAAGCAGCAACAGCAGCTACGGATAATTTTTTCAAACGGCTTTCCATTTCTAGCTAAGAGCTTATCCAAACTAACCTTCCCACTGCTCTTTCCAGGACGATCAGTGATTTAAAGCTCTCTGTCCAAGCCCCCCTCTTTTGAGGGCTCCAGAGCTTCCCCCGTGAAAACCCACACAAAACCCCACACTCGGACATGAAGCGTCAGCGGGACAAAAGGAAAGAGGGGGATAAACCCTACGTCAGCCTCTTCCAATCTGAGGCTGATGGGATTTGTAGTCCAACACCTTGGAAATGCCCCGGATTGGCAGGAGCCTGGCCTGAAGGTCAATTTTATAAGAAACCTGCTTCCTTTAGTGCTTAGCCTCGTAGAATCAAAGGAGCATAGAAAGGCAGAGTTGGAAGGGACCCCCAGGGCTCATCTAGTCCAACCCCCTGCAAAACCTCCTCCCGAAACTCCCTCCTGCCCCCTTTCTGCCTCTCCTCCCAGGTGGGGCGCTCCGAGGTCCTCCGCGGCTCCCAGAACCCCGTCTTTGACCATGTATTTGCCCTGGACTACTTTTTTGAAGAGATGCAGATCTTGAGGTTCGACGTCTTTGATGCTGATGGGGAGAGAGCTGAAGACCTGGGGTCCGAAGCAGGGGTCCTCCTGGGCACCATCGAGTGCACCTTAGGCCAGGTAAGGCTGGTTTGACCCGGGGGGGGGGGTTAAACCTTTCTCTCGCTGTACTCTTGGGAAGTAGAGGCCCAAATGTCTATTAATTAGGATTGCTCCAAAAGGTTGTGAGTGGGTGGGGAAGGGACAGCAGGAGCAGCAATGTCATCTGCTGGGAGGGGGGGCACTTGGGGAAACTCGTGGGCTTTGCTTGCTCCGGCAACCAAATGTGGCGATAACGAGGCTTTCAAGTTTCGCCACGCGGTTTGCTTGCTTCACTTTTAATAGGCAGCGTCATTTTGGGCAGCCAAGGCACAATCTACGTGTCTGAGGTTTTGAGAATGCCAACAGTTAAAGAGTTGGTTTTCAAAACGTGTGTAAAATTTAATCATTTTACTATTTTGGAGCTAGAATAAATGATCGAAATAGTGTTTGACATGTTGGAGCAGAGGCTTCAACAGGTGTTTGACTTGTTTTCCGTTTTGTTTAAAGCTTTCCGCTTTTCCTTCGGTTGGAGGCCTTGCTAAACCCAGATAATCCATTTCCTGTTCTGAAATTCCCAATTCAATTTCGATATAATCAGCTACTAGGTTCCACTTATTTATACTAAATTCTTCTCCCTCCTTAAGTGTGGCTGTTAGCTGAGCAATATTTAAGTGTTCCAATACTTCCCTTACTAAAACCCGATCTACAGTATTAGACTTCTGGTGTCCCCAAGCCTTTGGATAAAGGATTCCTGCTGGATTTATGATGTCCATAGCTTTACCTTGCTGACTTCCTTCTAAATAGTTTAAACATTAGGGGGGACAGCTAATGTAATGTCCAGCTGATAATCTAGAATAAACCCACAAAGGTTTCTGCATATTTAAACTCTTCTTGGGAATGTGGCTTGTTTTTTTACGAACCGCCCCGAGATCTGCGGCTGATGGGCGGCATACGGATTTAATAAATAACAATACAGTAATAACAATTGCCCTTAGGCTCCGGACAAAGTGCAGTGTGCTAGCCACTCACGAGGACTAGAAATTTGTTGGATGACTTTTTAAAAAAAGGAAAGTGGAAACTTCCAGGGAGCTAAATCGTATGCTAGGTTTTTGAACCCTCTTGCCATATGCATGTGGTCGTTTGTGGACCTGTTTATTGAGCGTTCATCCAAATTTGCTTGTACGACATTTGCAGGAAGTCAGATGATGCCAGCTATTCATTAATCCCACAGTTTCCAGTGCATTTTCCCATCACTTTCATTACTACAAGAAGTCTGACGGTGGGATATTAATATTAATATTAACCAATATTAATTCTACAAGCTGAATTTGTTGGTATACGATCCAAGTCTCACCTGAAAACAGCAACAGTCTGGAAACCCCTGTAATTTGGGACAGGAAGACTCTTTCCACCTACCTTTTTGTTCTTTATTTTCCCTCCCTCATTTCCTTTCTCATTTCCTTCCTTCCTTCCTTCCTTCCTTCCTTCCTTCCTTCCTTCCTTCCTTCCTTCCTTCCTTCCTTCCTTCCTTCCTTCCTCCCTCCCTCCCTCCCTCCCTCCCTCCCTCCCTTCCCTGCTCCCTTCCCTCCTTCCCTCCCTCCCTTCCTTCCTTCCTTCCCTTCCCTCCCTCTCCCTCTCCCTCTCCCTCTCCCTCCTTCCTTCTACCGTCCTTCCTTCCCTCTCTCTTTCTCCCCTTCTCTTCATCAGCTGATGTGGATTTTAATCTGTTTAGTGTTTTTAACTTCTCCAATGTTTTAACGCATTAAGACTATTTCCTGATTTTATGGTTTTTATCTTCTTTCGTACACCGCTTTGGCCAAGCAGTGTATACATTTTAAACATTTTAAATCAGCAAATAAACATGTCCCTCTCCTCCTTCCCTTGAAGCACAATTAATTCTCTGCCCTCCTTCCCTCCTTCCTTGCCTGCCTGTCTGTCTGCCTGCCTGCGACTCAACTGCGGCTCCCCAGATTGTCTCCCAGACCAAGGTCACAAAGCAGCTGCAGCTGACAAGTGGAGACATTGTGGAGAAGTCAACCATCACGGTACAAAAATCCCCTTTTCAGGGCGGGCAAGCAGGCGGGGGTGTGGGTGGGGTGGGGAAGAGGATGGGAGAGCCTGTTGAGGGACAAGGAAGGACAAAGACACTCAAAGGACAGGCAGGAGACGAAGAGCCAGGAGGGAGCCTATTTTCCGTGTCTAAACGTCAGCCTCGGAATCTGCGGGTCACAAGAGTGCTCCTGAGCATGTACAGGGTGTGATTGGCTCTCTGGAGTCCGCTAGGGTTATAGTTATAGAATCGCAGATTTGTAGAGTTCAAAGTGATCCCAATAATCCTTTAGTCCAACCCCCTGCAATGCAGGAATCACAACAGTGCAGGAATGACAGACGGCCACGCAACCTCTGCTTAAGGACCTCCAAGGCAGCAGAGCCCACAACCTCCCCAGGGAGACCGTTCCACTGTCAAGCAACTCTTACTGTCAGAAAGGGGCAGGGCTTCACTTAAGGTGTGGCGTTTGTTTACCAGACTGGCCAACCTTGCAGGGGTGTCACGAAGGAGCTTGGACCAGGACACTCGGGAAGTGCCGAACGATGAACTTTGCAAAGCCTTGCCGTTGCCTTTCCAAGGACTTGGGAAGCGTGGTTTTTTTTTTTTAGCCAACTCCTGTCGAGAAACTAGGCAGTTCCCAGCCAATGCAGGAACCTGCTTGATCCTGAACCAGACCATCTAGCTAGCTCAATGTTGCACACACTGACTGACAGCAGCTCTCTGGGATTTTTGGCAGGAGTCTGTCCCAGCCCTGCCTGCAGGTGCTGTTGGGGATTCAAGGCAGAGGCTCTACCCCTGAGCTACAGCACTTTCTCTCCCCGCTGGAGGCCCAAGGAGCTAAACATCCATGTTCCAGCGCACCAGGAGGGTTGCGCTTCTTACTGTGGGTCCGGCTGGCACATCTGCATTTGCCAGCTGTCGACGTAATACTCCACAGGCAGAACATTCGCATCGCTTCAGTGCAAGTCCCCCCAGTTTATCTATTGCACATTTAAACTATATATTTTAATGTTTCGATGGGATTTCTTCACTGCGTATTTTAATTATGGGTGTCCTGGGCGTAGTCAGGGGGGCAGGAGGGCAGCTGGCCCCCTAAATCAAGTAAGTAAATTAAATTAAAACACTCAACTAAAAGTAGAAATTGCAGAAAGATTTCGACAGATTCTTCAGAGCGCTTGAGATCAAAAGAAAGTAAGTTAAAACAACTGTTGTTGAGACCTTTGGTTCCAAATCTGCTAGGCAGAGCCGGACAGAGGATAATGACAGGTAAGTGCCCTGCCTCCCCCCAACATAAAACCTGGCCTCCCAACATAACATAAATCCTGGGCATTGAATTCTCATCAGATTGGCGGGGGGGGGACCCGGCCAGATGGGCGGGGTATAAATAAATTATTATTATTATTATTATTATTATTATTATTATTATTATTATTAAACGTGGAAACTGCTCACCTGTCTTGGCAATAAGTGGCATGCAAATTAACGAGTTCAGCAGCCGTTCGTCAATATGGGCAGGAACGGAATATAGGAATATAAATCAGCTGGGTGAATCCGGTGCCTTGAAGTCCGAAGGAGTTTTTGCCCTGGCTGCCTGGCCATAACCTCAATTTCCACCCACCTCTGCAGCTTGGCTTACTTACACGAGCCTTCTGGAATCACCTGCTGTGATTTCCGGAGCCAGGATAGCCTGCTCATGGTGTGCATTACGCTGGTTTTGCATTACGCTGATAGCCTGCCCCCAAAGGGATCATGCCCCCTCCTCCCTCATTTCCCTCCTTTACAACAACCCTGCAAGGTAGGTTAGCTAAGAGATAGTAGCTGACTAAAGGTCAGCCGCTGAATTTTTGAACATGGGTATACGGCAACTCTCCTATATTTAAGCACAGTCTATGGGGAGGGGAAACAGGGCCAGGGGTTTTTTGGGGGGGGGCATTTGGCACGGCGCAAGTTTTTTTATGGTAGTCAGAAGGCCTGTGTTCAAGAAAACAGAATGAACGCTTGGAGGTGTTTATCCACCTGGGACTTTTATCGCCGCAGATTGAAGCAGAGGAGGTCTCCAGAACCAACGAGTTTGTGCAACTGGAATTTCATGGGCAGGAGCTGGACGACAAGGTAGGCAAAAACCAAAGTGCCAGTCTTACACACACACAAAAGTGGCTTTTTGAGTTCCACCGAACTTTTCTTTGCTTTGAGGAAGCGAGTCTTATGTATTCAGTGTATTCTATGTTTGCCTGAGCTTGAGTCAGGACTAAGGATTCTGAGCTCCCGTGTTCTGATTCGATACACGATGTCCAATCACAGAACATTTCAAGGTTTGGGCCTCTGCCATTGGCCCTTGAAGTCTTGAGTCGTGATTCGCAGTGTGGAAGTTTAGACAGCCAATCACGTTGGGAGGGGGAGTGGCCTAGGCTTTCAGAAATGTATATAGGCAGTTGCTTTGTCTCTGTTTCCCAGTTACGTAGTTCAGTAAAGGTTCCTGCTGTTATCACTGTGTCTTGCCTTGTGGGAACCCACCTACACTTCACTGGCGACCAGGATGGGATGCTAAGATAGGATAGGATACAGCCCTGGCTAGCTTCCGCAAGCTGAAATCACTGCTGAGCTGAAATCACAGACTGCAGCTATAAGGCAGATCACACAGAGCAGAGCTTTGTGGAACCTGGAAGCTGGCAACGTTTTTGAGGTGTTTGGGGTTGGTCCAATAGAAAGGATTATCTTATCAATCATGCATTTCTAGATGTGGAAGTAGAGATAGGGGGAGATTTGGTCATCTGTTAGGTATATTTGCATAAAGTCACACTAAAATCCTGATGAATGTTCACGAGGACACTTTTTTAAAAAAATCACAAACTGAATTGATGTGTTTACTGATTTAAATAAGCATAAAGGATATTTCCTGCCCCCCCCCGCCCTTGATGTATGCTAGACCATGGACCTTTTGAGCTAATTCTTGAAACACTGTAAACATAAAGGAGAAAGAAATAATTAAGATTATCAGTATGCCTCGTTATCAAGCTGTCTTAAGCTGGTTATGTTAATGACTCAGCCTCTGCATCTGTTTTCCTCCGTTTCATTTTTCGTTTGTACTTTCAATTTTTTTTTAATAAAGTCTTTAAAAAAGGAAGGAAAGCTGGTGTGGAAATCTGGAGAAATGAATATAAGACTGGAAAAATGAGAAGCTGATAGAAACTGAATTTGACTGATTAAGCCCCCCATTCCTAGCAGAACCTCAGCCCCTTCCTGCCCCATAGCATTCAGACGATTGAATCCTCTCTCTGATCCTTGTAGGATTTCTTCAGCAAATCCGATCCTTTCCTGGAGATCTATAAGGTCAACAGCAGCGAGAAAGAACACCTGGTCTGGAGGACAGAGGTGAGCTATTATGGGCTGCATGGCATGCTTAGCGGCAGAGGACTAAGGGGGAGTATTAGGAACTGGCTGCTTTTAATGAGGGGGCTGGTTCTGTTCTGTATATGCAGTTTTAATTCTATTAATGCTTAATCATTTTTAATGTCTCTTCCCCCCCCCCCGCCTTTTTGTTCCATCTAGCTCAGTGTAACAAAATAAAAAAATTCCTTCAGTAGCACCTTAAAGACCAACTAAGTTTTTTTATTTTGGTATGAGCTTTCGTGTGCATGCACACTTCTTCAGATACACTGAAACAGAAGTCACCAGACCCTTATATATAGTGAGAGGGTGGGGGGTGGGGGTGATGGGAATGGGTGATGGGCTGATAGGAGTGGTAAACCTGTTGATGACTGTTAACGACTGTTAATGACTGCAATTGGTCTTGCAGGGAGGGCAAGGGCTGAGGTGCTAAGGAAAGCTTGATCATGTATAATGAGATAAGAATCCTATGTCTCTGTTCATCCCAGGTGGTTCCATGGTTTTAAGCTTGCTAAGGAGTTGCAATTCAGCAACTTCTCTTTCCTGTCTGTTTCTGAAAATTTTCTGTAATAAAACAGCTGCTTTGAGATCTTGTATAGAATGTCCCGGGAGATTGAAGTGTTCTCCTACTGGTTTCTCTGTCTTGTGATTCCTGATGTCAGATTTATGTCCATTTATCCTTTGGCATAGGGTTTGGCCTGTTTGTCCAATATAGAGAGCTGAAGGGCACTGTTGGCATTTGATGGCATACACAATGTTTGAGGATGAGCAATTAAATAGTCCTGAGATGGTATGTTGGATGTTGTTGGGGCCAGTAATGATGTTGTCCGGGTGTATGTGGCAGCAAAGTTGGCATCTGGGTTTATTGCAGGCTCTGGTACCAGTGTCCATGTTAAGTCTGGTGGTTGTATTATTATGGGTGAGGAGTTGTTTAAGATTGGGTGGCTGTCTGTAGGCAATGAAAGGTCTTCCTCCCAGAGCTTGAGAAAGAGAGCTGTCATTGTCTAGGAGAGGTTGTAGATCTCTGATGATGCGCTGTACTGTTTTAACTTGGGAGCTGTATGTGATAACTAGTGGTGTTCTGTTATTTTCTTTTTTGGGTCTGTCTTGCAGCAGGTTCTCTCTAGGTATCAGTCTGGCTCTGTTGATCTGTTGTTTAACTTCATCAGGTGGGTATTTTAGTTCTAAAAAGGTTTGCTGTAGATCTCTTAGGTGAGATTCTCTGTCTGTAGAGTTGGAACAGATGCGGTTGTAACGTAGGGCCTGGCTGTATACAGCAGGCCTTCTTAAGTAAGTTGGCAAACATTTGCAAAACAATAGCAGCGGCAGCAACATGGCTAAGGTGATTGTTACTGAAGGTGCTGGTTTATATTATCTCAGTTTGTACCGCAGTTTCCCCACAAGGATTTTCACTCAAGTATTTATTTTATTTTCCTTAACAAAATCCACGAACCTCTTGATTGTACACAAACCTCTTAAGCAGTTTACAAGAAATATTAAAGGTATCGATCAGAAATAGTTAACAACACATAGAGAGATAATTTAAAATGAACTGTAAACAGTGTTTTAATCTTGGTTTGGTTTTTTTATGCTGTGAACAGCCCTGAGATCTATGGGTGAAGGGCAGTATATGAAATAAACAAACAAACAAATGGGATTGAAACATGTCGACATCTACGTGTTTGGTTAGGCATGCCTAGGCGAAAATATTTCTAAAAACTACAGTCAATGCACCTGCTTGACATCAATAAGCAGTTGGTTCCAAAGTGCTCATTCCAGCACACAAAAAGGTTGATTTCTTGCAAATGCAGAACAAGTACCGTATTTACTTGAGTCTAAGGCACCATCGAATCTAATGCACGCCTGAATTTTCAGAACCTTGAAACGAAAAAAGGATTTGCTGGCCAATGCAAATGTAGCATCGAATCTAATGCGCACCTTAATTTACGATTTGTAATTTAGCCAAAAAAGAGGTGCGCATTACATTTGAGTAAATACAGTATTTTGGGGGCTCGTAACAGAGCCGGTTTTGCAGATTCAGTGTACAACAATAAGGACTAGAAGCAATTTGGTACGCTCAAAATGTTCATGGCAATCACCCAGCAAGATACAGAGCTTAAGCAAGCTGCTTCTCTTTCCACCCCAAATAATTTTTTCTTCTTCAAATATCTTAAATATCTTAACAATATTCTCCTTAAATATTATTCTCCTTAAAATCTATATCTTCTTATCTGAATTAACTTCCCTCCACCCCTCTTCTGCCTTCTCTACATTACTCTTACTTAAGTGTATTTACTATATATACATTCTATAAATGTCTATAATTCCTTAATAAATTTTTGTATTATACTTTAAACATACAATCCTTATTATATTACAGCATTAATAAGGTCTAAACAGATGTTTACAATAAACATTATGAGTTTTATTTCAGTCCTGTGAGTGTCTTTATTTATGTACAGTTTTCTGAAAGTATACCATAAATTTGGACCATTCTTTTTGGAATTTCTCATCGTCCTGCTGTCGGATTCTTCCAGATAGCTTTACTATTTCCGCATACTCTAATACTTTCTGCTTCCATTCTTCAATTGTCGGAATATCCTGTTGTTTCCATCTCTGTGCGAGGAGTAGTCTTCCTGCTGTTGCGGCATACAGGAAGAATTTCTGATCTTCCTTTTTAATGTCCTCTCCAACCATTCCTAATACAAATGCCTCTGGGTTTTTGTTTTTTTTTATATAAAAGGTGTACCTAAAGATCTTTTTTAATAAGCAAGCTGCTTCATGCAAGATAAGAGTCCCAAGGTCCAAACCAAAACATCCTGCCAAGGCTGGCTCAACAGAACTCTCTGGGAAGGGTATCCTGGAATTTTGGTGCAGCTACCAAAAAGGCCCTGTCGTTTTATGCTGGCCTGGGCAGGAGAGCAAAGATCCATTTGGGGGAGAGGAAGTTGTGGGGTGGGAGTGGCAGGCGGGGTGGGAACGTCTTTGGGATCAGTTTGTGGATCTACTTGATTTTTGTGTGTTTCCCTTCCCATCATGCACCAGGTGGTGAAGAACAACCTGAGCCCCCGATGGCAACCTTTCCGTGTCTCCCTGCAGTCCCTGTGCAGCTGCGATCCGGGAAAAAGCATCCGAGTGAGCTTCCTCTGGAGCGCGGGAACTTCAGGAGAGTCAAAGGGGTGGGGGTTAGAGCAGGGGGTCAAGGACCTACAGCAGGCATCCCCAAAGTGCGGCCCTCCAGATGTTTTGGACTACAATTCCCATCATCCCTGACTACTGGTCCTGTTAGCTATGGATCATGGGAGTTGTAGTCCAGATGTTTTGGACTACAATTCCCATCACCCCTGACTACTGGTCCTATTAGCTAGGGATCATGGGAGTTGTAGGCCAAAAAATCTGGAGGGCCACAGTTTGGGGATGCCTGACCTACGGGGAAAGAGGGGCACATTGGGACCCAGGCACTCGGGGTAAAAATAATGTTACTTTTATTTTTATTATACACACACACACACACACACACACACACACACACACATGGGTGTAATGGGGTGCCATATTTCAAAAAGTGAGATTCCTGACACCCGTTGAGCTTTTTTTTTTTTTTTGGAAACCATGCATTTGGGTTTTCCCTGACATTTTGCCAATTGGGCAAAATTCCTCCCTGATGCCAGTTTTATGCCCGAAAACCAGGACTTGTCAGGAATTTTCCCGACATATGGCAAGCTTAGGATATAAGGTGGCATGGTGTTGTATACCACCCTGGGATACTTTGATTGAGTGAAGCATATAAATTGAATAAATAATAGTAAGTAATAATAATAATAATAAATAATGGCTGGACTCTCTCTGTGTGTGCATGTTTCTGTATGTTGCATTCATGATTCCAGGTGTGGGACAGCTATAAATAAAATTATTATTATTATTATTATTATTATTATTATTATTATTATTATTACCATCTTAAGCACACTTCCCCAGGGGCTTAGAACCCATTGAACTTAAGTCCATATGCTTAGGAATGTTTGAGTAAGCTTGGCTGAGCAAAGACCATTCAATTAAAATTAAACTTAAATTAACATGTTAGCATTCTGTCAGTATTGTGTAGGGGTCAGCAACCCTTTTCAGCCATGGGCCAGTCCACCGTCCCTCAGACCATGTGGTGGGCCGAACTATATTTTTTTTTGGGGGGGGGGTAATGAACGAATTCCTATGCCCCACAAATAACCCAGAGATGCATTTTAAATAAAAGGACACATTCTACTAATGTAAAAACATGCTGATTCCTGGACGGTCCACGGGCCGGACTGAGAAGGCGATTGGGCCGCATCCGGCCCATGGGCTTTAGGTTGCCTACCCCTGGACTATGCGGAAGCCTTTTCTTCTGGGATTAGAAGCCACAGGCAATCAGAACAGGCAGTTTCAATCATTCTGGGTCTCTCATCAGGATTTCCCACAATACTGATGGGACTTGAACTTGTTTGTTGCATTTTATTTTTTTGGTGGGGGGTAGACATACTTCAGGAGCAGGTACCCCCAGGGTGCCTGGCTCCCATTTCCAGCCTCTCACCTGCTTTCTCCTCCTCTCCTCCTAGTGCATCATCTACGACCACGACTCCAGCGGAAAGCACGACTACATCGGCGAGTTCAGCACCACCTTCCATGAGATGCTTCAGGCTTCCTCGGGGGATGAGGTAGTTTGAAGAGTCGGTGGCCGGGATTCCCTGGGGTGTGGCCAGTGTGGGGCAGCCAGGAAAGCGGAGAAGAGCAAGGACAGGCCTCGCATGAAAACGGAACTCAGTGACGGCCCCTTAGTTGTGGGAGGGGGCGTGTCCTGTGTGAGAGGGAGGCCACGCCCACTTTGGGGCACACCCACTGCTGATATGCGGCAGATGAGCTGTGGCTGAATGGGGTCCCCCACCCCAAGAAGGCCAGCCAACTCTGGGTTTAAGCCTTGAAGTCTAACACCTGCACTGGTGAATGCCGGAATCCAGGAATCCTCGATTGTAGGAATCTTTCCTTTTCTCCTTGCCCCCAATACTCCTGAGAAGCGTGTATTTTTGGGGGGAGGGAACGATGCAAAGGGACACGACAGAGGTTGATCAAAACCGTGGTTTGGAGGAGAGGGACTGGTTGGCTGGTTGGTGCGTACGTGCGCAAACATCTGCCTTCTGCATGGCTGGGATATTACTGTGCAAAGGCCAGAGTCGCACCGGTTGCTCCGCCCCTTTTCTTCTGGCCCCGCCCCCTCTGCCCCTGGCCCCGGCCGCCTCTGGCAAGCACATCTGCAGTGCTTGGGCAGAGGAGTTTTCCTGCTCCGGCCCAGGTGCCCGGGTTGGGAGCGCTCCGGAAGCATCTGTCCTCTCCTTTGGCACAATGGGTCAATGCTTCTGGCTGTTAACCAGAAAGCTGGTGGTTCGAGCCCACCTGTGCGCAGGATTCCTGCATTACAACTCAATGATTCTATTATTCTGCCTGCTTCGCCAGCTCGAGGAGCAGAGTGGTGGCCTCTGTGAGCCCCTGGACGGATCCAGCAAGGCTCTCCTTTGACTCCGGTGGTCTGTATCGTCACGTGGTGCTCAGAGAACCCTGTATCCTTCTCTCCCGGCAGGTGAAATGGGAATGTATTAACCATAAATATCAAGAGAAGAAAAAGCATTACAAGAACTCCGGGTATATCCTCCTCGCTCAGTGCAAGGTAAGTCGGCAGTCCAGAGCTCGTCATTATCGTATCGCACAGACAATCTAGGGAATTGTTGTTGCAGTCTGTCTGTCTGTCTCGAGAGACAATGGAGTGCGCCTCTGGGGGTGAAGTCAAAAGGCTGCGTTGGCAGCAATGAAGTGACCTCCTTAGGGCACAAGCCTGGGCAGTGTGTCTGGAGGTCTGGGCTACCCAAATGGTCCAAAGGAAAGCAGAGCAAGACGTTTGGCACCAGTTGTCGGAATGAGGCGTACAAGGAGCCATCCAACCCCCTTAGGACTCCACTCCGGATCTGAGTAGGGTTTACTCCTTAGCCCTTTCATCTGAAGATATCCCACAAGACAGTGGAGGTTTAGGACCAGAGTTTTCCTTCTCCTAGATGGGTTCCCTTCCCAGGTGGGCGAGCCCCATCTGCCTCTCACTTCCCTCTACAAAATAAAAAAAAAATCCTTCCAGTAGCACCTTAGAGACCAACTAAGTTTGTTATTGGTATGAGCTTTCGTAAAGGTAAAGGTAAAGGGACCCCTGACCATTAGGTCCAGTCGTGACCGACTCTGGGGTTGCGGCTCATCTCGCATTATTGGTCGAGGGAGCCGGTGTATAGCTTCCAGGTCATGTGGCCAGCATGACAAAGCCGCTTCTGGCAAACCAGAGCAGCACATGGAAACGCCGTTTACCTTCCTGCTGTAGTGGTTCCTATTTATCTACTTGCATTTTGACGTGCTTTTGAACTGCTAGGTTGGCAGGAGCTGGGTCCAAGCAACGGGAGCTCACCCTGTCACAGGGATTCGAACCGCCAACCTTCTGATCAGCAAGCCCTAGGCTCAGTGGTTTAACCACAGCGCCACCTGGGTCCCATAACAAACTTAGTTGGTCTCTAAGGTGCTACTGGAATGAATTTTTTTTATTTTGTTTCGACTATGGCAGACCAACACGGCTACTTACCTGTAACTTCCCTCTACAAGACATGCAGAAACCACCTTCTTGACCGTCGGACCCACTCTTGGTCGCCTCCGCTCAACCAATTTTCGCATGCGGAGGATGTCTAGGGCAGTGTTTTTCAACCGTTTTTGGGCAAAGGCACACTTGTTCCATGAAAAAAATCACGAGGCACACCACCATTAAAAAAGTTAAAAAATTTAACTCTGTGCCTATATTGCAGTTATCTAAATACATCAGAGTTGACCCCCTCTTTATTTTTATTTCTTAAAACTCCTCCGCTGTTTGCAATCTCTTTCCAAGGCAAGCAAGGCTCCCTTCTGCCCTCTCTCAGTCTGTTTGGAATGTTTCTTTTAAGCGCCTCTTAAAAGTATCTTTCTGAATGCCTTTCAAGTATCTCTTTTTTTTTAATCTCTTTGCACTTCTACAGATACACATAGTCTCTTTAATTCTGAAGAGTTGCAGTAGGGTAGAGTTGCACCAACCTTTTATGCAGGTTGCGGTTCTTTCTTATTTCGAAGGTTTTGCCGCTTGTGCGCTTCAGCAGCCAGGCTTTCTCAGTGCGGGAGGGAGAGAGCTGCAGCCGGCGTCTGTGATCCCCTTCTGGACCTCGCAGTCCGTTGCGGGAACCCCTCCAACGCCCTGCAACCCCTCTTTAGGCAGGGAGTCCCCCCTGTTCCTCACTCGGGGGTTTGAAGCCTCAAAACCGCCCGTTTTCACCCCGCAAAGAGTAGCGCTCCCCGGAGCTTCGTCAGGGAGCGTCTGGAGCGGTCCACGGCAACCCGGAAGTCCCCCGGCCGCCTTCTCGTCGCGGCACGTGACTAGGCATGTGACAAGGCAGCAAATCGCCCTTCTCGCCGCGGCACGTCGCGGCACACCAGCCAGCGTCTCGCGGCACACTAGTGTGCCGCGGAACAGCGGTTGAGAAACGCTGGTCTAGGGAATACTGAGCATTCGAAAACAACCCGCTCCCAAAACCAGGCAATTGCCTTTGAAGTTCTTAAGCCGGGAAGCGCTCAATTAGTGCAAAGCGATTCAAGCCTTGGGTGATGCTCTTGAGAACCTCAGCAATTGCAAACCTTGCCTTCTTCCTAAAACCTTGGTTCTGTTTTCAGGAACAGATGAGTCAAGTTGCTAGTTATTGTTTGGGTGGGCGGCTGCTGGAGCCACAACGCAGAACCGGGGATTGCCCCATCCGGCAGGGCAAGGGAGCTAGTCCTTTGGGGTTCCGCCACTCCCATCTAAACAATATATTTTTCAGAAGACGCCTGAAAGAAGGCAAGGATAGTTCCTGCAAAACGTCTACTAGCAGGGAGTTCCACAGGGTGGGATCTGCCACACTGAGTGCCTAGTGAAGGCTGACCAAACCTCAGGGGTGTGAGAGGGGAGCCACCAGAAATGAGATTGGGGGAATTTGAAAATGACTGACAGTCTTCCTTTCCCCCCCTTTTCCCTTTGCAGATGGAGAAAGTTCACACCTTCCTGGATTACATCATGGGTGGTTTACAAATTTCCTTCACGGTAAGAAAAAGAGAATTACTGGGCAGAAGATCTCAGGAGGGCTGGGGGGGGGGGGTTGGACACCTCCGGGAAGGTCTACCTTGGTGTAAGGCGCATTCCTTCCCAAGTTACATTCCATGATTGTGCAGTGTGTGTATCCTCGTGCACAATGTTCACCAGAGTGCAGGGCCTGTGTGTCCATTCACACGGCAGCCGAGCTGCACCAATCGACAACGTTGCACTCTTTGCACTTCTCCGGATTTTGGGGGCGCTGTTCTCCGACCAAGTAACGCGAGGGGAATTGCAAGTTAGGGAGCTCGCCCGGCGAGCTCGTTGGCAAAACGGGGGTGCGACCCTGGATGCTGTCAAGAGGACACCTTAACCCCAGTGCCCCCCCCCGCTCTGCTTTCTCGCTTGCCCAGGTGGCCATTGACTTCACAGCCTCCAACGGAGACCCCCGGAGCGAACACTCCCTGCACTTCATCAACCCCAAGGAGCCCAACGAATACCTGAAGACCTTGTCCTCTGTGGGCGAGATCTGCCAGGACTACGACAGGTACTGTTTGCGCTCTGCACGCGGGCAGGAAGGTGTGGCGTTTGTTCCTCGGTGACCCAGATTTTTCTCTTCCAGCGACAAGCAGTTCCCGGCGTTTGGCTTCGGCGCACGGATTCCTCCAGACTTTGAGGTAAACCCCGGGGGATTCTGGGATCAGATTAGACGGGGCTGGCGGTGAGTCACCCATCCTCTTCTGTTCTCGCTCGGCGACCTTTTCCTCCTTCTTTGTCCTTTTCTAGGTGTCTCACGATTTCGCCATCAACTTTGAGCCGGACAACCCGGAATGTGAAAGTACGGAGCTCAGATGCGTTTAGGAAAGGCGGATAATTTATAGCCTTTCTCAACAGGGGGATTATTTGGGGGCAGAAGTTGAGATTGAAAACCTGGGACTTTGGAGGGATCGGGGTGTGTGAAGGAATAGAATGACACTGGAGAGGAAGAAAGCTCTAGAGGAAATAAAAGAAAAAAGAAATAAAACAGGGATGCGGTCCTGACATGAACTGTGTACACACCACACATTTAAATCGCATCCTCTACAAATTTCCCTTACGTAGCTACAGATCCCAGCACCCTTAACAAACTACAGTTCCCAGGGTCCTTTGTGGGGAGTCTTTTAAACATAGCATGTGTACAGAGCCTCTGTTGCAAACAGGGCCGGTGCTAGGGTTTTTTGCGCCCTAGGCAAATCATCTTCTGGCGCCCACCCCCCAGGGGGTGAGAGGGAAAGAGAGAGTGTGTGTGTGTGTAAGGGCAGGAGGGAGGGAGGAGGGGGTGAGAGGGAAAGAGGGAGGGAGGGAGGGAGGGAAGAGAGAGGGAAGGGAGGGAGGGAGGGAGGGAGGGAGGGAGGGAGGGAGTGGGTAAGAGAGAGAGAGAGAGAGAAAGAAGGGAGAGAGAGAAAGGGGGTGAGGAAGCCTGCTCTTGCAAGAGGCGGCAGCGGGATGAGTGCCCTGAAAGGAGCACTGATCCTGTCACCACCTCTCGCAGGGGCCACTGCATCTCCCTTCTCCCCGGCTCACTGTGGGGTGGGGGGATGGAAAGTGCTTTGGGCAGCCCGGCTCCCAGCTCGGCGTCCAGGGGCTGCCCTCGTCATCCCCGTCAAGCATGAAGAGAACGGCGCAGCCGAAGGTGGCTGCCGCTGCTGCTGCTGCTGCCGGACGGTGGGCTTTGGTGCCCGTCAGGGCGGGTGGCGTCCGGGGCTGGGGTCTGCCCGGCAGGCCCAGCAGGGCCAGGGTCTTGCGCTGCAGCTCTCACCCGCTGAGGCGTTGCTGCTGGGGTGGCTGCTGCGAGCAGCAGGTGGTGGCGCGGCTCGACGCCCAGCGTGCCCAGGGCTCTCCCGCCAGTAGCAGCAACAGCAGCATGGGGAAGAGCAAAGGGTACGGGGCTGGCGGGAGCTGCATCCTGGCAGCCAGCTTGGCGGTGGCAGCAGCAGCCCAGCCAGGGCGCTGACTGATTGGGCACACCGCGGCGGCTCTTTAAGCGGCTTGAGGCGGGAAGCACATGCTGCTGCTCGTCGGACGGGCTGGGCGGCCCGCTCACTTGCTCCGGCCCTGCCCTCCGCCGAGCGACGGTGAGGGGCCCTGAGTGCATGCAGAGTGCCGGGCAGCGGGGGTGGCGCCCCCTCCATTTCAGCGCCCTAGGCGACGGCCTTGCCTACATGGATGCTCCGGCCCTGGTTGCAAAGACTTGGGTGAGGATAGGCCATCCTTTTCCAGTCTGACACCCACCCATCTGACTCGGTTGCCCCAGCCACTCTGGGCGGCTTCCAATATATATATATAACATAATTAAACATTAAAAGAAACTTCCCTCTACAGAGCTGCCTTCAGGCGTCTTCTAAAGGTTGTATAGTTACCTATCTCCTTGGCAAGGGGGGTTAGATAACTGCATATAATTTTCACCGATGAAACTAGGGATGTCATAAGGAAAAGCGGGACATTCTGCGATCAAATCAGAAACCGGGACAGCTTCTGTAAATCCAGACTCTCCTTGGAAAATAGGGACACTCGGAGGGTCTGGGACCTGCACCAAGCGCATAATGCGCCTGGTGCCTGGTTAATTTTGAACACTGGCCACTATGAGAACAGGATTCTGGACTAGGTGGGTGTTGACTTGATCCAGCAGGCTGTTCTCACATTCGTAGTATAGAAGCATTTCTGTCACCCGAGCGCCTTCATTTTCTGTCCTTCATTCATCCCCCACAGGGATCGCCGGCGTGATTGAGGCCTACAAACGCTGCCTGCCCCAGATCCAGCTCTATGGCCCAACCAACGTCGCCCCCATCATCAACAAGGTGGCGGCTCCTGCAGCTGAGGAGGAGAAAACAGGGCTGCCAACGGTACGTGAGGATGCCCTCCGCGGGGGCATTTGGGCAGGAATATTTGGATGTGGGTGGCACTGTGGTCTAAACCACCGAGCCTCTTGGGCTTGCCGATTGGAAGGTCAACGGTTTGAATCCCCGTGACGGGGTGAGCTCCCGTTGCTCTGTCCCAGCTCCTGCCAACCCAACAGTTCGAAAGCACGCCAGTGCAAGTAGATAAATAGGTACCGCTCCGGTGGGAAGGTAAACGGCGTTTCCATGCACTCTGGCTTCCGTCACGGTGTTCTGTTGCGCCAGAAGCGGTTTAGTCCTGCTGGCCACACAGGTGCTATAGTCACCTTTGACCGGACTTAACCGTCCAGGGGTCCTTGACCTTGACCTTGACCCTCTCCGCAGAAGTACCGTGTGCTGCTGATTCTGACAGACGGCGTGGTGAGCGACATGCCCGAGGCGTGTGACGCCGTAGTCCGGGCCTCCCGTCTTCCCCTCTCCATCATCATCGTGGGCATTGGAAACGCTGATTTCTCCGACATGCGAGAGCTCAATGGCGACCGCGGGATGCTGGAGTCCGACGAGGGCCGGGCCGTCCGCGACATCGTCCAGTTTGTGCCGCTCCGTGAATTCAAGAAGGTGAGGGAGCTGTTATAAGAATTT
Organism: Zootoca vivipara; assembly: GCF_963506605.1. Classification (NCBI taxonomy): domain Eukaryota; kingdom Metazoa; phylum Chordata; class Lepidosauria; order Squamata; family Lacertidae; genus Zootoca; species Zootoca vivipara. Next base: position 48,661,299 of record NC_083288.1, read on the forward strand.
TAAGGTCTTTCAATAAGCTTCATTTGCATAGCTGACAGCCATAACAACAGAATACACGCAGTATACAATTAAAAACAACATGGATAAAAGGATCAGTCATATGACTGTGATTATCGTTTAAAAGATAGCCCTTAGTCTCATTGCACCCTCGATGAATCTGGCAACTTGTATTGTTCTCAGGTCATTTTGATCTGATAGAAGAAATGGGCGGCCTGGGATAGTTATGAGTAGTGGTGTAAGGTCTTAGATATATAATAAATGTTCCTAAATGTACAATGCAAACATTTACATAAATATATAAATCAAAGACTGAAGACAGTACAGGAAGACAGTCCGGAAACCATTTTGACCAAGTGTTTCTCTGCAAGGAGGAAGGGGGTGAGGGATCCTTCCCATTGTCTCAGGAATTAAGTACAGTAATTATCATCTCAAAGGAATGGCCAGGAAAGGCAATTAGATAAGGCATTATCAGATAACCTGGCAACAGGAAAAACAACCACATTCAAATTTATGTTGTAGACCGCCTTTTCTGTGATGTAGGCATGATGTATCTGGGGGGTGGTCTTGGGCTACACCCCTTCTGTGATGTATGTATGATGTATGTATAATGTATAGAGGGGTGGTCTTGAGCTCCAGGGCAGGGAATTTCAAAATGTCTATATAAGGGCAGGCACACCTTTGTTCTGGGTCCTCCTCCTTTCTCCTGCCTGGGAGGGGAGCACCCTGTTGCAACAGTTCAATAAAGATCAGGCTTACTAGCTGCTTTGCTTCTCAGTATTCTCTGGTTGGCCTCTGTTATTTTCTCCTACCGATGGAGAACCTACAGAGGACTCTGTAAGGGCTCTTGTGTTAGACCATAAGGGAATAAGGGCAGATTTTGTTTACAACAGAGCCTCCCTGGAGACTTCAGGATGCAGATATAAAAGGAGGTCCTGCTTTGCATGGTTATAGTATCATAGAATCATAGAGTTGGAAGAGACCACAAGGGCCATCCAGTCCAACCCCCTGCCAAGCAGGAAACACTATCAAAGCATTCTTGACATATGCCTGTCAAGCCTCTGCTTAAAGACCTCCAAAGAAGGAGACGCCACCACACTCCTTGGTAGCAAATTCCACTGCCGAACAGCTCTTACTGTCAGGAAGTTCTTCCTAATGTTTAGGTGGAATCTTCTTTCTTGCAGCTTGAATCCATTGCTCCGTGTCCGCTTCTCTGGAGCAGCAGAAAACAACCTTTCTCCCTCCTCTATATGACATCCTTTCATGTATTTGAACATGGCTATCATATCACCCCTTAACCTTCTCTTCTCCAGGCTAATCCTACCCAGCTCCCTAAGCCGTTCCTCATAAGGCATCGTTTCCAGGCCTTTGACCATTATACTATGGAACTCGCTGCCACAAGAGGCAGTGACGGCCACCAACCTAGATAGCTTTGAAAGAGGCATTCAGTTACTCCTAGTTATTGAGTGCACCCCCAGTCGCTTGGTGTGGCCCCAGTCCCAGGAACAAAGAAACGCCTGCTGGATCAGGCCAGTGGCCCATCTAGGCCAGCATCCTGTTCTCACAGTGGCCAACTGGATGCCTGTGGCAAACCCGCGAGCAGGACCTGAGCACAAGAGCCCTCTCCTTTCCCCCAGTTTCCAGCAACTGGTATTCAGAAGCATTGCTGCCCCGACTGTGGAGACAGAGCATAGCCATTGTGGCTAGTTGCCCTCTTGGTGTATTTGGCTAATCCTTCTTTTAAAGCCACCCAGGCTGGTGGCCGTCATTGCCACCTGCGGAAGTGAGTTCCATAGTTCAGCTATGCCTTGTATCCTCCAAAATCAACAGGATTTGAAGCACCCAGAAAGCCTGCAAAAACAAATCCACTCTCCGGTGCTGTCCACATCTGAGTCTTCTCCTGAACTGTTTCCTTCATCCCCCAGCTAAGCAGGCAGGGTCCGGTCAACAGCTAGTAACCACCAGCCATCAAGAGCCATCGAGCAAACGCATTCCGCTTGCAGACTCTGAAAAAGCCTTCCCAAACGGAATGCTTGTGACAGCCACTGTCTATCATTCGGGCTGTAGATACATCATCTGCTCCCCTCCCCCCTCCTGCGCACCCCCAGTATTCAAACATAGTTTTTGCGCCCCTTCTGTTGGGATGCAAATAGAGGCTAGGAGAGTATATCTATTTAGCCTGGAGAAGGGGAGACTGAGAGGAGATACAATGGCCATCTTCAAGTATCTCAAGGGCTTTCACATGGAAGATAGAGCAAGCTTGTTTTCTACTGCTCCGGAGGGCAGGAAAGGAAATTCCGAATAAACATCAGGAAGAACTTTCTGAGAGTAAAAGCTGTTTGACAGTGGAACGGTCTCCCTTGAGAGGTGGTGGACTTAACTTTTAAGCAGAGGTTGGATGGCCAACTCTCATGAACGGTTTCCTGCATTTCAGGGGGTTGGACTAGATCAGGCTTCCTCAACCTCGGCCCTCCAGATGTTTTTGGCCTACAACTCCCATGATCCCTGGCTAGCAGGACCAGTGGTCAGGAATGATGGGAACTGTAGTCTCAAAACATCTGGAGGGCCGAGGTTGAGGAAGCCTGGGCTAGTTTCTATGATATTTATTAGAGATTTTCCTCCCTTCATCACGTTTTCAAGTTCATAGCATGGGCGTACCCAGCGAGAGGCAGGGGGGGAGCTGCCCCCCAGAAGCAAAAATAAATAAAAAATACCGTATTTTACGGACCATAACCCACACTTTTTCCCTCCGAAAACTGAAGGGGAAAAGTCGCTGCGGGTTATGAAAAATGGGCTGTTTTTGCCCCCTCCGTGGCTGCAGCCAGTGACAGGAACATGGGAGGGGGGAGGAGCAGCCTGAGCTGGGGGGGGCGGACGGACGGGAGCTCCATCCATCCTTCCATCCTTCCTTCCCCCCTCTTTCTTTCTTTCTTTCTTTCTTTCTTTCTTTCTTTCTTTCTTCCTTCCTTTCTTCCTTTCTTCCTTTCTTCCTTTCTTCCATTCTTCCATTCTTCCATTCTTCCTTTCTTCCTTTCTTCCTTTCTCTCCTTCCTTCCTTCCTTCCTTCCTTCCTTCCTTCCTTCCTTCCTTCCTTCCTTCCTTCCTTCCTTTCTTTCTTTCCTTCCTTCTCTCTCTCACCCCTCCCTCCCTCCCTTCCTTCCCTCCCTCCCTCCTTCCTCCCTTCTCTCTCTTCCTACCCTCCCTCCCTCTCTCTTCCCCTCTCTTGCCCCCCCCCAGTTTTGATCCCGGGTACGCCCCTGGTTCATAGAATCATGGGAGGCTTTCTCAAAAGCCTTACCGAAATCAAGATACACTACATCCACAGCATTTCCCCGATCTACCAAATTTGTAATCCCTTCCAAAAAAAAAAGAAACCAGAGTGAATCCCTTTGCAGCTTAAAGAGAAGCTTAGACAGGCTAGTCTTTGGCTTTTTAGTTTAACAATCCCGGATGCTTTAAGGCAGACGGGATTCTCCTGGTATTTCCCCCTTTTCTCCCCCTTTAAACAATAATCGCAGAGGCAACTTTGCAAAAGGTAAAAATGACATTTACTCACTCGGAATGCTTGTTGACGAGTAACAGACGCAGGTGGCTTAAAATGGAGATTTGGTTACAAAGACATCCTTAGGTCTAGCTTAAAAGGGTGAAGCTCGGACGTAGCTGATGTTCTCTCATTTCTGGCTTGGGGGGTGAAGAGGCGAAAAAGAGTTGTTGTTGTTGTTGTTTAGTCGTTTATTCGTGTCCGACTCTTCGTGACCCCATGGACCATAGCACGCCAGGCACTCCTGTCTTCCACTGCCTCCCGCAGTTTGGCCAAACTCATGTTAGTTTCTTTGAGAACACTGTCCAACCATCTCGTCCTCTGTCGTCCCCTTCTCCTAGTGCCCTCCATCTTTCCCAACATCAGGGTCTTTTCCAAGGATTCTTCTCTTCTCATGAGGTGGCCAAAGTATTGGAGCCTCAGCTTCACGATCTGTCCTTCCAGTGAGCACCCAGGGTTGATTTCCTTCAGAATGGAGAGGTTTGATCTTCTTGCAGTCCATGGGACTCTCAAGAGTCTCCTCCAGCACCATAATTCAAAAGCATCAATTCTTTGGCGACCAGCCTTCTTTATGGTCCAGCTCTCACTTCCATACATCACTACTGGGGAAACCATAGCTTTAACTATACGGACCTTTGTAGGCAAGGTGATGTCTCTGCTTTTTAAAGAGCGAAAAAGAGAGGATGAGAGAAAATATATAGCCATGCCCAGTGGGAGTGTCTCTCGCAGAGTTCTCTGTAGCAAACTTGCAGGAAAACTCTGTGAGCTTCAGCCTCTGTCGTGTGCCTGTCTAGCAAGGTGCAAATTGTTGGTTTGACTGCATTTTTAAATATCCCCCACATATTTTTTTCCCCTTGTCTAGGCTCCACCCAACGCTCTGGCCAAGTGTGTCCTGGCTGAGGTCCCCAAACAGGTGGTGGAATACTATGGCAGCAAAGGCATCGCCCCTGCGACACAGAGGTCCTCCTCCCCTCAGCCCCAGTGAGACCCACGCGCACCTTTCCCCCCATGGGCCTGGTCTGTCCAGCACCTTAATGTGAGTTTCACAAAAGGGGGTGGGCGGGGGCAGGAAGCAGATGGAGAAAACAGAGACATGGAAAAGATGGAGATTGACGGGAGAGTGGGAGGGTGTTGGCAGGAGGAAGAAGACTGTGGCGGAAGCTTTGATCCACAGATGGGCTGAGAGATGAGATTCGGTGAAACGGCAAAATGGGACGGAGGCGAGCCCAAGCGCTTGAATTTCAACAAGCAGGGGTGGTGGTGGTGGTGGTGGTCCTGGGTTCAAATCCTCCCCTGTAGCCAGGAGCACTACCTCGCAGGGTTGTAGTGAGTGGAGAACGAGGCAGTAACTACCGGAGTTCATTTATTTCATTTATAACATTTATATGATCTCTTCCAGGGACCCAGGTGGCGCTGTGGGTTAAACCACTGAGCCTAGGGCTTGCTGATAAGTAGGTCAGCGGTTTGAATCCCTGTGACGGGGTGAGCTCCCGTTGCTCGGTCCCAGCTCCTGCCAACCTAGCAGTTTGAAAGCACATCAAAATGCAAGTAGATAAATAGGAACCGCTACAGCGGGAAGGTAAACAGCGTTTCCGTGTGCTGCTTTGGTTCGCCAGAAGCAGCTTTGTCATGCTGGCCACATGACCTGGAAGCTATACGCCAGCTCCCTCGGCCAATAATGCGAGATGAGCACGCAACCCCAGAGTCGGTCACGACTGGACCTAATGGTCAGGGGTCCCTTTACCTTTACCTTTTATGATCTCTTCCAAGGATCTCAAGGTAATGCACATAGTTTTCCTCCTCCCCATTTCATCCCCACAACAACCCTGTGAGGTAGGCCAGGCTAAAGAGATGGTGACTGACCCCAGGCCACACCCAGTGAGCATTGCGGCTGAGGGGAGATTTGAACCCGTTACTCGATCCGTTATGCCGCACTGGCTCTCCTTCGAGGAAGGGTGGGATATTAACCTGATCCACCCAAACCAGAGGGTCTTGGGGGAGGCGGTGGCAATATGGCAGGTACGTCCCAAGATGGCTGCCTTTGAATTGGGGACCGCTATCAGTTGGCGGAGGGCTGGAACGCTAGACGTGAGGCGAGTTCTAGAGATGGGTGGGTGTAAAATGGTGTCCACAGGCAGGAGGGCACCCATGGAAAAGGGGGCCTACTGTATGTCCCCCACCCCTCCAGCTGAAGACTCCATGAAACCTGGAAGGGGTGGCTATAACATGGGCCCCCTTTTTCGAGACATGCGCACAGACATGCGCTCACCTGGGATCACAGATTCTCTCCTTTCCTCCTCCTCCCCCCCCCCTTTCTCTGTGCAGGTGCCTGTTTCTCTTCCCCCACACCTTCGTCTTCCAGCCCTCGGTCCTGTAGGCGCCCTCCCCCCCTCCCCTCTGCCTCTTCTGGTGGGGAAGAGAGAGAAAGAGAGAGAAAGAGAGAGAGAGAGCGCGCACTTCGCCTCTGGCCTTGGGCTTCCACCCACGACTCAGGACGGCAGCGGGAACCGCATTCCATCCAGATGTTCCCAGCTGTTCCCCATCTTCCTCCTGTCCCCCCCCTCACAGATCCTCACCCCGGATAAGCCTGCGACTGTGACTCCCATCTCCTTTAATAAACCAGCTCTCTTGAACACAGCTTGTCTCTCCCCAAAACCGGGCTCTTTCCCCCCTCCCCTCCTTCTTCTTCTCTCCGCCTCTAATCTCTCGCGCAAGTCTAGAAAAACGGGAGACAGTCGGTGCCTGTTTTTGCAGTGGTGATGAACGTTCTTTTTTTTTGATTGATTGATTAGAATCATTAGTCAGCTTTCTTTCCTTTTTGCAAAAAGTTGACTCAAAGCACCGCCACTGATGGGAACGGACGTGGAACGGGCTGCCTCTGAAGGTGGTAGAGTGGCTCTCCTTCATTGGAGATCTTTAAACAGGTTATCTGTCAGGAATTCCTTAGCCATGATTCCTGCATCATCATCATCATCATCATCATCATTATATTTATACCCCGCTCATCTTGCTTGGGTTCCGGGCGGCTCTCAACAGAACACTAAAAACAGAATAAAACTTCAAACATGAGATGACCCTCGGGGGGTCCCTGATTCTGCGAAATAACGCATGCACCGGAAACCAACATAAAACGGAAACAGAGTAAAAGTTTAATTTAGTGGAGAGATTATCGAAATTTCCCAGCAAATGTTGGCAATCCCCATTTCTTGCTGGCATTTGGCAAGAGCGCATGCCTTTGTTCCGGAGGCAGGCAGTGATCTCAGAGGAGATGTGCTAAGCTAAGCAAACCATATGGGGATCGGGACCCAGACGGGAGATGGGGGGCTGGGAGAGAGAGAGAGAACCCTATAGGCACCATCAGGGATTGTAAATAGGGGAAATAAATCTGCTAAGTGGTAGCAACAATGGCTTAGCATTAATTAATGAGATCCCGGGTTCTTGTGTTGCAGGACACAGGAGTAAAACTCTCTTTTCTCACTCTCTCTTGCACCACGTCTTGTTTTATAAACTGCTGATCAGGTTCCCTCTTGGCCGGAGTCAGCCAACGCCGTGAAATTTGCTAAGGGTGCCTCTGAGCATGCACAGAGTGCCTTTGCCAGACCACTAAACAAGGAAGCACGGCTAATCTGTTACCCATGACACAGCGACTTACAGGTCAGGCTGGAGCCCCGGCTGCTGAAATTGCCCTCTGGCTTTGAACAATGGCATGGCAGGCATAAATTCAACAGGGGTGCTTTGCCCGGGGTGAGCTGAGGCCTATGGCAAGAAAGTAAACATTGAGCCAGCGCTGTGTCTTCTGGAGCCTCGGTTTCCTGTGTGCCATAAAGAATTTATGCCTGCTTTTTCATATTTCCTCCCCCGAGAGTCACAATGCGGCGTACATTAGAAGATGCTAAGTTCCCTTGCATAAAAGTCCAGAAATGGGGCAAGGAGGCGGATTCCTGCAACCTCCTTTGCTAACTTGCTTCTCCCTTGATAAGCAGCGATTCTCTGCAAAGTGAGGGACCCGGAAAACACTTGCCTTTACTTATTTATGCAGAGCGCCCGATCGCATATGCGGCTCCTGGAGCCGGCTGTTTGGAGCGCAGTCACGCAATGCTGATAAATGGAGAGGAGGTTGGCTGCAGAACTCTCCCAGTGATAGCCCGGGGCCACAATAAGCTGGGTGGGAGATTCCTTAGGATAGAATTGTGGGGGAGAGAAATTGGATTATATTCACATTTGAAGGTGAACCTATCTATTTCACACTCTATGCTTGCCCCAGGGGGTAGGACCTGAACCAACGGATTCAAATTCCATGAAAGGAGATTCCGACTGTACATTAGAAAGAATTTTCCAGTGGAAAGAGCCAATTGACAGTGGAACGGACCCCCTCAGAAAAGTGGTGGGCTCTCCCTCCTCGGAGGTTTTTAAACAGAGGATGGATGACTGCCAGGAATTCTTTAGGTGTGCACTGCAGGAGGTTGGACTAGATAATTTTGCAGGGGGGGTCCCTTCCAACCCCACCATTCTATAGCTCTGCAATACTACCCGAGAACCAAAACACAGCCATCTTTTGACATTTGCACTTCTCTGAATTTTGCAATGTGTTTCTTCGACGTGTGCAAAAATGCACATATATGCCAGGCCAGTGATGCGTTAAAATGTATTATAGTGGTACCTTGGTTCCCGAATGGCTCAGTTGTCGAACAAATCGGCTTCCGATTGCCACAAACCCAGAAGTGAGTGTTCTGGTTTGCGAATGTTTTTCGGAAGCCGAACGCCCAACGCAGCTTCCTCGGCTTCCAATTGAGTGCAGGAAGCTCCTGTAGCCAATCGGAAGCCGCGCCTTGGTTTCTGAACCATTTCGGGAGTCGAACGGATTAAGTTCGAGAACCAAGGTACCACTGTACTAGTGAAAATGCAATGCATTCAGGGAAATCGCTTTGCAAAAATACACGCGTTATGGACAATTGCATGCAAACACACATCTAAGATGAGGACTTTTCAAGAATACACTTTGCAAACCGAGGTGGAGGCCTCAAGAAGGGCAAAGCGAGAAATTGAAAGAGACTGAAATTGTCAGATTCATCGTTCCCAATTCTGGGGTGGAGGGGGGCGGTGAAAGGGGGCATCTCTAAGGAACTGTTTGATCTTCCAACTACTAAAATTGCCCCCTGGCAATGTCTGAACAAGAAGGTCTTATCCTGGCCAGCAGATAAAGAGGGAGCCAGCCTAACCTCTCTTGAGGGGGAATTCCACAATCTGGGGGCACTGTAGAAAAGGCACTCTCTCATGTCACACACATAAAAGAGATTTAAAAAAGAAAAGTATTCCGATAAAATCAACAGGCTTTAAAAACAAGGAGGCATAATGACATTATCAGGATATGGATAAAGGGAACAGAATAAGAACAATCATCTATATAGAAAAAAATGTAAAAATCGTGAAACTGCGTTTGACACTTTTCTCCGTAACCACTTGACCGATCGTCCTGAAATTTTGACACAACGATCCAGGCTACTCCCAGAGCGTTGTTGGGGGCAAAAATCCCTCAAATCACACACCTGCGCAGATACAGACCTGCTTTTCCACCAACTCAAACAGCGCCCTCAAGTGGCGTAATACCCTCCTCCACCCCCTCCCTTCCTGTGAAATCTAAGCCACACCCACAAACCAAATGACATCATCATCAACCAAGCAACTGAAACCCCCAAGGCGGCCATTATCACACCACTACGCCTTTGTTTAATGTAGGCCCCTGACAGGCCCGGGGGGGGGAACCCACAACAACGCACTTGGGGGCACGGCAAGGGGTTTTTACTTTACCATTTAGCACCACTAACCCCACCAAAAAACCCCACCAAAAAACCAACATTGCCAAGTGGAGGTTGGGGCCTGCCTGGGGGGGGGCACAGGACACAGCACGGGCTTTGAATTATGTAGGCCCCTGCGTGGCAAGTGGTTTTTACTTTACCATTTAGCAACACTACCACACCGGTCATGGGGGGGGGGCCACAAACTGAATAGATCATGGATCGGGACACATGGGGCCAGTCACAGGGATTAGCCACAACAACACACCACACCCACAAACCCCGCCTCTGCCACGAGATCCTGTAAAACAGGAGGCCTTGGCTCCATTTTACATACTAGGCCTCAGGTCTACAGCCCATTAAATACTATCCCAAATGGAGCCCTGGGTGGGAGGTGGGGGGAGGAGGAGCCCAAATAGGTCATGGGCTGACGTAGGGTGGGGGGGTAGATAACCCGCAGCAACGCACTTAGGGGCACGGCAAGGGGTTTTTACTTTACAATTTAGCACCACTAACCCCCCCCCCAAAAAAATCCACAAGACAAAAATAAATACCATCCTTCAAAACGTCATGAGATACGCCAGTCATGGAGGGGGGGGAACAGAATAGATCATGGATCAGGACATGTGGGGGCAGTCACAGGGATTAGCCACAGTCGTGCCCCTTTTAACCTAGGCTTTACCGTCTTTCTCCAAAAATAAGACACCGTCTTATTTTTTTATTCCTAAAATAACCCCACATTGGCTTATTTTCAGGGGATGTCTTATTTTTTATTACGCGTCCAGCCTTACCTCTTCCTTGGGGCCCTCCAGAACTGCACCTATCACTATGTCTTATTTTCGGGGTATGGCTTATATTGCACAAATGTCTTATTTTAGGAGAAACAACTGATTGTTAAAAAAAAAACCCATGCACTTTCTCTCCCCAGTTTAAGTCCTCAGATATTTGCAGTGGCCACCCCATTTACAATCCCCTACCTTCCCCTTGCCACTTCCTGGGTTTTTTATGGAACTGAACAACTCGGGTACTTCAGAACGCGCCTTCTGTTGCCAGGCCCTTACAGGGCCCGGGCCAGGTAGATAATGTGGCCCCCTTTTTAACCCTTTTGTTACTTTTATCATTTTACTGATTGTGAATATGGTGACCGAGGCCCCCTTTAGATTCGGAGGCCCGTGCCAAGTGGCCCATATGACCCCCTTCCTTCTGTCTGGGCCTGTCTGTTGCTACGGGGCTATGGGACTTCACTATTTGACCCCTCCCCCCTGGGTTGGGATTCTTTAAGTAGTTCTCTGGGTCCCAGGGCACATCATCACCCCCCATCCTTAATCTAAATATATAGAAATGTTCACGATGCGTGCGCAGGGGCCAATGTATGGAGATACAGGGGGGAGGGGACAACAGAGGGCTCAGACAAAAGTAAATACTGGGAAATGGAACCCAGGAACTGACAACTCCTTCTCCAATGATGGGGAAGAAAGAAAGAACCACAGCAACGCGTGGCCGGGTCAGCTAGTAGCGTACGTAATAAAATTACGTGTCCGGGTAAGATCGCATAAACAGAAAATATTTCAGCAGATGTCAAAAACTGAACAGAAGAGGCGGGGAGGTTCAGAGGTGCTGCCAAAGTAAAGGACTGGTTCCTTGCAGGTGATATGGCGCTTGTAAAAGTGTCTGTTCTGCTGATCAAAGTGGTCAACAAGGCATGTACAAAGGCGGCAGCTAGACTGGTGACTGGGAGCAGCCGCCGGGACCATATAACACCAGTCCTGAGAGACCTGCATTGGCTCCCAGTACGTTCCCAAGCACAATTCAAAGTTTTGGTGCTGACCTTTAAAGCCCTAAGCAGCCTCAAAGGCCCAGTATTACCTGAAGGAGCGTCTCTACCCCCATCATTCGGCCCGGACACTGAGATTCAGCGCCGAGGGCCTTTTGGCGGTTCCCTCCCTGCGAGAAGCAAAGTTACAGGAAACCAGGCAGAGGGCCTTCTCGGTGGTGGCCCCCGCCCTGTGGAATTGCCCTCCCATCAGATGTCAAGGAAATAAGCAACTATCCTACTTTTAAAAGACATCTGAAGGCAGCCCTGTTTAGGGAAGTTTTTAATGTTTAATGCTGTGCATTGTGTTTTTAAATATTCGATTGGGAGCCACCCAGAGTGGCTGGGGAAATCCAGCCAGATGGGCGGGGTATGAAAATTATTATTATTAATCAAAATGGCATTACCTCTGAGCATGTGCAGAGTGAGGCCTCCTCACCATGCAGCAGCCATGCCCAGCACACGCTGGGAATTAGTTTATTTAAAAGGTGGGAAAGACAACATTTTCTTTCTTCTTCCAAGGCCCTGTTTCCCAAGCTGGGCTGCGATGAGTCTCCTGGCATGGCTTCCTTCCATTGCGGTGTTCCCTCGTCTTTCATTTGTGGCAACCTCTGACTAGCCCTATTAATCTGGTGGTGATGCGTAGTTGTTCTCCTGGCACTGAGGCTGTTTCGGGAATGGATGCCGATCGTGGAACGGTTTCTGATTGCAGCAGTTCCTGTTGCTTAAAAAGAACCCGCTGGGTTGAATCCATAATCAGAGTAGACCCAATGGAAACTACCGTAATGGACCTAAGTTTCTCATGTCCATCCAGGCTGAGAATAGCTAACACAGGCATCCCCAAACTGCAGCCCTTCAGATGTTTTGGCCTGCAACTCCCATGATCCCTAGCTAACAGGACCAGTGGTTGGGGAAGATGGGAACTGTAGTCCAAAACATCTGGAGGGTCGAAGTTTGGGGATGGCTGAGCTAACATATGACCCATTACAATGGAGCAGGCCTACACCAGTGTTTCTCAACCGCTGTTCCGCGGCACACTAGTGTGCCGCGAGACGCTGGCTGGTGTGCCGCGACGTGCGGCGACGAGAAGGGCGATTTGCATTGTCACGTGCCTGGCGGCCACCAATAAACACCGCTGACCCGCCGGAAAGGAAGCCGGCCGGGTCACGACGCGGGGCGAGCGCAGCTCTCAACAGCCGCCACCACCACGGGAGGGTGGTTTTAGACAAACTTAAAGAAGCTGGCTGGATGAGCTCAACCTGAAACTTGCTGAGCAAAGGATTGTGCTGGCAGAGAAATCAGCGGCTTGTGAAGCCTTATTACAGGAGATTGCAACCAACACAGCAATTGGCAAGTGTTTCTTACAGTCATAATTACATAGTCAATATAGGGCGGCACAGAGTTAAATTTTTTAACTTTTTTAATGGTGGTGTGCCTCGTGATTTTTTTCATGGAACAAGTGTGCCTTGGCCCAAAAAAGGTTGAGAAACACTGGCCTACACCATCCATTCAAAGCACATTATTCCCCCCAAAGAATCCTGGGAGCTGTCGTTTGTTAAGGATACTGCAAATTGTGGTTCTGTGGGGCAGAAAGCTACAGTTCCCACCATGCTTTATGCGTGCATTGGATGGGCTCTAAACAGCTGGTGTTGATCCCTTTCCCCAACCTTTACCATTTATGCACGTCAACCGGCCTAGTTACTCAGAAATACCCTTTGCACATGCTCAGAAGCACTCTTTGCACTCTAGCGCGCACTTCTGTAGGTGCCATATACCGGAGCCACTCCGGCTCTGAAATTTGGCAGCTGCTGACTCAAGCCAGCTCACAGATAAGAGGCAGCAGGAGCGGTTTGCTCTGCAGGCGCTTTCTCGTGATGTGGCGCGCACGGGATGACATGCGCCAGATTGGATTTGCCATTGTGCTGAGTGCGCTGCAGAACCGGCAGCCTCAGCTAAATCGGAGTCCCCAGGCTACATGGTGATTACATGGGAGCTTTCTACCCTGGTCCCGCTCTCCGCCTGAATTGCTTTCGAGAATTCCTGGAGGCTTAAGAGGTCGGTGTTTATCAAGCTGTCGTCTTGCAAAGTACACCAAGGAACGGCACCAGTTTGATTAGCGGTTCCTGAACTGTGTTCACAGGAACCCCAGAGTGCCTTAGAAGCCTCTCCGCGCTTCCTTAGTGTGAGATCAGCCACGGCGGACAAGCCACCTTTCAAATCAGTTTGGCAACATCTTCCATGCGCCCCTCCCAGAAAGCACACTTTTCTCTCTCTCAAGTCGACGCAACAGGCCCAGCGTAAATGGTTGCAGCTATCCCAGTTTCTTCCCATCGCCATCCCAGTTTCAAATGTCATCCTACAGAGGATTCTCACAATTCCCCAGATTTCTTGGGGGAGCCGTGATGCTTAAACGGCTCTAAAACTGATGTTTGAAGGGCAGGTATAGCCTAAGGAAGGTTGCCATCCTGTGCTTCCCATAATCCTTTGCAGGATGCAGGAGTTTGTCAGCAGACAAATGAACAGGGATGGGAAGGGCTCTCCAAAGTTAGGAAATGTGGAGTTGTTGGGGGGAGACCTGTATTACGGGGGAAGAATGAGGGGTGTTTTATTGCTCCCCCCAAAAAACCAATTCTTAAATGGTAGGAGCCTTTGTAGGGTACATTTTCTGAAGTAACTTTCACAGGAGCAGAACAAAACTCTCCCACTTGCATGCACAGGCCAGTTTTTCTGTTTACAGGAAAACTAACTTTCTGAGTCTCTCTCATTTTGCCTCGATGGCAGTGCATTTCTATCCCCCACCACCACCACCTCGCTAAGATATTTATCACTGATGGCTTACTCCATGCACAGGGCATTCAACGATTCCCATTTCGCCCTCGGCGATTCATAAATAATATCGATTTTTCTCCCTAACGTTTCCATTTTGGATCAAGAGTGTGCGCGTTAAATCACACCTGCTTGCGGGAACCATTATTATCAGAAGATTTGCATGGGGGGGGGGGGTATTGCTGTGTCAGCCCCAGATCCGAGATGCAAATGTAGTATCTCCTCCCCCACCCTTCCTTTGGTATCATCACATATATTGCTTGCGTCTGCGTCTCTCAGATGGCATTATGAATTCTTGCAGCCGTGGAATTTTTAATTATGCTCCAGCACTGTGTTTTTTACCAAGTCTGATATTTGGGAGCTCAGAGTGGGAGGCAGCGGAGATCCAAAGGGTGTGTGTGTGTCGAGGATCACAATACCTCACCTAAATCTCTCTGAAGCGTAAGCCGGTCCAAGCTTTCCTGGAAGGTAGAACTCCAGCCCTAAAGCCCGGCGCTCTGCAGAATCAAAAGAAGACACTGTGTGTTGTGCCTAATCAGCTTGGTTCTGTTATTGCTTTCATATGGACTAGCGTCTCTGCTGAAGATCAATTCCGGGGCTATGCCCGGGCACAAATGAAAGCCACATTCACAATTGCATTTAAAGCACTTTGATACTACTTGGAACCATCATGGCTCCCCACCCCACCCCACCCCATCCCAAAAGATCTGGGAGTTGCAGTTTGTTAAGGGTGCTGAGAGTTGAAAGGAGACACATATTGCCCTCAAGAGAACTACAATTCCCAGAATTCCCTGTTAAGATGGATTGATTGTTAAACCGCTCTGAGAATTGTAGCTCTGTGTGGGGAATAGGGGGACTCTTAATAGCTACCAGCAGCCTTAGCAAACTACAATTCCCATAATTTTCTGGAGGAAGCCAGGGCTGTTTTAAATGTATGTTGTGAATGCGGCCTATGTCTGGTACAGGAATCGGCTCCCAAAACCTCCCGGGCTAATTTAATCATAATCATAATCATAATAATTTATTTATACCCCACCCATTTGTCTAGGTTTCCCCAGCCGCTCTGGGCGGCTCCCAACGGAATACCAAAAACAAGATTAAAAAAAAAACCTTTAAAAAATGGAGGTGCAATGGGTGACACTTGGATCTTTCAGAAGCCAACCTCAGTTGCTTCATCTGCACATGGGAGAATGACAAAAAAACCCACAATTTATCGGTCTTAAGCTCCTGCACCTCCACTACCGTATGTCCCAGGAGAAATAGGATGTTTGGGTTGGTGGGTATCTAGGGTTGCCGTATTTCAAAAAGCAAAAACCAGGACACCCCAAAATTGTTGAGCTTTTTTCTACCAAAAAAAAAAAAACCCACAAAGTTTTTCGAATGACTTGTCTAAGATCCAGGACAAAGCGCCATATTTCAGAAATACCCCCCCCCCCCCGGATGTCACCTTTGAAATCCCGAAAATATCCGGGGAAACCCAACGTATGGCAGCCCTAATCAGGCCGCTTTGGAAAGCGGGTGCAATGTCCTTGTTCTGTCTCCCCAGGGTCACCCCCTCTGGCCACATCCACACCACACATTGAAAGCGCTTTTGTACCACTTTAATCCCCATGGCTTCCCCCCCCCCCAAACAATTCTGGGAACCGTAGTTGTTAGGAGAGCCCCATTCCCCTCCATCACAGAGCTGCAATTTTTAAGAGTGGTTCAGGATCCACCCCTCTTCCCAGGGAACTCTGGGAACTCTAGCTCTGGGAAGGGTTTCCAAACAACTACAGTTCCCAGGATCCTTTGGGGGAAAGCCATGAGTGTTTATAGTGGCACAATGGTGCTTTAAATGTAAGGTACAGTTGTGGACCTGGCGGCTGGGGGGCCTTTGTGGGCTAGACAACCTCACGGGCTTGTCGTAAGGATAAAAGGGGAAGGGGTAGCCCGTGCACAACCCTAACCCATTTGGAGGCTTTTGGGGAAAACAACAGCAAAAATAAAGCAAATTTTAAAAATTGCTGTTGCAGTGCTGGGAGAAAGGGAGAAGTGAGTTAGGCCTGGTTGCTAGGCAACCGCTTGGGCCTAGTTGGTGATTGGCAAGCCTCTGCCTCTCATGGCTGCTTTGCTGGGCAGTGAGAAAAGGCAGAGGGGGTGAGCTCCATGGTTGCTAGGCAACCACAGGTTGCCTCATCCTCTGACCCACCTTGGGTACCAGAGAGATGCCTATAAGGAGCGAATCCTGGCAGCCTGATGAGCTCACTCCCTTGGCACCTTCCCCACCCACCTCTTGCTAGCCTGGCACAGCGGTCCCTTTGGACCAGGACAATGGGAACAGCATAGCAAGATGTCCTGGGACTTGGGAGGGAACTCAGTTGGCCAGTGTCCTCTATAGAAGAAGCCTCTGATTGTGGGGGGAGAAATAAGTGTATCTGCGGCTCCGATACGCAATTGTGCAGCTGAACATCCGTGCATTCCATACTCTGCAGAGATTAAATTTAAGCTTGATAAAGTGCAGCGCATCCTGCTGGGGACTTTGCAACCACCAGCTTTCCTTTCGCTTCCCCTTGCAGAGTTCAGCCTAAGAGCCTGTTCTGCATGTCCATGCTGGGAAACAGCAATGAGTGCTTCTGACTGCGTGCGGAGTACAATTCCCTCGCCGCTGACTCTTCACACAGCCTCGTGGCCAGAGGATTTGGCACCCTGGGGGCAGGTTGGCTGGGGTTTGAGACCTCTTTCTGTGGAAATTAACTACAGTGACACCAGTTTACTGTAGCAGTTAGAGTGTTGGACGAGGACCTGGGAGACCAGGGTTCGAATCCTCACTCAGACATGAAGCTCTCTGGGTGACACCCGGGCCACGCACTCCTACTCAGCTTAACCTACCTCATAGGGCTGTTGTGAGGACGAAATGAAGGGGAGAACCACATACGCCACCGAGCTCCTTGGAGAAAAAGGTGGGAGAAAATGCAGTGTGTAAATAATGAGGACCAGAAGCATGGAGAACAAAAACAATCTCAGATTTTTCCTTCAGTTTGCCCAAACTACTGTACTATATATCCTGGGTCTTGGGTTGTATTCTGTTCTCTGTGACATCCTTCTTAAAGATAAAGTGATAAAGAGTTTGAATAGCTCTGGTCGGCAGGGCACGATCTCTTAATTCCAGGGTCATGGGTTCGAGCCCCCAAGTTTGGTGAAAGATTCCTGCATTGCAGGGGGTGGGACTAGATGCCATTTCCAAAGCTACAATTCCATGAAGGCTTTTTTGTGTGTGGGGGGGGGGGTGTCTCCTGGATAGATGCGGTTGTCGCTTCCCTCGCCAATTTCAGAACAATTTAAACGTCTGCTCTGCAGCAAGAGCTCTTTTCTTCCTTTCTTCACTGTAATGATCAGCGTGCCAGTAGCCGCCCACGCCTGCCCCCCATCCGCTGGGGGAAGCTCTGTATTTGGGACACTGTCAGTAGGAATTTGAAAAAGCAAAACAAAAACACAATCTCTCCAACTTTCAACAGAAGGAGAGACTAGCAGGAGAAATGGAGTGTTCTTCCCCTATCTCTCCCTCAAGGCCACGGAGAAGATGTGCAATGAGTCGTCTTTTCTCCCACCCCCAATGCCATCATGTCCTAAAAACAACCACCCCAGGGGCTGGCTGGAGAGGGGAGGAGGAGGTGGGGAGCAGAGATATTAATTACAGGGATATTCATTAAGAGGAGAAAGGGCAAATATGGGATGGTTGGCGACAGGGTGGCTACCGAGAACGGCACTCCCCCCCCTCCTTTCCGACGAGAAAAAGGCTGGGCAGGGTGCCAGCCTTGGGCACAGGCCAGCTTTGCAAGCAGAAAGCAAATTTCACAACAGCTCTTGACAGGGTTCCTGGGGTGGGCTGGCTGAGATACTGGCAGGGGGTGAGGGCGAAAGACCTTGGGAAACTTATCTGCAGAGCTGAGCATATGGAGGCACCCCCCTCTCTGCCCATTCATCCTACCCGCTGGGCATCAGACACTTGGAGAGCCCACAAGCAGGGCCGGGAAGTAAAAACAAAACAAAACACCGCTCCACTTGCCTGACCTGCCAGCAACTGGAAATCAGGGATAGACTGCCTTTGAACGCTGAGGATCCATTCAGCAATCGTGTTTAGAAGCAATCTAAGGATCTTCGCGACCATCTTTCCCCCTTTTTCTGTTAATCTGGGAGTTAAACAGTGAAACTGAGAGCCGCTTGGGTATAATTGGGATGATGGGTTGTGCAAATAAGAAAGAAGAAGAGCTCACAGGATCAGGCCATTTAGTCCAGAATCCAGTTCTCCCAGTGGCCAGCCAGATGCCTCTACAGCAAGCCTGGAGGGTGTCAGCATCTTTGGGAAAACGGATGAGACCCTTGAGGGGAACTCGGTGCCCCTGAAAATCTAACCAACCGTTTTGTTTTTTTAATGTTCCAAGGCGTGGGTTAAGTGAGAGGGCTACTACCTGCTGGACCAGCATCATAGAATCATAGAGTTGGAAGAGACCACAAGGGCCATCCAGTCCAACCCCCTGCCAAGCAGGAAACACCATCAAAGCATTCCTGACAGATGGCTGTCAAGCCTCTGCTTAAAGACCTCCAAAGAAGGGGACTCCACCACACTCCTTGGCAGCAAATTCCACTGCCAAACAGCTCTTACTGTCAGGAAGTTCTTCCTAATGTTTAGGTGGAATCTTCTTTCTTGTAGCTTGAATCCATTGCTCCGTGTCCGCTTCTCTGGAGCAGCAGAAAACAACCTTTCAGCCTCTTCCATATGACATCATTTTATATATTTGAACATGGCTATCACATCACCCCTTAATCTTCTCTTCTCTAGGCTAAACATACCCAGCTCCCTAAGCATCAAGTCAGCTGCTGTGAGAACAGGATGCTGGACTGTCTAGATGGGCTCTTCTGGAAGCAACGAATGAAGTGCCTCTGAGCATGTACAGACTGTTTTTCTTCATCACCACCACCAATCGAAAATCATAGCCTTGCCCCCCGCAAGCGCTGCTTTGAATCCCTGCTGGGGAGCTTTCGGTTTCTGAAGCGAGTGTGTATGGGCACGATCCCTTAGCACTTAGGGCAGAGCTCATTTGGACCCGGGATGCAAAGCCAGTTCAGATCACAGCCCAGAATCCTTTGCCAGAATCCCAGGCCAGGAAGGGGGGGGGAACCCTGACCCAATTTACATCCAGCATGCCCCCCGATCTTGGGTATCACTGTGCGCACATACCTTTGCCCTCCACCGATAGCTCATATTTTTAATCGCAATTTAGTCATAATATTTGTGGAGGGAAAGGAGGAGGAGGGCAACGGAGGAGAGCAATCCTTGGGGTCAAGGAAGGCTATGGATTGCGTGGGGCCAAGGAGACGCCGGGGCCCAGGAGAGCAGCCAACTTCTGCAGCAGTTCTGCCAGGCTGATCTGAGATCTGCGGCTTTGGGGTCTAATTACAGAGCTGCCAGGAACCAGCCTGGCAAGGCAGCTGGCAGGCGGTCTTTGTGTCACCCTCCTGAGAGGGGGGGGGACATTTACCCAGCAGGGGGCGCTACACAGAGGCAACAGCCTATTATGCACCCATCTGCAGCCCAGCCTCCTAGCAGATGTTTCTGGGAACAAAAAAAGGGGGTGTCCCCAACTGCCATCTCTCAAGGGAAGGAATAGGGAAGGGGGTTTATGAGTTGTTGGGAAGAAGAACTGCAAGAGGGAAGAAGGCTGCTGTGTTCAGGTCTCCTTCCGGGCTTCCCGTTGTGGCGTCCGGGGCAATTTAAGACCTTTAGAGGCCTTGAGCACTTAAAAGATTTCGGTGCCCCTGTATATATCTAATTCAGAATTCATCACGTGCTGAAATAAACTGAAGTCACTACCACATGAGGGGGGAAAACCACTCACGCTGTCCTAATAAATAAACTAAACCTAAAATAAACTTACGGTAACATGATCACACTATTCTGTACACAACAGTCGATTGTCATTCGCTTTTTACCCGATGCCTTGGAATCGGTAATAAATAAAACAGAACTCTAGGGTCTGTTTTCCCTTATCAGTTATTCCAAGCAACGTTTGGTATTGAGTTGACGATGTGATGAGTTCATGGTGATGCACGTATAATTTCTTTGCGAGTTGACGCACCAATTGCCTCCAAAATCTATGAGGTTAATATTTTGCTCACCGAGGAAAAGTTATCTCCGACGGCTGGATTGGAGTGGCTTGTTCCTCTTGATGAGGTGCAAAGGAATGAGATGGGAAGCGTTTAGAGCAGAGCTTTCCAAACTTTTCATGTTGGTGACACACTTTTTAGACATGCATCATTTTGCGACACAGTAATTCAGTTTTACTAGCAAACCGGAGGTTAAACTAACCCCTTTCCAGCCCCGGGAGCGTTCGTGTGACACACCTACACACCGCAGCAGACACGCAAATATGTCGCAACACACCGTTTGAAAAGCTCTGGGTTAGAGGCTGTGATTCATCAAGTTCACATGGGAAGGCGGGAACTCAGAACAAATGTTTCTGAGCATGTGCAGAGTTCCTTCTGTAACCTTTGCATCTCTAGGACTGGAAGCAGGGGGGGGGGGACACGGTGTCCATGGCAAAACAGGGGCTCATTTCATTTTACACTTGATGTTTTTGTTATGTTTTTAGATATGCTGTAAGCCGCCCAGAGTGGCTGGGAAAATCGATCCAGATGGGCAGGGTATAAATATTAAATTTTTGTTTTATTAATTCTGGCCCTTGGCTCTCCTAGCCTTTGTATAGGGGCTTGCTTGTCCTCTGGCGCCACCTTGTGCTCAGGTATGGCAACACCTCATCTTAGGGTTCATCATCTCCTTTGGCCCCAGGGACAAAACTCAGCAAAACTGAAACATCCAGGAGGTGGGCTGTTGTTTTTTCCAGCTATGCTTTCAGTAGAGCTTTGACTATATTATTAATCACAGCCATTTATTCAGCACTTTTTTTTAGAGGGGGAAGAGAAATACTATACGTGGCGGTTTTTGCAGTCCTTGCTTGTGATCATCGTGCAGAGCAGACTGCCGGGAAGCTGTCTTACACAGAGTGAAACTATTGGTCCATCTATCTCAGTATTGTCTACACTGACTGGCAGCAGCTCTGCAGGATTCTCCCTCCCAATCAGGGATTGAACCTAGGACCTCCTGCATGCAAGCACATACCCCACCCAACATTGTTAGCATCCCATTGTACAGATATGGAAACTGAGGCATATGCGACTTGCCCAGGTGATAAGACCATGGCTAGGCAGACTTTGAGCCAAGGTCTCTTCACATCCAGGCCTTTTATCCATTGGATTGTATCCAGATCAGATTGCCAGGGAGCAAAAGGGAAAAGTCTCTCATTGATTATCTTAGCACAAGAAGGGAGTAAAGTACAGGAAGGCTGAGCAGTCTTCTCTGTTCGAAATGCTCAGAAAGCAGCCAGGCCTGACTACGTGGCCGTAAACAGGCAGTAAACAGGAACCATGCAGAAAATGAAAGAACTCCACACTCTTTGTTACCTTGGTTTTTTTTAAGGGTCCTTTTATTAATTTTAAAAATCCATTCATACCAGAAAATCTGCTGCCTCTGATTTCCCCCTTCTGGGCCGCACACTGGCTCAGAATGTTCACTTGGAGCGAAAAGGAGTCGCTTCGGAAATAAATACGGTAGTAGAAAATACTGGAAAGCTAAACAGATTGAGGCGGCTGCCTGGGGGAGGGGGTGCGTCGTTGAGTGTGCGTCAAAGGGAGCGATGAATTTGCGCCACACAATGCACATATTTGGGAGTCAGGTCACAAAAGACACCCGTTTGCCCACAGCCCCATCCTGCTTTCTCCCCAAATGCCCCCCTCCCTGCCCCTTGCGCAAGCAAACCACAAGCCACCCGGTCGGACACACACGCTAAGGATCACTCACAACCACTCCTGTGCAAGTCCATGCGCAGGGTTCATATGACATGCGCTTAACAACAAGGATGACTGGAACGGGACAGCGCACAGCTGCACAATAAATTGCATTTGCGCGTCCCTTTCTGTGGGAGAGCTCGATTGCACGCCGCTGTTTCTGTGTGCTTCTCCGACGGCACCATACATTTAAAGCACATTCAACGCACATTTAAAACGCACCTGACTTCCCCCCAACGAATCCCAGGAGCTGGAGGTTCCACCTAACAGATGACAAGCTCCCAGGATTCTTTTGGGCCATGCCATGCCCTTGACCATTAGGTCCAGTCGTGACCGACTCTGGGGTTGCGCGCTCATCTCGCATTATTGGCCGAGGGAGCCGGCATATAGCTTCCAGGTCATGTGGCCAGCATGACAAAGCCGCTTCTGGCAAACCAGAGCAGCACATGGAAACGCCGTTTACCTTCCCGCTGTAGCGGTTCCTATTTATCTACTTGCATTTTGACGTGCTTTCGAACTGCTAGGTTGGCAGGAGCTGGGACCGAGCAACGGGAGCTCACCCCGTCACAGGGATTCGAACTGCCGACCTTCTGATCAGCAAGCCCTAGGCTCAGTGGTTTAACCACAGCGCCACCTGGGTCCCCA
Organism: Zootoca vivipara; assembly: GCF_963506605.1. NCBI lineage: Eukaryota > Metazoa > Chordata > Lepidosauria > Squamata > Lacertidae > Zootoca > Zootoca vivipara. Next base: position 48,683,797 of record NC_083288.1, read on the forward strand.
CATGCCCTTGAAATGTGCTTTAAATGTGTAGTACGCTCATTGTGCCGACATAAAACCCCAAGGCCTGTCACACATTGTTGCATGCACAGCTACTGCAAGTGTGTGGCTACAACAGCACACACACACACACACACACACACACCACAGAGATTTGCATCCATGCAATAAATCTCCTTTCCATATTTTGCATCCACACTATGTTCCATTTTGAACATGCACTCTTTTGAAATGCAAACACACAGAGACACTTTTTATAGTAATAGGACCTGCCTAATATAATGCAGTTTTTTTAAAAAAAAAATCATTAATATAGTTATCCCTTTCCAGGCAGTAGGGAAGGTAGACTCCCTAGATTTCCCAGCCTTCCCTCATTGATATGTCCCAAGGTGCTGTCTCCATCTTCCATTAAAACTTCCCTTGCCCTTTGCTCTTTGGACTCTCGGAATAAGAACGACTTAAGCACACAAACTGCAGTGCTGTCGTTTCTCCTCTTTGTCGAAAACGGAGGTTCCCAGACGTGGATTTGATCCTGGGACGTCAGGAGGAATTAGCGTGTGGGGAGCGGGAAACTTTTAAAATATCATGCTTTCGGCAGGAGGAAGGCCTGAGGCTGCGGCTCCCTTTGGAGCAAGAAGCGTCCTTGAGACGCACTGTTAGATATCGCTCCTTTCCCTAACAATTTCCCTGCCAAACAGGCCAAATCCTCAGAGGGTGCGCAGCGATTCTCTTCCCCGTCACAACATGGCCGCTGGACTTCAGTTCCACTGAGCTGTTTCGCCAGGACTGAGAAAAGGGCTGGGAGGGATGCTGGGGCTGTTGCTTAGCAACCGCAGCAAGTTCTCCCTTCCCCATTTCCGGAAATTTCTATCCCGACATGCTAGGCCCACACGCGGTCTGCCCCCTTTATGTTAGAACATTTCCCCCACCACCACCTCAAAAACCAGCCCGGCAGGTCTGGAATTGTGACCCACAAAGGAAAAACCCGCTATCTTGTTCTTGCAGTGACCGGCTAGATGCCCTTAGAGGAAATCCGCAAAGCAGGACATGAGCTCAATGGATCCCAAAGAACCCAAATCCAGTGGCCCCAATTGCCTCCCCAATTGCAACGTCATCGCTGCCCATTGCACCGCTGCTCTGGGGAGAAAATGGAAGCCGCCTTCAATCATCTCTCTGTCATACACACACTCTCTCTGGCTTTTATTATTTTTTCCTTTGCCTGGCGGTGGAGGCAAGAACGATGTAGAAAGCACACTTCTCAGAAAGCCCAAGAGCTCCCGGGATAGCTTCACAAAAGACTCGACGGGGCTTCGGCGCCACCGGGAACCTTGGGAAACTCCAGTTCCCGGGGTTCCCTGGAGGGGAAGGAGCCACGGCAGCCGCGAGACCTGAGAGATGTTTTTGCCGTGGAGATCGTCTCCTCGCCTGGCGGCCTATGTGCTCCTGCGCCACCTGGTGCCAGGAAAAGGGGAGTGCCTGTGTTCATGTTGCCCCCTAGTGGAGAGTAAGAGGGGGACAGCCCCTTGGTCCATAGCGCCCCCCAGTGGCCATGTTGGTGGGGCAAGAAAGCAACCCGCCCAGTTCCCTCGCTCCCACCCGCCACCCACAGTCCATCGCGCCAGGAAGGGAGCTGCTCATAGGTAAAAATGTGCCATCGAGGTGGGCTGAGGTGTCGGAGGCTCTGCCCCCTCGCCACAGTGTCCCCCTGCGCCGGCGTCCCCCAGAAGCTTCTGGCAGCGGGCCTTGTAGATGTCCCTTTCGTGAGCCACCCTCGCCACCTCGGCGCGAAGGGACTCCAGTTGCTGCGCCAGCTGGGACTTCTCGGCCTCCAGGACGTGGCGCTGCTGCACCCTCTTGAAGCGGCACGACTGGGCGTAGCCGCGGTTCTTGAGCGTGCGCCGCTTCTGCTTGAGCCGCTGCACCTCGTCCTTGCCGAAGCCGCGCAGCTGGCGGTTGAGGTCGCGCACCGACATGGAGACCAGCTGCGCGTCGGAGAAGCGGTCGCAGAGCGTGGCCAGCTGCAAAGGAAAGGGAGGGCGAGGGAGAAGAAAAGCCGGTGAGCAGGAGAGCCCCAAATCCCTCCGGAGACTTTTCCCCTCAGGAAATCCCTCGGTTTTTTTTTCCTGCAGCCGGCCTCCCCGGTGGAAGAAAATCTCCACGGCGGAATTATCTGTGAAGATTCCTTGCCAACTTTTGTCCCCACCCGGATAGCTCAGTCGGGGTGGTGAGTTCAAGTCCCACGTTGGGCAAAAGATTCCTGCATCGTAGGGAGTTGGGCCTGAAGATTCTCAGGGCCCCGTTCAACTCTACAGTTGTATGATTTTACGTTATGTTTGTTGATATTTATTTTACTTTTCTGGTCGATCTCCAGATTGTGGCTCTCAAAGGAATGTAAGGGGAAGGGTGCTCTACACGTGCTCAGGAGCTTTCGTCTTTACATCTCCAGCACTTGGAAAGCGAATAGCAGGCAGCAATGTCATGGGCGCATAGCTGCCAAGTTTTTAAGGGAATTTTCCCTTTTTTTAAGGGAAATTCCCTAATGCTGAATAGGCTTCCTTGTGAGAAAAGGGAAAACTTGGCAGCTATGCTTGGGCGTAAAACCCTCTTAACTACAGTACAGCTGTGGGAGGGGACTGTGCTTGTTTGTTTTCCAGCACGGCACGTTGCACATGTGAGAATCACAGAATTGTAGCATTGGAAGGCACCCCGAGGGTCATCTAGTCCAACCCCCTCCAATGGCTCTCACCCAACGCGGGGCTCGAACCCACCACCCTGCGATTAAGACCCTCCCGCTCTGCCCACTGAGCTCTCTTAGGGGGGCCTTTCTTCGTTGAACTCTGGAATGGAAAAATAGGCCTCTGGTCTGAAAGGACCCTTCCGTCTCTCCCGCCTTTCTTCTATGAACCTCTCGGCACTTTATAGGGCACCCCATTTCTGTCTCCCACTCCCCGAACCCCCATAATTCCACCCACCCACCCGCTCGCCAACCTCTTCCCTCTCCCTCTCACCTGCTGCTGTTCCCCACCGGGTCCCTCGACAGCCCCTAAGAAACCTTGGAGCTGTGGGGCCGTTCCGCCGCGAAGACCCCCGTCCATCACCGGGACCCCCAGTAGAGCTTCCACTGCCTCGTCCAGACCCGGCATCAGCTGGGCTTCGGGGCCGCCCCCTGCTGCCGCTGCCGCCGCCAGCGTCTGGTGAAGCGTGGCCATCCAGTACAGCTCTTCCAGGGTGGACTTGGGGTCTCCCGTCTTGTCCAGGGTGGGCGAAGGGGGCACGGAGCTGCAGGGCGTGGAGCTCAGGGAGAAGCTGCCCCCGGTGCGGGCCACTTCCTGCTTCACCTCGAAGCGCAGCAGGTCGATGTTGTCCAGGTACTCCAGGCTCAGGGGGCTGGGCGGCGGGGCACCCATCCTGCGCAGGTGGGGAGAGGAAGGGGGGGGAGAGATTAGGCGACTTCTCCCTGAGCTTTTCCCAGGGATGGAGAGCAGACCTTGGAAGCCTGAAGGTCGGCTTAATCATGGATTAGCTCTGCGTGTCAAAACAAACCCAGCATCCTGTTCTTCTCTGCTTGGTAAGGAGCCCCCCCAACTGAGGAGCACCAGCCCCCATGCTTCCTAGCCCCTCTCCGCAGCCTCGCGGGGTAACTAGGATATCGGGTGCCAATAAATTCTGCCGTGGGGAGGGGGAAAGTTAACCCAGGCTGGCCTGCTTCAATTTCTGAAACAGAAATGGCTCTCGGATTGTTTCTTCATTTTCATTTTTAATCATTTATTAAATTCATATACCGCGGACAGATCTTCGCAACATAAAACTACAACAGTAGGCTATTCATGTTTACATACCGTATGTATTAGGATAATAATATCAAATCCATTCCAGAACGCATTGTATTTTTTCCCTACATTGTATATATTCGTATATTGTTTCTTTCTACGTTTTTCGTTTCTTTTTCTTTGCACCCCTTTCTTTGCAACCGAAACCTTTTCCATCAAAATATTGATACAAAAGACCCACTTAAAAACATAGTAAAAACAAGAAGGATATGAAAACAAGGACAACGGCAAACCAACCGTCCCCTCTCCCACAAGAGATTTCAAAGGGTGTTGGATGTCAATCAGCTCAAGGCCTGGGTGAAGAGGACTGTTGTCACCTGGCACCTAAAGGTGCATAACAAAGAGCTGGCTCATTTAATGCCAGTGTGGTGTAGTGGTTAGAGTGCCGGACGAGGACTTGGGAGACCCGAGTTCGAATCTCCACTCAGCCACAAAGCTCATTGCCTGCCCCCCCAGCCTAACCTAGTTTTTTGAGGAGGGAGAGGACCACAAACCCGCAACCTTGAACAAGAAGATGGGAGATAAATGCACAAAGCAGAGGCACATGACTTCCTCCCAGTCATTCTGGGAACTACACTTTTCCCTTTGCAGAGTTCCAGTTCCTTAACAAACTACAGTACTTTTCCCAGGAGTCTCTTGGGGGGGGGAGTTTCTGATGTGCTTTAAATAGTGTGGGTCTGCCCTATACAAATTAAGGCCAGCCAGCCAGCCCCTTTCTGATCCTGCCCTGAGCAGCTAGCCTGTCCATGTTAAGATTATGACCAAGATCTGCAGAAAGAAATCTCGCCTTTTCACTCCAGTGTCTCCTGGCACCTCCATGAATCGCCCGCTGCAAACAGCTGTTTCCTGTTGAACTTCTGGCCGCCCCACCCTGCCTGCCTAGGGCATCTCCTGGCTCTCTTGCTGGAGGGAGTGCAAGGTTGCGGGTATCACTGGGTGCCGTCGCAGAGTGTTTAGGGTGAAGTCAGAAGTCGGGGACTTCTGATCAAGCTGGAGCAGCTATAAAAAGCGGGAAGCAGCAATTCTCTCTCTCTCCTTTCACCCCATTCCTGGCCAACCTGTCTTCTTCCCCTCTCTTAAGAGCAGACCAAAGACTCTGTTCTCCGGCAGCACTCTAACCACTATACCGCACTGCCTTAGAACGCCAGCGGGTTCTGTCGGTTCTGGTTTGATCGCAGCGGAAAACCCTTCCTGGGTGCCTTGAGTTTGGTTTTCATATCCCTCACTTTCAGAGACACGCAATGCTTCCTGGTCCCAGTCGCTCGGACTGGTTTTGCACACTCCTGCCCCTTCTGTGTCCCGTCCTTAAATAAGACCCACATTCAAAGCTGCTGTCATAAACCAACTCGCTTAGGAGCGAGCCACCTCCCCTTCCCTGGGGCTGAAAGGGACCTACCTCTGAAGAAACATGCCCAAGAGGAGAGAAGAGGGGAGCCCCCATCATCCCTGCGGCCGGATCTAGGGCAACGTCCCCGCAACCTGCTTCCTGCTGGGAGTTGTAGTACAAAATATGAGGAGGGAGCCAGGTTGTGGGGCAGGGGGGGGGGCCTGCTCTAGATCCAGCCCTTACAGCAGGCGAAAGCGGAAACGCTCGAGGAAAGTGATTTAGGGGGGAAGAGATAAAACAATCGAAAGCGAGAAGAGTGGAGCTGACCTCAGGGGGGAGAGGAAGACCACAAATTGTTCACCGCTTTCCCCAAATGCCCCACACACAGACATAAACCCTCAAATGCCTCTCCAAGGCTGTTTTGCTGTGGATCTCCCAGGAGAGAGGGAGAGGGGGGAAAAACAGCACCCAATAGGTTTGCAGCACCTTGGGGTGGGGTGGCGAAGACCCCCACCCCCAACCAGGAATGAACCTTGGCCTAGCCTCTGACCTCCCTGCCCACCTGTTTGTTTGGGAGTCCATCTGCCTCCTCCTCCTCCTCGCAGCTCCTGTGGTCCAGCTGTTGACCTTTCCTGGCCCCTGCGCACTGCTGCCAGGGGAGGGTGGCAGTCGCCCAGCCCAAGAGACCAGAGCCCGGACTCCGGGGTCCCATTTAAAGCACCGGGGAAGGCTGAGCTCAGAGGAAGGCATTAGCCACCAGCCAATGGAGAAGGGACCTTGGACCTCATTAGCATGCTGGGGAAAGAAGGGGGCAGGCCCAGGACCATGTTTGGCTCTGCACCCCCCACCCCCACCCCACTCCAGCCCAGAGGCCTCTTCCCACTTCTGTGGGAGTTGCTCGAGGGTGTCCCTGAACCCTCCTCGCCAAGGAAGCGAGTTTCGTTCGGCTCAGCACTTCCTCATCTGGAGAGCAGAAAATAAAAGCACAGAGGCCAAGTTGTTGTTTTTCGCTCCCAGCTGCGGTTGGGCAGCCAGTCACACAATCGCCGGCGAGGCCTGAGTCACGGTTTCCAGGCAGAAAAGAGCTGGGAAGGGCTGAGGCCCCTCCAGAACGGTGTTTCTGCAACATTCGTTCCTTTCGTCACATTCATTATTCCATCCTTTTCTCGAGGTGCCATAAAGGGTAGTCCCTCGATTAATCCCCACAACGCCCCTGCGAGGTAGATTAGGCCGAGAGGAAAGGGACTCAAGGTCGCCCAACAAGCTTCGTGGCCAAATGGGGAGTCCGTCACTCTCGCCGCTGCCCCACGCTGGCTTTCGGGGCACAAGAATAGCACGCCGGGTCACATCCGCAGCACTATGAATTTAAAGCTTCGTGGCTTCCCTGCGAGGAATCTTGGGAACTGTAGTTGATTGAAGATGCTACGGTTTGTAGCACTGTGAGCGGGCAAACTATAGTTTCTTTGCGGGAAGGCGTGGCTTTCAAAGTGATGCGTGGTGTCGACACGACTTTTGCGGCGGAGTCACGCCACTCCAGTTGGTTCTCCCAACGGTACTGTAACACGACGGAGGAAGCGGGGCCAAAATAAAACCAGAAGATTTGTGGCAGAAAGCTACAGGGGTGCTCACCAGATAAGAATAAAGCAGTGTAGCCACACCAAAGGTTTTTCAGGGGCTTGTGACCTTCCTGATTGCGCCCCGAGTGCAGATCATGACGAATGTGCAATGAAAAGGAACGTTTTGCAGGGAGGAAATCTAGAAAGGGAGAGAGCAGGATATGACGGAAAGCCGTCCCGGTGGGGGCAGCTGAGATAGGATTGTGCACGGTTGTGCCGCTTAGCTCAGGTGCAGTGCCAGTAATGCCAAGGCTGTGGGTTCAAATCCCCGTAGGAGCTAAGAAAATCTCTTAGCTCAGCGGTAGAGTATCTCCTTTGAAGAACATTGGGGATATTGCCCTGAGGCCACATATAAAGGCAGGGCTAGGAGAGACCCCTGCCTCAATCCCTAGGGCCAGTGTAGGCAGTATTGAGCTAGATGGGCCATCAATCTGGCTTGGCATAAAGCAGCCTTCTGGGGTTCCTCTCTTCCTCTCCCCTCCTCTGCCCCCCGCTTCCCCAGTTCCCCAGTCCTGGCTGAACCCTTCAGCCCCCCCCAGTCACGGCCTTCGCTCCAGGCCCTGCTGTCAATGACAAAACGGCAGAAGCTACAAAACAGTCATCATGAGCAGCCCTGAGCATATGCAGAGGGCGTTTCTGTCCCTAACCACAGCTCGCCTCATACATGCCTGGGGCTAGGATAGGAGGAGGGAATCAAAGCCGGGTCGCTCTCCGGGTCCATTTAAAATATAAAAAAGCTGCCTCCTGTTTTGCGTGGAGAAGCACCCCGAACATGCTCAGAAACAGGGCAGTTTTTGTAAGCAGAAGCTGTCTCACTTCAGGAAGGCGCTCTCTTGCCCTTGTTATTTTCGTCCTAGGTTCTTCCCCCCTCAGGGGAAAGGCACTCTGTGTATGTTCAGAGTCATGGTCAAATATATAAAAGTCAAATATATAAAAGGATGTCATATAGAGGAGGGAGAAAGGTTGTTTTCTGCTGCTCCAGAGAAGCGGACACGGAGCAATGGATTCAAACTACAAGAAAGAAGATTCCACCTCAACATTAGGAAGAACTTCCTGAAAGTAAGAGCTGTTCGGCAGTGGAATTTGCTACCAAGGAGTGTGGTAGAGTCTCCTTCTTTGGAGGTCTTGAAGCAGAGGCTTGACAGGCATATGTCAAGAACGCTTTGATGGTGTTTCCTGCTTGGCAGGGGGTTGGACTGGATGGCCCTTGTGGTCTCTTCCAACTCTACGATTCTATGATTCTATGGTCAGGGAGAATTGCCAGAACTTTCAAAAGCACACTTGGGCCTTTCTCTCTCTCTCTCTCTCTCTCTCTCTCTCTCTCTCTCTCTCTCGGGTGACTCAGCTGAGTCCATTTCACGCAAACACGCATGCGACAGCTATAAGGAATGCGAAAACAGAAATCATGGCGAGGTGGCGTGGCACTCGAAACAGCAGAGCGGAGTGGGGTTGTGCGCTCAGAAAACGGGCAAAACCTCACTTTGGCGCATTAAAAGGCCCCCGTTCGCGGGGCAGGTTTGGGGCAGCGGGGGGCTGGCCAGGGGGGGGAGACATGTTGTCCAAGCCCAAGCCTGTGGCCCGGTTGCCATGGCTTCTGCCCCGGCCTACGCTTTCCTAATACCCAGCGGTTGCTAGGACAAAGGGGCCGGGGAGCGTTGCTAACCCTTTGTGACAGGGGATTCTCGGCCTATTCAGGGTGACGTCACCCTGTCACCAGGCCTCACCCCACCGCTGGCCCGGGCGCTGCCAACCCTGGCGTGACCTCCCCACCTGACTGGGCCCTGTTGTTAAGCCGAAAAGTGGGGGTAAAGCGGGGGGGGGGAGATCCTCCCCTGGCAAAATAAGAGGCCCTTGTCCTGTTAGCCCCTGCCGATCCCCTCCATCCGCTCCCCAACGCTCAAACAAACAAACCCAAAAGTTTGCGAGGTTGTGCACAAAATCCGCTTCTTCTTGCTCTGTGTTAATTCATCTGAGTGGGCCGCCTTGCAGGGGGTGTTGATGGGCTCAATTCTGAATCCTTCTGCTGCCTCGTGGGACATCTTTGGGAGAAGAAAAAGGCTCAGGAGCGAACCCGACACAAACATACCCTCCGACATTTCTCCGATGGAAATAGGGACGTCGCATTCCATCACGATCATTTCACCATTTATACCCCACACATCTTATTGGGTTGCCCCAGCACTCCAACATATATTAAAAACATAATAAAACATTAAGGTTTTTAAAAAGACTCCCCTACACAGGAAATTAAAAGACGCCTGCTTCTTGGGAGAAAAGCAATGGCAAACCTAGACAGCATCTTAAAAAGCAGAGACATCACCTCGCCTACAAAGGTCCATATAGTTAAAGCTATGGTTTTCCCAGTAGTGATGTATGGAAGTGAGAGCTGGACCATCAAGAAGGCTGATCGCCGAAGAATTGATGCTTTTGAATTCTGGTGCTGGAGGAGACTCTTGAGAGTCCCATGGACTGCAAGAAGATCAAACCTATCCATTCTGAAGGAAATCAGCCCTGAGTGCTCACTGGAAGGACAGATCCTGAAGCTGAGGCTCCAATACTTTGGCCACCTCATGAGAAGAGAAGACTCCTTGGAAAAGACCCTGATGTTGGGAAAGATTGAGGGCACTAGGAGAAGGGGACGACAGAGGATGAGATGGTTGGACAGTGTTCTCGAAGCTACCAACATGAGTTTGACCAAACTACGGGAGGCAGTGCAAGACAGGAGTGCCTGGCGTGCTCTGGTCCATGGGGTCACAAAGAGTCGGACACGACTAAACGACTAAACAACAACAACAACAACACACAGGATTGCCTTCAGGTGGCTCGGGGGTCGGATAACTCCCTAGCCTCCAACACTGATCCAATGAAAATAGGGACGTCCTAAGGAAAAGCGGGACATTCCAGGATAAAATCAGAAACCAGGACGGCTTCTCTAAATCAGGGACGTCCCTGGAAAATAGGGACACTTGGAGGGTCTGCACAAATCAGAAGTGGAGTCCCTAAGATGGTTTGGGTACCGTTACGCCTCCTCCCGGCAACTCCTGCAGGCAAGCTGGTGCCAAATGTCTTGCTCTGCTTTCCTTTGGAAAACAAGGCTGGGGGGGGGTCTTGTCATCCGGACCATATCAGCTGTGGTCCGAGAGGGGGTTCTTTTTGTTTGGGCAGCCCAGGACCTCCAGACACACTGCCCAGGGTTGTGTCCCAGGGAGGTCACTCTGGTGCCACTAACACAGCGGTTCGGCTTCACCCCCGGAGGCGCACTCCATTGTCTCTCGAGGCAGACAGATGCTGACAAGGCGGTCCTTGTGGAATGGAGGAAAACTCTGGTCCAGAAGACTGAAGGAGGCCTTAATGCAGGCATCCCCAAACTGTGGCCCTCCAGACGTTTTGGCCTACAACTCCCATGATCCCTAGCTAACAGGACCAGTGATCGGGGAAGATGGGAATTGTAGTCCAAAACATCTGGGGGGCCGAAGTTTGGGGATGCCTGCCTTAATGCCTGGCTTGAGGGCAGAGGTGACTGAGGACGTTTTTGTCCCCAGTGACAGGATCAGGCCAGTGGTCCATCTAGCCAAGCGTCCTGTTCTCACAGTGGCTACTCTGGTGCTACGGAGAGAGGTCCGGAAGCAGTGCCGGATTTAGGTATAAGCTAAACAAGCTATAGCTTAGGGCCGCCCCACTCTCTTGGGGCCCCCAAAAAAATTTAAAGGGGGGGAACTGGGTGTGCATTTCCAAAATATAAGATAAAAAACAAATAAAATAAAACCTACATACAGCGACAGTGTTTTGTGTTGCGTAGGCTCCTATGATGTAAGGCAGGCATGTCCAACAGGTAGATCGTGATCTACCAGTAGATCACTGGACGTCTGCAGTAGGTCACTGGTAGATCATTGGCTCCCCTCAAAGAAGCTGAACAACTGTGGCTCCCCTAAAAAAAAGCTCAACATTTTACCTCCTCCCTGGAAAAAACTCAACAACATTGACCCAACCCCTCCCAAAATGGACCTTCCTCCTTCCTAAAAAAAAAGCTAAACAACTTTGACCTGAACCCCCCAAAAGGGGGTAGATCACTGCCAGTTTTTAACTCTGTGAGTAGATCACAGTCTCTTGGGAGTTGGCCACCCCTGGTGTAAGTAATGGACCCCCGCCTGCTAGCCCTAAAATATCACCGGTTTGCTCATTTCTATATATAGGCGTACAGCAGGCACCCCCCAAACTGCGGCCCTCCAGATGTTTTGGCCTACAGCTCCCATGATCCCTAGCTAACAGGACCAGTGGTCAGGGATGATGGGAATTGTAGTCCGAAACATCTGGAGGGACGAAGTTTGGGGATGCCTGGCGTAGAGGAGACATGGAAGACCGTTGTAATTTTGAGGAGTTAGGTGACATGTCTCTTTCCCTTTTAAATCCACAGTTGAAGGTTTGCTAATTTATGATAGTATAATTTGCTTCTCACACACCTGGGTCACGAGTTTCCTGGGTCTCCTATGTTCCAAGTGCTGATTGGCCAGTGGGGAAGATACCCAGTTGCAGTGGGTGGGAGACTCTCAGCTGCTCCTCATTGGTCACACCTGGTATCCTGGGCTGACCATGAGTGATGCCTAGCCAGGTGCACTCGATTACATCAAATTTGGCTATAAAAGCACTTTATGGAGCTTGCTGAAATGACCGGGAGACTTCGTGACCACGGAGAAGAATCGGTGGAAGAAGATTGGCAAAAATTTAGAATGTATATAAAAAATATATAGTAGAATTGAATTAGGAAATAGATTTACACGTGTATAGAATCTGCAGATTTTTGAATAGGTTAAATAATGGGTGGTATGTGGGAAGTTTGATTTAAACGTGAATGATTCAGATTTAAGATTTAGAATTTGCTAAAGAAATTCGATAATGAACCGCAGAAGGGGGGAGGACTCCGAGGAAGTCCCTTTTTTAATGAAAATGATATGAAAATTATAGATTAGAAATGATATTTTTTTATTTTATTTTTTTATTTCTCATTATTTTTTCGTGTATATTTTGTGGTATGATATTTCATATAGTATGGCCAATGTTGTATGTTTCTACATGTCTATATATAAAATAAAATAAAAATTATTTACAAAAAAAATGGCTATAAAATAATAATAATAATAATAAATTTTTATTTATACCCCGCCCTCCCCAGTCAAAAACCGGGCTCAGGGCGGCTCACACCAACAGAATTACAATAAAACATAAAAACAATTAATTAAAATACAGATTAAAATACAATATAAAAATTTAAAGTGCAGCCTCATTTCAAGTAGTCCATAAATCCAAGCCATGAGGGAGGAAAACACAGGGGTCAAGCTGAGTCTAACCCAAAGGCCAGGCGGAACAGCTCTGTATTGCAGGCCCTGCGGAAAGATGACAAATCCCGCAGGGCCCTGGTCTCCTGGGAAAGAGCGTTCCACCAAGTTGGAGCCAGTACTGAAAAGGCCCTGGCTCTAGTAAGAGGCCAATCTAGCCATCTTATGGCTCGGGATCTCCAGAATATTGTTGTTTGTGGACCTTAAGCTGTAGGCTGAAGAGGCTCAGTGAGCTTCTTCACAGATCGAGGTATGTGATGCTGTGAGACTCATAGCTGCCCAAGTTCTCCCTTTTTTTTAAGGGAAATTCCCTTATGCTGAATAGGCTTCCTCGCGAGAAAAGGGAAAACTTGGCAGCTATGGTGAGACTGTTGGCTGGGGGTCTCTTGCTGCTCTATCTGGGGCTCCAGGAAGCTGAAGGGGAGATTGTGCGCAAGTCCTGTCTGGTAAGCCATTATTTGGGTTCTGTATGCCTGCTGTTATTTCTTTGACCTTGCACAAATAAAGCATTGCTTTTCCCTTCACCCACTGGCATGCTTATCGACTCCAGATTCCTGCCCTTGGCAGAACAACAGGGTGCCTACATTCTGCATGGACTGGTTGCATGGCAACATCGGGCAAATGGCTTTAGATACCTTTGAGGTCCATAATTGACCATATAGCATATATTCAACCCAAAAAACAGCGAGAATTTATTGTTGACAAAGGACAGCTGGGCATATGTTGTTGTTGTTTAGTCGTTTAGTCGTGTCCGACTCTTCGTGACCCCATGGACCAGAGCACGCCAGGCACTCCTGTCTTCCACTGCCTCCCGCAGTTTGGTCCAACTCATGTTCGTAGCTTCGAGAACACTGTCCAACCATCTCATCCCCTGTCGTCCCCTTCTCCTTGTGCCCTCCATCTTTCCCAACATCAGGGTCTTTTCCAAGGAGTCTTCTCTTCTCATGAGGTGGCCAAAGTATTGGAGCCTCAGCTTCACGATCTGCCCTTCCAGTGAGCACTCAGGGCTGATTTCCTTCAGAATGGATAGGTTTGATCTTCTTTCAGTCCATGGGACTCTCAAGAGTCTCCTCCAGCACCATAATTCAAAAGCATAAATTCTTTGGCGATCAGCTGGGCATATAAAGGGCACCATTACCTTCAGTGGCTTAGGGCCTCATCAAACCTAAATCCGGCCCTGCTTGGAAGCAGAATTCAAGCACAAGAGCAGCCTCATAGAATGGTAGAGTTGGAAGGGGACCCCCAGGGGCCATCTAGTCCAACCCCCTGCAACGCAGGGATCTCAGCTAAAGCCTTCGTGACAGGCGGCCATCCAACCTCTGCTTAAAAACCTCCAAGGAAGGAGAGTCCGCAACCTCCCGAGGGAGACCGTCCCATTACCAAACAGCTCTTATGGTCAGAAAGTTCTTCCCGATGTTGAGTCGGAATCCCCTTTCTTGCCATTTCAAGCCATGGGTTCGAGTCCTGCCCTCCAGAGCAGGAGAAAACAAGCTCGCTCCTTCCTCCGAGGGACTGCTCTTTAGATATTTGAAGATGGCTGTCTTCCTACAGTTTCCAGCATCTAGTAAAAAAAGCAAAAAAAATATTTTTGCAGGATTCATCTCGTCCTGGATATAGTCTTTGTCCACCGTTGCCTTCAGGCAAGAAATACAGAACAATTAAATAAAGAACAAATAGATTTTTTTTAAAAAAACAACAACAGTTTTTATCCAAGAGCTATAACCATCTTAAATGCTGTAACTAAATAATATGATCTTGGGGAGTTGCGATGTGTGCGTATGTGTGGCTGTTATTGTGTTATTGTTTTTATGGGGTGGCATTCAATTTCAACCATGACAATAAAGTATCTATCATCTATCTATCTATCTATCTATCTATCTAGTATTTCGAAAGCATTGCTGCCTCTGACTGTGGAGGCAGAGCAGAGCCAACCTGGCTAATAGCTATCAATTTCTTCATGAATTTATCCAATTTTTAAAAAAGCAACCCAAGTCAGTGGCTATCCTGTGGGTGGGAGTTCCACAGGTTAACTATATGCTGCATAGCGCTACCTGCCTGAATGGGTCGCTGCCAAGGAGGGGGGGGTCTATTTTGTATGATATTATACCATATTTTAAAACGTATTTGCTGTTTCATATTGTTCTCAACCGCTTTCGATGCTGTGAGGCGCTTGCATGAAAGGGGATGAATAAATTGTTATTAATAAGGAGACTTTTGAGAGTCCCATGGACTGCCAAAAGATCAAACCTATCCATTCTGAAGGAAATCAGCCCTGAGTGCTCACTGGAAGGACAGATCCTGAAGCTGAGGCTCCAAGACTTTGGCCACCTCATGAGAAGAGAAGAATCCTTGGAAAAGACCCTGATGTTGGGAAAGATGGAGGGCACTAGGAGAAGGGGACGACAGAGGACGAGATGGTTGGACAGTGTTCTCGAAGCTACCAACATGAGTCTGACCGAACTGCGGGAGGCAGTGGAAGACAGGAGTGCCTGGCGTGCTCTGGTCCATGGGGTCACGAAGAGTTGGACACGACTAAACGACTAAACAACAACAATAATAACAGCAGTATGGTGTGGGTTTTTTTTCCTGGTCTGGAGTATGTAAAAAGCAGGAGTGCTGACAAGGCCTTAGTTGAGGTAAGACAACGTGCTAGTCCTTTGTGAGTTGCCCTGCAGCCCAGCAAGGCTCGGGATCACGTTAACCCCTAAAACAAAGGAAAGCTGTTTCTCTGTGTGTTTAACCCGTGACCTGTCATTTACCAATATGGGGGGGGGGGACTTTAGTTGTGAGCAAGAGGGGAATTAAAAGAGAACCATTCAGCAATCAGGGAAAAGGTTTCTGGGATGTTGGCAGACAGAGAGAAATGCCTATCACCATCTCAGCTTCATCTCCTTGCGACACTAGCAGCTTTTCAGATGTCTTTTTGTGCCCAGTCAGTACAGCCTCAGGATGGTGGGTTCGAGCCCCGCGTTGAGCAAAATATTCCTGCATCACAGGGGGTTGGACTAGATGACCCTCGGGGGGCCTTCCAACTCTGCAATTCTGTGATTCTTCTCTGGATCATCCACACAGATGAGGAAACTTGGCTTTTCAGATTCCAGTTCTCACTACTTGTAATAATTTCCCCCCGGGTGAATTTTCTGTTTGGATCTTCCTAGATCCTACGGTAGTTCGCGACAGCCAGGTTGATCTCTCCATAACATACATCTAAGACTGCAGCAGGAGCCCCTTTCCTGGAATTTCACTCCGGACTGGTAGCTGTGTTCTTCCCTTGGACCAAACATGTACTCGGGACAGCTGGGAAAATCTGGTTAGCGTTAACTAGAAGGGTCAGTGCAGGATTAAGCAACGGTAAAGGGGAAGTTAATTTTAATATCGCACCTTGCATTTCTAAGTTTACTAATCAAGTTGTATATTCATTTTCTGTTTAGTTTCTCCGTGTTAGCATTGCATACACCGTTCCTTATTTCTCCCTTCCTCGAGATTCATTCATATATTGTGCGTTGTTGACTCCTCTTCTATATAATTTCATTCGTATTCTCTAGTATTTTCACTGGTGGTCTGCTGAGGTCTGACGCTGGTGTCCTGTCCATTGGGGCAAGCGAATAACTCCTTGTTTTCAGGGTCCACCCTTTGGCGAAGAAGGGGAGCAGCAGTCTTGCGCCATTAGATACCGTGCCACAGGTTCAAATATACTGGTAGCCATGTTCAAATATATAAAAGGATGTAATATAGAGGAGGGAGAAAGGTTGTTTTCTGCTGCTCCAGAGAAGCGGACACGGAGCAATGGATTCAAACTTCAAGAAAGAAGATTCCACCTAAACATTAGGAAGAACTTCCTGACAGTAAGAGCTGTTCGGCAGTGGAATTTGCTGCCAAGGAGTGTGGTGGAGTCTCCTTCTTTGGAGGTCTTTAAGCAGAGGCTTGACAGGCATATGTCAAGAATACTTTAATGGTGTTTCCTGCTCGGCAGGGGGTGGGACTGGATGGCCCTTGTGGTCTCTTCCAACTCTACGATTCTATGATTCTAGGTGGAAATTCAACAGGTAACTGTTTTCCCCATCGGGCTGTGCTGGCTTGATTCCTGCCTGTCACACAGATGAGAAGACCGGGCAAAGGGGTGGGAAGAGGAAGGTTGCATCCATTCTTGCTCTGTACAAAGGACCAACATGTATACTTACGGTGCCACCTGAATGATCACTAGGCAACACAGCCATGTGAAGGCAAGTCCTCCAAGGGAAACTGTTCCCCTGAAGCTGTTCCACACCTACATTTAAAGCGCATTGCTGCACCAAAGAACCCTGGGTAGTTTACTCCTCTCAGAGCTACAGTTCCTAGCTCCCTTAACAAACTATAGTTCCTGGAATTTTGGGGGGAAACCTATGGGCTTTGAATGTATGCAACAACTGCAGCAGATTTGCCTGTTTAAGGGCAGAGGAGCTTAGCCAGGGAAAAAAGATGGCTGTCCTGTTTTGTATTATATTTATTTATTCATCTGCACCTCTAGGCACCAGGCAAAAACATTCCTCTTCACCCAGGCCTTTGGCTGGTTGGCATCCATATGTTGTGGGAGAGGGGATTGTTGGTTTGTTGCTGTCCGTAATTTTACTACGGTATGCCTTTTGTACCAACAACCTCAGATATGCAGATGACACAACCTTGATGGCAGAAAGAGAGGAGGAATTAAAGAACCTTTTAACGAGGGTGAAAGAGGAGAGCGCAAAATATGGTCTGAAGCTCAACATCAAAAAAACCAAGATCATGGCCACTGGTCCCATCACCTCCTGGCAAATAGAAGGGGAAGAAATGGAGGCAGTGAGAGATTTTACTTTCTTGGGCTCCTTGATCACTGCAGATGGTGACAGCAGTCACGAAATTAAAAGACGCCTGCTTCTTGGGAGAAAAGCAATGACAAACCTAGACGGCATCTTAAAAAGCAGAGACATCACCTTGCCGACAAAGGTCCATATAGTTAAAGCTATGGTTTTCCCAGTAATGATGTATGGAAGTGAGAGCTGGACCATAAAGAAAGCTGATCGCCGAAGAATTGATGCTTTTGAATTATGGTGCTGGAGGAGACTCTTGAGAGTCCCATGGACTGCGAGAAGATCAAACCTATCCATTCTGAAGGAAATCAGCCCTCAGTGCTCACTGGAAGGACAGGTCGTGAAGCTGAGGCTCCAATACTTTGGCCACCTCATGAGAAGAGAAGAATCCTTGGAAAAGCCCCTGATGTTGGGAAAGATTGAGGGCACTAGGAGAAGGGGACGACAGAGGACGAGATGGTTGGACAGTGTTCTCAAAGCTACGAACATGAGTTTGACCAAACTGCGGGAGGCAGTGGAAGACAGGAGTGCCTGGCGTGCTCTGGTCCAGGGGGTCACGAAGAGTTGGACACGACTAAACGACTAAACAACAACATGCCTTTTGTGGTTTTTATATTGTGATTTTGTCTTGCAAACCGTCCCGAGATCCGCGGGCGAAGGGCTGCATGAAAAGTTTATTTATTTGGTTTTCAGGTAAGTGGAAAGTTTGAAAAAAAAATCCCCAAAATTAAAATACAAAACATGACAATATAATGGGAAGAAAGGATGCAAATAAGCATATCGGCGCAGTTTACAGATTTGTCACATATCCCAAATGCCCAATGAGACAGGTGGCAAAGATGGTTGTCATTGTTCTGCAGTGCTATGTGAAACAAGGTTGCAGCGCATAGCATGGAGTGAATCCGGTTGAGCTGCGCCACATATGTTTTTCACAGCTGACCCCTCACCTTTTCGATGGCCGAAAAGCCATCTCCCTCCCACACGAACACAGCTAGGCTTCTAACCACCAGGATGGTGCATAACATTGCTTTGGTTTTTTTTAAAAGCTGTTAAATGCGTTCAGACGCTCTCAATGTTTTGAAATGTTTTCAGGTGGTTTTAGAATTCCTCTTAAATGCTTTTTAATTTTATTTTAAATCACATTCTTTTATATTTTCGATGCTCGCCACTCCGGCTCCCCTGGGAAGAAGGATTGTATGGAGATTGAATAAATAATAGTTATTATGATTATGAGTATTACTTTGCTCATTGTATAGTGTATTTGCGGGGGGGGGGGGCTTATTGGGTTACTGCTTGAAATATCTTGAAAGTTTTACATTGGCTCCCAGTATGTTTCCGAGCACAGTTCAAAGTGTTGGTGCTGACCTTTAAAGCCTTAAATGGCCTCGGTCCAGTATACCTGAAGGAGCGTCTCCACCTCCATCGTTCTGCCCGGACACTGAGGTCCAGCACCAAGGGCCTTCTGGCGGTTCCCTCATTGCGAGAAGCCAAGTTGCAGGGAACTAGGCAGAGGGCCTTCTCGGTGGTGGCGCCCGCCTTGTGGAACGCCCTCCCATCAGATGTCAAAGAGAAAAACAACTACCAGACTTTTAGAAGACATCTGAAGGCAGCCCTGTTTAGGGAGGCTTTTAATGTTTAATAGATTACTGTGTTTTATTTTTCTGTTGGAAGCCGCCCAGAGTGGCTGGGGAAACCCAGCCAGATGGGCGGGGTATAAATAATAAATTATCATTATATTATTATTATATTGGTTTGATTTTATATGTTGTGGTCTTGTTGTGAACTGCCCTGAGATCTAGGGCTGTGTTATATATCGAATAACTTTAATAATAATAATAATTTATAATACAATATAATAATATTTTACAACATGCAAAATGCTGGTTGACCCTTTGCAGAAAGACCACGGTTCCAGCCTTCTCAATAACCAGATTCTCCAGATGTCTGTAAATAAAACTGAGCTCTCCTAATCGCATAAGGGTATATTCTCTGTTTAATTGGCCAATCTTTCTATTATCTCCTCCCACTGCCGCCCCGCCGGCCCCTTCTCCCTGCCCCGCTCTTGTGTCTCGTGTCTCGACCTCCCTGACCCACATTTCTCCCCTAACTAATCCCGACACCACCATTCCTTGGGTGCTCAGCCCAGCCAAGCCGATTGCCCGGCCCCAAACTCCAATGCCCCCTGCCTTGATCCCGCCAAACAAACAGCCAGATTAGCAGAATGGGGAGACTTTTAATGGGATCTAGTGGAAGTGGGCCAGAAGGGAAGATTTCTCCTGCCCGGATCAGCCAGGGGTTAAACTTTTAACCCCAGCAGTCCGCACACAGCCTTCACTGCCTCCTCCACTTCAGATAAGGAAGGGGAGATTATCCCTCCAGGGTGCCAGGGGTTAAACCATTGGGTGTTGGGCAGGGAGCCAGGTGAAAGGTGCTGGGAGGTGGGGAGAGAGAAGGGAGGGTTCGATCAGTTGGAGACGGGGAGCTTCTTTCACTACAAACCCCAAAATATGAGAACCCCTCAAACATTGGGGGCGCTACAAAACGTGGGGTTTTCGCAGCGATACTATTGCCAAACTTTGGCACCAGTTTTAAGGGATTCTGATGGTGTTGGATAGCTACGTTTTACTAGCAACCCCAGGCTTGGGGTATCCGTCACAGAGGTACCTTGGTTCTCAAACGCCTCCGTTGACGAACGTTTCGGAACCCGAACGCCAAAATCCCGGAAGGAAACGCTTCCGTTTTCTAACGTGCCTCGGAAGCCAAACGGCCTCCGCTGCGTGTTTTTCGATTTTCTCAACTGAATTTGCAGGCAGCCCTTCCTTTGTGCCTCAGCTTTCGAACGTTTTGGAACAGTCTTCCGGAACGGATTACATTCGAGAACCGAGGTACCACTGTACTCTGTTTGTGGAACACAGGGTTTTCAATGCAAAACGACTGCAAAACTTTTATCATAGGCTTGGAGTAAGGTTACCAGATTATTTTCAATGAAAAAAACCGCTTTTCATTGTTGGTTTTTTCATTGAAAATAATCTGGTAACCTTACTCCAAGCCTGTGATAAAAGTTTGGGGACACTTTTCAACTTCAATAGGGACTGATTTGTCCCTGGGAAATGGGGACAACCTTAGCTCGGAAGGGATCCCAAATTTTGGGGTCCGTCGTTGACGAAGCTGGAGCAGGGCACTGGGATTCCTTCTGTTTCCCTCGGGGACAAAGTTCTTAGGGTCAGGATTCTCAGTGATAGTGAATTGATCCCAGAGCTTTCCAGGTTGCAGGAAGGGACTTGAACCCAAGGCGTTCTACATGCAATGCAGCTGCTCTAACCACTGAGCTACAGGCCTTCCCCATAAACCAAGAGGCAAGCATGGTTGCTTACTCTTTATTCATTACCTACTGCGTGGGAAATGATGGCCCACTTTTTTATCAGTCCAGGGTAGAGCATAACCGTTAACGTAAGCGATTGACTTCATCCGTAACTAAGGAACTTCCTAAAAATAGGCATAGATATAGAGGCAGCGAAGAACAGCAGGGGCAGGCAGAAAACAGGCTCTCCCTTGAAAACACTTATGCAAAACTATCGCCAAACTTTGTGGACAATGTTGGGGTTTGGGAACCCCGGTTTGATGTAACAATTGCTCAGACTGTGGGGCACCGCAAAGCGTGCGGTTTTCGCTGCAAAACTTTGACATGGGTCTGGAGGGGATCCAAAATTCATATTTAACGAAATGGGAAAATCAATGAATTGGGGGGGGAAAGGTTTTAATAGTACTCCCCCCCCAAAAAAAGACCTTTCTGTTGGGGATAATTCAGACTGAAATTCCCAGGTGTGAAAAAAAAGGTTACGTATGCCACTACTGCGGCCCGTGTTTTGTTAGCCCCAAAATGGAAAAACGAGCGAGGTCCCAACTAAAGAAGAATGGCAACTGAAGTCGACAGAATATGCACAACGCGCAGACTTAACATATAGAAAATGAGAACAAGAAGAATATACGTTTAGAGAAGATTCGAAAATGTTTATTGAATATATGGGAAAGAATTTTGTACAGCTGAAAACGCTGGCAGCAGTAAGATAAATTCAACAGTGTAAACAAGTTTTAATGGATGCAATACAGTAATTGACTACTGTACTGAATGGTAAGATCAAATCTTTCCATTCTTAAGGAAATCAGCCCTGAGTGCTCACTGGAAGGACAGATCCTGAAGCTGAGGCTCCAATACTTTGGCCACCTCATGAGAAGAGAAGACTCCCTGGAAAAGACCCTGATGTTGGGAAAGATGGAGGGCACTAGGAGAAGGGGACGACAGAGGACGAGATGGTTGGACAGTGTTCTCGAAGCTACGAACATGAGTTTGACCAAACTGCGGGAGGCAGTGCAAGACAGGAGTGCCTGGCGTGCTATGGTCCATGGGGTCACGAAGAGTCGGACACGACTAAACGACTAAACAACAACAACAACAACAAAACCGTACAGGGATTTATGATATGTAAAATGAACCATGGAAAGAGAAGGGAAGTCATTGATACCTCAAGGATGTAAAATGAGTATTTTAAATTGTAAAACAGAAAATTTAATTACACACACACACACACAATAAATTCATATTTGATTATGGTCTTTAAAAGCCTGCACCAACAGTTGTGGTTTGACCCGCCGCTGCACTGATAACAAATTTGGCGGCGGCTGGGTTTCCAGTATGTAGTGTTTATAGGACTGCAGCCTTAGGTTCAAAGTTTCACCTAGTAATTTTCCAGGATCACACCCAGCCGATCCCAGGCTGGAGTTGAGGTGTTAAAGGAGGGCTGAGGTTGGACCCGAGAGAGGGCTGTGTTCAGAAACTAATCAGGGCTAGGTCACTACGCTATCGCTTCCAAGCACAAATTAATCTCTATTCCTCTTCCTTCTTTGGAGGAGTTTTTGAGATTGAAGCTGGCTTGCAGCATCCCGCCTGTTAAGACATATATTTGCTTCCTGAGTAAGGAAGAGGACACAGAAGTTCCTCCTCCCATAAGGACCCTTTACTCCTCTCTGTTGAGAGCTTGGCCTAGGTCTGGGGGACCCAGGAGTTCGGGCTCCCAGCATCCTTCACTTTGCATCAGTCCTCTTTAGTCCTCTTTTATAATCATTTTAATGGAGGTCATCATATGACCTAGATTCTAAATGCTCAATTTATTTTAAGATAAGTTTTTAAAAAAAGATAACTCATGGTAAGTTACTAGTCCTCTTGATTGTGGAAGAGAATAGTGCAAGGAGGGAGCAGTGCTGTGTTCAAAATAGTGATCTTCCTCCCTCCATCTCCGCCCCCCCCCCCAATTTTTGCCAATGATAAAAGGGGTATGTTTAAAAACTATATTAGCCAATATTGGGGAGGAGTTAGGACTTTGTTGGAGTGCCGGGAGAATGAGATAGTGGCAGTAATAATGGAGAGAAGGGACAGGGATAGTGCAGGCTTGGTTATAAATGGAAATAAATTTGAATTTGGGATTCAAGATGAACTTAACAGATTGGAGAACTGGGCCAAACTAACAAAAATGAATTTCAGCAGGGACAAATGTCAGGCTCTGCACTTGGACAGGAAGAATCGGGTGCACAAAAATAGGATGGGGGACACTTGGCATCCTAGCAATACATTTGAAAAAGATCCAGGGGTCTTGGTGGACCACACGCTGAACATGAGTTAACAGTGTGATGCAGCAGGGAAAAAGGGAATGGTATTCTAGGCTTCATCAACTGAAGTCCTGTATAGGGAAGTTTTTAATGTTTGAAGTTTTACTGTACTGTATTCTGTTTTTAATGTTCTGTTGAAAGCTGCCCAGAGTGGCTCGGGGAAACCCAGCCAGATGGGCGGGGTAGAAACAATGAATTATAATTATAATTATTAGTCAAGGGAAGTCATAGTCTCACTCTATTCTGCCTTGGTCAGACCACACCCGGAATACTGTGTCCAATTTTGGGTACCGCAATTTAAGAAGGATATTGACAAGCTGCAGAGGAGGGCGGCCAAGATGATCAAGGGCCTGGAAACCAAGCCTGATGAGGAACGGTTGAAGGCGCTGGGTATGTTTAGCCTGGGAAAGAGGAGACAGAGAGGAGATACGATAGCCATCTTCAAATACCTCGAGGGCTGTCCCATGGAGGATGGAGCAAGCTTGTTTTCTCCTGCTGCGGAGGGTAGGATTAGAACCAATGGCTTCAAGTTATAAGGAAGGAGATTCTGACACAACACCAGGAAGAACTTTCCGACAGGCACCTAGGCATCTTAATGTATAACCCAGACTGACCTACAGACTCACTCCTGCCCGCCCGCCCCCATTCCATACCTATGGGGAGATTACAGTGGTACCTCTGGTTGCGAACGGGATCCGTTCCGGAGGCCCGTTCGCAACCTGAAAAGGCCGCATGCTGAAGCGCCGCACCTGCTCAGGTGCATGACGTAATTCGGCGCTTCTGCGCATGCGCAAAGCGCGATTTAGTGCTTCTGTGCATGCGTGCGTGCGTGCCGAACTTCCGGGTTCGGCCCGTTCGCAACATGAAAAGACGTATCCTGCAGCGAACGTAACATGAGGTATGACTGTATTGGGGTTAAAAGTTTAACCCCTCTGGAACCCTGACTGAACCACAGCAGGAGAAATCGGTTCCCCCTGGGGCTGTGATCCCATTAAAAGTCTCCCCAAGGACTAATCTCTTTGTTTGTTTTTGCCTGGGATCAAGGAATGGGTGGGAGGGGCGGGGGACGAATCGGCTTTGTTGGGGAGGGAGATCTGATCTCATTAAAGGTGCCACTCAGGTCAGGATTAGACAGGGCGGATTTCTTAACGCTCTGGGGCAGGCAGTAAAGCCTAGTGGGTGGGGTGGGCCTGTGGGAGCTCGGAGCCAGGATACCTGGGTCCCCTGCAAGGGGAAAGGGGGGAGTCAGAGGAGTCAAATTGGGGAAGCATTTCGGGACTCGAACCCAGAACTCCTGGGTCCGGTCTCCTCCCAGGGTCGCTAACAAATCATCCCTCCTTTTCTGCCTCTGATCCCTTCCCACAGGTGAGGGTGGAGGATGGCGATTATCGCTAATCGGCTCATAACAGGTTTAGTTATTTTTATTGCCCCTCATCAGGTGTCTCCACCTCTGCTAAAAGCTGGAACATGGGGTCAAGGGGGGAGGAGGAGGCCCATATCTCTCCTAAGCCAGACACCCGCCTAGCTCTTCCCTGTTGCGTGCATCTGTTCAGTTCTGAACTGATCCCATTCTCCCCCCCCCTTTTTTTCTTATATGGTTTCTTTTGCAGCTGCAGGCAGAAATTCAGCAGGTGAAGTTTATCTTCCTGGCAAGTGGGGGGGGGAGAGGAGGCTTCGCTTCTTACATTTTTGCCGCCAGGCTGCAGTTATAGGAACAGAAGCAACAGCGATAATAATAATAATAATAATAATAATAATAATAATAATAATAATAATATACTAATTGCGCCTTCATTTTAGGAGGAATCCTGGCTTTGATTCCTTTGTATTTCTGCGTAAACGTCTTGTTGGGGTAGCGTGTTCTCGTCAGCTGGCTTTCCAGGAACCCCTGACTTCTCCGTTTTATTCCCTTTCTTCCTCTTCTTATCCTTCTCCGTCTCCTTTGACTACTTAGTGAGTTTCTAGGCCTCATGGTGGGAAAACTATGCTTAGAAACATGTGGGAAGGGAAAGTCCAGAAGATTAAAAGTTCCATGGCTAGGGATGTTGGAGAATTCTGTCGGAAACAGAAATTGGAGAGTGGGCTTTGCCACAATTTGCATGTTGTGCCCCCCCCCCAGGTTAGAAATGAAAATCATAAATAATGACATCTATCTATCTATCTATCTATCTATCTATCTATCTATCTATCTATCATCTATCTATCTATCTATCTATCTATCTATCTATAAATGCAAACTGGCGATGTGGGTGTGTCTCTACTTTTCTCCGAAACCGCTTGACCGATTCCATTCAAATTTGGGCACAACGTCCCAAGCGAATATGCAAGTGACCATATACAGTTTGCATAGACAGATGTCACACCTGGGCCACGTAAAAAAAACCCAAACCCCATGTTCCGGAACTCACAACTCAAACGAAAGTGCATGCTGGGAAATAGAAGCCAGAAGCTGCGTCTCCAAGGCCGAGGCAAGATCGTGACGTCACCAGCCAACATTCTATAACCGCCACAAAGGCCATTCCTCCACAAAGCCCGACGCCAGGATCCTTCCCGTAGCCCCCCACGTCCAACCGTCACAGACAGATCGTGCCACACCGACACCGCGCCAAAAACCACCCCACGACCCACCTTTTCCTCCCCTTCCACGCCAAATATTTGACATACAGGCCGGGATACGCCCAGACCGGCACCGGGGGAGTCACAGGGATGAGCCCGGGGTGCAGGGAGGGGGCTGGGGGGGAGTCACAGGGATGGGCCGAGAGGTAGGGGGAGGAGGGGGTTACAGGGAGGGGGTGGGGCCAGTCACAGGGATGTGCCGGGGTAGGGGGAGGAGGGGGCAGAATAGGTCATGGAACAGGACAGAGTGGGGGGAGTCACAGTGATGAGCCACAGCAATGCGTGGCCGGGCCAGCGAGTGTTACATAAATAATTAGGCCATTTCCCACCCTCTTTTCGATGTTTCCCTTCCACTGAGCTGCACTGAAGTTCATCCTACAATTAATTACACAATTAACTACATTTGTTTTGTCTGTAGGGGATAGTGAGGCTGATATCGTAGGTTTTAGCAGAAGCCGAACTGTAGCGGAACAGAAACATTGCAGATTGAGACGGACACAGGACACGATGGAAATCGCTGCCTCCTAACAACCTGGCCTGTGACACACAAATTTGTGTGTGTCCACTGTTTTCTTTTTGTTGCTGTTAACATGCACCAAGATGGAGAAAAAGTAGAGCTTTGCCACCGTCGCCACAAGTGGCAATGTGAATGGGCATGGCACTGGAAGGCGGCAGCGAATGACTCAAGCAAGCGAGTCAAGCCATGTACTGTGGAGGCAAACTTGGAGAGAGGGGTGCAGACTCTGCTTTGTGTGGAGGAAGCTCAAAGCTGTTTCACTGTGTACTAGTATTCACCCATCTCACCGCCTAATTCCATGTGCTGTTCTTCCGTCCCCCAATTTGCACCCTCCCGTGGTGAGACCAAAGGGGTCCAGATGGCTATAATAGAAGGGGGGAAACGATCCTCAGTGAGGTCTAGGAATTGTCTGTTCTTGCCCTACCTCCTCTGCAAAAAGGCAGAATGGTTTGTGATCTTGAGCATATCTTCCTATATATATAGAAATGAAGGGTGTCGACAGGTTCTGCAGTTTGCAAGATCCCTGGCTGGCAACTGCAGTGTGAGAAACAGCTGGTTCAGGCAAGCTGTTTAATGGAGGCGGGGGGGAAGCACTGTGAAGCACCCCCCTCTGCTCAATACACCTGCAGCAAAATCTACCGTATATTTAGTGTATAAGACGCCCCCCATGTATAAGACGCCCCCTACTTTTTGGGACCGCAACAAAAAATTGCCCAAAGTTGTTGAGCTTTTTTTGGATGGGGGGGGGATTGCACGCGAAAAGCCCACCTGCCCACTCGACGCAACCACAGCCGATTGCATGCACGCCTCGATGCTGCCTATGATCTCTAAGGAGAAAATATATACCACCTTTTCCTCCAAGGAGCTCTAGGTGCTGTACATGGCCCTCTCCCTATTTCATCCTCACAACATCCCTGTGAGATAGGCTAGGCCCAAGAGGCAGTGACTGTCCAATATCACCCAGTGAACTTCAGGGCTGAGTGGGGATTCGAACCCTGGCCTCCAAGGTCCAACACTCTAACCAGTACACCACGCTGGCTCTCAAGATACCCTCCCGTCCTGGAAAGCTTTAACCCCAAATCCGGATTTCTGGAGGCTGGCTGGGATTGCACAGTGGCGAAGCAAAGGCACTCTGTGCGCGTTCAGAGGCTCTCTGTTTCTTTACAGGCTCCAAAGTTCTGAAAAGGAGACTAAGCCCCAGTAACTCTTGACATGTGTTCAACTCTGGATATGGGTCCTAAAAATATATATTTTGAAAATTCTGGGGTGCCAGCTCTGACTCTGGGGTTAGAGCAGTGGGTGGCATCTCCTTCACCCTCCCTCTCGCTGTGGTTTCCGTAGCTGCTATTCTGGTGCCTTGGGAGAGAAGCATGACAGGATGGGTGCGGAGGAGAAAGCAGCAGCGGCTGAGAGAGGAACCAGCGGGGAGCAAACAGCTTGCAGCCGACCAAAAAATGTGACTCAGCGCATCTTCGCAACTCTGGCTACCCTGACTCAGCGCAAAGCAAACTGTTGTAGGGAGCCTATTCTCTTTTCATGACCATAAGAAGAGATTGTCGGATCAGGCCAGGGGCCCATCCAATTTAACATCCTGTTCTCATGGGGGCCAACCCACAAGCAGGATTCGAACGCAAGAGCCCCCTCCATTCCCGCGGTTTCCAGCAACTGGTATTCAGAACCATTGCTGCCTCAAGCATGCAGCCAGAGCAAAGCTATTGTGGCTAACAGCTGCTGATAGCCGTTCTCTGTGAATTTGTCCTGTGGGAGGGAGTTCCAAAGTTTAACTGTCTGCCCTGGATGAAGTTATTAGCAACACGAAAGCACCTGTATTTTAAGAAGAAGCAATGTGTCAGCGGTGAACGGGATTGCCAAGTGACCTGGGGGGAAAGGAGCCCGTCATATTCCTGAGCCTTTAGCTGCTATTATTAACAACAGGCCTTTTACTGGCACTGCTCAGGAATAAAAAAAAAACCCAAAGTTAATTGCAGTGGTTAAAATCAGCGCAGTTCTGAAAGGTTCAGCCCGCCATTTTTATTCAAAACGGGGTTGACCTGTACCCAAACAACAGCGCTGAGTGGCCCATTTTTCAAAATATATAACCGATTAGTTGAATTTCTGTCCCTCCCTTTGTCCCAAAGTAGCCCGGGTGATGGGGGGCAAATGCTAGCGGCGGTTTCTGGGTGGTCTTCAAGGGCACCCCCATGCGGAGGGCTTCGCAGTAGTCCAGACCTGGAGGTCGCCAGATCTCAGAGACCTAGTATGTAGAACTCGGCTGGGGGAAGCCTTTGCATGGGAAGAAGCTGTCCTTGGGTGCTGACATGGGCAGGTCAAATGGATGTGGAAGGAGCATGAGCTGGTGAGAAATGATAGCAGCCTCAGCGGCAAAGGGTGCAGCACGCAGGCTCAGGCTGGCAGCTTTTGCTGCAAGAAACACAGCAGCAGTGAGCGAAACAATGGAATGAGCTCCCATGAGAGGTGGTGGACTCTCCTTCCTTGGAGGGTTTGAAGCAGAAGTTGGATGGCCACCTGTCATGGACGATCTAGTTGAGATTCCTGCATTGCAGGGGGTTGGACTAGATGACCCTCGGGGTCCCTTCCAATTCTATGATTCTGTTGTTGCTGCTGTTTAGTCATGTCCCATGGACCAGAGCACGCCAGGCACTCCTGTCTTGCACTGCCTCCCGCAGTTTGGTCAAACTCATGTTCGTAGCTTCGAGAACACTGTCCAACCATCTCATCCTCTGTTGTCCCCTTCTCCTTGTGCCCTCCATCTTTCCCAACATCAGGGTCTTTTCCAGGGGGTCTTCTCTTCTCATGAGGTGGCCAAAGTATTGGAGCCTCGGCTTCAGGATCTGTCCTTCCAGTGAGCACTTAGGGCTGATTGCCTTCAGAATGGATAAGTTTGATCTTCTTGCAGTCCATGGGACTCTCAAGAGTCTCCTCCAGCATTATTATTATTATTATTATTATTATTATTATTATTATTATTATTATATTTATTTATACCCCACCCATCTGGCTGGGTTTCCCCAGCCACTCTGGGCGGCTTACAACAGAAAAATGAAATAAAACAATTAAACTATGATTCTATGACAGACATCCCCAAACTTTGGCCCTCCAGATGTTTTGGACTACAATTCCCATCTTCCCTGACCACTGGTCCTGTTAGCTAGGGATCATGGGAGTTGTAGGCCAAAACATCTGGAGGGCCACAGTTTGGGGATGCCTGTTCTATGACCTCTTAAAAACAAGTTATCAAGGCCCGGCCCAGTCAGAGCCTGTGTACACACTAAAGCACTTTCAAAGTGCTTTCTTCCCCTCAAAGAATTCTGGGCACCGTAGTTTACCCCTCATGGAGTGACAATTCCCAGCAACCCTTAACAAACCACAGTACCCAGAATACTTTGAGGGAAACGATGGGCATCGGATGTGCTTTAAAGGTTATAGTGCCCAGCCCTATCAGTGTAGAAAGTCCAGATCTGCAGAAATAATCTGGGCGAGGCGCCGGCTGCTTCTTCTACTGGATGGCCCTGGAAGTATCTGGAATTATTATTTTTTTGCAAAACGGAGACAGAATTAAGGAGTGAGGTCACTTCTCCAGTTGCAGAAGGTTCAGCAAAGGGGGTTCGCCATCTGCTCGGAAACGTGAGGCATCTGGAGGTGAAAATGTGGGAGTTTGGGGAAGGTGGGGGGGGGAGAGTCATATTGTCCAGTCAGCTCATCTGACCCCCCTCGTGATCTCTCCTCCTGGGATGGGATGACCTCAGCAGAGAAGAGTTGAAGTGAGTTTCTTGCACCAGTCAGCAGCCCCAAATGAGGAACTTGCCTCACAGAGAGAGAGAGAGAGAGAGTCAGGAAAGTGAGAAAGCAAGCAGATAAAAGTCTTGAGAGCTCCAAAGACTCTCTCTGCCAAAGCTGTGTGTGTGGCGGAGGAACCTTCACTAAGAAAAGTGCCTGTTCTCTAAGGGCAACAGTAGCAATGCAAACACACCAGATCCCTGATCAGCAGAGGAGAACGAGAGAATCCTATTAGGGAAAGCCCTCAGCAGCGTAGGTAATCTGGGAGAGGCCTGTTAATTATGCAGGCGCTGGCGTCCGTCCCCCCCCCATTGGCCGGACGGCTGTGACGTCATGGAATGTGCAGGAATGCTCCGAATGTTGATGAAAAATTGCGAAGAAAGGCAGAAGTGTTTGGGCTAAGGGAATCCCGAGAAGGGCCACGACTTTTGTCTGGCTTGTTAGCTGGCTAGAGAGAGAACGCTAGACCTGTGGTCTGAGCCATCAGAGTACTTATGACAGGGGTGTCGGGTATAGGGAGCACAAGGGGGCTTCAGCCCCCTCAATATTTTGAGGCAGCCCCCCCCCAATGTTGAGGGGGCTGTCATCCCCTGCCTCCCCTGGGTGCGTGCCAGGCAGGAGGTTTGGAGGGTGATTTTTGCCCTCCGTGCCCCCTCCCCACGATCGCCAGAGTGTCCTGGCAGGGGTGCCCCAATGGGGGGGCAGGGGATTGTGCATATGCACATGTGACAGACCCCCCCACCTCGGTGCGCCTGCCTTATTTAATTTTTTTAAAAAAATGTTATTGAAAGTTCAAAAAGTACATACCATAATTATATGTGCACTGCGAGACTTATATGTGCACTTCGCCCCCCCCCCCCCGAAGTGTGTGCATCTTTGTGTGTGCAGCTGGAAAAAGACAACGAAAAGCTGGCACAGAATTCAGAGGGGAACAAGCTGCATCAATAGGAGTATAGCATCTAGATCAAGGGAAGTAATAGTACCACTGTATTCTGCTCTGGTCAGACCTCACCTGGAGTACTGTGTCCAGTTCTGGGCACCACAGTTCAAGAAGGATACTGACAAGCTGGAACGTGTCCAGAAGAGGGCAACCAAAATGGTCAAAGGCCTGGAAACGATGCCTTATGAGGAACGGCTTAGGGAGCTGGGTATGTTTAGCCTGGAGAAGAGAAGGTTAAGGGGTGATATGATAGCCATGTTCAAATATATGAAAGGATGTCATATGGAGGAGGGAGAAAGATTGTTTTCTGCTGCTCCAGAGAAGCGGACACGGAGCAATGGATTCAAACTACAAGAAAGAAGATTCCACCTCAACATTAGGAAGAACTTCCTGACAGTAAGAGCTGTTCGGCAGTGGAATTTGCTACCAAGGAGTGTGGTGGAGTCTCCTTCTTTGGAGGTCTTTAAGCAGAGGCTTGACAGGCATATGTCAAGAATACTTTGATGGTGTTTCCTGCTTGGCAGGGGGTTGGACTGGATGGCCCTTGTGGTCTCTTCCAACTCTATGATTCTATGATTCTATGATTCTAAGCATATCTTTCAGCTACAGTGGTACTTTGGTTCTCAAATTTAGTCCGTTCCGGAAATCCGTTCCAAAACCAAAGCGTTCCAAAACCAAGGCACGCTTTTCCCATAGAAAGTACAGTGGTACCTCGGTTTATGAACACAATTGGTTCCGGAAGTCTGTTCATAAACTGATACATTCATAAACTGAAGCGAACTTTCCCATTGAAAGTAATGGAAAGTGAATTAATCCGTTCCAGATGGGTCCGTGGCATTCGTAAACCGAAAATTCATAAACCGAGGTGTTCATAAACCGAGGTTCCACTGTACTGCAAAATGGATAAACCCGTTCCAGACTTTTAAAAGCAACCCCTAAAACAGAAATTTAACATGAATATTACTACCTACTGAGACCATTGATCCATAAAATGAAAGCAATCATCAATGTACTGTACTATAAAATAATTAAGACAGTATTTATTTTTTTGCTTACCTACACTGATGATGGTCATTGTTCGGATGGGGGGGGGGCTATTATCCATTTGCGCAGTCACACAATCGAACAATCAGTAGCTGAACTGGGCTCCACACAGTCAGAACAACAAATTAACCGAAGAAGCCTCAAAAATAAAAACACAAAATAAGTAGCAAAAACAAAAGCGCCAAACTTAATCCGTTCCGGAAGTCCGTTTGACTGCCGAAATATTCGAAAACCAGGGTGCAGCTTCTGATTGGTGCAGGTGCCCCGGAAACAATAGCTGAGAGTCGCATCGGACGTTTGGCTTCTGAAAATTGTTCAAAAACCGGAACACTTACTTTCGGGTTTTCAGCGTTTGGGAACCAAGGCATTTGGGAACCAAGGTACCGCTGTATAAAGAATGTGCATCTGTTCTCATAATGCATCTGAGGCTGACATAACATTTGGCTATCCTGGCTCTCTCTGGAGCTGCAGGAAGGAGAGGACAGAGGTCGAAAAAAGAGATGTAGCAAGATGAGAGCGTTTTCAGAAAAGGCCTGCAAAAAGGATCGAAGATTACCTAATTTCCTTTTTTTGTAAACAGGTTAAAACACAAGCAGGTTGGGAGTAAGAACAGCAGTAACATGTACACAGAGAATACGGTGGAGGAGGGAACTTATAGAATAATTATAATATGCAGCCGTATTAGAAAATTTGGTGAAACCATGGAAGAGTGGAGGGGAAGTCGTACACTAATGGAATGCTAATGGGGAAACGTTGTACACTTTGGGTTCGTTTGTTTATTGGGGAAATTGATACACATTTTTTAAAGAAAAGAAAGAGCTGTGAGTTCAGGGGGTCCCTTTCCCCATCCTTTGGCCCCCCTGAGAAACACAACAATACCTGGGTGGAGAGAGTGCAGCTGAATGTGGGTAGCCTGAGGAACTCCCATCCACTTGAGGCCTGCCCATGAAAATATGAATGAGAGACCAGGATGATGCCCACTGTTTCCAAGAACTCTTCTCCTGGTGAGACTTTTGTGGGTGAGCCAAGAGTTTGTTTGGACCCTGAGTGAGAATTCGGAGGCTGAGATTATGTATCAGAAGAAAAAATGAATTTATATTCATGTTTATATATTAGTAACTTTGTATCAATGTAACCTTTTTCATACGTAACGGTGTGCATTTGTAAGATGTAAAGCTGTCTGTTGTTGCTTCAGTTTTCTGCACACCACTTAGAGATACTGTACAGCAGAACCTCGGTTTTCAAACTTAATCCGTTCCGGCAGGCCATTCAGCTTCCAAAAAGTTCAAAAACCAAGGATCAATGAGCTGGCTGCAAAGTCAATGGGGGGGGGATGAAAAACGCGGCTCGGAAGCCGTTTAAAAATCGTTTGAAAACCGGAAAGCAGTTATTTCTGGGTTTTCGGCGTTCAGGAGCCGAAACGTTCCAAAACAGAGGCATTCGGGAACTGACTGTATTTTCAATAATTGTAAAGACTCAATTGATCAATCAATGTGTAATGATCTTGGCGTACGTGTTTCATAACCACAAGCAGAATCCTCTCCAGACCGACCTTCTGTTGCCAACCAGATGCCAGAGAAAGACAGTGTGGTGCAGCGGTTAGAGCCCTGGGCTAGGACTTTGGAGACCAGGTTTCAATTCCACTGTCTGCTTGCTGTTGACCGCAGGGCTCTCTTAAGTATATGTGGCGCTGGGGTGCAAAGATCCGCCCGGCACCCCACCCCACCCCGGTTGGCCAGTCCCAGGCACGCAGGAGGGCAGAGATGGCTGCCCGCCTCAGCGTCTTGCTGGCTCAGTTGCCCCCGAACCCACGGCACAGAGCCGCCTGCGGCAGAAGAGCCTGCTGCGGTGCTCTAACCGACAGGTGGGCTCTTCCCCGGACTCAACTCTCAGACACCAGACTCTCAGCCGGGTGCCCCTGAGAGCCTGGCGCCCGGGTGCCCCGCACCCCTAGCGCCTATGGGTAAGACGGCTCTGGTTGCCCTTGAGCCACCAGTAACGGTCTTTCAGCCTAACCTGCCTCACAGGGTTGTTCTGAGGACAGAAGCAGCAGAGGAACACTCTGAGCTCCTCAGAGATATACATGTAATAATAAATCAATTGGAAACATCACAAGCATCTGAACTGCCCCAAAGAATTCTGGGAACCATAGTTTGTTAAGGGTACTGAGGACTGTAGGCCTGTGAGGGGGTCTGGCTCAGCAGAAGGCAGCTTCCTGTCTTTCACAGCCTGCATCCTCCAGGGTAATAGGGCCTCCAAAATCCTGGATCCGCCAACGGCGGCACGGGCACTGGCCAATAGGTGCTGATGGGAGCAGCTGCTAAGCGCTGGACCTAGTGGGGGTGGCCAAGGAGAATCCTGTTTTTTGTTTTCTCCCCATCCTCCTCTCTTACAGAGATATCTTAACTGGACATTTAAGCAATGCGGTAGTAAATATATCCGAAGGGCTCTGAGCCACCTTGCCCTAGCGACCAGCTTACCATTGCAAACAACTGCCATATGCTAGGAACCGCTGTTTTCCTCCAGTGACAAGATATTGCAGCTTGCGAATGGAAGCCTACCAATAGAGGGGATATCTGGATTTCCTTCCTCCCCAGTATAGCTAGTGCATTTGTCATATCTCCTGGACAAAACTAAACAGGCTCTAGGGTAAAAATGTGGTGTTTTTTTCCCTAGGCAGACAGTGCCACCTGGTGGCTGGAGTCAGCACAGCACAGAAAGAGGTCATACAGGGCTGTCTGATATAGTGTACCTTGTTACAGGTAGGTAGCCGTGTTGGTCTGAGTCGAAGCAAAATAAAAAAATTCCTTCAGTAGCACCTTAAAGACCAACTAAGTTTATATTTTGGTATGAGCTTTCGTGTGCATGCACACTTCTTCAGATACACTAGAAACAGAAGTGTCAGACCCTATATATATACAGAGGGTGGTGGGGGTGGGTGGGAATGGGAGATGGGCTGATGGGAGTGGTAAACATCTACAGGTTTACCACTCCCATCAGCCCATCTCCCATTCCCACCCACCCCCACCACCCTCTGTATATATATATAGGGTCTGACACTTCTGTTTCTAGTGTATCTGAAGAAGTGTGCATGCACACGAAAGCTCATACCAAAATATAAACTTAGTTGGTCTTTAAGGTGCTACTGAAGGAATTTTTTTATTATAGTGTACCTTGGTTCTTAAACGCCGAAATCCTGGAGGTAAGTGTTCCGGTTTTTGAATGTTTTTCAGAAGACGAACATCCGATGCAGCTGTCGGCTATTGTTTACGGGGCACCTGCACCAATCAGAAGTCACGCCTTGGTTTTCAAATATTTCAGAAGTCAAATGGACTTCTGGAACGGATTAAGTTTGGCACTTTTGATTTTGCTATTTATTTTACGTTTTTGTTTTTGAGGCTTTTTTGGTTAATTTGTTGTCGTGACTGTGTGGAACCAAGTTCAGCTGCTGATTGATTGATTGATTGATTGTGTGACTGACTGTGGAAATGGATAAAAGCCCCCCATCCAAACAATGACTATTCATCAGTACAGGTAAGAAAAAAAGTTAATTTTAATTTTTATCATCTATAATACTTCCTTATTTATTTTATAGTACAGTACATTGTTTATTGCTTTCATTTTATGGATCAGTGGTCTCGTTAGATAGTAAAATTCATGTTAAGTTGCTGTTTTAGGGGTTGTTTTTAAAAATCTGGAATGGATTAATCCGTTTTGCGTTACTTTCTATGGGAAAGCGCGACTTAGTTTTGGAACGCTTTGGTTTCGGAACGGACTTCCGGAACTGATTAAGTTTGAGAACCAAGGTGCCACTGTATAGCATTCCTCCAATATTGAAGATTATTTCTCAGTGCTCTTTGCATGTGCTCAGAGGCTCCTTCTACATTCTTACCACCAATGACATCCCCTTACAACAGCCCGCCCATGGTCTGTTGTGTGGAAGCCCGACAGCTGGGAAAGACAGACGGCTGTCACTCTTCAGACCAGCCTTCTAAAGAGCCACTTGACAAGTCGCCAGAGGTGAGCGGAAACTGCCTCTAGGCGACCACGCAGAGGAAGCTTTACAGAAGGTTCTTCCTGTTATTCCTCAGAGGCCTCAATCAGTCCATATGTTCGCAGGCAGACCAGCACATTTTTGTCATGTTCACGAGCTGAACGTGAGTCTACAGTGTGATGCAGCAGCAAAAAAAGCTAATCCCATTCTAGGCTGCATTAACAGAAGTCTAGGGAAGTCATAGTCAGACGCTATTCTGCCTTGGGTCAGACCACACCTGGAATGATCTAAATCCAGCCCGCAGACGGTCCGGGAATCAGCGTGTTTTTACATGAGTAGAATGTGTCCTTTTATTTAAAATGCATCTCTGGGTTATTTGTGGGGCTGCCTGGTGTTTTTACATGAGTAGAATGGGTGCTTTTATTTAAAATGCTTCTCTGGGTTATTTGTGGGGCTGCCTGGTGTTTTTACATGAGTAGAATGTGTCCTTTTATTTAAAATGCATCTCTGGGTTATTTGTGGGGCTGCCTGGTGTTTTTACATGAGTAGAATGGGTGCTTTTATTTAAAATGCATCTAGGGTTATTTGCGGGGCATAGGAATTCATTCATTTCCCACCCACCCCCCAAAATATAGTCCGGGCCGCCACATGGTCTGAGGGATGGTGGACCATCCCATAGCTGAAAAAGGTTGCTGACCCCTGACCTATAGCATGACCCCAGCTCAGGCTCCATAAAGGAGGGAACATGGGAGGGGGTGTTGCCTAGTGGGCGTGGTTCAAAAAGGGGTGGGGCCACAAGATCAAGAGTCAGGGCCTGGCCCTGCGTAGAACACTCACACCTACTGTGGAGAAAGTACTGCATACAACACAGTACTTTGAGAAATCGCCCCGGAAAATTAGTATGTACTGTACTTATTTTTCCCTAGAGAGGGAACTTCAAGTGCGCCTCACAAATCACTTTACGTAGATTAAATCTAGGATCCTGGTGCTGTTCTCAGTGGTGCAACTAACACACTGGTGTGTTTGGGTTTACCTTCATCCCGCCAATCTTTATGGGATCAACATTTGCAATTTAAATACTGCTGTCCACTGAGGGATTAAAATTCTCAGTGCCTCCCTGGTGGATATCTAGATCCAGGTTTGGGGCGAGTACTCTTTGGTGAAATAGCCCCAGCAGAGATTTAAAATCACAAAACCTGCAGCAAAGTGTGGGAACATGGGCTGCTAGATCTTAAAACAGCCCCTTCCGAGCTCTTCCAAAGTTCCTCTGTTCTTCTGTACTAAAAGATACCACACCTGTGGTACGGTAAAGATGGCTTTACTTACAAACTTCTCAAAGGTCAGATTCCTGTGCTTCTCTATACAGCAGCAAGAAAACCCAGGCAGCAAAACTTAGCATCATAGAATTGTAGAGTCGGAAGGGACCCTAAGGGTCATCTACACAGTTACAGAAATGAGTTTAAATGTTCCAAAGTTATTTGTCCAGAGCAGGTTTTCCCAACCTTGGGTCTCCAGCTGCTTTCGGACTACAACTCCCATCATCCCCAACTAGCAAGACCAGTGGTCAGGGTGATGGGAATTGAAGTCCAAAAACAGCCAGAGACCCGAATTCCAGAAACCCAGGTCTATCTAGAGTTACAAAACCGCCTTGTAAGCCACATTCACCGTCTGAGCCCGGAGCAAAGCCCAGACCTCTGTGGCCCATTGGGTCAGTGTGCCTGGCTGTTAACCAGAAGGCTGGTGGTTCAATCCCACGCAGGGACAGCTGTTGGGCAGAATTCCTGCATTGCATGGGGTTGGACTAGATGACCCTCGGGTCCCATCCGGGTCGATGATGATCTCAGACGGTACACTGCAAAAATAAAACAGAAAGCCGTGACTTTCTTTTTTTTAGAGGGGGCGTGACCCAGTCGCGTCTGGCCTGGCAGCTTCCTCTGTGCTCTTAACCCCTTCGTGCCCTGACTCCCAGTGGCAGGGCTTGGAGAGAAGCGCTGTCTCTCCCTCCGCGGCCCTTCCTGGCAATTGCGGGCGGCTCTTACATCATGCCCGTTTGCAGGCGGCGGCAACGTGGAGCGGAGGACGGAGGAGGAGGAGGAGGAGCGGGGCGGGCGGGGGGCCCGTCCCCCAGCAGCCTATGGGGCGGGCCAGGACGTGGGTCTCCTCCCCCTTCCTCTTTAAATCGGGCGCCCGGACGCCTGGGTCCATCCTGCGCTGCGAGGGGGCTGCGGGAAGGGGGGACGCGATGCCGGCGCCTTACACGCGGATCCTGGGGTGAGCACACGCCCGCCGTGGCCCCCTCGACTCCCTCTGTCTGCACCCCACTTCTGACCCTCCTGACCCC
Source organism: Zootoca vivipara (assembly GCF_963506605.1). Taxonomy (NCBI): domain Eukaryota; kingdom Metazoa; phylum Chordata; class Lepidosauria; order Squamata; family Lacertidae; genus Zootoca; species Zootoca vivipara. The sequence continues at coordinate 48,721,640 of NC_083288.1, forward strand.
ACCCCCGTTTCAAAGCAACACTGAATCCCCTTCCTCTTTCTTCCCCAGTCTCCAGCCTCCGCGATCTCGCCTCTCCAAGCCTCTGCTCCTCTGTCTCTTTCCACCTCCCCCCAACCCATCCTTCGCTCCCCAACTTCTGCTTCAATCCTTTCGGCAGATCTCATGAAGTTCAAGGGGGTGACCTTCGCTTCGAAGGGTGTTTGAGGTCTCGGCCTTCCCCCGTCCTCCCACCCCACAGAGATTGCTTTGCAATGCACCCCACTCTTATTTGGGGTGGTCCTGGAGGAGAGGGGTTCGCTTAAGTGGGGGGGGGGCGGGCAGAATATGGGAAGACAAATACCCATGCAAAATACAAACACCCCCCTCCTCCCTGGTCTGTTTTTATTTCATAATAATCTGCATGTGATTTTAAAATAACGTGATGCCATTAAGAAAAAAATGCAATGCAAAGCTCCTCTTACTTTATGTGACTGGAGTAAGAATGGGGTGAAGAGAAGTCCAGCCTCAGTTTGCACGTTCTGTGAAATGGGTACAAGACGTTAGGAGCCATTTGCTTCTGCCAAGCAAGGCCTCCTGTCCCTTCCCAACTGTGCTCATGTATTCCTTACTGATACATAGCTGAATATTGCAAGGGGGTTGGACTAGATTCCCCCCCTTCCAACTCTTGAGATTTGATGATCCTGCCTATATCTCCTTTAGATATGCTCCCCCCCCCTTTATTCTGTCTATCTACCTCTTCCTTCCTTGTCTGTGCCCCTGTCTAAGATGCAAATGTTCATATTCGGGACCCACTTCTGAGGTTAAAACTCTGAAACTGGAGGGGACACCCACCCACACCCCAATTGTGCGAGTGAGTTTCTAAATTTTGGGTGTCCTGCTTCCTTTGCAGGCAGAGCGTTTGCAGCCGGGGACACACAGATGGGTCCTTGTGCTCTGGCAACGGCACCCTTGTTTGTTAGGCTCTCCTCCTGCTTCTCGCTCTCCACGTCACCCACAAACACCCTCCTCCTCCCCCCTTCCTCTACAACCTTTCACCCATAAGAGGAAACAGCAGCCCTCCTGAGCCTCGCTTTGTTTTAAGAGCTCTTAATATTTCCTCTTTGATTGCCCTCCCCCAGGTAAACCAAGGTTGGGACACTAATCCGGGTGCTAGAGAGTTGCAGGAAGATGTCTCTCCCTGCAAACACACACACACACACACACACACACACACACACACACTGCAATCTCCGGTTGCAGCCCTGGGTCTCATCCTCTCCATGCAAGCCTCCCAGCCAGCTTGAACTCATCCAGTTTTATGGCTGGCTGTCAATCTCCTGGCTCCAGATTACCTTACCTTGGCTACCTTCTTTAGCCTTTGGACACACAAACAAAACACACACAGGTCCGCTCTGTAAAACGGGAGCAGCAACAGCTAGGGTGGCCGTCAAGCAAATAACACACATTTTAAAACGTGAGTATGCACAGCTTCCAGCCCCATCTCTGCCACGTTTTGTGGCCTTGGGTCAGTCACATTCTCTCGCTCTTGCTCTGTGCCTCAGTTCCTTTACCTGTAAAATGGGAGCAATATTCAGTCGTGGTTGGTTTGTTTAGAGCATTTGTACCCCGCTCTTCAGGGTGGCTTACATACAATCAAAACAAGGCAGTCCCTACCCGCAGGCTTATAATTTAACCCCCTCCCCAAAGGGAAGAAAAAAAAACCATGACACACAAGGAAAAAGGTACAGGAGGGAAGAGGAAACTGACATCACATGATTCTTGTGGTGTATGTCCACTTTAAAAAAAAAAAACCAAAACAAAACAATGAATGGAGTGTTCTGCAAGAACACTTTTCATTTTCATTCTGCAATGAATGGAGTGTTCTGCAAGAACACTTTTCCTCTATCCTGTAGCCTGTCAGGAGGATGGTCCTTCTCCCCGCCACACACATCAAGCGTTCCCATTTTACAGACGGAAAACTGAGGCCGGTGGGTTTTTTAAAAAAGTGTCCTGCCAGCGGTCAAGCAGTTAGGGAGGTGGAAAGGTGCAAAAGCTGAACCCTCTCTGAATGAATCGGAACGACTCTGTTGGTACCCGCAGCGTCGGAGTCAAAATGGCTGGGGAGGAAATCAGTGGGGAGAGGAATTGCTGTAGCTCACAGGTTGGGCATCTACCTTGCATCTACAGGGTCCCGGGTTCAATCCCCTGGTAGGGGCTGGAGTTCTCCTCTGAGGTTTTTTCGGTTGAAACACACACACACACGGTGCAAAGTTGCTTAACAAAGTGGCACACTTTTTGTGATCTGATCTAGGCTTGCCTCTCCCCCCCCCCTTTCTTTTTTAATTAAGACAACTCCCAGCGGCAGTGGGGAGATGCCACATGGGGAGCTGTGGGGCAAGGCGGGGAGGGCCTGCGCCTCTATCTGGGAACATCATGTTCCCACACGCAGGCAGGCCTCCGACCCGGCGCCCTGGGGGCATGGCTGGAGCCTCTTTCCCCCCCCCCACACGCTCCACCGGGAGCCTTGGCTCGGGCGAAAGTCCACGCCACCGTGTGGCCTGCCCCTTTGCCCTTTGCCCTGCCGCCTGGAGCCCCGCCAAGGTCTCTCGGCTCCTCGCTGTGGGTCCGCCGCCAATCCCAGGGGGGGAGAAGCAAACCCTTTCCCCAGATCTCCCGTGCAAGGGTCAGGGAGCTATCTACGTGCTCACAAACAATCTAGGGTCCACAGATTCACAGCTGTTGATATGGGAGGGCAGGGTGGTGGGTGATCATTGCCAGGCCGGCTTCCTCAACCTCAGCCCTCCAGATGCTTTTGGCCTACAACTCCCATGATCCCTAGCTAGCAGGACCCAGTGGTCAGGGATGGTGGGAGTTGTAGTCTCCAAGCACCTGGAGGGCTGAGGTTGAGGAAGCCTGTCCTAGAAACTTAAGAGGTGGAAGGGACATCCGGGGGTCATCTAGTCCAACCCCCTGCAATGCGGGAATGTCAGCAAAAGCAGCTTTGAGAAATGGCCATCCAGCCGCTGCTGAAAAACCTCCAAGGAAGGAGAGTCACCCTGCTCGCACGCACACGAGTTCGCGAGTGTACACACGGGGCTTTGTGGCGCATGATGAATGCGTGTTAGGCATGGAGATGGGCTTTGCCACTGGGCTTTGCCCGCTTGCCTTGGCGGCAAAGGCGTTTGGGGCAGCAGGGGAGACACCTGTTTGCACCTGCTTGTTATTTCACCCTTAAGCAAACCTCCCGATAACTTGCGAATGCCATCTTTTATTTTTAAAAAGAAATATGTGTTGAGGGGGAGCTTGCTAGCAAGGTGGCATGCGTGCCACCCTCTCCCGTCCACAACCTGTTGCTTTGCGCATAGGGGACAGGCCATAGCTCATGGGTAGAGCGTGCAGAAAGCCCCAGGTTCTAGCCTTCCAGGTAAGACTCCCTGCCCAGCGTTCAAAATCCGTCAGGCGCCAGGCGCATTTTGCACCCGGCTATTGGCCACTTGGGACCCAGGTGGCGCTGTGGGTTAATCCACAGAGACTAGGGCTTGCTGATCAGAAGGTCGGCGGTTCGAATCCCTGCAACGGGGTGAGCTCCCGTTGCTCGGTCCCAGCTCCTGCCCACCTAGCAGTTCGAAAGCACATCAAAGTGCAAGTAGATAAATAGGGACCGCTCCGGCGGGAAGGTAAACGGCGTTTCCGTGCGCTGCTCTGGTTTGCCAGAAGCAGCTTTGTCATGCTGGCCACATGACCCGGAAGCTGTCTGCGGACAAACGCCGGCTCCCTCGGCTTATAGAGCGAGATGAGCGCCACAACCCCAGAGTCGGACACGACTGGACTTGATGGTCAGGGGCCCCTTTACCTTTTTATTGGCCACTTGTGTCCAAGTGAAGATGCCCGGGCACCAGGTTGCTGCCCGACGTCTCCCCACCTGGGGGTCCGTGGATATGGCTTCTTTTCTCACACCAGCAACACATCCTGTCGAATTATATCCGTGATGTTTTATCTGCACAGTCAGAATGAATTTCGGGAACCAAAAAGTCAGGCTGGGAAATACGACTTTAGGGCTGTCCAGCCCCAAAATGGCAAATAGACCTTCGGTTTTGGCGACTGGAACCCTGGTTTAAGGATCCATTCGGTGCCCAGCTTATGTATCTTGAGTTTCTAGCCCTGCCTGAAATTCTGGGAAGCCACTTTTGTCCAGTGTAAACGATAAGGAGCAAGGTAGATCAATGGTCTGACTCAGGGGGAAGTACTTTCTGATGTTCACCCATCACAAGTATTCATCTCAGTGCTTCTCACCTGCCCCCAGGTGCTGCTGTGCATTGTGGGAAAATCTGCCAGGGTTTATGGGATACCTTCTCTCCATTCCCATTTAAGTTAAACTCCCATTATCACTCATTGTGGCAAAGGAGCTGTTTCGTTCCACGTCCTCATTTTCCCCGTACGGTTCCAGCCTGTCTACACACGCTTGGTTTCAACCTTGAGGCGGAGGTAGCTTTTTTTGGGGGGGGGGACACTGAATTTTGGGGGGAGGTTGCAAATAAGTGTGGGCCGCGTAGAGATAAGCGCACCCCACCCTTGCATTCCCACACGGGTGTTGTGTTGTTTGTGGCGTATATTTGAAAACGAAGAGGAAGGCGCATGGACCCCTTGCGCGGAGATGCACCCGCGCTGTTGTGCAGCGGCATCTAAAGTTGCTGGGGAACGCCGGCGCCTGGCTTTGCGCATACACTCCAGTGCACATGCTCATGGGTCGCCGCGCACGCACCGGTTTTTGCCTGCCCAAGCTTGCGTAAAATTTGCACACTTTGGAAGGCTGTGGGTTTGCCCCGGGGGAATCTCTCTGCCTATTTCTGCACGATTTAAATGCTCTGATAAGGACTTGGGAGAGGCCTGGGCAAACAGCAGTCCTGGGAAAACTGAGATGCCCAGCTAGGTTTTAATTTTCTTCTGCTCATGTGGCTCCATGAGCCAGTGTGGTGTAGTGATTAAGAGAGGTGGACTCGTAATCTGGGGAACTGGGTTCGTGTCTCCGCTCCTGCGCATGCAGCTGCTGGGTGACCTTGGGCTAGTCACACTTCTTTGAAGTCTCTCAGCCCCGCTCACCTCACAGAGTGTTTGTTGTGGGGGAGGAAGGGAAAGGAGAATGTTAGCCGCTTTGAGACTCCTTCGGGTAGTGATAAAGCGGGATATCAAATCCAAACTCTTCTTCTTTTCTTCTTCTTCTCCATGCCTGGTCTCACACTCTCTGTCTCTCTCTCTCTCTTGCAGCCTAGGAGCCTCCTCTATCAGATGTTGGTCCGTTGCCCCAGTGCGCTGGGCGCATGCCCCGCGGGTGCTCCACGGGGACCTGGGCAAACTTCCGGGCCGGGTGAAGGAGTTTGTGGATCACGGGGTGCGACTCTGTCAGCCGGAGAGCATCCACGTTTGTGACGGCACCGAGAAGGAGAACGTCAGAATCCTGAACTACCTGGAGTCTGAAGGCGTCATCAAGCCACTGGGGAAATATGAGAACTGGTGAGCGCATTGGAGGGCGGGAGGCGGACGCCCCCGGAAGCACATGGCTAGCGCATGTCCTGCAGAGCATCCTGGGAGGTGGCTCCACTCGCCGGGGGATGTGGGCACTGCAGCCACAATCCTGTCACTGGGCAGCTACGCCATACAGGTTTTGGGGGCGACAGAACGAACCTCGCTTTCCCCCTCTCTCTTCCTATGTAGCTGGCTAGCTAAGACCGACCCCAAGGATGTCGCACGAGTGGAGAGCCGTACGGTCATTGTGACAGAAAACCAGAGGGACACGGTGCCCATCCCTGCGCCGGGGATCAAAGGGCAGCTTGGCAACTGGATGAACCCCCAAACATTCAAGGGAGCAGTGGACGAGCGTTTTCCTGGCTGCATGAAAGGTAAAGAGAGAATAGGCAGTGGATAGGACAGGGAGGCTTTCTGAGGAGGGTCGGGCAAAATTAGCAGAATAATGATGATAATAATAATAATAATTCCCATCTGACAGGGTTGCCCCAGCTCCAAACAGATATAAAAACACAATAAAACATCAACCATTAAAAACTGCCTTCAGGTGTCTTCTAAAAGTTGTGTCGTTCTTTGTCTCCTTGACATCTGCTGGGAGGGTGGGTGCCACCACCGAGAAGGCCCCTCTGCCTGGTTCCCTGCAACCTCGCTTCTCCCAATGAGGGAACTGCCAGAAGGCCCTTGGAGCTGGACCTCAGTGTCTGGGCTGAGCAATGGGGCTAACTTCCTCCTGGACCTAGTTTATTTTTTTTCTCTACCCGTCCTTCTGCTCATTTGCACCCTGTTAGCTCATTGCTTCAAATATGTATCCACCAACCGCCCCACCTCAAGGGATGTGTCTCCACCCACGAAACCGTCCTTCCGCAATCCAATGCCCCTTCCTTCAGTCGCGCCCCCCCGGCCTCTGTTTGCCCCCCTGCCTTCGCCTTCCCCTCCTGTGACTCCTCTCCCGCAGGCCGCACCATGTACGTCATCCCCTACAGCATGGGGCCCATCGGCTCGCCCCTCTCCAAGATCGGCATCCAGCTCACGGACTCGGCCTACGTGGTCGCCAGCATGCGCATCATGACCCGGATGGGCACAGCCGCCCTCCGCACGCTCGGCGACGGGGAGTTTGTCAAGTGCTTGCATTCGGTGGGGCGGCCTTTGCCCCTGGAAGGTGAGAGGGTCCTCTTTGGGGTTTCGGAAGCGGGGGGGAACCCCTCTCGGGGCTCCCCGGTGGTTAGGGACGAGGCTCGGGTTTCGAAGCAGCCACTTGCTTTTCCCCCACCGAGCCTTGGTCAGTTTTGCAATGACTGCTAGCGGAATTAAAATCATGGGATTGAAGAGAGAGATTGTATGGGGAAACGAAACGCCGGTTTGGGTACAGGTTTAGCTCTGGCAAAGATCCTTAAAGAGTCAGAGCTCTCGTCAGGCCGCATTCGCACCAGACATTTTAAAGCTCTGTGATACCACTTTGAACTGTCATGGCTCCCCCCAAGGAATTCTGGGAGATGTAGTTTGTTAAGAGTCTTTCGGAGACACAGACACACACACACACATTCCCCTCTCACGGCTACAGTTCCCAGAGTGGTTTAACAATCAATCCCTCTTGACAGGGAGCTCTGGGAATTGTAGCACTGTGAGGGGGTTCTTCAAACCTTGTGTCCCCAGGCGTTGTCAGACTACAACTCCCAGCACCCTCAGTCAATGGCCGGGGATAATGGGAGTTGTGATCCAGCACTATCAGAAGCAGGCTGTCCTGAGAGCACCCATAACAAACTACAGCTCCCAGGATTCTCTGGGCAAAGCCATGGCTGTTTAGAGGGATATGGTAATGCTTTAAATCAGGCATAGACAACCTTCGGCCCTCCAGATGTTTTGGACTACAATTCCCATCATCCCTAACCACTGGTCCTGCTAGCTAGGGATCATGGGAGTTGTAGGCCAAAACTTCTGGAGGGCCAAAGGTTGCCTATGCCTGCTTTAAATGTAGGGTGTGAATGCGGACTTTGTTTCCTACAGTATTATTATTATTATTAAATTTGTATAGCATCATTTATCCATAGATTTCAGGCCAGTTCACAGCATTAAACTGCAAGATAAAAACACAAAATGCAGAATACAAACAGGAACAAAACAAAATAAAAACAGGAACAAAACTCCAGGTGGTCAGGCCTCACCTGGAGTACTGTGTCCAGTTCTGGGCACCACAGTTCAAGAAGGATACTGACAAGCTGGAACGTGTCCAGAGGAGGGCAACCAAAATGGCCAAAGGCCTGGAAACGATGCCTTATGAGGAATGGCTTAGAGAGCTGGGTATGTTTAGCCTGGAGAAGAGAAGGTTAAGGGGTGATATGATAGCCATGTTCAAATATATAAAAGGATGTCATATAGAGGAGGGAGAAAGGTTGTTTTCTGCTGCTCCAGAGAAGCGGGCACGGAGCAATGGATTCAAACTACAAGAAAGAAGATTCCACCTAAACATTAGGAAGAACTTCCTGACAGTAAGAGCTGTTCGGCAGTGGAATTTGCTGTCAAGGAGTGTGGTGGAGTCTCCTTCTTTGGAGGTCTTTAAGCAGAGGCTTGACAGGCATATGTCAAGAATGCTTTGATGGTGTTTCCTGCTTGGCAGGGGGTTGGACTGGATGGCCCTTGTGGTCTCTTCCAACTCTGATTCTAAACCAGTAACTCCCCTCCTCAGTACAGCTGCTGGAACACCCTTCAAGTCCCGTTGCTCAGCCTCAGAGGCATGTGCGGAATTCCTCCAGAAGATTGCCGACCTCTGTTTTTCTCCTCCCAATGCAGATGAGTTGGTGAACAACTGGCCGTGCAACCCCGAGAAGACCCTCATAGCCCATGTCCCGGAACGCCGAGAAATCGTCTCCTTTGGCAGCGGCTACGGAGGCAACTCCCTCCTGGGCAAGAAATGTTTTGCCTTGCGCATTGCCTCTTGCATTGCCAAAGACGAGGGTTGGCTGGCAGAGCATATGCTGGTGAGAGGGATAGTTTGTGAAGGTAGCTCATCCCCCGTCCCCACGTTGGAGAAGAGGCAGGCCTGGCGGGGTAGGACGAGGGAAACCGGGAGTCAACGGCTAAATTTCCTCCACAGTTTCAGAGGAAGAGGTCTTCTCTCTTGCGCATGGCTGCAGTTGTCATTGTCCGCACATGCTCAGAGGCGCTCTTGGCTCCTCTTTACGGAGCCCCAGGTCCAATCCAGGCTTTGTGGGTTCAGTCTTGCATGCCAGGCAGCGATGGTGTGCAGTGGGTCTCCTGCAAAGGCTTCTGGGAGCCTGGAAATATTATTCAGTCTGGGTTCGGCCGGGGCTTGATAGCCAGGACTGGGGAAAGGGATGTGGGGCTTAGGAGCAAGGCCAAAGGACGGCGGGGTGTTTACATTGCCTCAGAGGGATATTTAACAAGCAAACATTAATTGGTTAATGAGTGGCAGAGGACTGCTGAAATCCCAAATGTGCGAGGATGAGTCGTGACGCATGGAAGGGAAGGACCGGGGGGAGGTGAATTTGTGAGGTCTTTCGTCAGGACCCAGAGGGCATTGGCCCAGGTGGAAGGGCAGTCGAGGGGACCCACGGCGGCAGGTGTGTAAGTGCAAAGCCTTGTGGGAAGACTTGCGTGAAGCTGTGGGGGGATTTTCATTGCAAAATAAGTGTTCAACAGCCTCCAAAGCATTGTGGGTAATTTGGGGGATGTCATTAACTCTCCAGAACAGGAGTTGATCTTTGTGCGTTGAGTGAAGGTTTCATTATTTTTAAAATGGCCCTACAATCCATTGCTTCTGGTTGAGACATTTTAAAGAGTTGCTTCGGGTAACCCCCTGATCCAAGACTCGGCAGCAGACCTGGCGCTCTCCAGATCCTTTGGACTAAAGTTCCCAAAAGCCCCAACCAGGATGGGGGAAGGCTAGTCTTAAATAATGGTTGTGGGAATGGCATTTATTGCAATGTATTCTGGTACTTTTATATTTCATTGCGAAACCAAAGTTGCTTCCTTAAAAAAATAAAGATAAGATACAGTATCTTTATTGTCATTGTCCCCTTGCGGGAACAACGAAATTACTCGGTTGCTACATCCACTCAGATAAAGCATTCCGCATAATCCAAAATTACAAAACCTAATTAAAAACAGTAAATCTAATACAAATAACAAGTAAAATAAGATGACTTCAAAGTCCAGGCTTTCCATTTAAGGCCAAAATCGCTCTAGAGAAGAAACTGTTCCTGAGATGGGGGGGGGAAAAAAGGAAGGCTCCTCTGTGTTTAGCCAGACAGGCAGAAATTCAACAGATGACGATCTACCCTCTGCTGCATCTCTGTGCTATAAAAGCATCACCTGTTGAATTTCCTGACCTGCTGCACCAGAAAAATAGGAAAGAGCACATGGAAATGTCTCATTAAAGTTTAAACCACACTAGGCTTTAAGACGCAAACAGTCTTCGTTGCAAATATCTGATTACATGTATCCTAAAGTTAGCTTAGATTTCTTAAAACAAGAAACTCATCTAAAATTTGGGTCCTGCGTGTGTCTCTGGTCTTTGGGGACTGTGCATCACCTTTCTCTGCCTGCTCATCTCCTGAGACGTTTACACGCTGCTGATTTCCCCCTTTCCAGATCCTGGGACTCACAAACCCAGAGGGCAAGAAGAAGTATGTGGCCGCAGCCTTCCCCAGCGCCTGCGGAAAGACCAACCTGGCCATGATGAACCCCACGCTTCCCGGCTGGAGGGTGGAGTGCGTGGGGGACGACATTGCGTGGATGAAGTTCGACAGCGACGGTGAGTTTAGATCTGGGGCACCAAGGCATAGCTGCCAACTCTCCCGTTTTCCCTCGGAAATCCCCGTTTTTCCAGCTGTTCCTAGCTGAAAAAACGGATTTTTTTTTGTTTTCTCCCGGTTTATTCTGGCGCGGCGGCCATTTTGGAACTGGGTGGAGCATGCTCAGAAGCGACTATTGATGCTGCTCTGCCCAGTTCCAAAATGGCTGCAGTGCGACTTCTGGCACGGTGGCCATTTTAGAACTGGGCAAAGCAGCATCAAAAGTCACTTCTGAGCACGCTCCGCCCAGTTCCAAAATGGCGGCAGCGTTACTTCCGGTCTGCTATTTCCGGCCCGGTCCCTTATTCCTCTGACAGCAACTTGGCAGGTATGCACCAAGGGAATGAGAGGAGCAGGGCGCAGCATGCTTCCTCTGTCGCGAGAGGTGGAGAGCATGCCGGAATTAGGGGACTTGCGGTCAAATCTGTGCTCGGCCGCGAAGATCACTGAATGACCTTCGTCCGGTTTCGCCCTCTCTCTGTGACCAACCTACCACACAGGGTTGTTGTACGGCAAAAAGACAGGGGACTGGGAGCTGATATACTCTGCCCTGAGCTCCTTGGAGGAAGGGCAGGATAAAAATGGGGGGGGGGAATAAACACGCTTTGTAAGGGCGAGAATGTGGCCCTCTAGACATCACTGTATGGCCCTTGGAGCTATCCCCAGGGCATGCACACATCTCCTCAGGCCGACTGACAACACCTCTGGCTTCCAAGATGATATTTACATCTGGTGCTCCGCCTACTTTTGCCCCTGGCCCCGCCCACCATGGGCAGGTGGCCCTTGTGCAATTGCTCAGAAGAGAATGTGGCCCTCAGGTTGGAAAAGTACACAGAAAAGGTGCTAACTCCCAAGTTTTGGGGGTTTCAAATGGGCAAGGTACCCTCAGTGCACCATTCCCCACCGCTGTCATGGCTACCCACTCAGTTGCCTTGTGGGCCTTGGCCACCTTCACACCCTACTTTTAAAGTAGTTCAAACCATCATGGCTTCTCCCCAAAGGATTATGGGAACTGTTGTTTTGCTGAGGATGCTGAGAGGTATTAGGAGGCCAATATCAGAAAGCTACAATGCCTAGAGTTCCCTGTCAGGACGGTTAAACCACTCGGAGGGCAGAGCAAGCTGGTAAGAGGTGTGGCCTCCTGAGAGAGGGTGTGGCCTGAGGAGAAATCTTGAGAGCCAGACAGAAAGCCTGGTGGGTCTGCATTTGGCCCCCGGGCCTGAGGTACTGCCACCCCTAATTTCCCAGGTAGTCTGTCGTTCATCCTGTCTGCAGAGTTTCTGGGGAGGTCAGATCGGCTGACCTCCCCAGCCTTAAGATGGCTCCTCCGGTTGCTCAAAGGGGAATGGCGGATTTGGTGGATGGAAAGGCAGAAGTTTGCGCAGAGACAGCGGCTCCTCGTGTGAAGAAGAGAAGGAAGCCTGGGGAAATAGAGGCTCGCACTGGCGTGAAGAGGCCCTGGGATCCAGAACATAATCCGATGCAGCTCATTCTCTTCTCCCCTCTCACGCGTAGGCTGCTTGCGGGCCATCAACCCTGAGAATGGCTTCTTCGGGGTGGCGCCCGGTACGTCCACCAGAACCAACCCCAACGCCATGCACACCATCCAGCGGAACACCATTTTCACCAACGTGGCAGAGACCAGCGAAGGTGGCGTCTACTGGGAGGGCATCGACCAGATGATCCCTGCGGGGGTGACCATCAGCACCTGGCAGGGCAAACCTTGGAAACCAGGCAAGGATGGGTGACTTGTTTGCAAAGGATTCTGGGTAGTTGCAAAGGATTCTGGGTAGTTGCGCAGAACAAAGCGGAGAGTGGGGAGTGCACGGGGCCCGGTAACCTGAACTTCCCCTTCTCTTTCTTCCCTGCCAAGGTGACGCGGCGCCGGCCGCCCACCCCAACTCGCGCTTCTGCGCACCAGCCCGCCAGTGCCCAATCATGGACCCGGACTGGGAGTCCCCCAAGGGGGTCCCTATTGATGCCATCATCTTTGGGGGCAGGAGACCTGCAGGTAAGCTCCCTGGCCTCCCGCTCCTCCTCCCAGACTCTGTGGGCACCCACTGAGCGACCCTCCGCTCTGAGGGACCCTACCCGCTAAACTGATTTCCCCCCACAGGCGTGCCCCTGGTGTACGAAGCCTTCAATTGGCGCCACGGCGTCTTCGTGGGCAGCGCAATGAGATCGGAATCCACCGCAGCCGCTGAACACAAAGGTGAGGACTCTCTGGGAGGCTAGGTGGATGTGTCCTCTATTTAGATCTGGTTGCATCTCAAGGGCTAAAGTCCTGCCCACCCACCTTCGGTAATGGAACCGAGGCCATGGAGAGCACGTTTAAATGAAGGGTGGGGAGAATTTTTCTGCAAAAGGACGACATTCCTGGCAGGATTGCACCAGTAGTTGGCAGGGCCAGAGGAGCAACAACTGAGAAATGTACCTTTGTAGTGGCGCCCACCCTGTGGAATTGCCCTCCCGTCAGATGTCCATGTAATTTTCCGTAGACATCTGAAGGCAGCCCTGTTTCAGGAAGATTTTAATGTGTGCCTTTTTTCTGCTTTTTGGTTGGAAGCTGCTCAGAGTGGCTGGGGCAACCCAGTCCAGACGGGAAGGGTATAAGAAACAAATTATTAGGGTTATTATGAGGAGAGTCTGAGGGCCTGATAGAGAAGCTGTCAGGCCTGAATATTCCCAACTCCTCCTTTAAACTTTTGTAAATGGTGGAGTCAGAGACAGGCAGACTGACAGCAGTGGAGCAATGATAAGCGCATGGTCCAAGTCTAAACCGAAAGGCGAGGTGTCGGAGCAAAGGCAGAGCTCCAGGTACAAGGCAAACACAGCAGGCAGGTAGCCCAGGTGTAGCCAATCTGCCAGATGTTCCTGCATCACAACTCCCATCACCCCTGGCCATTGGCCGTGCAGATGGGAGATGTAGTCCACAACATCAGCAGGGCACATGGATGACCCCTATTCTTGAGCATTGCTCCGGAGCTGAGAGATACTTATTCTTTTTTTATTCATATATTCAACTTGTATACCGCTTTTCCGTAGAAATATACCCTGGGGCGGTTCACAACCCAACAAAAAAGCAGCAATATTTGAGCACCAGATGGTTCCAGTATGACAATCCAAATAATTCACAGAGTTCAATTAATATCAAATCTACTAACAAGCATTTTCAGTGCCATCAATTACAGTGGTACAGTATCTCGGTTTTCGAACGTAATCCATTCTGGAAGACCGTTTGACTTACGAAACATTCGAAAACCAAGGCCCAAAGGGCGGTCTGCAAATTCAGTAGAAAAAAAAAAAGCTCAGCGGAAGCCGTTCGACTTCCGAGGCGCGTTTGAAAACAGAAGCATTTCCTTCTGGGTTTTCGGCATTCGGGTTCCGAATCATTCCTCAATGGAGACATTTGAAAACTGAGGTACCACTGTATTATTAACAATAATAAAACCAGCAGAGTTTATATTATGAAGGAGCAGCGATGTATATACCCTGAGGAGTAAAATATATGGAAACGGAAGTTTTACTTCAGAGACAGCTTTACAAAGCTTTGTTTAGGCTTACGCATACTTGTTTAAGGTATCCTATCCCTGCTCCCCTCCCTCCCCAAATCGTTCCAGGCAAGGTCATCATGCACGACCCCTTCGCCATGCGCCCGTTCTTCGGCTACAACTTTGGCCGCTATCTGGAGCACTGGCTGAGCATGGAGGGCCACAAGGGAGCCCGCCTTCCCAAGATCTTCCATGTCAACTGGTTCCGGAAGGATGCCGCTGGGAACTTCTTGTGGCCGGGCTTCGGGGAGAACTCCCGGGTCCTCGACTGGATCTTCCGCCGCGTCGACGGAGAGGAGAGCGCCAAGGAGACGCCCATCGGCTACATCCCCAAAGATGGCGCCTTAGACCTGACAGGCCTCAACAAGGTGAACTACCAGGAGCTTTTCTCACTGCCCAAGGAATTCTGGGAACAAGAAGTGAGGGAAGTGAGGCAGTACCTGACGGAACAAGTGAACGAGGACCTGCCCAAGGAAGTGATGAAGGAACTGGAAGCCTTGGAAGCCCGGGTAAAGAAGATGTGAGGCACCTGAAAAGGGAACACACCTGCTCTCCGAAAAAAGAGAGAGGCCAAAGACACACACCCTGCACCTCCTGTGGGAGATGGAGGAGATGACAGGGAGCTTGTTTACAAAATGTCCCTTCCCCACTTCTTTCCAGCTACGCCTCTCTGGCCCTTCAGGAGTCGGCCATCTTGTTTCCTTGGTCATGAGGCAGCCATCTTGCCTCCTAGGCAATATGAGCCGCGCATACTGCTTTCTTTATTTTCTTGATAGATCTGCTTTGCTTCCCCTTTCCTGTGCCACTAATCCTCCTCTGGTTGTAGGGTGAAAGTGACCCGCCGTCTTGTTCCACCAGCTGCCCGTTGGTTCCCGTTTGGGTCTACGTTCCCTGTCTGTGTGCCATCTTTGTTCTCGAGTGGCTTTTGACCTTTCGTAGAATGCCTTTCCCTCCTTCTAGAGAAAGACTTTTACATTGGGGGGGGGATGATGGAAAGCCTTTTGGGGAAAGGGACACCCCAGGCTAGCTTGCGGCATGTCCTCAGATCTTAAGTTGCTGCCTCTAACGCAGCTTTGGGTTATGGATGTGGAACCAGTTGTTCACCAGCCATGATGCAGTGGAAGCTGTACTGCATCAAAGCAGAAGTCATTTCTTTAGCGCCGAGAAGTTTTTGCCCCTTCAAATTTTGCTGGACTACAACTCCCATCATCCCTGGCCATTGGCCACGCCGGCTGCGGCTTATGGGGGTTGGAGTCCTGCAATGTCTGAAGTGCCCCCCTTTCGCCACCCCTGCCTTAGTAGAACCTCAGGACCAGCCTTCCTATTTGTTAGCTCCAACTGAATCATAGAACTGTAGAGTTGGAAGGGACCCCAAGGGCCATCTAGTCCAACCCCCCTGCAATGCAGGAGTCACAGCACAAAATCCCTGACAGATAGCCGTCCAAACTACTTAGAAACCTCCAGTGAGGGACTGGAACAAGTAAGTGCTAATCCTTCGCTTCTAGGCCAATTGCTAACACTTGACATCAACTGGAACGCGGCGGCCACATCCATGCATTTGCCTAGCCTCTCCCGCTATTTCTTTTGGTTGCTAAACGAACTTACGACACTGCCTTAGACCGAGTCTGACCCATTAGCCTTATTTTATCCACCGACAGCTGGTTGCTCTCAAGAGCCCTTGGAGAGAAGCCTTTGCTGATCAGCGAGGGATGCCAGGACTCATCCTGGGACTTCTTAGCACACATGCCACTGAGCTTATGTGGCTCCTATGAATGTACTATGCTCCCTCGGGAATCCGTTCAGCGATCTTTTTAGTTGGCATGAGGTTTCATGCCGACGCCCTTCCTTGGTTCCATAAACCCCTTGGTTGTTTAAACCCACATTCCCCCCTCTTCCGGACCTCCTTTACATTGGGCATACTTGAACATCACACATAAGGGACCAATCCCACGAGGCCCGTAAGAGATTGTAAGGCATTTGACAAAGTCATACAGTACTTTCTCTCCTTCGTGCCCACCCAATATGTGGCGCGGCCCGCAGGATTTATGGTTTGTAAATCAGGGAACGGGGGAGAAGGCTTCGACGGTTCTTCCGCGCTAGAGAGCACATTTTTGCACTTCAAATGTCCACAAGAATGTAAGGAGAGCCTGCTGGATCAGGTCAGTGGGTCATCTCATCCAGCATCCTGTTCTCACAGCAGCTAACCAGATGCTCCGGGGAGCGGGGTGGATCCACAAGCAGGATTTTAGCACGAGCACCCTCCCCTCCTCCGTTTTTTTGTGGGTTTTTTTGAGCCCAAGACGCCAATTGCTGTTTTGGTTCCAAGTTTACCAGAGTTGTACTTTGTACAATCAGCCTCTGATCCCCCCCACTTATCTAGCTTCAAACCTGTGAATGGGGTGTGTGGGGCGGAATGCAACTAAACCATCAAGCTCATTGCCAAAACCATAATTTTGTTGCCTGCCTTTGAAATCTCGTAACTGAAGCGGGCAACACCCATTTGGAGCTTGAATTCTCTCTGTGTGTGTGTTCTGGGGCTTCGTGGCGTGATGGCAACTCAGCCCAGTCCATTTTATTAAAGCCCGACAAGCGTTGTTACTCAGTCTCCACCGTCATCTCCAGCGCAGCAACCGTTCCGTACACAAAATGGTTCTCCCCAACTTCAGATTTGCTCGTTCCCAAGAAGGTAGTTGTCAACTCTGCTGCCAAGTAGGTGTGGGGCAATTAAATTCCCTAGCAAACAAGTCAGCCTTCTCCAGAAGACTTATACACCCATGTTAGCTTTGGGGTAAATTAACAACTCGGAGTCAAACTTTATAGATAACCCACCCAGAGAGAGTTCTGGTCCTGGATTAGGGAGAAGCTGAATTGAATCTTTCCTCAGTCACGTTGCTCATGGCAGAGCCTTGGATAAAACTACTCTCAGCCTCACCTACCCCGCAGGGTTGTTCTTGGGACACATAAGAACAGCATCCTTTGCGGGCTAAAATATGCTACTCAAATTAAAACTTGTTGCCCGCCTTTGGTTTTATATTTGGTCAAGGTTTCGGTTCCCTGTGGCCATAATTCCACCATTGACCTCCTTCAGAATTCAGCTAGGACGCTGTTTACCTAACCTGCTCTGTCTGTCTCAACATTCGATTGCTAGCATTCCCCACCAGAGCATTTAGAATTTCCGTGAACATTGAATGACATCACAGCAGTGCAGCCAATAGCTAGAGGAGGTTTTGCACACAAGGCAGCTTTTTGCCTATTACACATATTGGGATGTCTGATGAGAGAAGTGAGTTACATGACGTGAGTCCTCTCTCACCCAACAGCCATGTGAGTCTGTTACAGCTTGCCAGCAAATAATTCCGCCTAATGGTTATCAGATGTGGTGGGTTGTCGTTGTTGTTGTTTTAACTAGTGCTCAATGTTATAATCTTAATTTCCCCCCTCTTCTTTACATTCCTCTGTGTGGGTTACAGTTGGTAGAATCACCCCCTCTGTTGTTCTGAATACAGTTTGCCTACATTTCAGGGAATTAACATGCAAATGATTCATGGGATTTTATATTTCTTCCCCTCCATCCCTGGTCGAAGTGACAGCCTTTCAGGGGGGTGTTGGGGGAAGGTGAGCAAGAAGGGCAGAATAGAAGGAAATTAGGTATGGCTACACTTTTACTGGTGGAATTTCAACCAGAAGTGAGGCAGCAACTGGAAAGAAACCTGGAGTGTGAGCTCGATATTTGACTGCAGCTTAATTTTTTAATCTTATTTTTTAACACACACCCAATCAAATCAAATGCACATTCTTCTGTTAATAACAAACATGAATGAGAATAAAAAAATCAACAAATAAATGGAAGTGGGCGTTTTAAATTGATGGCTTGTGCAAGGTCCCATGTTAATGGAAAATATCCAGTAGGTTGGTGTGTATCGATGTACACTGAATTTTGAAAGTGTGTTGCAGACATGTCCACAACACCAGCGTCAAACCAGTATGAAATGCTGAGTTAGTACCTAGCTGCGGTATTCTTGACGTAGCGCAGAACCGGTCAGGCACACTTTTATAATTAAACAAAATTAACAACACATTATTTATTCTGAAATATAAAAGCATGGCAGGGTGAACACTATACTTTGGCTTCTTAAAAGACTTACATTTTCTCCAATAAGGTTACTGTATCTTTAAATGACAATTGCAGAAGTTTACATAAGGCCGGCTGATAAAACTTGGTTCCTAACCCTGTTTAAATTGCAATCCAATTTCCCTGGGGCCGTGTGCCAAGTGACGTTAGCCTCAATCCATATCAATCCTGCAGTATCTTGAGAAATACTTGCTTGTTTGACGCACTGCCCCTCAAACCAGATCACATCCAATTGAGAACGAATGCTGAGTTCACTTTGCAGGTAGGGTGATGTGTGTAGTGTTATAAACAAAATCTGCCCTTTTCCCCTTATGGGGTATCCAAGAGACCGTATAGAGTCCTTAAGTGGATTCCCTATCGGTAGGAGAGAAAAACAGGCCAACCAGAGAATATTGAGAAGCAAAGCAGCTACCGTATTAAGCCTGATCTTTATTACACTGTTGCAACAGGGTGCTCCCCCCACATGCAGGAGAGAGGAGGAAAACCCAGAACAAAGGTGTGCCAGCCCTTATGCAGACTTTTCAAATTGCCCACCCTCAAACTCCAGACCACCCCCAGAAACATACATACATCACAGGTGTAGCCCAAGACCGCCCCCCGCCCCCCAATACATCATACATACATCTCAGGGGGTGGTCTAAAACAGAATCCTGAGTGTGTTGTTTATCTCCTGTCCGGCAGATTACCTGATTGCATTATCTGGGTTTTGGCCACTCTTTTGTTATTAAAGGTAAAGGTAAAGGGGCCCCTGACCATCAGGTCCAGTCGTGTCCGACTGGGGTTGCGGCGCTCATCCTACTCTATAGGCCAAGGGAGCCGGCGTTTGTCCGCAGACAGCTTCCGGGTCATGTGGCCAGCATGACAAAGCCGCTTCTGGCGAACCAGAGCAGCACACAGAAACGCCGTTTACCTTCCCGCTGGAGCGGTCCCTATTTATCTACTTGCACTTTGATGTGCTTTCAAACTCCTAGGTGGGCAGGAGCTGAGACCGAGCAACGGGAGCTCACCCCATTGCAGGGATTCGAACCGCCGACCTTCTGATCAGCAAGCCCTAGGCTCTGTGGTTTAACCCACAGCGCCACCTGGGTCCCTCTTTTGTCATTATAACTACTTAATTCCTGAACCCAGGTCCCAGGCTCACCCTATTCACACCTTAAATGTGCCCTTAAGGCAGGATTTGTGAGCACAGAGACAATGGGGAAGTTTTTTCATTTCCTCCCTCCTTGCAGAGAATCATTTGGTCAGTTTGGAAGAGTCAAAATGGTTTCAGGACTCTCTTCCTATACTGTTTCAGACGTGGTGTATATATTTATGTACGTACCTGTAGTTGCCTTGTACATTTAACTTATATATTTGAGACCTTAAATTCTCATAACAGTACATCGGGGGCAGCTGCTGAGCATGCCCAGAATTTATTTCTTATCCAGTGTACAAATGAGATTCAACCTTGCTGAGTTTTAAGCTGCCATGTACACAGCCATAGTCTGGAAGGACCCCTTTGTATACAGCACCATCAGTATGTGTGGTGCTTTAAGGAGCACAAGAGGGCAGGTCCCTGCCCCGAGGAGCTTACAATTTAAAATTTGAGATAGGGGGCCAACATATGAAGAGAACAGGGAAGGAAGTAGCCAATGGCTAGGGCACAGGGTTTTTAGGTAGGGTAGGGTTTTTAGCTTGTTATAAAATCATATTGGGGGGGTTGCAGGACACCATTATTAATGAACAGAGAGGGGTGACAGAAATTGACAGCTGCAATACCCAGAATCCTGTTCAATGCCATCTTCCCTGTCTCCCCACCCCTCCCGCTAGGACGCGACCCTGCCTGAAGGAAGGCTTAAGGATCTGCATATGCACAACAGTTAGCATAAACTCACACATTTCCCCTCTCCACCTCCCCTCCGCCCAGAACAAAACAATGTTTCCAGAAGGGGGGGGGGAAACCGCCCAAATCCAAAGTGACACTTTTCTACTCAAGTTAATAATACAGCCTATTATATGTTCTCTTACCATGAAATCTCTATCCGCTGCCTCTGTATTAGAATTGCTGTTTTATATCTTAGAACTGTATATGTCAGGACTGCTACCTTTTAATTAGAAATCCCTGTATTAGGTATGTTTTCCAGGTATATTTTCTGTATGAACCCTGTATGATCCCAACCCACCTGAACCTTGCCCTACTACCACCCTATACCCATTCAAGGACACATGGACAATAGAGGGATTAGCTGGAACAACTTTATTCAAATAAATTGCCATCCTCAATGTAGCCCACCCTTCCATGGCCTGGAGGAAAACACCTGCCGGGTGGACTTCCACCCCACGGAAATTGCCAGGAACTGCCCCACCTCTGCACCCATCTCGACTGATTGCCCCTCCTGCCAAACAAAGGGAAGTGCCATCAACGACAGGAGAAGAGCGATTGACATCTCCCCATCTGAAAGGAAAAGTCATCTCCGCACCCAGCTAATCCGATCCCCCTCCCGTCGCCCTTGTCTCCCCCTCCCTCCCAGTCCAGAGATTTTCATACAGGAACAAGAGGTTATATAAGGGGACTTTACCATTTCCCGGGGTTCCTTCCTTCTTTCCAGAGGCAGGGACCCTACAGCTGTAGCTTTGCATTCTGCAATAAAGGGATCAGTTTGTTTTTCCTGACAGCATTGTGTGGTCTCTGTCATTTTCCCGGCGGAGCTGAACTTAGTGCAAATTTTGGAGCTTCCGACCCGCGTCTGTCCTTCTTAAAAGGCAACGCATTTTGGGGTACATTTTTCATAACAATATGGCGAGCCAGCCAGGAGACTCCGTTTAGCCGTACTCTTGGGGCGCCGTGGTTGGGGAGCCCAAGCGCACCCAGCCATTTGCAGGGGGGATCCCCTTCCCCGACTGTCCCTGGAGTTCTGGCCTAACTGGGATCCTTAGCGGGACCACACAGGCAAAACAAACAGGATCCAGACGGCCGTGGGGGTTGATTTTGCAAGATTTTCTTCTCCTGATTGTTGCGAGGTGACCAAGCTTCAGGAAAAGAAGGCAGCGCGCTGCGACGTGAGTATCAATAGGGAAATTGGCTTTTCGGGGTGGGAATTGTCACAGCAATCAAACTCTTTCCTATTTTCATAGCCAAAAAACCCAAAGCCCGTCGGAGTCTGCCCAGGCTGGAAGGTTTTGCGGCTGCCCTTTTCCTCCCCAAGGCTTGTTGTCCGTCGGAGTTTTGCCCAGATAGCAAGCCTTGGCAACTCTCCCTTCTCTCGCTTAGCTATCCCGGGTGAAGACGCCCCTCTGCCATGGCGACCTTTCTTAGGAATGACCCATGACCAGAGATTGCAAGTGCGCCCGTTTCCTTTTCCTACTGTGCATTCCTCAGGTCCGATCTGGCATTGCGTAGGCAAGCGTTCAGTAGGACCTGAGTCTAGAGTGTAAAAGGCAGGGAGATTGCTGTGGCACTATTAAATTGTGGGTGGGAATAGGAGTCCTCCTCGGAGTGTGTCCACTTTCCTAGAACGTTTTCCTAAGGAGACTTTCCAAACCCCATTTTCCCTTAGAGAGCCCCTTTTAGCAACCTTCCCAAGCCCACTTTCCTATCGGAGTCGGTCCACTTTCCTATCGGAGTCAGTCCACTTTCCTTAGACGTGCCCCAGGTTCCCCAGGAATCCCCAGAACCCCGAGAGACCCCCCCCAGCCCCGTCGGAGACTGCCCAGGGCTAGAACTTGCGCAAGTGCCCCTTCGGAGACTGACCAGGGCAAAAATGGGTGCACCCCTGTCCAAAGAGACAACTCTGCAGGCTTCAGGGGAGAAATAAGCCCAATGAGAGCTTACTTCCCGTCTGAACTCTGATAAACGCCTCCAATTGTATTTAAGAAATGTTTCAGGGTCTAAAACAAAAGAAAAAAACCAAAACAAAATGCAAGCTTGCTTAAATAATTTTTATGTAAGGGCTTGATCAACCCAAAAACATGGCAAATATTAAACAGAGTGGAAGTAGTGTGTAAAGGTTTGTTTTAAAGAGGCTGTAGAAGGCTTTTTTTCTCTCTCCAAAAGTATAAAGAGGTGTGTGTGTGTGTGTACCTACCCATTTTTCAACAGAAAAGAGGGGCAGGATGAAGGAAAATAAAGAGTTGTAACTTTGAAAATGCTTGCTCAATGCTTTGAAAAAATTTCGAAACTTGAAAATATTCACTTCATAAACTCCAGCTATAAGTGGATAAGAGATGTACTCAATGTTTAGAAATGTTATGGGGTTGTGTTTAGATTGGCCACAACATCCATAGACTGCCTTCTTAAGTGTGCATAGTTAAAACTGCCAACTTGTTTTAAATTTCTAGTATAAAGAAACAATGTTGAACCGATCAATCTTAAACATGATAAATATGAGAATGAGGTGTGCAAATGTTGTTATTGAGAGAGGCTACAAAGAGGAGTCTTTCTCCAAGTGACTAGATGAATATTGACTAAAGGAAAATTGAACAGCTATTCCAATAAAGGTGATTTGTTTGTCAAAAGTAGAGCTTCCATAGCCAGGAAATGTCTATCTGAGTCTAGTTTTAACTTCAATTGTGTTGGACAGAAGGGTTATTGTTGGGCTCCCCATATCAGTCTCTTAAGGAAAAAACTCATCTGCTAAAGGGTTCTGTATAAAGTTGATATTTTCATTCAAATCTTGTGAATCCTGTATCTTAGAGGGTTAGACTAAATGACCTCAGGGTCCCTTCTAACCCCCATTTTAGAGCTATGTGAAAGGCAATGTGTCTGATGTGGTGATGGGTTGAAATTCAGCCCAGCTCTGCTTTCTGGCAAGGAAAGATTATTGGTTTTCAGAGTTGGAACAAGAGTGTCATTGTTGTTTTTATGGAGTGATTATATACGTTTTTATCACTTTCTCTATTAAGGTTTAAAGTTTAAGCACATATGAAAGTCTTGAACATTTCCCAATCTTTATCCAATCTTAAGATTTGCTAAAGGCTTCTATATAACGTTGGTACTTTTAATCTTCCCCTTCCTTATTTTTCCCTTAGTACACACGTGTGCTTCCGTGATAGGGCATAGCCCGTGTTTCCTTCCCAGTCAGGCATCTGTACTCAAATGTATGTGTATCCTAAGGGCGGTGATAGTGTTGAGATCCCCATATTTCAGAAGGGGTGGACTAGATTACTCAAGCACTGAAAAGTGACTTAAAACTCTGGTGGCTTAGTGAAATGGCCTGAATTCAGTCAAGCTTTACTCTTTGGTGGAGAAGGATGGAAAGATAGATTTTTAAAGTTTGGCATGAAGAGTTTGAGGTGCCACTTAGAAAGAGGTGGAGATGGTATATCATACATTGGAAATGAATGTCTGGTGTTTCCCCCCCCCCCCACCATATTGTCGGCTATTTTTTAACTGCAAAACTCCAGCCAACAGTTCAAGCACATACAAATTCATAATCAAGCAGAATGAGCCTTGACCATCCCTGTACATAAAGGCCAGAAGAATTAGTCTGGAAGATGGTGAGGCCGAGATGAGTGAGAATGTTGAATATCATTAAGTCTGCTCTGGCCATATTAAGGGGGCAGAGAATTTAGTCTGCCATGGCTGTAATAAATTAATTAAAAACAAACGAAAACATTTGCAATTACGAATTCACCCCGAACCCTGTAGATAAAGGGGGCAATTCAAGATTTATTTTGCCTGGGGTATGAGATGTTTATATAGTACAGTAAACATGGCTAATTAGTGCCATGACTTCATTAAGGAGTTTAATTTGACCAAACTTTTATTGCAGCTTTCTTGTGAAAATATTGGGTTGGGTTGTCTGTGAAAATATTGGGTTGTCTGGATGTTGAAGTTTTATATATTTAAAGTTTAAGATTTATAAGCCTGCTTCCTAAGCAGCAAGGAACAGGAAGTAAGAGGTGTCAGAAATATCTCAGGACACAAAAGCTATAGAAATGGATTTAAACTGATCAAAAATAATTTAATTTGACCACTTTTTGTTGCTGGTTTGGTGGAAGTGTAAATTGTTGGGTTTCTGTGTAAAATCTAACCTATTCACCCTTCCCTTCCTCTATTCAAATGGTAATTTAGCCAACACCAGCAACACTTTCAAATGGTACAATGGATTTCTGAATCATGAACTTTGTACATGCACAGAGGCTATGCCAGCTTGAAGAGAAAAATAGAGAGAAAAAGGAGGTTGAAAACAAAACAAAACAAAAACAGCAACCAAATGCTGAAGGGCCTGTGCCATGCAGGGGAAAATTTGTTTAAATTTCCTTATGTGTCTTTGACTCCAGGGGGTCACTTGAGAAAACAAAAGGGTCAAGTGTTGGACCATCATTCCAAATCTAATATGCAAAATTCTTTCCAGAGGTAAATATCTCAGCACTCCCACTTTGAGTTCATCGCTTGAGTACTTTCATCGCTTGAGTACTTTTTGTTGTTGTTTGTTTCCCCTTTCAACAGGATACTGATTGTGATTTTAGTCAAGGGCTTAGAAAAAACTCCAGACTATGCAAACCAAGGGTCTGCTCCCCCTTTCCAATGGGTATTCAGGAAGCACCTTCAGATACTTATCTCGCATTTGCATTTCACCCCAAGCATTAACTCCTGCATAACCTCCCCCCTTGCAAAGTTCCAACCTAACATGCAAAAATTATTCTCACAGCTTTCCCAGGAAGAACATTTCTAAAGGATATGTGAACCTTTAAGAAGACTAAACCCCAGTAACAAGTGTTTATTTTTTCCTTTCTCCCACAGCAAAAAAAAAAAAAAAAAAATTTGTTGTTTGAGTGGTAATCTAAATATCATTTTGTTTTTATTTATGCATTTTTTTCTATTTCTACTTTTTCTTCCTGTACATACGAATGTAGCATCTAAGTCATTCTTTCCTGTAAATAATAATAGTAATAATAATCCCTTTCAAACAGGATACGCGAACCTCAAAGAGAATTCAGAACCACACATGGAAAATGTTAATAACTTATCAATTGTGTCCTAATTAACAAAATTGTTGTCCTCCACAGCCAAACTAGGTGAAGTAAATTAAACAGACTGAGTAGACAATAACAGCAGTAATTAAATATGAATGATAATAATAATATTTAAATGAATAAAATGCTTAACTATGATCATATATTATTTGCAGCTTCCCAAGAAGAACTTTATAGAATATTTTCCCCTTTATTATTATTATTATTTAACTAATTATATCTTCATGCCCCAACCCCCTACAGGCCTATTTTCAAAAGGATGTTTTACAGGAAATCAAATGCTAATACCATCCCCTCACCACCTTACCAACCTGCCAATGCATCACAGTGGCCACAACAATTTATTCCCATAAAAGACTTGAGAAACTAAGTAATTGAATTATGAAGGACATTTTATCTCTTTGATCACAACCTAAGAAGGAAGAATATAGAAAGCTATAATGTTTCAGCAAGGTTTAGAAGTGCTGTTAACTTCCTCCCAGTGACTCAAAGGCAGACAAGAAAAGCCCTTGTGCCCAAGGTTTGAAATACATGCAAAAGCAGCAAGAATTATCTCAAGTTCACCCAATTGCCTCAAGATATACAAATGGTGTAGACTTAACAATGTGAAGGTTTTATGCATTATGTGTTATTATGTAGGAATGCTGAAATGTGTCAAATGGGACTGACAAGGGGGGGAATGAGTTACAAGGATATTTCTTTTTTATTTTAGACTGTGCCCTCAAGACTGTGCAACTGATATATAATTATGTTTTATGTTACGTGATATTCTGCAGAAACCTTGACCTATGTCTGACAAGTATATGTTATTTCCACAAAGGGGGGGGGCATTTTTGTGTGTAATTGTTTTCATGTTTTATGTATAGTAAGTTATTGTATAGTGTAACATTCCTTATGCACCCAATGGTGGTATTATTCCTTATACGCCCAATGGAGGACTCGCCCAATGGAGGACTCATGTTTTCTAAAAGATCAGGCTATTGCATAGTCCATTGTTGAGATTTAGATCAATTTATGACCACATTTCCTTATCTCACCTGGCACTTTGGAGTGTGCCAGCCTTCTTTTTACCAAGAAGCAGTTTCAGGATTCATGAAACCAGCAGATACAAGAAGGTGTATATGCCTTGATTTACCTGCAATGATTCCTTATAGAATTAAATTGACCAATTTGGACATGTGCCCTTTTCAGAATGGTTTTTATGGGGCTGTATAAATTATAATTGGGTCAGTTCTAATTGGGCAAGTGTATCCAAGGTGCAAGTAGCTTTCTCCCTTTAAGAGTAACTGAGCAACTCCCTACTACAGTGCAAGACCAAAGCCTATAATAAAAAAAAAAAATCCCATAGAAAGCCCAAGGCAAAGGCATCTCTCTCATGACATGCCCAAACCTGTGGCAGCTATGGTGAGTGCCAGGTGACATGGTCGATATGAAAGCCCTAAGGGGATTCACCAGGGATTGTTGCTGCTGTGCCATGATGGAGGTGTGAGACCAGAGGAGAGCTAGCTTTGACACCTGACAACACACAAAAGGGTAAAAAAACAAACAAACAAACTGCACTTTCCAGTCAATATTGGTGGATCTTCTGGTAAATGTAAAGCATAGACCACTTGTTTTTCCCATAAGTGCTAGAATACTGCTGCATACAGTGAAATGGAGAATACGTCACTGTCGATTATATGAGGCAATGATTGGTTGTTACACAACAATATTGCCTCAGAGAGGGGACACTGTTATAAAATCATATTGGGGGGGTTGCAGGACACCATTATTAATGAACAGAGAGGGGTGACAGAAATTGACAGCTGCAATACCCAGAATCCTGTTCAATGCCATCTTCCCTGTCTCCCCACCCCTCCCGCTAGGACGCGACCCTGCCTGAAGGAAGGCTTAAGGATCTGCATATGCACAACAGTTAGCATAAACTCACACATTTCCCCTCTCCACCTCCCCTCCGCCCAGAACAAAACAATGTTTCCAGAAGGGGGGGGGGGAAACCGCCCAAATCCAAAGTGACACTTTTCTACTCAAGTTAATAATACAGCCTATTATATGTTCTCTTACCATGAAATCTCTATCCGCTGCCTCTGTATTAGAATTGCTGTTTTATATCTTAGAACTGTATATGTCAGGACTGCTACCTTTTAATTAGAAATCCCTGTATTAGGTATGTTTTCCAGGTATATTTTCTGTATGAACCCTGTATGATCCCAACCCACCTGAACCTTGCCCTACTACCACCCTATACCCATTCAAGGACACATGGACAATAGAGGGATTAGCTGGAACAACTTTATTCAAATAAATTGCCATCCTCAATGTAGCCCACCCTTCCATGGCCTGGAGGAAAACACCTGCCGGGTGGACTTCCACCCCACGGAAATTGCCAGGAACTGCCCCACCTCTGCACCCATCTCGACTGATTGCCCCTCCTGCCAAACAAAGGGAAGTGCCATCAACGACAGGAGAAGAGCGATTGACATCTCCCCATCTGAAAGGAAAAGTCATCTCCGCACCCAGCTAATCCGATCCCCCTCCCGTCGCCCTTGTCTCCCCCTCCCTCCCAGTCCAGAGATTTTCATACAGGAACAAGAGGTTATATAAGGGGACTTTACCATTTCCCGGGGTTCCTTCCTTCTTTCCAGAGGCAGGGACCCTACAGCTGTAGCTTTGCATTCTGCAATAAAGGGATCAGTTTGTTTTTCCTGACAGCATTGTGTGGTCTCTGTCATTTTCCCGGCGGAGCTGAACTTAGTGCAAATTTTGGAGCTTCCGACCCGCGTCTGTCCTTCTTAAAAGGCAACGCATTTTGGGGTACATTTTTCATAACAAGCTGAAAGCGTCACTAGGCTTGTGCACAGGGAGTTTGGCAGGATTCCAAAGGGGTTAGAGCATTCACACGTGCAGGTAACGTGTGAATACGTTTTGTGGGTCAAGAGAGACTTTAGGGGCACAAGAAGAGCAGCACATTTTGCCGGGTGCAGGGCTGCGTATGAAGGGCAAAAAAGGCTCTGATTAAAGACGGCGGTAGCCGGTCTACAAACCGAAGATATTTGGTTTTGAAACGCCTGTGTTTACACTATAGAACTCGTAACCTACTTTAGCAACAACAACAAAAAGATTCCTTCCAGTAGCACCTTAGATACCAACTAACTTTGTCATTGGTATGCGCTTTCTTGTTTGTTCGTGTGCAACGTCAATCATTTCACCACTGTCCAATCAGAGAGTAAGCCACTGCCCCGCCCCCCCAGGAGCCAGCCTCTAACCCGAGACGTCAATCATCCTGCTCTGACAATAATAGCGGAGGTTACGCAACTAGCCCGAGCAATCGATCAAACTACTGGGAACCAATCCGAGAGCGCCTCTTCAGCCAGCTGCCCGCCTTTCTTAAGAGTCATCCGCTTGCTCTGTCCAATCACCTTATCGCCTAGTTTATCGCTTAACGGTTTTCCCTGCCCCTCGTCTTAAGCGAGACAGGAGCCTCAGCAGCCAATCAAGGAAGAGCAAATCTTTTTAAAGCCCCACACTCTAACCCACGTGGGGTTGTGAACGGTGGCCAATCAATTATCAGCCGGCGCGGCCCGCCCCATTTCACGTCTCCACTCCGGTTAGAGGCGGCTGTCTCCTTACGATGTAAACAAGGCCTCGCGCAGCGGCCGTCAGAGGGTGAGGAGGGTCTCGCGCTCCCGGAAAAGGTGGGGGGCAGGCTTTTGATTGGACAAAGGTGGGCGCGTGGGAAGGGGGAAGAGCAGAGGGGAGCAGTTCGGTAAGAGCCAAGGTTAAATGCGAAAGGCGTCCTCATTGGTGGGACGAGCGGGCAGTTGGGACAGAACGTTGCGGTGGTGGCGGCGGAAACTGAGCAAGAGTGTCCCTGCTCTATGGCGTCTGTTGATTGGAGGAGCCGTGAGCACCGGCCATGCCCATTGGTGGAGAGGACTCAGATGTCTGAAAAAGTACTTTAATGGGTTCGGCAGGTCTATGAGCCCTTGATTGGTTGCCTGGGGCTGTGGTATAGTCATGTAGATGGGGTGGGTAGTTGGCTGACGTCTAGATAGGGCTCCTAGATATGGGAGCCGAGGAGCTCTTTCAGTATTGGAGATTGTGATTGGTGAAGATGACCAGGGGCTGAATGGGGGGGGAGGTGTTAATGGCTATGGGAAGCAGTGGCTATGGAAACAAATGAGGGGAATGTTTGGTTTCTGGATGTGGGGTTAAGGGCTGCTATAGTGAGAAGCTGTGGTACAATTTTAAATTTTTAAAGAGCAATACTTCTGAGTGAGGATAGATTTGATTGGTAAGAGGCAGGAAATCCTTCATGAGAAGAAGAAAGAATGCTGTTATCTCTCCCTCCTCGCCCCCCCCCCCGTACTGTGTACAAAGTTCTGCAATTAGTGGCTCAGGATTTTCCTTTTCAGGTAGGACTTGCTCCCTCCATTTGGTTCCTGGGCTCCAGGAAGCGAAGAACACACCTGACACAAACCGTGAAGAATGACTTAAGGCATGGGCTCCCGCAGTAGTAGTAACGCTGGCTCGGGGGGCCGGGATAACCAGGGGAGCTGGTCTCGGAGGGACTCGGGGATACTGCGCAGCGAGGAAGAGGACGACGAGGATGTGGATCTGGCCCAGGTATTGGCATATCTACTGCGCAGGTAACTCACACCCCCGCCCCACTTTTTAGTCAAATTAGGGATATGAGGGATGCCTCTCTGGCAGCGGATGGTGTTCCAGACTTGTGCAGAATCTCAAGGCAGGAAGAGGAAGGGAATTTGTTATGCCTTTTCTGTCTGGTCCATTAATCCTGACAAAGAGTACTCAGTCCTCTCAGTAAGTGGAATCTGCTGGCGTGGAGACTCATGAGACCCTACTGGAAAATCCAGTCTCAGCTGATTTCTCATGGAGCTAGGATTTTGAAGATACGTGTGTCTGGGAATGAATTCATGCATGGATTCAAGGAGATGGGATGATGATTAAGGATGTAGGGAGCATAACTGAGTGTACAGACTTCCTTGACGCCTTGTTAAAAAACACAGAAGCGAAATAGATTGGAAGTGTGGAAATAAGGGTCACAGTCCAGGTTTATGTTTTACAAATCAGCCGGGATGCAGTCTCAGTTGTAAGGAGGTCATACCTGAATTTAACTGTGTGTTGCTGGATCTCATCATGTGCCATGTCTGCTTTTCTAAGAGTAGAGGGGTTTTTGTGTTTTCTTGTGCAGAAGTTGTTCAGGGCCATACTTCCTCATATGCTCATGACGTTAAAATTCTCAGTTGTCCACCTATTGCGCTGGATGAGATGATCCAAAGTTTTGACGCATAGCATCATAGTTTTAGAAATTTATTCAAGAAAAGTGAAGATTTCCTCATCTGTGGCTTCTTTATCCCTGTTTCTGATGTCACCTTAGGTAGGCCACAAAACACTTTGGAATACTTATATTTATAGCCAACTCTACACTTAATATTCTGGTTGGCTTTGGCCAGCTATGCATACACCAAAAGAGATTCTTGATACCGTTTTCATAGCAAGTTGTTTGGGTGGTTTAGAGAAAAAGAGATTGTGAAGTGCTCCAAAAGTACCCCTCTAAAATAGGTGAATGAATGGGCAGTAAAATGGCAAGTGCAATTCAATGCAAACAAGTATAAGGCAAAAAAAAATCATATCTTCACATATCTAGTTAGGGGGTTTGAGCTTCTGGTGACTGTCCAGGAGATAGTGGGTCGTAGTGGATAGTTTGGTGAAAACGTTCGCCCGGAGTATGACTGTTGTGAAAAAGGCGATTGCATGTCAGGGATTGTTTGGAACGGAATTGAAAATAAGGCTGCCAGTATCTGTAATGACCACTCTTAGAATTCTATGTAGAGTTCCCTCACCTCAAAGAGGATACTGTAGAGCTGGGAAAGATTCAGAAGGGGGCAAGTAAAATGATTCTGGAGTTGGAGCAATTCCCCTATGAGGAAAAGTTGCAACACTTGGGTTTTTTTAGCTTAGAAGGAAGGAAAAAGCAAGTAAGCAAGCTGGGGACATGATAGATGCGTATACAATTAGGTATGGTGTGATGAATAATACTACAGTCCAGAGGCATCCAATGAACTGAATGTCTGAAGATTCAGGGCAGACAACTTCTTCACGATTATGTAATTCTGTCCCACGAGAGGCAGTGCTGGTCACCAACTTGCGTGGCTTTAGATGAATTCAAGGCTGTTAATGGCCACTAGCCTGAAGCCTGTGTTGTATTACTACTTAAGGGAGGCCTTGTGCCTCTGAATGCCAGTTGCTGGAAACCGCAGGAGGTGAGGATGCTGTTGGGCTCAAGTTCTGCTTGTGGGTCTCCCATTGGGGCGTCTGGTTGGCCATTGTAAGAACAGGATGCTGGACTAGGTGGGCCTTTGGTGTGATCCAACAGGGCAATTCTTATGTTCTCATGCCAGCCTTGTTTACTGAACTTTTCAGCCTTTGGATGGTTTTTGGATCCTGTCACTCTACTCAAGATTGACCCTATCATTGGGCAGTGATGTAGGAGCCTTAGATAGCAGGATATACTCTCCATAGTTTATCTTTAAAATTTGCATATCTGTTCCCATCTCTCTTAGTTGATGCACCCCTAAGCTGATCCTGAGCTGGGTAGGCATCAGTTGAAATCATTCCTTGGCTGTTGTATTAAAACTTCAAAAGCTGCTTAGTGGGCACCTTCAGAGAACAGGAAACAAATAATTTAGGGGGCTGCCTCTCTCCAATCCATCTCCGTGAGTTGTGATGTGGGGAGGGGCGAAATGGATCCGTAATTCCTAATACTTTCAATTTTTCTCTCCAGAGGACAATTTCACTTGATGCAGGGTGGGGGAGCAGCCAGCGTCCGTCTGGTCCAGACGCTCTCGGACTCGGACGACGACAATGACAGTGCCTGGGAAGGGCGACTTGGAAATCACTACAAACCTCCAGGTACTGGCCGGTAACTTCTTGTAATGTAAGAGAGTCTGAGGAAAATGTGAGGATGCCATCTGAGTAGATCAGGGGACAACAGGGCAATTGGGGGTCTTGTTCTCTCAACCTGTCCAATCTTCCTCTCTTTCTTTTACTTGCAGTGGATTTGACGCCAGACACTCACGACCTGGAGTGCAACGAGATCAAAACACACATCCAGCTGGCAACAGGCAGGCTGGGCTCGGGACAGACTGAGCGTAGTATCCCTCGACTGCTTTGCAAGGTGCCTGTTCGCTTCTTGGGGATGCAAATATTAGGCTAGGAAAACAAGAGGTTCTCATAGCTTCAAGACGGGCTTTAAGGGCATCCTGAGCAAGTTTGGGCTTGAGGGCATCCTGAGCAAGTTTGCAGACGACACCAAATTGGGAGCGGTGGCTAATACCCCAGAAGACAGGATCAGACTTCAAAATGACCTTAACAGATTAGACAACTGGGCCAAAGCAAACAAGATGAATTTTAACAAGGAGAAATGTAAGGTAAAAAAAAATGGGCAAAAAAAATGAAAGGCACAAATACAGGATGGGTGACACCTGGCTTGAGAGCAGTACATGTGAAAAGGATCTAGGAGTCTTGGTAGACCACAGACTTGACATGAGTCAGCAGTGTGATGCAGCAGCTAAAAAAGCCAATGCAATTCTGGGCTGCATCAATAGGAGTATAGCATCTAGATCTAGGGAAGTAATAGTACCAATGTATTCTGCTCTGGTCAGACCTCACCTGGAGTACTGTGTCCAGTTCTGGGCACCACAGTTCAAGAAGGATACTGACAAGCTGGAACGTGTCCAGAAGAGGGCAACCAAAATGGTCAAAGGCCTGGAAATGATGCCTTATGAGGAACGGCTTAGGGAGCTGGGTATGTTTAGCCTGGAGAAGAGAAGGTTAAGGGGTGATATGATAGCCATGTTCAAATATATGAAAGGATGTCATATGGAGGAGGGAGAAAGATTGTTTTCTGCTGCTCCAGAGAAGCGGACACGGAGCAATGGATTCAAATTTCAAGAAAGAAGATTCCACCTAAACATTAGGAAGAACTTCCTGACAGTAAGAGCTGTTCGGCAGTGGAATTTGCTACCAAGGAGGGTGGTGGAGTCTCCTTCTTTGGAGGTCTTTAAGCGGAGGTTTGACAGGCATATGTCAATAATGCTTTGATGGTGTTTCCTGCTTGGCAGGGGGTTGGACTGGATGGCCCTTGTGGCCTCTTCCAACTATATGATTCTATGAAAGACGCAGAGATCCACGTGAGGATGGGGCTGTCTGGAGAGCAGGTCTTTCAGTGTATGAAAACTGCAGGCAGACCCTTGTTGAATTTCCTTTCTTTTCTTTCTCTCCCTGCCAACCACAGAGGGAGCGCGGCCTCTGCCACAACAGCAGCTTCTCTCGTGGGGAGTGCTCACGAGTGGCGTCACAGTGAGTATCTGGAAGAGAAGGCCTGGTGCGGTGGGTGAGATAATGATTTTAGGGGAAGAATCCTTTAATAACTCAGACTTTGCTCCTCTTCCAGCTTTCTCCCCAACCACTTGTCCTTCACCGATTCCTACTCCCAGAAGGCGTTTTGTGGGATCTATTCCCGTGATGGAAAGCTTTTTATGTCTGCTTGTCAAGGTACTTTGTAACACAACATGGTAGTTGGTTTTTTGTTTTTGTTTTGCTTTTCTGTTTTATCATATCAACGCATACTGTATTATAGTCATATACAGGATAAGAAGAAGGAAAAATAACATAAATCTAAGACACGTGTAAATTAATATTAGTGTAGCAGTTGGTTTTTAAACAATCCCTGCATCAGATCAGCTTCCATCCTTGGCACCGAGGGCATCCTGGAATTATCTTGTCTTGAAATTTCCTGTAGCGCAAGTGTTTGTGGCGTTTTGGGTACCAAGTGTCCAAGAATGCTGTCCTTCTGACCAGGAATGCTCTCTTTGCATTTTGGGAAACAGACAAGTGACATTGTGAGTGGGCCCTGCTGCAAAACCTCTTAGTCCTCCGTAAGATCCTGTGGAGCTTCTAATCCCCAGATACCCAAGCGTAGCATGATTTATTTTTTTCATGCAAAAACACCATTGCAGCTTAGTTGGTATTGCTGTTCCAAGGAAGAAGGGGGGGAAATCCTCTTATCCCATTGGAAAGAACAGTGTAGAATGTCCTCAAAGTTGGGTCCTTCAGATGGGTTGATCTGGATGATTTGCATTTTTACAGGGGTGCCCTCCCATCTCTTACTAATCCCTGATTCCCATTGCCAAGATCAAAGGCTCGAAAGGCTGTTCTGTTTTCCACAGCAGCTGTAGCTCAACAAAGAAAGTCTTGCAAGGCACAAATGGGGAAAGTGTGTCCCTTCCACCACTTTGGGTTGGACTACAACTCCCATCATCCCTGACCAGACACCATGTTGGCTGCTGCTGCTGCTGGGAGTTGAAGTTCTGGGGGGGGGGGTTCCACAGGTTTCCCATACCTGATGCAAGCTTAACACCAGGGGTCAGCAACCTTTTTCAGCTGTGGTGGGCCAGACTATTTTTTTGGGGGGGGGGGAATGAACCAATTCCTATGCCCCACAAATAACCCAGAGATGCATTTTAAATAAAAGGACACATTCTACTCATGTAAAAACATGCTGATTCCCGGGCTGGATAGAGAAAGCGATCGGGCCGCATCCGGCCCACGGGCCTTAGGTTGCCTACCCCTGCTTAACACCGTAGTGATTTTGCTTCTGTGTTAAAGGTCCTAGTAGATGAGGGCACATTGACACATGGTACAATTAGCATGCTTGCCTCTTTCTCTGTTTCCTTTCCCCACGCTTCCAAACCACCACCACCCCCCACTTCAGATCAGACAATCCGCTTATATGACTGCACTTACGGAGGCTTCCGGAAGTTCCGGAGCATCAAAGCCCGGGACGTCGGCTGGAGTGTCCTGGATGTTGCCTTCACTCCCGACGGGGCCCATTTCCTCTACTCCAGCTGGTCAGATTACAGTAAGTGGGGTTGGCTCCTGGGAAGGGTGGGGGTGGGGTGTCACATGACCCCACAGGAAGTGTTAACTCTGGTGCCCTTTACCTTCCCTGCCCCTCTCCTTACAGTTCACATCTGCAACATCTATGGCGAGTGTGATACCCACACAGCGCTGGATCTGAGGTAAGGAGGGCACCCAGCAGCCACCCCGTTTGACTAAACAGACTCCTGGAGCAGTTTCTAACTCTCTCCTCCTCTCCACAGGCCTGACGAGCGTCGTTTTGCCGTCTTTTCCCTCGCAGTCTCCTCCGATGGAAGGGAAGTGCTTGGCGGGTACGTCAGCCTTTGGCCCAGTCCCTTTAACCACAATGCATAGCAATGGTTAACATTTTATCCAGGGGTGCGGAACCTTTCTTTTTTAAAAAAAAACCTGCAGGGGGCCGCATTCCTTTTTTGACAACCTTCCAAGGGCCACGTGCCATCTGCAGATGGGGCTAGAGGCAAACAGCAAGGAAAGCAGCAACTGTTACCTTTTTACAGCAGGCTATTTTCTGCTTAAACTCCAACATCCCACATTCAAGAAGAGATTCCAGTCAGGAGCAAAGCACTTTGGTGGTGGTGGGGTATCAGGGCCACGAGGGGTGGCTGTCTGAGGGCCAGATAGAGAGTCCGGGGGCCACATTTGGCCGTTGTGCCTGAAGTTCCTTACCCGTGACTTTGTCTGGACTTGGCCTAGGCAGACAAGATTTGGGTTCTTCTAAAATACAGATCTTCTGTCCTCTCTCTCCCATCCCTTATTTATTTATTTCTGCTAATTACATACCATTTAATTGGCAAAGTTTCTAAGCTGTGTACAGAAAAAAAAATATTTAAAAGCGTATAGTGGGTAAAATCAATTAAAAGTAATTGTAAAAAAAACACCAAGGAAACTTCTTGAAAATCCCTGCTGGAATAGAAACGTCTCTGTCATATGCCTGAAGCTTAGCAGGGAGGGGAGGGCTGTCTGATACAGTGGTGCCTCACTTAACGAAATTTCCGCTTAACGAAAGGATTTTTCGAGCGGAGGTTGTCTCGCTAGACAAATTCGTTTTATGAAAAATTCGTCTAGCGAATCGCAGTTTCCCATAGGAATGCATTGAAATTCAATTAATGTGTTCCTATGGGCAAAAAAAATTCCAAAAAAATTTCAATGCATTCCTATGGGATTCGCTAGACGAATTTTTCGTTATAAGAAAAGACCCGTGGAGCGAATTAAATTCGTCTAGCGAGGCACCACTGTACTGGTTTTTTTGGCCAAGAGGATTCTGGGCATGCTGTGCCATGTGGCTCTCATTCCACGTGGCCCCTGTGGAGGGAAAGGCAAGGCGGTAAAGCCCCTCCCATCAGCCTGGCTGGAGCCAGCTGCCCCCCCCCCCCAATTCCCTGTTGGAACCCAAAGGAAGCAACACGGACCCAAGTTTTGCAATGTTTCATTTTGTAAGCTGCCTTGGGGTTTTTTTAAAAGCTGAAAGTCAGGGTGGAAATACTCCAATTAAAGGGTGAAGTGTTGGAAATGCTTCGGAGGCATGCCTCTCTCCTGTTAAGGTGCTGC
This sequence comes from Zootoca vivipara, assembly GCF_963506605.1. Taxonomy (NCBI): domain Eukaryota; kingdom Metazoa; phylum Chordata; class Lepidosauria; order Squamata; family Lacertidae; genus Zootoca; species Zootoca vivipara. The sequence goes on from NC_083288.1 coordinate 48,758,107, forward strand.
CATTGAGTCCATTGACCAGCGTGGCTTCAGTGTCTCTTCCCACCCCCACCCCTCCTCCCTTGCGTTTATGTCTGTTCTTCCACCCACTCAGTTTTGGTTTTAAACCTAGGGCCAACTATGGCTGTGTCTACGTGTACGACATGGAGCAGAATAAGCGGACGCTCAAGGTACTTATGTTTTGGACCCTGCCACTCCTCTGCTGGGCCTCTCTGTTCCATGCCTCTGGCCTCAACCACTTGCTGTTCCTCTCTCCCTGGGTCTTAGAAAGTGTGGCTGTTATATGTATGTGTGTGTGTCTGTGTACACACACACACACACACACACACACAGAGCCTTGTTTCCTTTCCGGCCCTTTCAAGATTTCTCTCTGCAAATGGAATAAAAGCCAAAGACGGTGAAATTAGAAGCAATTTCATAGTCCTAATCCTAGCAATAATTGACAAATGATTTGAATGAACTGAAATGATAAAGATGACTATCAAGTCTATATTTATCCTTGAACAAACCTAACAATATCTCCTCTCTGTGAATATGTCTTGTCCCTTTGCATTTCCACTAGAGTCCTTAGCCTAACGTTTCAGCCAGTGATTCATTGCAGCTCCTTGCGTTGCTAGCAGTAGTCGTTTAGCTACTGTTGGAAGGTTCCGGGCCGTTTTGTAGCACACGGGACAGATACTTCCACAGCATCCCGATGCAGATAAAAGATTGAGGAGCAGTAAAGCAAAGCATCAGTCCGGCTGTCTGGAATTTTTCCGCCCCAAAGCCATAGGGCGGGGGATCCCTGGGATGTTGTAGATCAGCCCTTCCAAGCTGGGACTCTCCAGATGTTTCGGACTCCAACTCCCATCAGTCCCCTCCCCCAGCAGCGGTGTTGTAGTTCGAAATATCTGGCGGACCCTAGCTTGGGGAAGACTGTTCTAGATGTCTTTCCTTGAGCGTCCCACAGCCCATTCTGCCTCATCCCCTTCCCATTTCTCTGTAGCGTGCTGTGCTTCTCCAAGGTGGGCTGTGCATGTGTGTGTCAGCATGTAATTCTGCTGCATTTCCATTGAGAATGGTTGCCTTGGTCAATCACATTCCGTGGATGCAGAAATGCCCTAAATCAGGGGTGGCCAACTCTGCGATCCACCCCCTTTTGTGGGGTTCAGGTCAAAGTTGTTGAGCTTATTTTAGGAAGGAGGAAGGCTCGTTTTTTAGAGGTTCGAAGTTGTTGAGCTTCTTTGGGGGGAGCCAGTGATCTACCGTGGACGTCCTGTGATCTACCAGTAGATCACGATCTCTACCTGTTGGCCGTGCCTGCACTAAATGACTTGGCTTCAGCTGAGCCTGGCAGCAGCCAGCCCCCTCACAAAGGGGGTTGGTTCTCTGGGCAAGTTGCCATTCACCAGGCCAGACTGGTTGTCCATCTAGGTCAGCATTGCCCACTTGGGCTGGCAGAAAGAGGGCCTTTCCTGTCGCCCCGTCACCTGCTCCTTGTTCAAACCGGAGATGCCAGGGATTGAATTTGGGAAGCAGGTGCCCAGACCCTGAGCTCCCCTTGAGCCCAGGAGCTTTCAATCTCTCGTGGCTCTCCAGCTCTTGTCTCCCACAGTACATTAAAATACCATTTTGGTGCCCCCACTCCATCCCAGTGCACACTGGGGCCTGGCATGCCACAGCCAGCCTAGCTCTCCCATAGAAAATCCTGCTCCTCCCTCTTGCGCTAAGTCCTCTGCCTTCCTCCAGATCGAGTCCCACGAAGACGACGTGAATGCCGTGGCCTTTGCTGACACCAGTTCCCACATCTTGTTCTCCGGGGGGGACGATGCCATCTGCAAAGTGTGGGACCGGCGCACCATGAGAGAGGACGACCCCCGGCCTGTGGGCATCCTGGCTGGCCATCAAGATGGCATCACCTTCATAGACAGCAAAGTAGGCATCCTTTTCTCTGTATATCGGGCACCCCCAAACTGCGGCCCTCCGGATGTTTTGGCCTACAACTCCCATGATCCCTGGCTAACAGGACCAGTGGTCGTGGAAGATGGGAATTGTAGTCCAAAACATCTGGAGGGCCGAAGTTTGGGGGTGCCTGCTGTATATAATCACAGAGGGCAGGAGGTGGAGTCTGATGGGATTGGAAAGCTTATTTAGGCAAACAACCTTGAAACACCGCCCCCCCCCTCAAAAAAAGCTTCTTCGGGATCTCATTCGCAACATGTTCTGCAAACGCGATCTGCTTGTTTTTATTAATTTTATTTATTAGATTTATTTACTACCCTTCATCAAAAGATCTCGAGGCAGTTCACAAGATAAAAACAAAAATAGTTAAAACAAAAATAACAAGAAAATAGCCCCTACTCCCACAAACTCATTGAAAAGACTGTAGAATATTAATCAGCCAAAGGCCTGGTTATTGTTTATTCTTATTTGAATTTATTTACCGCCCTATACCTGGGGGTCTCAGGGTGGTTCACAGAATAAATTCAAGATATAAAACCACAAAATGCATAATAAAAATAAAAACAACAACCCAATAGCCCTCCCCCCCAAAAAACCACTTTTTAAAAGGGCATAAGATGTAAATCGGATCAACCAAAGGCCTGGTTAAAAAGGAACATTTTTGCCTGGTGCCTAAAGGTGTATAATGAAGGTGCCAGGCGAACCTCCCTGGGGAAGAGGAACATTTTTGCCTGGCGCCTAACGGTGTATAATGAAGGCGCCGGGCAAACTTCCCTGGGGAGAGCATTCCACAGATGGGGAGCCACTGCAGAAAAGGCCCCGTTCTCGTGTTGCCACCCTCCGGACCTCTCAAGGTGGAGGCACACAAAGGAGGGCCTCAGAAGTTGATCTCAGGGTCTGGGTAGGTTCATATGGAAAAAAGCAGTCCTTGAGGTCCTCAGCAGTCCTGAGCCGTTTAAAGCTTTATAGGTCAAAACCAGCACTTTGAATTGGGTCCAGAAGCTAATTGGCATTGATACTGTCTGAAAGAAACCATCTACATGGTTCACCTTCATCTAAGCCCACAGCAGTCCAAGTGAAAACACATAAGCTGATGAGCACCTATATATTTGGCCAATGGCCATGCATTCCTTTAATGTCATTTATACAGGATTCTCATGTTGGGGAGAGGCTGAAAGAGCTAAATTAAGTTTCCTTTAGAAAGTGAGTCTTCTGCTGTGGGATGTCTGTACCACGGATTGGACATGTCCTTGGGGACTACAGAGTGTGAAATATTCCTTTAAACCATTGTCCCCCACCCCTCCTCCCAGGGGGACGCCCGATACCTCATCTCAAACTCCAAGGACCAGACGATAAAGCTCTGGGACATGCGGAAGTTCTCGGGCCGCGAAGGCCTGGAAGCCTCCCGCCAAGCTGTCACTCAGCAGAACTGGGATTATCGCTGGCAGCAGGTGCCCAAAAAAGGTGAGTCTTAGAGGATGGGGAAGGAGCGGGGACCTAAAGCAGTGGGGAGACAGGCCTCACTCTCCTCTAACCCTTACTCTCTCCTCGCCTTCCTCCTCTGCCAGCACGGCGGAAGTCAAAGCTTCCGGGTGACACCTCCCTCATGACGTACCGCGGCCACGGAGTGCTCCACACGCTGATCCGCTGCCGTTTCTCGCCGCTTCATAGTACCGGACAGCAGTACATCTACAGTGGCTGCTCCACGGGGAAGGTGGTGGGTGAGTGGACTCGGGATGCGGGTGGCAGGGATCGGCCAGGCCAGGCCAGTGCCACGCTGCCCGGAACTGGAAGGGGAGTGCCATGCTGGGCAGCAGTCAGAGGGGTTGTTAAGCTTTGCCTCTTTGAAGGAGTGCAGCGTTTTGCTTGGGTGCAGGATTCGATCTCTTGCTGGTGGGTGGGGGAGAAATCTCTTGAGACGCACATCTGCACACATGTGAATGTTGTTTGAAAGTCCCTTCCCTTTTGGTATGGAGGGCTCAAGGGGGATGATAAAAGCAAAGAGAGGTCAGGCTGTGCCAATATGCTTGGGCGGTGAGTTGGATAATAAACCGAAGAGGGAGGAAAGCACGGCAGAACTAAATGGTTGGCACATGGGGAAGCCGCCCAGAGTGGCTGGGGCAACCCAGTCGGATGGGCGGGGTATAAACAAATTGTTGTTGATGTTAAGAAGCTGCAGAAGCAGCAGGCTTTGGCCGATCAGCCACATTTGCCCTGGCTGGGCTGTTAGTTTGACCTGTGAGACCATTTCCCCCCCAGCCACGACCATCCAATCCACACGTGGCTTCATACAATGCTAGGCGTGGGGCAGGTAAAACTGCAAGTGCAATGGAACAGTTGGCAGACTTGACAGGGGAGTCAACCTGATCTGTGCAGAGGGGAAAGAAATTCCATCTTCAGTCTGGTCTCCAAAGGGAAACTCTTCACTTGTTCTCATGGAGATGTCTAGTTCCCCCACCTGTTTCCTAGAGGGATCTTGGGAGCCTCTCATTGCTCTGACTATATGCTGTGCCCCTTACTCGGTCCTTCCATCAGCAACTGGATCCACCCCAAGCTTCTTGTTACTTGAACCCCCCCCCCATGGCTTTGTGGATAAGCACCTTCAGCCATCCAAAGGGGTCTCTCAACTGGCTCCCGTCTTGTTCCCTTGATGCTCCTTATGCCTGAAACTGCCTCCCAGAATTCCAGGCTATGACGCCTGCCCTTCTCACTTGCATAAAACCCACCATCTCATAGCTCCTATTCCCAACTGAAACTTGGCCTGTGATGAAGTCTAAGGATGTGTAACCATATGGCTTCCTTGTGTCACTCCTGCCTCCTTTTCCTCTTTCAAGTGTGAACTTGAAGACTTGCAAGCTCCTTGGGGCAGGGAACTAAATGGCACTATAGAAATAATAATAATACAAAGTGTGGGCAGGTCCAATGCTGACCTCTAAGGGATAAATGGTGGCATTTGGAGCATCAATTCTGGCTGCAAGAGAGGACAGATTGCCCTTCTGAGACTTCCCCACTGCTGTGGGAGGAGTGAGTGTCGTGAGGCCGGTGTGTTGCCAATGCTTCTCTGTGCTACCCAGTGCTCCTTTCCCTTCCTCCAGTATACGACCTCCTGAGCGGCCTGATTGTGACAAAACTGACCAATCACAAGGCTTGTGTCCGTGATGTCTGCTGGCACCCCTACGAGGAGAAGATTGTCAGCAGCTCGGCAAGTACTGGGAGCGAGGGGAGCGGTGGGGTGAGGTGCTTGTGCGGTTAAGATGAATTGCTGGCCCCTCTTTCCTCTCACCCAGGAACTTGTGTGTTTTCCGCACCAATAAGGTTGTCATGGCAAGGATGCAAATCTTCTCCTTATCTGCCCTTTTCTGTGGTTGTTGCTGCTAGTCTTTTCCTTCACATCAAACCCATCTGGGAGCGCCACTTGACTACAGAGGGGCCCCCTCCCTTGCAGTTTGAGGCGTGGTGGGTGAACCCAAAGGAGAAGGGGGGGTCTTCTGACTGGGGTGCCCAGACTGAAGAACGACACACCCAGAAAGCGCACTTGATCAATTTCAGTGGCTGGCGAAGACTTGCTTGATTCCAGCAAGCATTACTCAGCCTCTGGTGTGTTAACCATGGCTTTTCGCCATCCTGCTATTGGGTTATATTTATGAATTTTTGCATTTTATGAATTGTAGTTGTGAGCCGCCTTGAGAACCCTTAGAAGGGAGATGTTGAAATAAGTAGCGGCAAAGTGTAGCATTTACAGTCTGCCTGGTCGTAGGCAAACCCGTTGGCGTTCACATGTGGGAGGAGCTGCCATCTTCCCTGCCCACCCCCTCCAAGCATTTAATGACATGGTGCAAAATGTGTTTGCTGCCCATTGTTCTTGGAACTGGTTTGGGACCCAAGATAACAGCATTCCCTTTGAAAAATAAATAAGTAACTAAACCCAGGAAGCAAAACAAAAGCCAATAATAGCCAGAGCAAAATGTCAACCAGCCTTCCCCAACTTGGTGCTTTCCAGATGTTTTGGACTGCAACTCCTATCAGCGCCAGCCAGCCTGGCTGCAAGACGTTTGGGGTGGTGAGAGGTGTAATCCTAAACATCTGGAAGGTACCAGAAGGGGAAAGCCTCTCTTATGCCATTTCCATACCTGCCAGCCCGTAATCTCAATTGGGCAATAAGCACCAACCTCTACGGAGATTCCCCAGGTGTCTTTTATGTTGGCAGTGCAGCTGCCCCGCATTGGCACAGCAGTCTAGTGCAAATACAGTACAGCGGGATAAGAGAGCACTTAAAGCAGGGTCTGTTCAGCTGAACTTGGATTGCAAGGTGGGTTCCTGTTTGGGGGCAAGAGCACTTGTGAGGTATCTGGACTGCAAGACGGAGAGTTTTGCAGATGAAATTCGGCCCCTCAGTTTGGGCCGGGAGAAAGATGGTCAATAGAGGAGCTGGTTGGTTGTACACCTGCAACTGGCTTTGAGCTTTCTATCAGGATACGTGGGACTTGCTTAGCAAGTTCCCTTATTTATGTATTTTTGCATGCCTAATGAATTCCAAAGCATTTGGTACACTCAAGGATGCTATAGAAGCGATGACTATAACTGTCTTTCTCTTTGATCTGCAGTGGGACGGGAACATCCGGCTTTGGGAATACCACCAGACGGAATACGACGAAGATCCGCGGAGGCCCCCTACCACCCGAGAGCTGCGCCCCAGACCCTCAGGAGCTTCTGATCAGTAGACATTTCTATCTCTGCTCGCCGCCATTCTCCAGTTTTGGACTCGCCACATGGTCGAGGGAGTGGGGGGGGGAGCAAAGAAGACCTCACGCTGCCTATGGCCTTGGGACATTTGGGTGGGAGGGAGGGGAAACTTTGTTGTGGGTGGTCTGCTAAGTGAAATGTAAACAGGGCTTGGGGGAGATGGGCAGCGTCTCGAACACGGCTCTTGGGAAGAGCCAGAATCGGATGACCAGCTGCAAAGGGGGGAAATTTAGGTAAGGAATTGTTAATCTGAACAACAGGCTAGTTTAGTTTATAGCGTCGCTTTAGGGTTCCGTGGGATTGAAATTTACAGTCCCACCCTCTTCCTGGTCTGTTATTTTTAATTTTAATTTTTGGAAGGCAAAATCATGGATCATCCTAACAACTCTGGGATTTAGTTGGCTCTGGGGAACAACAGCTTGTAGACCCCCTCCCTCCCTTCACCCCTTCCTTCCTTCCTTCCTTCCTTCCTTCCTTCCTTCCTTCCTTCCTTCCTTCCTTCCTTCCTTCCTTCCTCCCCCCCATGCCCACCCCCTAGTGTGTGTGTGATTGTGTGTTTGACTGATCAGCCTTCCACAGAGGTTAGAAAAGAGGGCTTAGCGTTCTTTAATTCCTTTCTGGGTGCCACGAGAGCTGAGACGTATCAGAGAATGGGGTGTGAGGCCCTTACTCCCTCCTTCCAGGGGCGAGGGATACAGCAAGCTCCCCTCTCCCCTTTCCTCTGCCACGGCGGCTGTTGGCAAAGTGCGAGGGGACGTCTCTCCTCCAGCAGCAGATAATGAAGGCTCCCTCTTCCCTTTCTTTGGAGACTAGAACGCACAGGGCACATTCCTTCCTGGGACGCTTCTTCTGGGGAAACCTCACCGTTTGTCTGAGTGAGAAATGACAGTGTAGGGGTCATAGCAGGGCTTGATTATTTTGCAGGGTGGGGTCTTTTCCCCTGCAAGATGCTGTGTGGTCAGCCTGGCCCCTGCCTCCCAGACCTTCCTTCCCCGTTGCCTCTACTCACCCCCACAGCCCCCCCTTTCTTTTAGTTTCCTCAAGCGGCAGGTTGCTTGAAAAGGGAGCCGGGCGGAAATCCTCTTCTACACCCCTTCCCCAAACTGCGTTTCCCCGTTTGGTGTTGGGAGCTGGGTGCGCCAGGAGGCTCCCTTTCTGCCAGTTGCGCCCCCCCCCTCTGGGATACTTCCTGCTTTTCTCCCATTTGCCATGAAGGTGGGGGTCTCCCATCAGCTGCGCCTCTGATGCTAGAGTGCTGGTGGCGGTAGGTTTGTTTTCTTTTGTTTTGAAACAGTAAAATATCTGGAGGTTTTTTTGTTTTAAGTAGATTTAACCTTGATTTAATCTCTGGTTAAAGAGAGAAGCTGTTTTTTTTCCCCAGGAAACACACTCCCCCCAGCATAGAAGAGGGGGAGTGTCACCGGGGGGGGTGGAGAGCATCTCTTTCCTGAGATGCCTACACACTTCCAACAAGGGTGTTGGTGCAAACTGCAATTGCCGTCAATAAAAGCTGTTGAAATTTTCTTTCTCTTCGTTTCGGTTTTTAAAAAGGGGGGGGGAGGTCGGGTCTTCGTTTTTTCTTTAACATGCATTGGCGCAGCGAGACACACACCCCCACCTCCCCACACCAATTTTTCCAGTCTGCTTGCTCTCCCCTCCTCCTACTCCCGGTCAGCTGCTCATGCCAAACTTGGATTTGATCCCCACACCTGTTGTCGGGGATCAACTCTGAACGACATTTCTCTCCACTGAGTTTTGCCTCCCCCACCCCACCACCTTGGGTCGTCCCAAAGCCAAGGAGGGACGGGTCCTCTGGCATCTCTGGCTGTGCAGGTGGGGGGGATGGCAGAGGGATCAGGCGCCAAGAAGCCCTCCCTGCTGGCCAAGGCGGCCGGCTGGGCGCAAGCCCTTTGCCGCGGCCTGGTGTGTTTCTGGAGCAACCAGTATGCCTGGCTGCTGGGGGTGCCCTGTCTCCGGCGAGCTTACCACCTCTGGTTGGCAGCCGTGGTCATTTTCGGGCCGCTGCTGCAGTTCTACGTGAACCCCCGAGCCATCTTTGCCAACCACCATAACTTCTTCAACATGTGAGTGATCTCGGGGTGTCTTAAAACATATGTTGGCGGTTGTGGGCATAGGGAGGCGGGCAGCGGGAGACCAGCTTGGCAGAAAACAAGGCTTTGTATAGCAGCGATAAATCCCTGGTTCATCCGCACCGAATATCCTGGGGTCAAGTGATGCCATTCGATCTCTGACTGCCAAATGTAGCCGTTGACTTGAGTTGCAGGGAATCTCTTCCCAAGGGCAGAATGCTATCACACTGGGCGCTATTCTCCCCAGTGCTTTTGAGCGCCAGTTGAAAAACCAGTTGTGTGTTCAGAGCTCGGCATAGCAAGTTTCCGCAACTCTGTTAGTGGGACCGTGTGGGTGTCAAATGCGTCACAGTATATCAGAACGGCTGGTAGGTCCCAGACATTTCTAGAAAGATTCATACTCCACTATTCATTTTTAATTATTTTTATTAGTTTGCACAATACAATAAAATATCTAGAACAGATAGAATAAAAAAGACAAGAAAGAGAGGCTAGAGGGAAAGGGAGCAAGAAAAGGAGGCAGAAAAAGAACAGAGAGAAACATTACAAAGGGGGAAATCTTATGATTTTCCGTCATTAGAAAATGATTGTTTGAGACAGTCAGTCTTTATTAGTATCCCTCTTCTCTGCTTTCTGCTAAGCCAAATTTCTTTTTAGCAAAAATGTCACAGCGCCCTCCATTCCTTCATCCGACGAGAAGCCCAAGAGGGAATCCCAAATTGTTACTATCAATTATTAGCTTTACCTCCGTTCGTTCCCATTGCCATTCCTCCGTATTGGGAAAAAGCATTTTCCCATCCATGTTCATGTTAACCTTTCTCCCCTGTGGTCACGTATTGGAAAAATATTCTGTATACCCCACCCCACCCCCCACTGTTCACTTTCCTCAAGCGGCTTATGCTTCGTATGCAGGATGTGTGATGTATTTGGGGTCTTGCCCATCCGTTTGCTTGGCGGCCCCATTTTTTGTGGGGATTCTCCTGCCTTGCTCTGTGGCCCGCAGGTTGGGGTTCCCCTCTTTGAGGCGCTTCGCCTCCTCCTCTGCTCTCCCCAATTTGGGCCAAATCCAGCGTTGGGGCAGCAAACCTCCTTCGTTCCCCACCCTGCTAACTTTCCTCCCTTCTTGTTCCCTCGCAGAAAGTTTGTCCGGTCGGCCTGGGGCTGGACCTGCATTTTCCTGGGCGGCTTCATCCTCTCGGTGGTTTACCTGGCGACTCACCGGGTGCTCCTCACCTTGAGGCACCTCAGCCGCCTGGGCGTGGGCGCCGGGCTCTGGCTGGGGGCCACGGAGACCTTCCTCCTCATCGAAAACCTCACCGGCTACTGCTTTGACCCCGTGCCCGAGGGCATCCTGGTGAACAACCTCCCGGACAAGTGGACTTGCCTGCACGAGGGCCACAAGTGGCACGGCTACGACGTCTCGGGCCACACTTTCCTGCTGACCTTCTGCTGCCTCCTCATGGTGGAGGAGACCTCCGTCTTCCGCCGCTACCTGGCCCAGGGCCACCCGGCCGGCGTCCCCCTGCGCCTCATCTTCCTCCTCAATGTCTTCCTCCTCGCCCTGTGGAACTTCCTCCTGGCCTGCACCGTGGTCTACCTCTACGACTACAGCCACAAGGTCGTGGGGGCCGCCATTGCCACCCTCTGCTGGTTCCTCACCTACCGTGTCTGGTACCGGTGGCGGTGGTCTCCTGGCCGGCCGGGAACGGGCCTCTTTGTCAAAGGGACCCCCGGGGAGGCAAAGAAACGGAACTGAGGGCTCCCCACTCCCCTCCCCACAAAGGCAAACAACGAAGGGCTTTCCTCTGCCCCTGAGAGACAAATAAAGATGGGGCCTGCTCTATGCTCTCTTTGTTGTCCTGTGTGTCGTTTTTCCCGTGTGCAGGTGGCAGACCCAAATTGTACCACTTCACATGATTTGTGTGTTTAAAAGTGTCGTAGAATCGGATGGGACCTCCAGGGTCATCTAGTCCAGCCCCCTCCAATGCAGGAATTTTTTTTGGCCCAACGTGGGGCTCGAACCCACAGCCTGCTCTGCTGACCTATCCGTTTCCCCCCTACATCTAAAATAGTTTCCCCTTTTTTGGATGCTACATGTTTGTTTAGATTTGTTTTAAATATAGGGCAGGGCAGGAAAGGAAGTTGGTGTGTGTGGGGGAATCTAGGCTCAGGAATAAGTGATGTGTGTGTGAGCATGTGTCTTTAATAGTAGAGTTCTTAAATCATATACTCTTCTACCACCTCACTGAGGACTAGATCCCTGTAAGGCTCTCCTCATCCCCATTTCCACTGCTTCCGCTGCACAGGTTATATGATCGAGTAGTTTCTGAGCACATACAGAGTCCCGTTTGCTTCCCAATGAGCCAGACTTTCACCATTTTAATAAATGGTGGACATGCCAGGCCCTGAGCGATGCGCTCGGAAAACCACGTCAACTTGCTATAGAGTCTGCATGTAAACTTGTCTTAAATGCTGACTTGGCTAATTTGTGCAAATTTCACATAATGCGCACACAGCCTCCGGAGAACTCGGTGTACCAGAATGTTGTTCTGTGTTGGCATAATTGGGCTTTAATTTTTTAAAAAAACAGCCCATGATATACATTGGTTTAATATTGGCTAATGTCCCACAAGGGGCGCGGGTGGCGCTGTGATCTAAACCACTGAGCCTTGGGTTGCTGGTCGGAAAGTGGGTGTTTCGAATCCCCACGATGGAGTGATCCCGTTGCTCGGTCCCTGCTCCTGCAAACCTAGCAGTTCAAAAGCATGAAGTGCAAGTAGATAAATAGGTACCGCTCTGGCGGGAAGGTAAACGGCGTTTCCGTGTGCTGCTCTGGTTCTCTAGAAGTGGCTTAGTCATGCTGGCCACATGACCCGGAAGCTGTCTGCGGACAAACGCCGGCTCCCTTGGCCAGTAAAGCAAGATGAGCGCCGCAACCCCAGAGTTGTTTGTGGCTGGACCAAACGGTCAGGGGTCCCTTTACCTTTATTTAGTCGTGTCGGACTCTTCGTGACCCCATGGACCATAGCACGCCAGGCACTCCTGCCTTCCACTGCCTCCCGCAGTTTGGTCTGACTCATGTTGGTAGCTTCGAGAACACTGTCCAACCATCTCGTCCTCTGTCGTCCCCTTCTCCTAGTGCCCTCAATCTTTCCCAACAGCCCCCAAAGCAAAGTCCCTGCTGGTCCAAGACTGCTGTGTTTATCAGAAATCAAGCCGCCTCTGTCTCTCCTGCTGGGGAAAAGACTGGCCGAAAGCAGAAGGTCCCAGTGTGGCAACTTTAAGGCAGCTGATGTTTGTTCATAAGCAGAGGGGAGAAAGGCAGGTCCCATACCACCACCAAAATAATAATAATAATTCTATTTTTTTAAATGGCCTGTTTGTTTTCTCTTCCTTGGCTGGTTGGATTATCTCGAGTCAGGAATTATACTCCCTGTCAGATGGGCAGGGCATTCTCCTCCTCCTCCAGGCCTAGCATACTCTCTCATTTTGAAAAGCAAAATCAGCTGGAAAACTCCACAAAGTTTGAGGTGCACTGTATCAGACAGCGGCAGAAATGGGTGCATGCTGCATAGAAGCAGGGGGAGCCCTATCCTCGGGAGGCAGTGTGGGCTAGTGGTCGGATCGGGCTGTGCCAAAGGGCCGGAGAAACAGAGATTCAAACCCCCCACCTTCCAGTCCTCCTCTCTCAGGCTAACCTACCTCACAGGGCTGCAGTGAGGATAAAATGGAAGCAGGAGACAGAAGAACCATGGTTTGCCACCATGAACTCCTTGGAGGTGTATAGGGTGTGTAAGTATATTAAAAAGTTATTTTTAAAAAGAGTAAAATTTATTTCCCCCCCCCCGGCATTCCTTCAAAGATGGGGAGGGTGTAAAAAGCTGCCTTACACAGGATTTTTTTGGGGGGGGGCACCTTCCCGTTTCACAGTGCAACTTCTAGGCAAGTTCTGCCCCCACCCTCACCCCTTTCTTTTTAGTACATACCCTTATTTTCGGGGTATGGCTTATATTCCTTGAATGCTTAAAAAATCCTGCTACGGCTTATTTTATGGCTACGTCTTATTTTCTGAGACACATGGTATTTATTTTAGCTCAGCAAGCATTGCCTGCACTGGCTGGTAGCGTCCATAGCTGCCAAGTTTTCCCTTTTCTCGCGAGGAAGCCTATTCAGCATAATGGAATTTCCCTTAAAAAAAGGGAGAACTTGGCAGCTATGGTAGCATCTCAGGGTTTCAGTTGACGACAGAACTTCAGGAGTCCTTCTGCATGCCCAGCAGATGCTCACCCCCCCCCCCAATAACAGTATTATAATAATTTTATTACTTATACCCCGCCCATCTGGGTGGGTTCCCCCAAAAACGAGCCTTGCTGCTGCCAGCTGAGTTTCTTTGAACCCCGGCCGGAGATGCAACAGGCAGCGCTGCTTGAGAAGAAGGAGAAGCTGCCCCTGTTGAATGGCTGCCTGGCAGGCCCCTCCCCTTCCAGCCGTGGGAAGTCCCTGCCACCCCCGTGCGCGTTCCGTCCCCACCTTTCCTCCCCTTCCCTTTCATTTTCGCTTTGATGCCCTGACTTGCCACAGCCGCTCCCTCCCAGCCACCCGCGTCGCCGCTTTGCAACTTCGCCTCCCGGGGTTTTTTGGGGTTCGGCCGAGCGCTGTTGTTGTTGCAACCCCAAAACCCGCCACTCCAGTTTTGCGCAGGCTGAGCCCGACGCCATGGCTGCTTTGGAGGTTCCCCCGGAGTGCGAGGCAAAGGTAAAGTGGAATAACTGGGGGGGGGCGAGAGGGTGGGGGGTCATGGAGAGGCTGGTGTGTTTGTGGGGTCTCAATTTTAGGGAGGTTTTTTTTTTAAGGGGAGACTACAAGAGCAGAGGCAGAATGTGCCAGGAGGAAGTCTCCTGCCACTTTTCAAAACGCGGCAGGCGGAAATCCAACAGGTTTCCCCTTCACTTTCGCTTTTTTGCGGGGGGCGGGGGGAGCCTGGGACGGAGGAAAGACTCCCTCTGTTGGGGGTTTCTAACCCGCCCTTCTAGGCAAAGGCACCTTTGCCCTGTCTAATGGAGGGTTTGGAGAAGGGAGGGGGGCTCGAGGGGGGTTGCCCGGAATGGGGAGCACAGGGGGAGAGATTTGGGGGGTACTTCAAATCCAAATTGGAAAGGAGCTTTGAGTCCTGTCCCCAAACTCGCAGGACGGCAGCTTTGGAGGAAGGGGGAAAGGTGGGTTGGTCTACTCTGGATGGAGGTGCTTGGCACCTGTGTGGGAACCCTGTTTTCTGCCTCGTCAGGCGGCAGACCAAGCGGTGAGGCCGACAGGTGCGCTGCGAGATCGGGTGACGCTGCCCCAGAGGGTCTGGCGTGGGGCCCAGACGCATCCGGCTATTGTCCTGACTCTGTACATTTTTTCGATCCATCGTTTCATTTCTCTCTCTCTTTCCGCTGTGCAGGTGAACTCCTTCAAGAAGGAGCTGTGTGCCCAGGTGAGAGGCTCAAAACCACCTTGCAACAGGGTCTTTTTTCCTTTACTATTCCCCCCTCCAGCACCCCAGAAACTCTGTGGGTTTTACTACAGTCACCCCCAAAGCTTATTCTTTTAGGAAGGGGAATAGGCAAGGCTAAACCAAACTGGATCTCTGCCCCAGAGCCTACCTCGGCTGACATGGTTGAAACCCCAGAGCAACAGGGAGCTAAAGTTAGCCACTGAGCACGTGCAGAGTGCAATTCCCACATGCTTGGGATTTTGGGGGCCACATTCCCGTCTCAATGTGTGTAACCTCTAGGCAAGTTCTGAGCCCGCTGTCATAGCTTTCATTTTATATTCAATTATTTTTTTAAAAAAAATTAAATTTAGCTTCAGTGGTTTAACATAAAATTAAAGCATAAGAAGGAGCTAAAACCATCTTTGGAACGTTTCAATTTCCGAACAGTCCTGCTTTGGATTTTACCACAAAACTGCACAAGATTCTAGTTCCTTTCGAGTAAGTAAGCAGAGACCAGCCACCATAGTACCAAATATAAGCTTTGTTGCTAAGATTTTAGGCCTCCACAGAGTGGAGCGTCTTTCTGTGACTTTGCATTTATTTTTTATTTATTTTTGACGGTTATGCGAATGTGCATCTGTTTCCCTTCCCCCTTTTCTTTTAATCTGCCAGAGTTTTCATTCCACTTGTCCTCCGATATTTCTCTTGTCTAAGGCCCTTTTCTCTCTCCCCCGCAACCTCTATCTACCCCAAGGCTGAAGAACTTGTTGCCAGACGTTTCCCAGAAAAGATTGTGGAGCTCAGTAATTTTCTCAAGGTAAAACTTCCTTGTGGGTTTTTGGAATGCAAGCAGCGTGGGGGGTTGCAAATGGTTTTCTGCAGCCAGCCTTTAAAACAAAAATAGGAAATTACTGGAGGCTAGGGGATTGTCACAAATGATCAGCTGAGATTTCCCCCAAGATTTGGGAGAACCAAATGGGATTTTGGACACTTCAGAATTAACAGTTCTGAAATCTAAAGGGCTTGGAATGGAACAATGTGGGGGAGGACAAGAAAAGAATCAGAAATGGCTGTTGATCTACAATTTTATGAAAGGATCAAAACTAATACAGTATTAGGAACAGAGGATTGCTTGCTACTGAAAGACTGGGCTTAAATTGACTCCAGGTTGCAATTCTAGACATACTTTTCCTGGGAGGAGGTCCTGAGGAACTCATTAGGACTTGACTTCTTGGCTGACCCACATAGGATTGAGCTACTAGTCCTCATGAAGGAAGATGCGTGGGAGAGAAGACCAGGAAAATGGCCTCCCTGTGTGAACTGCAGGTTCAAGCTGCGGAGCTCGGATGATTTTGGGTGAAATTCGTAGGGGTCAGTTAGAAATGGTAGCAGGTTAAACCAAATTCCAAAACAACAGAGCTTCCCAGTTGCCTTCTGTCTGGGAGGGAAAGTGGCTTGGAAATCAAATAAATAATATTAAATAATAATATGTACCGGTAGAATGTTTCCCTTGCTCTTTCCTTATCATGTTTCCGACACCAGATTAAAAACTGACCTGCTTTTCCAGATATTTGGTGATGATGGCTTGCTGTCGGCTGGTTGATGTCACCACTGTTTTTCCATTGGGGTTCTGTCTGAATTCTGTTAAATATGTTTTCCCCCCCCTTCCTTTTATTTTTTAGGCTTTGTTTTCTTCAAAAGTTGCAGGTCATAATCTATGGAACTCCCTGCCACAGGAGGCAGAGTTTGTTGGCCACCAACTTGGATGGCTTTAAAAGAGGATTGGGGAAATTCATGGAGGAGGATAGGGCTGTCAGCGGCTTCGAGCTATGATGGCTATTCTCTGCCTCCACAGACAGAGGCAGAAATCCTTCTAAATACCAGTTGCCGGAAGCCAGAGGGGGCTCTTGAGTTCAAATCCTGCTTGCAGGTTTCCCAAACACAGGCCTCTGGTTGCCTACTGTGAGAACAGGATGCTAGACTTAGATGAGCCACCGGCCTGATCCTGCAGGCTCTTCTAATGATCATACGCCAAGGGACTAATAAATTGAATTATTCTTGTCATTTATTATTTGCACTTTTCGGTCACATTTTACAGAAGAAAAAAGTCTCAAACCGGCCAGGCGAGGTAAATTGCAAAACATAAAAGCAAGGTCTTCTAAATCAATCAACTGAAATAATAATAATAATAATAATAACAACAACAACAACAACAACAACAACAACAACAATAATAATAATAATAATATCTAAGGAAGACCCTGCTCCAAGACTCAGATGTTGGGGGCAGCAACAAGAAATGGGGAATTGCAAAGCCTGTTTCTTCATATCTCTCTCTCTCTTTCCCCCCTAGTCCCCCGAGCTGAATGTCTCAGACCTGCTTTCGCTCCGCGTCGAATTAGACATCCCTATCCCTGACCCCAAGAAGGACGAGGAGCGTCGCAAGCAGCGGGAGGCGAGTGGGGCAGGGGGTTTGGGTTGGGGCTGGGGGTCTGGACCTTCGAGATTGTGGGGCAGCGACAGATCCAGTCCCAGCAAATCACAGGTCCCCGGTCCCCCCCATTTCTGGTCCTACACGGAATCTCTTTCCGTGTGCAGTATTTTTGCTGCGTTCGAAACCTACGTGCCTCAAACTTTTGCCTCCCTGCCTTCGCTTCTCCAAACCTTCCCGTTGAGGCTGCTCTCACAACAACCCTGCGAGGCGGATCATCAACCTCGATCCTTCATCTCCCGAGCGGAGAGGGCGGCACTTTGTGCCCTAGTTTTCCACATCCAGCTTTGTGTGTGTGTGTGTGTGCAACTGGACTATCCCAGTTGAGAGGACGCTTGTGGGTGGTTGACCTTAATATTACGCCTATCTTTTAATTAATACCTTCCTCTCTTGCCCGGAGGGCTGGAAGGAGCCGATCTTAACAGCTGTACGTCCTTCCTTCCTTGCTAAGCAGTGCTTTGAATTTAGTCCTCCCTGCCCCACGGGGAGATGCCAGGGGCTGTGGGGTATTTATATCTCTCCCTTCCCCGTTCCTTTTGTCACGAAGAGCATAATCTCTAGGTAGATCTCCCATCCCTATAATTATGTTTCACTGGGTGTCTTCTAGGATGTGTTAGCGATGATGCCCTTAGTTGGTTTGTTGGAGGGCTTAAATTGATAATTTTTGCTTCTGCCAACTCTGTCGTTCTCCGTTCAGGCGATCCGAAGGGAAGTTAGGACGTGTTCTTGAGAGAAAGGGATATATTTCCTTTGCAGGCCACTTTTCCCGTTTCCTTCCTCTGCCCAAGGAAATCAGTAAACTCCCAGGCGACAGGGAAACAGTTGCGGACTGGTGGGTGGCGGGTTCAGATTCCGCTACCTGTGATGGGCTGGAGAAAGGACATTTTCTCTCCGATCTGTTGCCAAAAAGAAGGAGAAAGCTCAGTTTCTGTGGCCACATTTGCACAATGCTTTTAAAGCACTGGGGTATCACAGTCATGGCTTCCCCCGAAGACTTCTGGGAGCTGTAGTTTGTTTCGAGTTTGTTAAGGGTGCTGAGAGTTGTCAGGAGACCCCTGTTCCCCCCACACAGCTGCAATTCCCAGTCAGCCACACTTCGCAAGGAACTCTGGGAATTGTAGCTCTGTGAGGGGAACTCTGGGAATTGTAGCTCTCTGCGCCCTTAGCAAACTACAGTTCCCAGAATTCTTTGGGGGAAGCCATGGCAGTTTGGTACAGCTCTTAATGTGTCATCCCGCATCCTTTGGCATTTCCTACAAGGGAATGTGGCCTTCAGGCTGTAAAAAGTCACCCCTCTATGCTGGGATAGCTCAGCCGGTGCAGCGCGAGACTCTTAACTTCAGGGTCATGGGTTCGAATCCCATGTCAGACATATGATTCCTGCGCCGCAGGGGGTTGGACTAGATGACCCTCGGGATCCCTTCCAACACTATGCGTGCTGGTGGGTGATTCTCTTTTTGCCTTCCCCTTGTGCATTTTGTGATCGCGTTCCTTTATTCCCACTCTCTCCTGGTGCAGAAAGAAGAAAAGGATTCCAAAAAGGAAGAGAAGGACTCAAAAAAATCGGAGGATGAGGATAAAGGTACGTAGGATTCCCTGCGATGTCTGGCAGGGAGACATTCTGAAGCCTTTCTGTGGAAATGGATAGCGAGAGGTGTCCCAGTGGGCCGCATTCTGCCATGTTTTACTAGCCAGGCCCCGTCTGCACTATGCATTTAAAGCAGTCTCACCCCACTTTGAACAGCTGCAAAGGATTCTGGGATCTGTACTTTGTTCGGGGTACTTAGGAGGCCCCTGTTCCCCTTCACAGAGGGGTTTAACGGTCAACCCACCTTCCCAGGGAACTCTGGGAAATAGCAGCTCTCTGAGGGAAATGTTTCAAAATTTGTTTTATTCGTTGATTTTGTTATTTTATCAAGTAGAGGCGGTGGCCTTGGACGATAGGCCTCCGTTGAAAGATGAGGCTAAGGAAAGATAACTGGATTTTATCCAAGTAGACCCGTTGAAATGAATGGGCATGGCTGACATAGGTTCATTCACTTCAGTGGAGAACTTGGTTGGCCACAAGCCACAGTTACCAGCTGCGTAGGCCTGCCCCCAGTCCCGTTTAATCCGGAGAAGGTTATTAAAAAATAAATAAAAGGCAATTACTCTTGGCAGCCAGCCATCTTGGAAGAGCTCCGCCCCCCCCTTTCTTTTTTACACAAAGGGAAAATGCCTCTTCTACTACTGCTTGAGAGAGGAGGCCTTATTTCCATGCTTCTCTCTCTTCCAAGATGGCGTCTGTTGGCGCCACTTTGAGGGTGGGCCTTTGCGTGATGCCTCTGAGGTTCTCCTCCTCTTCCTCCTTCTCCGCCAGCGCCCCCCTGCGGTCCGGTTTGCCACAACGAGAAGATCACCGCCCTGCTGAACCGCGTGAAGCCCGAAATCCAGGGCACGAAGGAGAAGCTGAACGTGGTGAGGAGTCTGGAGGAAACGGGTCACATGCCGCTCGCCCCTTTGCACAACCAGACATGCTGACCTATCACCCTGCTTAGTGTTGGAGGGGACCCCAAGGGTCATCCAGCCGAACCCCCTGCAACGCAGGAATCTTTTTGCCTAACGTGGAACTCGAACCCACCACCCTGAGATTCAAAGTCTCGTGCTCTCTTCCCTCCTTCTCCCCCCAGATCTCGCTGTGGCTACAACTCCTGGTGCCGCGCATTGAGGACGGCAATAATTTTGGGGTTGCGGTCCAGGTGAGTTTGGGCCCACAGGTCTCCCTGAACACCTTTTCTCTCTGTGTGTGTGTTTGTTGACAGTGTTGAAACCAGAATAGACAGATCCCTGGAGGAGAAGATGGCCAGGGTACCAATAATACAATTATGATGCTTCTGAAGACCAGTTTCTGCAAACTGCAGGAGAGGAGAGCGTTCTTGTTTTTGGGTCCTACTTAAGGGTCTCACAGATCGGGAATCTGTTTGGCCACTGTGAGAACAGGATGTTCTCATGTTTGTGTGACTTTTCTGGGCCCAAATGGGATGTTACCGTATTTTTCGCTCCTAAAAAGTAAGAGGAAATGTCTCTGTGTCTTATGGAGCGAGTGCGTGGTCCCTGGAGCCGAATTGCCTAGGGGCTAAAGGCAGATTGTGCTTTTTCTTTAAAAAGAAAGAAAGAAAGAAATAGCTAAAGGCTAACAAGAGGGAAAGAGGAACCCGCTCAGCAGCTGATTGCAAGAGATCGGGGAGGGAGATAAGAGAGCTAGCTCCCTTCCCGGCCCCTTGCCTAGGCCTCAATTGTTGTCTGCAGAGGGAGACATGTGACTGGCTGATTAGATTATCTGTCTGGAAACTGCAGAAATGGGTCGGGTCCCTTTCCTAGAGAAGCTGCAGAACTGTTGAGTTGAACCCCATAAAAACAGGACTTTTTCCCTTTGCAAGGAAACTCAGCAACTTTGAGCTGATCCTAAAAAATGGAGCTTTCCCCCTTTGCAAAAAAGATGCACAACTCTGAGCTGACTTCCCCCAAAATGGGGCTTTTACCATTTGCAAAAAAACCTGCACAACTTTGAGCTGATCCTAAAAAAAATGGAGATTTTCCCCTTTGCAAAATAAGCTTCCTCAAATATTTAATTGGGGGGGGGGCAAAGGCACCTAGGCCTCTAGGAGTTGGCTGCTATGCCTAGGACAATTAAGAAAGCAAAATATTTTTTTTCTTGTTTTCCTCCTCTAAAAACTAGGTGCGTCCTATGGAGCGAAAAATACAGTATACGACCAGGTCTCAATTTTAGTACAGGCACACAGGTATATAGTTATGGAATGGGTTTTTTTGTGACAGACCTCAGCAGTGCCACCCCAAATGATTTAAGTTCCCTCTAAGCCAGAGGAGTGGAGGGATTTGGGGCCCTGGGGCTCTTTTTGACACACCTACTTCGTTGCTTGAGTAAGTCCAGGGAAAAAAAGTCCACCAGACTTAACATGGACACTGGTACCAGAGCCTCAATAAACCCAGATGCCAACTTTGCTGCCACATACACCCGGACAACACCATTACTGGCCCCAACAACATCAAACATACAATCTCAGGACTATTTTATTGCTCATCCTCTAACATTATGTATGCCATCAAATGCCAACAGTGCCCTTCAGCTCTCTATATTGGACAAACAGGCCAAACCCTACGCCAAGGGATAAATGGACATAAATCTGACATCAGGAATCACAAGACAGAGAAACCAGTAGGAGCACATTTCAATCTCCCAGGACATTCTATACAAATCTCAAAGTAGCTGTCTTATTACAAAAGAATTTCAGAAATAGACTGGAAAGAGAAGTTGCTGAATTGCAACTCATTACCAAACTTAAAGGGATGCGGGTGGTGCTGTGGTCTAAACCACAGAGCGTAGGGCTTGCCGATCGGAAGGTCGGCGGTTCGAATCCCCGCGATGGGGTGAGCTCCCGTTGCTCGGCCCCATCTCCTGTCCACCAAGCAGTTCGAAAGCATGTCAAAGTGTAAGTAGATAAATAGGTACCGCTCCGGCTGAAAGGTAAACGGCGTTTCTGTGCATTGCTCTGGTTCGCCAGAAGCAGCTTAGTCATGCTGGTCACATGACCCGGAAGCTGTAAAGCGAGATGAGCACCGCAACCCCAGAGTCGTCCGCGATTGGACCTAATGGTCAGGGGTCTCTTTACCTTTACCTTTTACCAAACTTAAAACCATGGTGAAACCTGGTCTGAATAGAGACATTGGATTCTTATCTCATTATACATGATAAAGCTATTTTTAGCCATCTCACCCCTTGCTTTTTCCTGTAAGACCAATTGCAATCGTTAACAGTTGTCAACAGGTTTACCACTCCTATCAGCCAATCACCCATTCCCACCCCCTTCTGAGTAATACCCCTCCCCACCCTCTCACTATATATAAGGGTCTGGTGACTTCTGTTTCAGTGTATCTGAAGAAGTGTGCCTGCACACGAAAGCTCATACCAGTGACAAACTTAGTTGGTCTCTTAAGGTGCTACAGGAAGGAATTTTTTATTTTGTTTCAACTACGTCAGACCAACACGGCTACCTACCTACATCCAGAAAAAGAGAGCGAGCGAAAGAGACCCTGCCGTCTTTCGGCTCTGCTTCCACCCACCACTGGCTCTGACTCTACCTGCTAGGGAGTACAGCCCCCAAATGATTTTCCTTCATAGGAAAGCAATGCTCCCATCTTCTGCACTATCAAGAAAGCTGGCATTTGGTGCACCACGTACCTCAAGAGATCAGTGGGAGAATCTGAAAGCGGTGGTGTGTGCCATTGAGCATGTGCAGAGTGCATTGCCATCCTCCTCGGTTAACTGCAGCTACACCCGGGATTAAGAAGAGCCGCTTTGCTAGCAGAGATGTCACATAGACATTCAGTCTGTTTTGGGCCCAGAAATTATTATTGTTCAGCCAATACTTCCTTGCCACGTTTCCTGGTCCGTTTTCCTTGGACTCTGTCATCGCATTGGAAACTTCCTGTGTTATAACCCTCATCTTTCTCTCCTCTTCCAGGAAAAAGTGTATGAACTGCTGACCTCGGCTCGGACAAAGCTGGAAACTTTCCAGACTCAGATTGCCAAGTGAGTCTGAATTCGGAGGCAGAGCACTTCCAACTTTCCCTTTTCCCTATATTTGGTTTAAAAGGAAAAAAATACTGAGGAAGAGGGAAATTTGGCGAATTTTCTCCAAAGAGCTCCTCACTTAATCCCCCACAACAACCCTGCGAGGTAGGTTAGGCTGAGAGGCTGTGACTGGCCCAAGTTCACCCCGTGAGCTTCATGGCTGAGTGGGGATTCGAACCCTGGTCTCCCAGGTCCACGTCAGACACTGTAACCCAGGCTTCCTCAACCTTGGCCCTCCGGATGTTTTTGGCCTACAACTCCCATGATCCCTAAATAGCAGGACCAGTGGTCAGGGATGGTGGGAATTGTAGTCTCAAAACATCTGGAGGGCCGAGGTTGAGGAAGCCTGCTCTAACCACTAGACCACACGGGCTGCTGGTGCTTGTCTGAAGTTTTAGACTACAAGTTCCATCAGCCTCGGCCGGTAGCCTAGGACAAGGAAGGCAAGAATACGACGTACCGTCATCCACACGGTCGCAAAATTCACAGCTGCGGAACATTCTTAACGCTTTTTTAAAATGCTTTTAAAACAAGGGTAGCCAATGTACTTCCTCTATGTTTCGGGCTAAAACTCCCCTCATCCTAGACCTGAGAGGGACTGATTTATTTCTTTATTATCAGATTGATTCCCCTAGCCTAGGAAGAAAGGTTGTGGCATTTGGGGTCTTTTTAAGTTTAAGGAAAATGCAAGTGAGAGATGGCTTGTAAAATTATGCAGGGGATACAAAAAGTAGATAGGGGGAAAGTAACCCCCCCCCCAAATATGGCTAGAACTCTTGGACAGCCAATCAAGCTGAATGTTGGAAGTTTTGGGGCAGATTAAAGAAAGGTGGCGCTGTGGATTAAACCACTGAGCCTAGGGCTTGCCGATCAGAAGGTCGGCGGTTCGAATCCCCGTGACGGGGTGAGCTCCTGTTGCTCGGTCCCTGCTCCTGCCAACCTAGCAGTTCGAAAGCATGAAGTGCAAGTAGATAAATAGGTACCGCTCTGGCGGGAAGGTAAACGGCGTTTCCGTGTGCTGCTGTGCTTCGCCAGAAGCGGCTTTGTCATGCTGGCCACATGACCTGGAAGCTGTACGCCAGCTCCCTCAGCCAGTAAAGCAAGATGAGCTCCGCAACCCCAGAGCATAGCTGTCAAGTTCTCCCTTTACCTTTAAAGAAATGACTTGTTCATGCAGGATGTACTGGTAGTTAAACTGCGGAACTCCCTCCCACAGGAGGCAATGATGGCCACCAAAATGGATGGCTTTAAAAGGGGTTTGGACAAATTCATGGATCCACCATGTTCTCATTAGGTTCTTATTGAACAGCATTTATATACTGCTCATAGCTGCCAAGTTTTCCCTTTTCTCGCGAGGAAGCCTATTCAGCATAAGGGAAAATCCCTTTAAAAAAGGGATAACTTGGCAGCTATGATACTGCTTGATTGTAGTAAAAACCTCTGAGCGGATTGTAAGAATTCATAAGATTATCAATTTAAAACCGGCCACACAGGTCAGCTAAAGAGCCTCGCTGGGGGAGCTTATTTTACTGCTAAGTAGAGTTGAGGCAAGTCAGTTCCCTCCTTCCCTCCTCTGTCTGACTCTCCAGAAGAAACTAATTCCTCTTCCATGCGGCTTAAACTCCCTGACCTGAGATCCAAAGATTGCACAGATCCCTCCCAGGTGAATCAAGTCCTCCGAGCAACGCCAGTCCTTAAGGAGATGCTTGTGAGGAGGAATCATAGAATCATAGAGTTGGAAGAGACCACAAGGGCCATCCAGTCCAACCCCCTGCCAAGCAGGAAACACCATCAAAGCATTCTTGACATATGCCTGTCAAGCCTCTGCTTAAAGACCTCCAAAGGAGGAGACTCCACCACACTCCTTGGTAGCAAATTCCACTGCCGAACAGCTCTTACTGTTTAGGTGGAATCTAATGTTTAGGTGGAATTTAGGAGAGGAGCCAGCTCTTTCCATCTCACACACAGGGCTTCACAAAGGGCTGAAATTCATCCCTTTGTTAGTTATTTTACGGCATTGTGTGTGTGTGTGTTGCGATGGGGCAAGCTTCACCTGGTGGATTTCTGCCTGCCTCCCTGGAAGATGCGGAAGCCGTGCTGGAAAACAAGGTGGCATCTTGGCTGCTCTTGCCGGGCCTAAAACGCTGGCCTTGTTTTGCAATATATAAAATGTTGCCTTCCTCTGATCTCTCGGACCTTTCCCATCACCTGATGTTCCTTTCAACTGGAGAGGCCAAGGACTGAACTGGGGGCCATCTGCCCTGTTCGTAGTTTGCGGTTTGTTAAGGCCGCTGGGAATTGTAGTACTCTGAAAGGTACACTATAGTTCCCAGGGGATTCTTGGTGCTGGTAGTTGGGGGGGGGGTGGAGTTTGTGATTTAAATGTAGAATGTATTGGATGCAGCTAATTGCTGTGGAGCTGAGCAGCTTCCTGGCAGCTGGGCAGAGAAAGCAAAGGTGAGCTATAAATGTGGGAGCGGCAGAGAGCTCGCACCGTGGACTTTGCATGGATGCCCTAAATTGGTTGGTTGTTAAGCAGGGGTGTGAGCGAGCACGAGCAAGCGAGAGAGCGCGTGGATGCAAACACGCCCGAAACTTGTTAACTCAAAATCCAGGTCACAGGGCTGCGGACAATCCATGCAATGCATAATTGAGGTTTTTCGTTTTTTAAGAGACCCGGGAAGCAACAGAAATCTTTTAGTGATCCCTAGTGTGCCGATTTGAAAAGTTTAATGGGAAGTTTCCACCGGATTGGTTTTTCCGCCGCCCTCGCCTACTTTCTCTCCTCCCCCAAGCCTTTTCACGGGTGCCACCCCCCTCTCTCACACACCTGGAGCTGTGCGCTGTCAACACCGCAGGTGTATAAACAGGTGTTCATACATCGTTTTTTGGGAAAAGGTGCTGCAACAGAAAATTGCACCAAGTTGGTGGTGGGGTTTTTCGGTCAGTCCATTTGTGTTTCTTGTCCGGGGGGGTGGGTTGTTTTGGGGTGGGTTTTTGGGGGGCATGTACCTGTTACTCTGAGTGCATATAATTTTTTCACACCCCAAAAATGTCCTTCTGATTCCTGTCGCCCCGCCATTCCTTGTTACCTTTAAAAAGAAAATGATGAATTTCCCTTGTGTACCTTTTCTTTGCAAATTCTCTTCGTTCCATCCGCCGATTCATCTTAGCAAATTGAAAAGCAGTGGTTTTGCTTTCTGGGTGCGAGGTCCCCCCCCCCCCCGTGATTTTCTGAGATTGATGGCATATGACCTAGAAAGACCCGGGGATCAGGACGGGGAGGACTTAAAGGAGACCTGAAAAGTGATCTGGGCTTCAGGGCAAGGAAGGTGACCTGCGAAATTTGACCTCTCTTGCAGTTGGTCAGTTCTGGGGTGGGGGTGCAGCTTTCCTACTGCACTCATAAGGCAGTAAATTGAAATTACTTCCGCGGGGTGAATCGAAAGCCACTGTTAACAGCCTCTCTGATCGAACGAAAGGGGGATGACTCCTTCAGCATCATTGGAGCAAAAAAATAACCAAACCAACCAGCCCATCTTGTGTGGGATTGCTGGAAACTGCAGCAACCGTAGTCCACAGCAAGTAGGGGGGGGGGGCTGATAAGGTTTTGGGCCGCTGGCCAGATCCAGTTCTCTCCTGAGACACCACTGCAAGCAACAGGTGTGGAGGATGACATGGGTCAAGGGGGCGTGTTTGGGTCTCTCCTCTGCTGCAGACACCACCCCCAAACTCCCCAGAGTGTTCAGGAGGTGATCTGAGTGCAGGGCCGCAAACGCAGTCTCAACCAGGGCCGAATAAGAGTGTTTGCTTCCTGCCTTTGCAACAGCCTGCTGAATAGCTAAAGGTCATAGAATCACAGAATGGTAGAGAGGGAAGGGGGACCCCCGGGGGTCATCTAGTCCAACCC
Source organism: Zootoca vivipara (assembly GCF_963506605.1). Taxonomy (NCBI): domain Eukaryota; kingdom Metazoa; phylum Chordata; class Lepidosauria; order Squamata; family Lacertidae; genus Zootoca; species Zootoca vivipara. The sequence continues at coordinate 48,784,387 of NC_083288.1, forward strand.
CCCGTGATGCAGGGATCTCAACTAAAGCATCCAGGAGAGGTGACCATCCAAACTCTGCTTAAAAGCCTCCAAGGAAGGAGAATCCATCTCCTTCCAAAGGAGACCATTCCACTCTTGGAACGGCTCTTACTGTCAGAAAGTTCTTCCAGATCATAGAATCATAGAGTTGGAAGAGACCACAAGGGCCATCCAGTCCAACCCCCTGCCAAGCAGGAAACACCATCAAAGCATTCTTGACATATGCCTGTCAAGCCTCTGCTTAAAGACCTCCAAAGAAGGAGACTCCACCACACTCCTTGGTGGCAAATTCCACTGCCGAACAGCTCTTACTGTCAGGAAGTTCTTCCTAATGTTTAGGTGGAATTATCTTTCTTGAAGTTTGAATCCATTGCTTCGTGTCCGCTTCTCTGGAGCAGCAGAAAACAATCTTTCTCCCTCCTCTATATGACATCCTTTCATATATTTTAACATGGCTATCATATCACCCCTTAACATTCTCTTCTCCAGGCTAAACATACCCAGCTCCCTAAGCCGTTCCTCATAAGGCATCGTTTCCAGGCCTTTGACCATTTTGGTTACCCTCTTCTGGACACGTTCCAGCTTGTCGGTATCCTTCTTGAACTGTGGTGCCCAGAACTGGACACAGTGTTTAGTCTGGACACAGATGTTTAGAACTGGACACAGATGTTTAGTCTGAGTCTCCTTTCTTGTACAGTGGTACCTCTGGTTACGAACTTAATTTGTTTTGGAGGTCCGTTCTTAACCTGAAACCGTTCTTAACCTGAGGTACCACTTTAGCTAGTGGGGCCTCCCGCTGCCGCCGCGCCCCGATTTCTGTGCTCATCCTGGGGCAAAGTTCTTAACCCGAGGCACTACTTCTGGGTTAGCGGAGTCTGTAACCCGAAGTGTTTGTAACCCGAGGTACCACTGTAACTTGAAGCCATTGCTTTGGGGGCCTAGCCTCAAAAGAGGAGACCTTCTGTATCGACTCACTTCTGCTCTGTCTCCTTCCTGTTCCCCAGGTATTACTCTGAACGGGGCGACGCAGTGTCAAAGGCAGCCAAAAGTCCACACGTGGTAAGTTCCTTCCTGCTTCAGTCATGTGGCAGGAACAGCCCAAAGGTTACAGGTGAAACTCGGAAAATCAGAATATCGTCGAAAAGTGGATTTATTTCAGTAACGCAACTTAAAAGGTGAAACCAATATATGAGATAGATGCGTGACATGGAAAGCAAGATACGTCAAGCCTTTATTTGTTGTGATTGTAATTATTTGTCGTTAGGCGGGTCAATCATAAATGGAATGTAATTAATGAAATGTAATAGCGAGGTTTAAGAAGGATACTGACAAGCTGGAATGTATCCAGAAGAGGGCAACCAAAATGGTCAAAGGCCTGGAAACGATGCCTTATGAGGAACGGCTTAGGGAGCTGGGTATGTTTAGCCTGGAGAAGAGAAGGTTAAGGGGTGATATGATAGCCATGTTCAAATATATAAAAGGATGTCATATAGAGGAGGGTGAAAGGTTGTTTTCTGCTGCTCCAGAGAAGCGGACACGGAGCAATGGATTCAAACTACAAGAAAGAAGATTCCACCTGAACATTAGGAAGAACTTCCTGACAGTAAGAGCTGTTCAACAGTGGAATTTGCTGCCAAGGAGTGTGGTGGAGTCTCCTTCTTTGGAGGTCTTTAAGCAGAGGCTTGACAGGCATATGTCAAGAATGCTTTGATGGCGTTTCCTGCTTGGCAGGGGGTTGGACTGGATGGCCCTTGTGGTCTCTTCCAACTCTATGATTCTATGATTCTATTTTAACGGTTTGCTTTATTAGTGTGGAATTTCCAAAAGAAAGCATTTGTAAAAAAATCAAATAAATAAACAAACAATAAGTTGCATTACTGAAATAAATGCAGTTTTCGACGATATTCTAATTTTCCCGAGTTTCACCTGTCTGTAACATAGGAGGAGGCCGTTGGGATCTGGCCGGTGCCCCATCTAGTTCAGCCTCGTGTCCTCACAGTGGCCTGTGGGGAGACCCTAGGGCAGGACCTGATCACGAGAGCACCCTCCCTCCCTTGCTACTGGTATTCGGGAGCGTTCTTTGAATCTCTCACGTTGACTTTCCCGCCTCCCTCCTCTGTCGCTCGCAGGGCGACTACCGCCAACTCGTGCATGAAATCGACGAGGCGGAGTATGCCGAAATCCGATACATGATCAACGAGCTTAGGAACATCTACGTGAGTGATCGCGCTGCGGGGCTAAGGGGGGCAAATCTGCGTTGCTGCTCGCCTTTTTGCCATTCGGATCCAAGGAATGAGCAGAGCACTGATGCGCAGGAAGGAACATGAATGTGCAACGCTCGATTTATTGCGTTGTACAGGCTGACTCACGATAGGCGAGTAGGCACCAGCTAGCCTGCTCTCCACGCAACCTGTCTCCATCTCGAAAAGTCTGGGCAAGCCCGCCACAGTGGTTTAGCTTCAGCACAAATAGTTCCAGCACCCTTCTTGTGCTCATCTTCCATGGACCCTACCACAAATGACGTTTCTTTAAAAAGACAGGCACATCCTGTGACTCTGAGTTCCAGAGGTTAACGACACCTCCGATGAAGTAGTGCTCCTGTTTGCTCCACGTTTTGCAGTGGCCGACTTTTGAGTTATGGTATTTTGAGTCTAGCCATTTATTTACAAACACAGAATTGCATTTCTCAGCTCTGTCTGCAATACTGTGGACCCTCTGGATACCTAGCGCCTCTGCCTACGGACTTTTCGGGTTGCGGACAGACCCCCGGAACGAATTTAATTCGTATCCAGAGGGCCCACTGTATAGCAAATTCCTGTTGCACCTGTTTTCCTGGATCCAGGGAATGTGCTAGTGGGGAGGGAGTTTTTGGGTGGGTGTGCTCAAATGTACCTTCTCCTCAGCTTCATGTACCTGCTCCTTAGTTTTATGCACCTCATGCGGCTGAGGTAGGCTGTTTGCCCCCCACCCACAAATACTACGTTTCAAAATATCTCTCTTCCTTCGCCCTTCCTAGGCTGTGGTCTACGACATCACCCTGAAGAACTTTGAGAAGATTAAGAAGCCTCGCGATGACAACAAAGGAATGATCTACTAAGCCAACTCAACAGGATCAGGCTGGAAGAAGAAGAAAAAACTCCTTTCACCTAGAACAGCCTTGATTTCACATAACCTGTTCTGGGTTTGTTTGGAGTGTGTGTGTTTTTTTAAAAAAAAATGCTGCAAATGATATCCAGTTAACTGGAACTTCCTGCCAACCAGCTTCATTCACTTTCGAAATAAAGAGGTTTTTAAATTTGACAATTGTTTTTTTTTAATTTATTATGTTATGAAACTAAATAAATGCAGCAACAACTTTTGATCTCCTACAAGTGCAGGATCTCTCAAAGGGGGGGGGATAAATTCAGATCTGTATCTAGAAGCAACATGTTTCCGAAATTATCAATTGGACAAAAAAAGAAGGTTTGAGTCCCCCCCCCTTTTTTTTTTTTGCACAACCGTAAATAGTTTTGGCCAGGTCCTTTTCTGCAGGAATTTCAAAAATCCCACCAGCTGCAAATCCAGTTTCTTTACGGCCATCTCGGAAACAGTCTGAGATTAGCCTCCGACGGCCCTTCTCTTAACTAATGCGGATGAGCTATGATTCCTTCACGCACTGCCATTGGCCACTGATACCAACTGGGCAATTTTTGTGTTCAGCTGCTGATTGGTCCAGTCCTCTCTGATGTCATCCAGGTGGGCATCAAAATCCACCAGCTGGGAGTAAGCTTTGTCTTCTAGGAGGGTCTTGCAGATGTGACGAGAGGATTCCCAGTCGCTCCACATGACCCTAGAAACCAGCAGAAGGAGGGCATTAAAAACCTGTAGGGCTCGATAGAGACAATTCTCACTCACTGACACTTCGGGAAAAGAGCTGAGGAGAGCCAGTGTCTCTGCACAGAGAGAGTTGGGGAGATCCTGCCCCACCTCTGCCAACGATTCCTCCTCTGGACTTGGGCATGTCGCTGTCCCTGCAAGCTCATTCCCAAACCGTAAGATGGAAATAATTTTTGGGAGGGCAAATGAAACTGAAATGGTGACGAGGTTTTTGCAGATAAGAGAAATTACAGACAGCGGTGAACTCACAGGTTCTTGTCTTTGGGGATCCATTGCCGATCCTTCTGCTCCAGAACGATCACCGGAGGGACCCGGGGGTTTATCGTGAACTTGCGGTTATCCAACTGGGGGAAGTAAGCAGATGCCGAATGCAATCAGGTTTCTGTAGTTCTGGGGAGAGACATCCCTGCCTTGTCTTTAAGTAAAAGCTAGGTGGTAAGAAGCAGGATGTGAAAGGAGTGCTGGATACGGATGGGAAAGTAGAAATTTTGCACAATGGCATCTGGTTGGGGGGGGCACACAGATTGCCCACCTCTGCCCTACATAGTCCAGACCCAGTTGTCCCCCAACCCAGCTCTCACCATGATAAGAACGGCGCCCTCATATAGTTCAGCAATGCGTCCGGCAGTCTTTTGTGCAAGGAAAGAAGCGCTGCAGGGGAACAGAGAAAGGAGGAAAAGAACAGGTTAAAGAGGGAGGGATGCCCTAACCAGTACATTTCCGAGCACAATTCAAAGTGTTGGCGCTGACCTTTAAAGCCCTAAATGGCCTCGGCCCAGTATACCTGAAGGAGCGTCTCTACCCCCATCGTTCTGCCCGGACACTGAGGTCCAGTGCCAAGGGCCTTCTGGCGGTTCCCTCCCTGCGAGAAGTGAGGTTACAGGGAACCAGGCAAAGGGCCTTCTTGGTAGTGGGCGCCCGCCCTGTGGAACGCCCTCCCATCAGATGTCAAGGAAACAAACTACCTGACTTTTAGAAGACATCTGAAGGCAGCCCTGTTTAGGGAAACTTTTAATGTTTGATGTTTTATCGTGTTTTTAATATCCTGAAAGCCACCCAGAGTGGTTGGGGAGGCCAGGCCAGATGGGCAGGGTATAACTAACTAACTAACCAACCAACCAACCAACCAAACTCTGCTCCCCAGTGTTTCCTGCTTGGCAGGGGGTTGGACTGGATGGCCCTTGTGGTCTCTTCCAACTCTATGATTCTATGATTTACCTCTTATCGTCCATCCCAGAGTTGGCTTGGTAATAGCCAGCAAGGAGCAAATCCAGCTCCGAACTCCAGATGTCAACCTGCAAAAGACATATAAATTCATAGGAACATGGGAAGCTGCCTTATACGGAATCAAACCATTGGGGTCCACCTAGCTCAATATTGTCTACAACAGGGGTTCCCAACAAAATTTTCTCGAGGACCCCTCATCGAGCCGCTATTGTGACAAGGACCCCCATTAATTACTAATCCTAAAATTAAAAAGTGAGAGCCAAATTAAGAGTCTTTTTATATTTTATATTTATACATTTTTTACAGTTCTTCCACTTCATCTGTAGGCCTTTGTCGTTTTAACGAACCACTTTTTAACCAACGGTCCATTTTTAACTACGCGAACTGTAGCTTCCGCAAAAAACAATGCTGTGTTTACAAACACTACTGTTTTGCAAAGAGGCAGCGCGCGCCAGGGAGGAGGGAGGGGAATGGAGAAGACAGGGTACCTGCGCAGTAGCGCACAAATGAAGCTGGCGCGCGCAAAGCATCTTGGGGAGGTGAGCGTTTAGAATGCGCGCGCTGCCTCTTTGCAAAACAGTAGTGTTTGTAAAGTGCCACCTAACAGCATACAGCAGAACTACTGCCTCTATCTAATTCTAGTTTTGCGCTACTCTGCTCATGCAGGAAGCAGCCAAAACAAAAAAATCTGTTATCATATGAAATATATTTAATTTTTTTTTATTCTAATAGCATCTTGTGGACCCCTCTGGCATAGCTCGCGGACCCCTGGGGGTCCGCGGACCACCTGTTGGGAACCACTGGTCTACAATGACTGGCAGCAGCTCTCCAGAGTTTCAGGCAGGGGGCGCTCTCAGCCCTTCCTGGATATTTTGGAGACTGAACCTGGAACCTTTTGCATGCATAGCAGAGGCTCCACCACTGAGCTATGGCAGTGTCCAGTCACTTGTAGTCAAGCATAAAGCCATGGGAATTAATGGACCTAAGGTAATTGTGTCCTTTAGTTTCAATGGATCTGTTCCAAGAATGAGTAGCACTCTGGTGCTTTGCTTTTAATTAGCTAACATCGCATATTGCACCATTCTAGAAAGGTATAAATTGGAACCTGGGGAAAAAGGGGGTCATGTCTCCTATAAGTGCAAGGCACCTTTTGCTTCTAAGAATAAACAGTTGCTTTTGTCTCTTGCAACCCACTTTGATTCTCTTTTTTTCCATCTGAGCTAGGACTAGTCCTCATTGCACACCTGAGATGCAATCGCTTAAAAAAAATTCAGCTCAAGACCCACTTGTGCCATAGAAAATCCCCATTTAAATGAAGCTTTTAATATTGCTTTAATATAGCTTTAGTCATCTGCATTCTATTGCAATGGGGCATTTCAGACTAAAAAGCAAGATGGAAAGGGAAAAAAAGAAGCCAGTTCTGTGACCTTACATAATCCCCATCAGTTAATGATTTTTTTTTGGGGGGGAAGATATTTAGTGTGAGGTTACACTGGGGGGGGGGGAGAGAGAGACCCATGGCCTTCTAGTGTTGCTAGGCTCAACACCCGCCAGTCCCAGCCAGCATGGCTTCTGATCAGGAACGAGGGGAGTTGTAGCCCAGAAAATCTGGACAAACAGAAGTTCCTGACCCATGGGTTGCCCAACTGGTTCATTCCTTGGTTAAAGTGGCCTTCTGGTCCCCCCTTCTGCTATCTGCATCCCTCCAAGGGCATACCTGGTTCAAAGCCACCTCCAGCATGACTGTGAGCGACAGGTGGCTGTGGAAGAGGGGGATGCAGTCTGTAATGCAGAGGCATTCTGGCTGGCTGGCTGTTGCCTGGCGCCTCTGAGCCAAAAGCAGCCCGTTCACAGCGGCGTGGGGGTAGCGGGCAGCATGGAGACACATCTTGGCATACGCCCGGGCAGAGATCTCCACTTCACCCATCCTGCCGAGCAAAGGAGCAGTCAGTTCTGCATCCTGAAATACAGGTGCTCCCTAATACACCACTATCCCAGAAACTGGTTAACCCCATCTTTTTCTCCATTCATTGCCTTCTCCCACAATATCCGAGGATCTCATCTGCCCTTTCCTCAGCTTCACAACAGCTCCCTGATACCCGAAACATCCAGAGCCTGCCCTCCCCAATCATCTCCCATCCACACATCCTGATGCCCTCCCAAACCCTGATATTTCTTCCATGCAGAGGGCAGGGAACTGGACCTTTCAGAAAAGCCTAGTGGAAGTTCTGGCAAATGCAACATGTCACACACAAGTGCTAGAGGAAAGTGGGAAGCTGGGGAGGGCAAGCTCCCTCTGCCACAAAATGATGTCAACCTGGTGCAGAGAGACCTGATAATTGGCTATGTTGGCTGGGGTTGATGGGGAGCCACAGCAACACCTGGGGGCCACAAAGTCTCTCCACCTGGGCCCCCCTGCAATCTCTGACTTAAAAGGCATCCTGATGCAAGTGAGAACCAGAGTCTTGTAAGGGTTACAGCAGTGTTTCTCAAACTTGGGTCCCCAGCTGCTGTTGTACTACTACAACTCTCATCGTCCCCGAGCACTGGTCCTGCTAGCCAAGGATGATGTAGTCCAACAACAGCTGGGGACCCAAGCTTGAGAGTGTCAGACTGGGACCTAGAGCATAGCTTTCCAAACTGCGTGTCGCGACACGTCAGCGTATCAGCTGCAGTGTGTAGGTGTGTTGCGCAAACGCAACACACCTACACATCATGCTCCTCCCGGGGCTGGAAAGGGGTTAGTTGAACCTGGTAAAACTGGAGCGCTGTTTCGCGAAATGATGTGCGTCTAAAAAGTGTGTCGCCAACATGAAAAGTTTGGAAAGCTCTGATCTAGAAACTCAGCTATGGAACTCGCTGGAGGCCAGTCCTTGCCTCTCAGCCTAGCCTGCCACGCAGGGTTGTTGTGGAGATTAAATTGGGGGGGGGGGAGAATCATATACGCCACATTGAGCCCCTTGGAGTAAAAGTGGGGTATAAATCGGAATAATAATGATGATAACTGAGCCTGCTCTCTCTGCCCCAGCCTCCAAAGCTGTGTTTCCGGGGGCCCGTGGCCTGACCCTGCCCTGCTCCCCTCAGCAGCCCCATAACCCCCAGGCCCACTTCCACGAGCGCCCTCAGCCCCCGCGCAGGTTCCCTCCAGTCCTGACCCCTGAGCGCCCCTTCCCCAGGGCTGTCCGTCATGCTGCCAAGAGGCTTAGAGGAGTGAAATGTGGGGAGGAAGGCGACCCCTGGGAGGGGAACCCCTGCGCCCCCCACCAGCCACGCCAGCCCCTCTTCACCCACCTTTCCATGCCTGCCCAGGCGGTTGCTGCTCAAAGACCCCCTCCTACAACACCCTGTCCATTCCAAGCTCCCCCATTGGCAACGCCCGCGGCCAATCACGGCGCGCTCTTCGCCTACGTCCACTTTTACGCTTCCGATTGGTCGCCGCCCTCCGGTGAGTGCGGTCCCATTGGCCGGACCTTTTCCTGAATTGAGGGAGGGGGGAAAGCCACACAACTAAACTCCTCCCACTCAGCGCCTTGTGAAATCAGCCGGCTTCCTTTCCCCACAGTAGCCTTATAAGCCGCTTCCGGTCTCGTGTTGAACTAGGCCACTCCCGCCTCTCAATGCAGAGGGGCTGCCAACCACAGAGTTGTCACGGTTTCTAGAGCGTCGCCACTCCTTGCCCATAATAAAGAATCATGCCCAATGGCGGCTTTTAGCGTTTACCGGAAGCTCGGCTTGTGCCTCTCTAGCCTTTTGCCGGCGTCATTTTTCTCCCTTTCCCAGGACCATAAAATAATATGCTAGAGTGGTTCCTGCACTCCCCAAACCCGGAAGTTAGACGTAAAGTAGTATTCTCTCAGGGACCCAGGTGGCGCTGTGGTTAAATCACTGAGCCTAGGGCTTGCTGATCAGAAGGTCGGCGGTTCGAATCCCTGTGACGGGGTGAGCTCCCGTTGCTTGGTCCCAGCTCCTGCCAACCTAGCAGTTCGAAAGCACGTCAAAATGCAAGTAGATAAATAGGAACCGCTACAGCGGGAAGGTAAACGGCGTTTCCATGTGCTGCTCTGGTTTACCAGAAGCGGCTTTGTCATGCTGGCCACATGACCTGGAAGCTATACGCCGGCTCCCTCGGCCAATAATGCGAGATGAGCGCGCAACCCCAGAGTCGGTCACGACTGGACCTAATGGTCAGGGGTCCCTTTACCTTTACCTTAGTATTCTCTCATAAGCATGAAATATATTATAGGGGGTCACATACAAAGCTGCCCCCCATCCCCATAGAGAGCCTATGTTTTTAATAGTAAAGGTAAAGGTAAAGGGACCCCTGACCATTAGGTCCAGTCGTGACCGACTCTGGGGTTGCGCGCTCATCTCGCATTATTGGCCGAGGGAGCCGGCGTATAGCTTCCAGGTCATGAGGCCAGCATGACAAACCCGCTTCTGGCAAACCAGAGCAGCACATGGAAACGCCGTTTACCTTCCCGCTGTAGCGGTTCCTATTTATCTACTTGCATTTTGACGTGCTTTCGAACTGCTAGGTTGGCAGGAGCTGGGACCAAGCAACGGGAGCTCACCCCGTCACAGGGATTTGAACCGCCGGCCTTCTGATCAGTAAGCCCTAGGCTCAGTGGTTTAACCACAGCGCCACCTGGGTCGCTTTACCTTCCCGCTGTAGCGGTTCCTATTTATCTACTTGCATTTTGACGTGCTTTTGAACTGCTAGGTTGGCAGGAGCTGGGACCAAGCAACGGGAGCTCACCCCGTCACAGGGATTCGAACCGCTGACCTTCTGATCAGCAAGCCCTAGGCTCAGTGGTTTAACCACAGCGCCACCTGGGTCCCTCGTTTTTAATAGTACACAGGTAGAAATTCAACGGATGCTGCTTTCCAATCAGTACCACCTAGGAAAAGCTGCACCTGTTGAGTTTCAAGCAGCTCCTAGCCAAATACTGATCCATTATGTTCAGGTGTAACAAGAAAGGGAACCAGTGTGGCATTGTGTCAGGGGCGCCTGGGTTCAAGGACTTTGTTAGCCCAAAAATGGAAAACTCAGGATTTACCAACAATTGAAGAGTGGCAGACAAAAATGATAGACTATGCGGAATTAGCGAGACTGACTAGCAGGATCCGGAATCAGGGAGAAACAAGGTTCCAAAGAGACTGGAGTAAATTTGTGGATTACATGGAAAAGAACTGTAGAAGTTTAAAGACACTTGCAGGACTGAAATAAATCCTACGAATTGATTTTAAATGGGTGGAATAAAGGAACTGCGAGATAAGAACTGAATAGAAAACCAAATGAGGGGAGGGAGGGAAGTCGAGCTCGGCAGAGCATTGAGAATGAGAAATTTGGAAAGAATTGCTAAAAAGATTGTTGTATGTGTTGTATTTGTTTTTTAGTGTTTGTTTGTTTGTTTGTTTTGTTTATTGTTTTATATGTGCTTTAATTGGAAAATTTAATAAAATGCTTATAAAAAAAAAGGAGCGCCTGGGTTCAAATCCCCATGTAGCCATGAACCTTACTAGGTGATCTTGGGCAGGAAACATTTAGGGAATGTTTAGACATCCCATCAAAAGAGGAACACCCAGTAGCTGCTTTAAAGTGAATAAAATTAAATTGGGAGTTCAGATTGTGCTGGTGGCTCAAAGGGCCACAATAAACGTGATAATGTGTACCCCTGGAAATCCTTGAGTGGGCTTGTACAAGAAGATCAAGGATTGGTCACTCAGTTACTGTTTTGCCTTTGACTCAGTTCCAGGATCAAATTGCGAAGAAGCTGGTTTTCATTCCCCAGGCCCATTCGGCCCAAGTCCCAAAGTAGAAGACACAGACGGAAAATTAAACAAGGCATGTTTTTATTATTATTATTATTATTATTATTAGACAAAGTACTCCTTTCCAAAGTACCACAAGCTATCAAACGGCAGAAAACAGCCATCAGGCACAGAAATTCGGAGAACAAAAAATGAAAAATCTTGTTTTAAGCCTCCGTTATGGATTTCCTAGATGAGTGTGATGATCTTAACAGAGGCTGGAGCAGGCTAAATTAATCTGATTACAAAGCGAGAATTTAGTGCTCTCCAGACATTGTGGACTACAACTCCCATCAGTCTCAGCCAAGCATGTTGGCAGTGGCTGATGGGAGTTGTAGTCCACGATATCTGGAGGGAAACCAGGTTGGGGGTGGTTGTGCTAAAGTGAGAGGGTTCACAGTGGTTCCAGATTCAAGCAATTAAAAAAACAACAACATAGCTAGTGAAAATTTAAGACCTGGATTTCTCCAGCTCTTATTATGTTCCATTTCACAGAACTTTTGTAAGAAAGAAAAGGCCACACATTGAGGCATTATTCATAATCAGCCACAGACATTTGAGAATCCACTTTTAAACTCCCTTCCCAAAAACAAAAAATCTTTTTACCCCTATATTGCTCTGCTCTCCCCATGACAGTGAAACCCCCAAAGGAAAATAGAAGCTGGCAGAAGTGGTTGTCAGAGATTCCAGAATCAGTACATGGATGGCTTCTCTTCACCTTTGGGGTTGGTCAATTTCTCCAGGTTTTTGCTCAAGATGTGGTAGAGCTCAGCCTGCAGGGGATGGCAGAACACTTGTTAAGTGCTAAGAGATTTTTCTCAGTTGCGCTCCACTATTTCCCTCTCTTTCGACTGCTGTACTAACCCGTCACCTCCCTCTAGCATACTCACATAAAACCCACGGATATCGAGCAGCATTGTCTGGATTTCCCTGTACACGGCCTCATCCCGCTCATGAACGAGACACCGGTAATCCATCTGCAGGGGGATAAGGTGCGCAAGTCAGATCACAACCAGGGACACCATTTCAAGGATGTTAAAAAGCCCCCCGAGTTTCTCCTGGCCAAGGTCGACGTCTTGAGCTTGAACCCTTTCGAGGCCGGGGAAAGTCTAAAGGAAGGCTCAAATCCCATCACTCACTCTTATAACATAGCTCAGCTGTGTTATAAGAATTCTAAGGTCTCAAATATAAATTAAATGTTCATAAATGTACAAGGCAAACACATATATAAGTATATAAACCACGTGTCTGAAATAGTACAGGAGAGCAATCCTGAAGCCATTTTGACTCTCCCAAATTGACCTCAAATACTTTTCTGCATGGAGGAAGGAAATGGGACAGCCTCCCCATTGTCTTTTGCTCACAAATCCTGTCCTAAGGGCATATTTGTGTATGAATAGGGTGAGCCCATGACCTGGATTCAGGAACTAAAGTATTAACTATCACAAAAGAATGGTCAGACTAGTGCCCAGGTAATGCAACCAGTGACCATTATCAGGTATCCTGGCAGACAGGACTTCTGCTGTAGACTGCCTCCTTCTGTGATGCATGTATGAGGTTTTAGGGGGGTGGTCTTGGGCTACAGGGTGGGCAATTTCAAAACTTTATCTCGGGTATCTCGGTGGTATCTCGGGTTACAGGCGCTTCAGGTTACAGACGCTTCAGGTTACAGACTCTGCTAACCCAGAAATAGTACCTTGGGTTTAGAACTTTGATTCAGGATGAGAACAGAAATCACGGCGGCGGCAGCAGCGGGAGGCCCCATTAGCTAAAGTGGTACCTCAGGTTAAGAACAGTTTCAGGTTAAGAACGGACCTCCAGAACAAATTAAGTTCTTCGATGTATCACTGTATAAGGGCTTGCACACCATTGTTCAAGGTTCTCCTCCCTCCTGCTTGTGGTGAGTGGGGACCCTGTTGCAACAGAGTCATTCATGCTCAGAAACTACAATGTGTGAAGCTGCGATAAGCTGAGTTGTTTACAACAGGTACAAGGTCACTCTGAAGAATGCTTTCTACACATGACAGAGAGAGATGTTTAGTCTCAACTCTGCTATCACAGTGTGAAGATGTAAAGAGATTGTTTAGGCAGCTTTCAGGGTCAGGCCCAGAGCGTTAAGATTAAACCGAACCTCCATCAGGGAGGTTGTACTAGAATGTTTCCTGCGATTGATTTCTATACTCCATGCAAGACTTGGGACTCCTAAACGCTTGGAAGCTGTGTGTTACTCTGCTAAAAAAAAGGGGGGGGGCCTGATACTTGGACCCAAAGAAAGGAGTTTTGGTTGCCTAAAAAATCCCAACAGGTTAGAGCGTGGTGCTGATAATGCCAAGTGTCATGGTTTATTGTGACTACTCTTGAGTAACGGCCGTCCACATGCTTGTCTTTCAGACGTTTTTATTGGTGCACATTATTTACAGTGTAACGGATTGCTCACTTCATGTCTACCCGCTCGAGTCAGTTTCCTGCACTAATTCCTTCCGCGTTCGCGACCAGCATAAAAGCCTCGGAACTGAGAAGCGCCTCCCTTTCCTTCTCTTTCTCAATTCCGGCGTCGGAGGGACGGGTCTTCTATCTGGCCTATTCCTGTCCACTCTTTCCGCCTCCCTCTCTTCCTGCCTATGGAGCACTCCCTCTCTGTTTCCTGACTCACCCCTTCAGACCCCTCGCTCTCATGACTGCTTGGAGACGGGCTGCTTCTGATGGGGGGGGGGTTCCTCTATAATCCCTCCCCCTCACACCAAGGTTGCAGGTTTAATACCCATATGGGACAGATGCATATTCCTGCATTGCAGGGTTGAGCTAAATGATCCTCAGGATCCCTTCCAACTCTACAATTCTTTAACTCGATGACACTCCTCAACCGATCCCCCAAAGTCAGAGTGGAAGGACTTCTGTTTTTCTATTACTCACCACATGGGTATCCTTGGAGGCCTTGGCGACGGCATCCCCACGCTCTAAAAAATACCTGGAATGAAGAATGTTGCCAATGGTCAGAATGCGTGCTACCTGCTCTACTGCTAGGCTGTCACCCAGAACAGACTGGGTGGCCGCTCCAGGTTTTGTGCGACTCCAGCACCCATCAGATAAAGCCAACACAGACCGGGAAGGATATGAAACAAATGAAGCTTTAAGCTTCAGGGCCCCTGACCCTGGAGGGGTCATTGAAGCAAACTTGGTATGCATCGCTTTAAAATTTGGGGTTTAGTACAACTCAAACAGATTTTTTGTTGTATATATGTCAAAAAACCCAAAATTTGAGAGTCACCAGCACAGATGTTGCAAAGGCCGAGTGTTGCAGTAAGTGTTGCAGTAAGTGTTGCTCTGGTCAGACCTCACCTGGAGTACTGTGTCCAGTTCTGGGCACCACAGTTCAAGAAGGATACTGACAAGCTGGAACGTGTCCAGAAGAGGGCAACCAAAATGGTCAAAGGCCTGGAAACGATGCCTTATGAGGAATGGCTTAGAGAGCTGGGTATGTTTAGCCTGGAGAAGAGAAGGTTAAGGGGTGATATGATAGCCATGTTCAAATATATAAAAGGATGTCATATAGAGGAGGGAGAAAGGTTGTTTTCTGCCGCTCCAGAGAAGCGGACACGGAGCAATGGATTCAAATTTCAAGAAAGAAGATTCCACCTAAACATTAGGAAGAACTTCCTGACAATAAGAGCTGTTTGGCAGTGGAATTTGCTGCCAAGGAGTGTGGTGGAGTCTCCTCTCCTCCTTTGGAGGTCTTTAAGCAGAGGCTTGACAGGCATATGTCAAGAATGCTTTGATGGTGTTTCCTGCTTGGCAGGGGGTTGGACTGGATGGCCCTAGTGGTCTCTTCCAACTCTAAGTTGATTCTAAGTTGACTTGCTCTGCCTAATGTAATTCTTTCCTCTTTTCAACAGAGGTCAAGACCGCTTTGAGGAACGACGGGTTCACGAAAGTACTTAAGCAGATACCAAGAAACCCCACACTCACAGAAGATTGGTGGTAATTTGCCATGGAGCAACCCCATTGAAGAAGAGAGCAGGGGTTAACCGGACCTTGTTACTGGTTGTGAAGGGGACCCCGTAACAGTTCAAGCTTCAGGGGCCCCCCAAATGAAGGATCACCATTGGCACAGACAGTGGCTAGGAATGATGGGAGTTGTAGTCCAAGCAACATAGAGCCTGAGAATGGTACACCATGAGGCCGGAATATTGCATTGTGCTCTATGAGACTCCCAAGACTAAGGTTAAAAAGAAATAAAATAAAATAAAATAAAATAGGGAGAACACAGCCGAGGGGAGGGGAAAGAGACTTTCTGCTGGCCATCAAGCAATGGCTTTTTCCACCTGCCTTGGCCCCCTCCCCCCCCCCCCCACCATAGGGAACAGCAGAAGCAGGTGGGAAGAGATAATTTTTCAGGGATATTTTAAAAAATAATTTTACAAGTTCTGTGCCTTTGCTTCTCAATTTGCACTGTGTTATTTTACGCACTGCAACTTGCTGCTATTTTTACTGACCGTAGTTTAGAAATTATATATTGTAACTGTTAAAGCGTGGATGTCTGTTTAATTGTCATTTGCCGATATTTAATTGTATTGTGCACCGTTATATTCTAACGGATTATTGAATATTACTTCATTTGAGGCAAGTTGATTATTTACATTTTAATTGCAACATTTGTCGTTTCTTCAGCTTGCAAACCGCCTTGCACCTAGTAATACAGACCAGCAGCATAGAAACTAGAAGTGAAATGAAACAAAACGTGCTCTGGAACGTAGTGCTAATACGCAGAACGGTCCCCAGGGCAAATTACCCAGAATACCCTGTGGTTACCCTCCCATCCTTTCCTCTTACTTAGCAATAGTGGTCTGGAAAGCCTCCGCCTTGGTCTTCAGGGCTGTGATCCGTTCGAGAACCTTCTCCTGTCAAGAGGAAAGAAACATGACGAGTTTTGCTTTTGGGGTGGCGAGGGGCGGGCTGTGGATCGGCGCCAGGCGAGGGGCGGATTCTCCGAGCGCCTCGCTTCCTCTTACCTGAACCGCTACGCCAAAATCGTTGCCGTCCTCGATTTTGGGAATCATGTATTGAATCCAGGTTGTCACCTGAGGGGAACGAGGAGAAAGGAAGCTGAGGGGGGCCCTGAGCGAAGGGCTCGTTTTTGCCAGCTAGCCCAGATGCACGTCCGAGAAAAATCCACACATTAATTTAAGATTTTTAATAGACTAGAGCCTCCAGGCACCTTTTATACAATTTGGCCCTTCCTTCGTTACACATACTTTCCCCAAGACAAGCCTTGCAAATCTGGAACTACCCATGGCAACCAAATGACGCTGATATTCTATCTGAAGACGTTTTTTATCCTCACCTTTTCCCTTACTTTCACGATCTGGGCTTCCCGTTGCTTAAGCCACAGGTAAAACCACAGGTTGTTTTTTTTAATTTCGTCTTTTTACTCCCATCTGGACGTCACCACAGGTCTTCATATACAAAATCGGCCAGGCACAGGAACAGTTCCCCCCCCCTTGTGCCATTAAATTGTTAAATTTGTAGATGTGTAGCTGAAAGGGGGGACCCAGGTGGTGCTGTGGTTAAACCACTGAGCCTAGGGCTTGCTGATCAGAAGGTCAGCGGTTCGAATCCCTGTGACGGGGTGAGCTCCCGTTGCTTGGTCCCATCTCCTGCCAACCTAGCAGTTCGAAAGCACGTCAAAATGCAAGTAGATAAATAGGAACCGCTACAGCGGGAAGGTAAACGGCGTTTCCATGTGCTGCTCTGGTTTGCCAGAAGCGGCTTTGTCATGCTGGCCACATGACCTGGAAGCTATACGCCGGCTCCCTCGGCCAATAATGCGAGATGAGCGCGCAACCCCAGAGTCGGTCACGACTGGACCTAATGGTCAGGGGTCCCTTTACCTTTACCTTTAGCTGAAAGGGAGGTCAATTATCTTAAGTGTTTTTAAGTGTTAGGTGTAACTTCAGCCTGAACACAGCAGAGTTCGTGCAGATTTTTCCGGAAGCTTCTGGCGGTAACTTAAATGACTAGATGTCTGACGCAGAGTAAACTATATACAGGATTTATTAAAATAAAAGAAATCCAGAGTTTCTATGTACAACTTTAGAACTCAAAACAAAGTAAAATAAATCCTTTCCTCTCTGTCTCTCTCACACAACCGATACAGCACCTCTCCTCCTACACTGACCACACTACGTACTGTGCTAGCTTTCTCTGATAACAGGTCTCAGTGCTGATCTCAACCAATGAGAGCGCAGTTACTATGGCAGAAGTAGACCTTGGCTTTCGGCCCAGTGTTAATTGCTTGTCCTAGAGTTGAATGTGTGAAGAAGCAATCTGATGGTTTCTCATGCTACTAATTTAGCAAAACCCGAACAAATTATGGGTGGGTTTCTTTGCTTATTTGTATTGTGAATGGAACAACGTGTGTATGTTTACATTGCAATGTAGCCGAAACAAATTCCAAGTATGTTGGAAAATGTACTTGGCCAATAATAATAATAATAAATTGTTCTTTTTACAAGCTTTGCCGAACCGCCGTTATTTTAGAGTTTTGCTTTTTACATTTTAATCTCCGCCCGTCGCTTGGACCGCGCTTTCTGCGTCATACACCTCGTAAAAAAGGAAAAGGGGAAAAAAATATCTACCAGTATGCATTTCTCTTTGAACTCCCGGACTTCGGGTTTGACGCGATCCAAAAGCGAAACGATTGCTTCGTTGGACTTCAGGTAGCCGCATTTCGGAGCTGCCGGGGGGAGAAAGCGAAAGTCAGCGCCAAAAATGCGATGGAATATTATTTGTGATCGCCCGAAAATCTAATTTCCCTTCCTTCCAACTGAGGACCCCTCTCTCACCTTCCTTCTCCTTCTCCTTCTCCGTCTCCATCTGTATGGGAAAAAAACATACACACACCAGCAAATGCTATTACATCCTTATTAGTGCTGGATTTAAGTATAAGCTAAACAAGCTATAGTTTAGGGCCCCCCACTCTCTTGGGGGCCCCAAAAAAATTTAAAGGAAAAAAACCCTTGCATGTACATTTCCAAAACATAAGATAAAAAACAAACAAAATCAAACCTACAGACAGCAACTGTGTTTTGTGTTGTGTAGGCTCCTATTTGTTATGTGAAATGGTTTTAGATACCTATTAGGTCCATAAATTACCATATACCATATAGGTGTCAAAGAGATAAATAACTTCCTGATATTTAGAAGACATCTGAAGGCTCAGGGAAGTTTTTAATGTGTGACATTTTAATGCATTTTAAATCCTTTTTGGAAGCCACCCAGAGTGGCTGGGGAAACCCAGCCAGATGGGCGGGGTACAAATAATAAATATTATTATTATTATTATTATTATTATTATTATTATTATTATTATTATTCAACACAAAAAACAGCAACAATTTGTTGTTGACAAAGGACAGTTGGATATATAAAGGGCCCCATTACCTTCAGTAGCTTAGGGCCTCATCAAACCTAAATCTGGCCTTGGGTTTTCTTTGGGGGGGGGGTGGTAGGGAAGAAGACCCCTCAAACAACTCACCTCATCGTCTTTGGGAGGGGGGTCTGGAATGGGGATGTCCAGTGGGGCACGGAGGGTGGTCAAATCTTTAACGTTCAGCGCCCCTTCCTGAAAAGAGAACTATTGTTACAGGGCAGCTACGTAAAGGCAGTGTGGTATAGTGGTTGGAGCACTGGACTATCACTTGGGAAGGTCCCAGAACTACTCACTGAGGCCTACACTATGGATCTGAAGCAGCGTCTGGTTTCACCCCAGAGAAATTACGGGAGCTGTAGTTTATTAAGGGCGCTGCTGAGAGTTGATAGGAGACCCGGAGCTGCAATTTGCAGAGGGGTTTACCAATCGATCCCTCTCCCCAAGGAACTCTGGGAATTGTAGTTCTCCGAGGGGAATAGGAAGGAAGGAAGGAATTGGTTTTAGAGAAAGAAAGGAAAACAGGAAAAAGTCCATGTGGCAAAAGTATCGCATCAGGACCTGGGAGTTCGGGGTTCAAGTCCTCACTCACTGGACAAAACCTCGGACCAGACACAGACTCTCAGTGTGGCCTACCTCACAGGGTTGTTGTGAGGATATATTGAGGAAAGGAGGAAAAAACATGGATGTCAACCTTGAGCTCCTTGGGGTGTAAATGTAACTTTTTAAATGCAAATGTAAGCAAGAAAATAAATAAGGAGACAGGGATGGAGATAAAGGGAGAGAGAAGGGAGAGTTCTATAAATTCGTCTCTGAAAAAGGATCTGGCCATCTTGAGGGGTCCTGCTGGTGTTCTCTCTTACCTTCAGGATCTGATCCAATTGCAGAATTTTCCTGGGCAAAAACGTGCAGAGAAATTCTTCGCCCTGCAGGGTGTGCAAGGAGGGGGATTAAAAAGAAACAAATTACCTTTAGGGAGAGGGGTATTTGGAGAGATTTGGGGGGCAGGATTTTAACGTGAAAGAGGCTCACCTCTTGCAAAAGGGATGCTCTGAAAACAGCCATCTAAGGGAGAGAAAGAGCGATCGTGAAATGCACCCACTTCTGGGGCTGAACAAGAACATTATGGAACAGCAGCATATAACACACAAGTTCTCTGCAATACCAATGTTTCCCTGGATAAAAAAAGTTCGTCATGTTTTTAGGAATTCTGCCAGAAAAATTCCACAAAGTGGTGTATGAACCCCATCTATACAGATATGTCCAATATGCTATAATATTGACTTAAACAGGTTTTGTGCAGGCTTAAAACACACACACAACTCATTTAAACCATATCCCCCCAAGAAACCTGGGAACTGTAGTTCACCTCTGCACAGAGCTATGATTCCCAGCACCCTTAACAAACTTCATTTCCCAGGATTCTTGAGGAGCAGGGTGATTTAATTGTATGGTGTATACGTAGCCCAAATAAAATAGCAGTCTATGTAAATCAGGTGTGGCTAACCCTGTTTGATCCGCCACCAAGTGGGTTCCCTTCTCTGCCATTCCCCAAGATCCCAGATTTGGGCATCAACGAAAAGGGGAGCGGAATTAAACGTAGACGCGACAGGTTTTCCAAAATAGATTCCCCCAGCACAGATCATCAAAGGGGCTGTTTGCCTTTGTGCATGGAAACCTAGCGAAATGGGCGGGGTGTAAATAAAATAAAATAAAACAAAAACAATCATGATTACTATTATGATGTGAGGGGCAGCAGACCCATTTTCGGCATGCGGCCCCCGAACATTTGGGAATCTGGCCCTCGAGGCGGAAAACCACCCTTAGCCATGCATGATGTAAATAATTAGCAGAAGTGCAACATGTCCCTCTAAGAATAAACAGGGGGTTTCCGTGGCAGGGGTGTAGGCTGAAATAAAATACGAAGGACAGGTGCTGCCAGTAGTGCTACACTCACCCTTGCAAGAAACAAGATTCCTCTGCTACCGGTATTACTGTACTGGATTTCTGTAGGTCCCAGGAGGCACATAGAATTGTATATTTGGAAGGTACACCAAGGGTCATCTAGTCCAACCCCCTGCAATGTGTGAATCTTTTGTCCAATGTGGGGCTCGGACCCACAACCCTGAGATTATAAATCTCATGCTCTACCAACTCAGCTATCCAATCTCTGACATCATAGCTATAAATTATAACTGGCTCATAAGCTGAAAATAACGGAAATAAGGCTGCGGTCCTCAGCTTGCGGATTTGAAATCTAACCCCACCAATGTCAACAGTCCTATGTCCTGCTTTCCGAGGAGAAAGTCCCCACAGACCATCTTCCCTGACCTAGTCTCCCCCCTTTCAGAGCCTGCTTTTGGGGTTCAGGTGGGAAATATAATTGGATATGCCCACAAGCATGTGCAGAGTGCCTTTCCGCCTAGCAGTAAGCAGAGGGCGCCCCAAATCTGGGGTAAGAGAGAGGCAGTGTGGCCTAGTGGTTAAGAGTGTCAAACTAGAACCCGTCAGAGCTGGGTTTGAATCCCCAACTCAGCCATGTAGCCCATTGGGTGTGGCCTTGGGCGAGTCACTGCCACTCTCAGCCTAACCTACCTCGCAGGGTTCTTGTGGGGATTAAACGGGGGGGGGGAGAAGAACCACATAGCCCACCTTAAGCTCCTTGGGACAAAAAGGGTGGCTTAGAAATGAAGCAAGTAAATGCATTTATAGGAATTGAAGGCCGGTCCCCCGGTTTGTCCGTGCCTGAAAACGAGCAATGAGGCGGTGGTGGGAGGAACGGGCTGCTTAGTTATAACAACTAACCCTCAGCACGTGCTCAGAGGCACTCTCGTTTCTCAGAAGCCACCAGATCCGGGCAATAACCTTAGTCCCAGCGCCCTATTTTTAGAGATCAACCATCGAGCACCCTTTTCCATTTGACCCCCTGCTAGCCCTCCCTCCCTTTTACACCCAGGTTTTTCCCCCCAACTCCGCACCTTTTCACGGGACTCTTTGCTGACTTGGATGGTGCAGGATTTGGCCATCGTGGCGTTGTTGGGGGGTCTTGTCCAGGCAGGGAGGGAAAGAATCCAAACAGCAGCAGCAGCAAGCAGCAGAAAACAGCCTCTTTCTCGCGGATCGCACCTTCACTTTCGCTTTCGCATTCACACGTTCCGCCCACGCGGCCGCCCCCTCCCCCCCCCCGCATCGACGGGTCTTCTTTCCTTGCGTGGCACAGAAATAGCCCCCCGGGGGGGGGCAAACCCCAACTTTCCAAGAAATGCGGACGTTTTGCAAGGTGTGGAAAGGAAGGGAAAAAAGGAAGAAAAGAACTTGGCAGGATCGACGACGCCCTCGCAGCCACGTAGCCCAGCATCGCGACACCCCCACTAAAGAAACAAAACAAAACAAAAACAAAGCAAAATAATCCCATGACCTAATGAAGCAATTAATTAAATACATTTGGGGACTCCATAATTTTTTCCAAGCCTTGCGGAGGGCCTCTCCAAATCCCAGCTAAGAGGCGAACAGCGGGGCAGGCTGTTGAGTGTACAGCTGCCAACTTTTCCCTTTTCTCGCGAGGAATCCTATTCGGAATAAGGGAATTTCCCTTTAAAAAAAAGGAAAAAGTTGACAGCTATGGTTGATTGGCCAAAGGCGCTCTGCAGATGCTCAGAGGCACGCCGGTTATTCTCTCTCCCCCCCCCTTTTTTTGGCTTTTGCAATTCCTGGAAAAGGCAGCTTGTAGTTCTTCCTCCCGGTCTCCTGGGGTCCCCCTCGGCTCTTTTCGGCTTCCCTTTGCCTTCAAGCCCTGCCTCGTTTCCTGCTCTCCTCCTCCTCCTTCCTCCTCTTGCAAGCAGCTGTTAGGGTTTCGCATGACAAGTGAGTGACACGCCTGGATCTCACCCTTCCCCCCCCGCCGCCCCTCAAACAAGGTAAGATCCCCCCCCATACACACACACACTTTCCTCCCCAGCACTTTCAAAGGGGGCAGGAGGATCCTCTTGAAACCAACCCGCAACTCCCCCCTGCAACTTTAATTTCACACACACACACCCGGGGTGGGGAGGAAGTCAGGCTTCCCCCTTGTGCAAAAGTGGAAGCTGCAAAGCCCGCTCCCAGCCCCCCCCCCAAATCTGAGATCCTGCACCCGCCATGACCCTCTTGAGCCAGCCCCACTGAAATCGGAGGGACTTTCTCCCGGGTCAGTTTGCACCATGCGAAACGCTGCTTGCAAACGGGAGTTGGAGGGCTGCCCCCCCCACACACTTTTCTTTCTTTTTGCTTTCGATTTGCAAGCTTCTGAGAAGGGCAAGGAGCCGCCCCCTGGTTTTTCACCCCACTACCTGACTATGGGTTAGTACTCTGGGCGGTTTCCCACATATAATAAAAACATAACAAAACATTAAACATTTTTTAAAGACTTCCCTATACAGGGCTGCCTTCTAAAGGTTGTATTAATTATTACCTACCTCCTTGGCTTCGCGTAATTCCATACCCTTCAACATTTCTCCGATGAAAAAAGGGACGTCCTAAGGAAAAGTGGGACATTCTGGTTTTTTTGGTTTTTTAATAATAATATTTATTTATGCGAGCTATGGTCCATGGGGTCACGAAGAGTCGGACACGACTAAACGACTAAACAACAACTATTTATTTATTTTACAAGCAAAAACAGACAAACATAAAAACAAACACAAATATTACTTACAAATTCATAATTTTAAGGAAAAGCGGGACATTCTGGGATCAAATAAAAAACTTCCAAGGAAGGAGTGTCTGCCATTACTATTATTATTATTATTAATTAGTTAAACTTATTAATTGTTTGTCACCCGAATGTCTCCAAGCGACTTACAGCAAAGAAAAATACACAATGCATAAAACCGTGAAGGTTTGTGTGTGCAATCTGATGGTCGGTAAATGTTAAAATTAGTATTACTACTATTACTTTAGAAAAAGATTATCCTTGATGCCAGGCTGGTGGTTAGGATCCATTCTTTGTGGATTTCTTATCTTTAAGGAACTCCAGCTCCCCTCCCCCACTCTTTCTCACCCTGATCATTTGTAGGCATTTAATTCATAATTTAATTCGACAAAAATATTCATGCAGCGCCTGAATGTGGTTGCAGTTTTCTACCGACTTGCTCAGTGGGGTTTGCCTGCTTCTGAGTAGGATTTTACTGTAAAATATGAGCAAGTCTACGGTGGGGTAAGGTTTCTTGGTGACTAGAGTCTTGCCCCCTTGGAGGGGTGAAGAATTATCCTCAAACTAATTATATATCCATATAATGCAAATTGTAAAGGGGAGAGAAAAATCTGGAAGGTGTCACGGTTGGAGGTCGGTGAAATTTCAAAACACAGCCTGTGACAGTTCAGTATTAATAATAATAATAATAATAATAATAATAATAATAATAATAATAATTTATTATTTATACCCCACCCATCTGGCCGGGTCTCCCCAGCCACTCTGGGCGGCTTCCAACAAAAGAATAGAACACAATAATCTATTAAACATTAAAAGCCTCCCTGAACAGGGCTGCCTTCAGATGTCTTCTAAAAGTCTGGTAGTTGTTTTCCTCTTTGACATCTGTTGTGAGGGCGTTCCACAGGGCAGGCGCCACCACCGAGAAGGCCCTCTGCCTAGTTCCCTGCAACCTGGCTTCTCGCAACGAGGGAACTGGCAGAAGGCCCTCGGTGCTGGACCTCAGTGTCCGGGCAGAATGATGGAGGTGGAGACGCTCCTTCAGGTATACTGGACCGAGGCCGTTTAGGGCTTTAAAGGTCAGCACCAACACTTTGAATTGTGCTCGGAAACGTACTGGGAGCCAATGTAGATCTTTCAAGACCGCTGTTATGTGCTCTCGGCGGCCGCTCCCAGTCGCCAGTCTAGCTGCCGCATTCTGGATTAGTTGTACCGGTAGTTTCCGAGTCACCTTCAAAGGTAGCCCCACGTAGAGCGCATTGCAGTAGTCCAAGCGGGAGATAACTAGAGCATTGAAGTTTAATTGTATTCAAAATGCACACCAGGAGCCTTCATAACAGCCCTAACAATAATCCTAACATTGTTTTACTAAATTAAACACTTCTAGGAGAGGGAAGCAATGTTTTTATTCATGGATAGCAGAAACCAAAACCAAAACACTCTTAATTCAGTGACAACTTCTTCTTAAAACATACTCAGGCCGGCTCACAAGATTTTTTTTTTTAATGGCAATTGAAAAGTGCATGAAAGTGAACCGTATTGTAAAAGAATTCTAAAAGCAAATGTTAAAACGGCAGGATGGAAAAAGGAGCTCCTGATCTCCTATTATCTCTTTTTCTGCCCTCAAAAGGCATAGTCTGCCTCCCGCCCTGCCCAAAACAAGATTAAGTTTGTATATATGGTTTTTCATGAGTGGCGAAATACTTCCGCATATCTTTCTGAGCTGCATGCAGCAACGGAAAGGATTATTTGAGAGGCAGGTCAAGAATTAACATGTCTCTTGGTAACCACTCCCTCTGGAATATAGCTGTGATGGAGAAAATTGCTGATATTTTGAGATTTCGACAAGGACTAAAACATCCTGACGCTTTGTATATGATTTGACATTCCTCTATGACATATACAGCAGAACCATCATTTTCAAGACAGCCTTCATCACAAGCCCGGAACTATACTTGACGATCCGATAAAGTTGATAATCTTCACTTGGACTTTGATATTTTAACTCGCGTGCAAGTGCTCATTCTACATGCCTATTTTATCGTTTAGTTTTTCACCTTTTGCTTTTTGCCCGTTGCTAAAAATTGTTCTCTCTGTTTTATATACATTGTAAAAGGGAAAAAACGCTTAAAAAAAAAGAATTAACATCATGATGGTGTGGTAGGATAGAGAGTTTGACTTAGATCAAATTCCTGCTCAGCAGTGATGTTTCCCTTTGGTAGAGCACCTCCTCTGCCTTATCCTACCTCTCAGGGCTGTTGTGAAGACAGAACAGATTTCCCCCTCTCCCCGCCATGAACTCTGCCTTGAGTTCCTTGAAGGAAAGTTGCCATATGAGTCTGGTAATGCATGCATGGAAAAAAAAATTAATACATTTTAGCCCTGATCTGAGGTTATTTTTTTCCCTTTGGTGGGTGACGGGAATACCTGGTTAAACCCAACAGATATCGTAGGAGAGCATCTTTCTTTTCTCTTGCATATTTTCTTCTCCTCTTCCTTAGGTAGCAGCCATGGGGGAAGTGGAGCGCAAATTCATGGCTCTCCGGGACGAGCTGGTAGCTGCTTTGATCGAGAATCCCTTAGAGCAGAACCCAGAGACTGTACAGCGTCTGCTACAGATGCCGTTTCCCCCAGCCCAGAAATACCTGGAAATAGATGCCAAGGGTATTGTACGAGCAAATACCCAGGGGCAGGTAAGGGGACAGTGTCTCTGTGTGTGTGCGCGTGCACAATGGTGGGGGTGGGGGTCTGGAAAACCGGGGTGGGGGGTTGAAATTTTTTGGGGGGAAGATGGAGATTCAGAAGTCGGGCAGGCAAAACTACTGCGTGTCTCTCCCTGCAAGAGCTCTGATGCTATGGGCAGGTGGGAGCTTAACCTGTGGAATGTCTGCCTGCAATGCGGCTTCCACACAAGGAAGGGGTGGTGATGGAAAGGAAACAAGCCCTTTTCTAGGTGCGTCGGCGAAACTAGTCGTTATGTAGAAGTGAGGATTGAGCTTAGTAAACAAAGTTTTGTTTTGGGGTGCTGGGATTTAGCCTGGTAGCGGGGCTGGGTCACGGTGGCATTTATCGTTTGCAGTGCGGTTCCCTCGCACAGGCGGAGAATGGAATAGCTCCTGCCTCAGAATCCTGAGGGCCTCCACTGTTTATTTAAAAAGACGCCCCAGGTGCAAGGTTCTAGTCCCTAAGATAAGAGGTAAAGTTCATGAGATGTGTAAGGCGGTGTGAATGCGTCGTGAACTCCTCTGAATGCTTGAGAGGTGGCACTGCCAACTGGCGTCTGGAAGGGTCCGAGCCTGGCAAACGAAAACCCCAAAGGAAGGGGAGTCTTAGAAGAGTTTAGTACAGCCTCGTGCGATTTGGAGATTGGGGTTTATGTACACACGTGCAAAGAGACAACGACACTTTCCGAACCCTTCCCCAGCCTCAAAAGGACCTTCGCACCCTCTCCACTGCCCTGAACATCTTGGAGAAATATGGGCGCAACCTGTTGAACCCACACAAGCCCCGCTTCTGGAGGACCGTCAAGTTCAACAACCCCGTTTTCCGGGACACAGTGGATACCATCCAGGTCAGATAAACATTCCTTGTCTGCCTGCCCACCCCTTCCTTTGGTATTTTTTCAGCACCGGGCTCAATCACTAGCCTCTTCCCTGCTCTTATATCCTTCTGAATTTCTATTTTATTTTATTTTACAACTAATAGCATGAGCCTGCTGAAAGATATTCCATTGAGAAGGGGGCCCACACAGATAAGGCCCTGTTCCTAGCAGAGGCCGAGCTAAGCTGTGTCCCAACTGACCCCCTCCTCTAGTTGTCACCCCAGCCCATTTATTGTGTGTCCCACGTTCCTGGCAGGGAGGGCGGGACGTCCTTCGCCTCTACGGATATTCGGAGGAACAGACGGACGGACTTTGCTTCCCAGAACATCTGCTGGAGCCAGATACCGCTCACGTGGCCTCGATCACGGTGGATGTCATGATTCTACGGGCTGAACTGAATCTCCTCATTTCGGTATGGTGGAACCCTGAGACCCAGAAGCACTTGGATGTGGGGGAGAAACAAACAACAACAACAACAACAACAACAACAACAACTTATTACTTGTACCCCACCCATCTGACTTTGTTTCCCCAGCCACTTTGGGTGGCTTCCAACAGAATATAAAACAACACATGATACATCAGGCCTTAATAGCTTCCCTATACAGGGTTGCCTTCAGATGTCTTTGGAAAGTTGTGTAGTTGTTTGTTTCCTCGACATCTGATGGGAGGGCGTTCCACAGGGCGGGCGCCACCACCGAGAAGGCCCTCTGCCTGGTTCCCTGTAACCTCACTTCTCACAGGGAGGGAACTGCCAGAGGGCCCTCGGAGCTGGACCTCAGTGTCCGGGCAGAACGATGGGGGTGGAGACGCTCCTTCAGGTATACTGGGCTGAGGCCGTTTAGGGCTTTAAAGGTCAGCACCAACACTTTGAATTGTGCTCGGAAACATACTGGGGGCCAATGTAGGTCTTTCAAGACTGGTGTTATATGGTCTCGTCGGCCAATCCCAGTCACCAGTCTGGCTGCCGCATTCTGGAATAGTTGTAGTTTCTGAGTCACCTTCAAAGGTAGCCCCACGTAGAGCACATTGCAGTAGTCCAAGCGGGAGATAACCAGAGCATGCGCCACTCTGGCAAGACAGTCTGCGGGCAGGGAGGGTCTCAGCCTGCGTACCAGATGGAGCTGGTAGACAGCTGCCCTGGACACAGAATTGACCTGCGCCTCCATGGACAGCGGTGAGTCCAAAATGACTCCCAGGCTGCACACCTGGTCCTTCAGGGGCACAGTTACCTCATTCAGAAAGATAGCGATGGACGGGTTTTGGGTTCCCAGCTGAGAATGAGTTTTTTCATTTACAGTACTATATCTTTAATTTGGTCAGTTCCTATGTCAACAGAAATCTCTAAGCGGCTTACACATGGCAGCGAAAAGGAATCCATACAAGCAACAAAAAGTGCAAATTACGCATTTGAAACTTTACATCACTACTGCTGCTAATGATAATCTTAATTCCACTTTTTAAGTAGCAGAATTAAATAAAGCTCATGGGTTAAACCACAGAGCCCTAGGGCTTGCTGATCAGAAGGTCGGCGGTTCGAATCCCTGCAACGGGGTGAGCTCCTGTTGCTTGGTCCCAGCTCCTGCCAACCTAGCAGTTCGAAAGCACGTCAAAATGCAAGTAGATAAATAGGAACCGCTACAGCGGGAAGGTAAATGGCGTTTCCGTGTACTGCTCTGGTTTGCCAGAAGCGGCTTTGTCATGCTGGCCACATGACCTGGAAGCTGTACGCAGGCTCCCTCGGCCGATAATGTGAGATGAGTGCCGCAACCTCAGAGTCGGTCACGACTGGACCTGATGCTCAGGGGTCCCTTTACCTTTACCTCTAGACGTGAGGAAAACACTCAAATAATACTGCGTTGAAATATATTGAGATACATTAAAATGCAACATAATTATAATGTCATTTTGAAAAATCATAAATCTTCAAACACACCCAATAATACAACCACCGAAAAACATCGTTCACTTCCATGTTCACACTACACAAAGGAAATCTAAATACACAACCCCAACATCACTCAGCAATTTTCTTACATCAGTTCTCACTTCAACAAAACGCCCCAGGACACAAAATAATAGGGCCTGTCATTTTAGAGAGTGACACTTGATTTATGCAAATTTATTCAGTGAGCAGTCTTTAAAATATGTGTGGAATTCGAATGTGCTATGATTTTTGTGTCTGGACAACATTTAGCCTGGTAAATCTCCATTTAATGAAGAAGCTCATAAACTACTTTTGGAAAATCAAAGAATTTTAACTTCTGGAAAGTTCAGGTAGTGCTAATTATAAACAAAAAAATAGCAATGTAATACAACGGCAAGTACAATAGGCAATAATTTTTAATGAATTTCTTGCAATTTTGCATAACATCCTATCACGCAAAGCTAAATTATATTAATGTAACCTTTTGAATTCCTTAGTCACGTTGGAACTTTTTAGCACCCTTGTTGGAATTGGAAAGTTGGGGGGGGGAACCCAGGCAGAGGGCCTTCTTGGTGGTGGCTCCCGCCCTGTGGAACGCCCTCCCACCAGATGTCAAGGAAATAAACCTGACTTTTAGAAGACATCTGAAGGCAGTCCTGTGTAGGGGAGCTTTTGATGTTTTATCATGTTTTTAATACTCCGTTGGGAGCCACCCAGAGTGGCTGGGGAAACCCAGCCAGATGGGCGGGGTATAAGTAATAAATTATTATTATAAATTCAGCAGGCCACATAGCCTCATGGTTCTTTTTTTTCTTCCTTTTTAGGACAACCACCCCAATCCTCGGGTGTTGCAGGAACTAATGCAGGGCGGGGACAGCTTACAGGTGAGTCAGGTGAGGGGACAGAGGCAGGCATAAAACCCCAGGAGCTTAGCTAGCAGAGAGGGAGCTGAGAAGATCTTTGTGTTTTCGTCCATTTGAGTTTCAGATGGGCATTAATGAAGCTGTGGGGCCACCCCAGCCCTACTGGCTGGCTCAGAACCGTGTGTGTGTGTGTGTCATTGCCTCTGCTGTGGTTCTGACAGCAATCCTCAGAATACCCTGCATAGCTGCCAAGTTCCGGCCTGAGAAATAAGGGTCTGGGCCGTAAGTAGCAGACCGGAAGTAGCACTGCCGCCATTTTGGGACTGGGCGGAGCATGCTCAGAAGCGACTTTTGATGCTGCTCTGCCCAGTTCCAAAATGGCTGTTGCGCCAGAATAAACCGGGGGGGGGTGTTCCGTTTTTCCGGCTGGGAACAGCTGGAAAAACTGGGGTTGCCCGGGGAATACGGGAGACTTGGCAGCTATGTTACCCTGGCCTAATCCTGTTCCCGGGGTCTGGCTGGCCACTGTTGCATGCTGACGGCTTCTAGGACCCACATGTGAGAGCTGAGTGCAATTGGGGGCAAGGACCAAAGGTGGACAAAATACCTGTCCCCTAACAGCCCAGACAGGTGATGTCCTTTTCTATTTCCCAGGCCGGCCTAATCGCAGACGCCTTCCCTGTTCAAGAAGTGATACCGCCACGCGCTGTTTCGACATTATCGCCCACAGGTAAAGGGATACCAAGAGGTTGGCGGTGGAAATAGCGTGGGGCTTTTCCAGTTGAATATCTGCCTGTCAGGTGTCGGCGTGATTGTTCCGCCGTGCATGAATTTGGTTCACAAATCTTAATTTGTTTTGTAAAGTAGTTTTCGTTTTATAACGTGCATGGAACAGAGAAGATGGTTTTGCCCCTGCCATTGGTTCGAGTCCCGTCCTGCTCTGGAGGGTAGGACTCGAACCAATGGCTTCAAGTTACAAGAAATGAGTTTGCGGCGAAACATCAGGAAGAACTTTCTGGCACTAAGAGCTGTTCTGACAGTGGAACGGTCTCCGTTGGGAGGTGGTGGACTCTCCTCCCTTGAAGGTTTTTAAGCAGAGGTTGGATGGCTGCCTTATCATGGATGCTTTAGTTGAGATTCGAGCATTGCAGGGGGCTGACACTTACAGTCACTTCCAATTCTATGATCCTACAACAACAATTTTTAAAATGAAAAGCAAAAGCATGAAATAGGCAGGTGGAATAAGTAGTTGCAGGTCCTTTAGCATCCTGAAAACCTGGCACTCGAGATGTTAACAAAAGAATAATGCAGTGGAACCTCGGTTTTTTCGAGCGTCTCGGAACCCGAAAAATTCAGAATGCCAAAAACCTGGAAGTGAATGCTTCCATTTCTGAACGGCTTCCGAGGTGCGTTTCTCTCTCAATGGAATTTGCTTATATATATATATATATATAATTTTTATTGGTTTTATATAATAACACAAAAAACAAAAACATAAAAAACATATCCATCCACCTTCTCTCCCTCCCTCCACAAGTCCCCTTCTGCCACAAGAGATTCCCGTGGACGATGAGAGTCGAAGGTAGTCCATTTTATAGATGGGTTTGTCCTCACCCCCCTCCTTTCCCCCAGAGCCTCCCCCTGCCACCAAGAGACCCTAGGATGACAAGGAGAGATACGGGTTGGTGTCCCCCCAGCTATTTATATTTGATCCCATTAAATTCTAAAAAAGAAGAAAAATACAACACAAAAAGAAAAAACAAACAACCAATTAAAATATCTCATTTTTCAATCTCTTACTTTGTTAAACATTATTTTAGTGACTCTCAATGGAATTTGTTGGCCGCCTGTAGTGAACGGGCAAGAGACACCCCCCTGGCCCCCCTCCACTCCAGCCTCCTCATCCAAGGAGTCACTGGATTCAGGGCTGTCTTAAGCTCACCCAGCGCCCTGGCGCTAGGTCCCTCCAGCGCCCCCCTCCAGCGCCTCTCCAAGGGCCCGGGAGTGCCAAGCGGACCGCGGCAGCAGCGGGAGGCCACCTCCGAGGACTCTGCGCTGCGCCTCCTTCTCGCTTCCCCAGCGCTGGGTTCCGCTCAGTCAAGCTTCGCCACCAGCGCACGCACTGCGGGACCAGCAAGAGCTGCTTGGGCGCTGTGCGCGCGCTGGTGGCGAAGCTCGACTGAGCGGAACCCAGAGCTGGGGAAACGAGAAGGAGGCGCAGCGCGGAGTCCTCAGAGAAGGAGCGCAGTCCTGGCCAGATCGCCGGAACCCTGCGCTCACTTGGCGCCCTTCCAGCGCCCTGCGCCATGGTTCTCCGCGCCACTAGCCTCTATGGCTAGGACGGGCCTGACTGGATTCCACAAGGGCAAGCCGAGGTGCTCTCTCTCACTCAATCACGTTTTTATACAAAATTTAACCGGGTAGTTCACTGCCCCCACTGAGTTACTCGCAAGTAACGCAGGCAAAAGATGATTGGTAGGGTCGAGCAGCCAGGTACCAGAGTTAGCTTTGGAGTCGAAAGGAGACAAAACTCAGACAAAATGTCCCTTTTTAGAATTTATTAAAGAACAAGGGATAAGCCACAAAGATACAGTTCTCAACAAAAGGTTACAAATAGGAAAATTAAAACATTATAAAGCCTCACTAACTTACACATAAGTAGCGAAGATAACAAAGTCTAAATCCTGCATGATGACATCCACTCCAGGATAATGGCATCGAGCAAAAAACATTCCCTGCCTTCCCATATTTACTGTAAGCAAAATCTACCTGGTGGGATCCCGAGAAATAACCAGTGAAAACAAAGGTGTAGATATGAACTGGCCAATCATCAGTTAATACACATTGATCTTTCAGCTGTCATGTACCAAACCAGCTGCTCCTTATTTACTACTTCAAAGTTGGAAACTAGGGAAACTCCCAAATAGTTCTCAGGCTCCCCCTCTTGCCACATCTGGAGACACTACGCCAGGCATCCCCAAACTTCGGCCCTCCAGATGTTTTGGACTAGAATTCCCATCATCCCTGACCACTGGTCCTGTTAGCTAGGGATCATGGGAGTTGTAGGCCAAAACATCTGGAGGGCCGCAGTTTGGGGGTGCCTGCACTACGCCAATTAGGCAGATAACCTGTGATCTTAAAGGTAAAGGGGCCCCTGACCATCAGGTCCAGTCGTGTCCGACTCTGGGGTTGCGGCGCTCATCTCGCTCTATAGGCCGAGGGAGCCGGCGTTTGTCCACAGACAGCTTCCAGGTCATGTGGCCAGCATGACAAAGCTGCTTCTGGCGAACCAGAGCAGCACACGGAAACACCGTTTACCTTCCCGCTGGAGCAGTCCCTATTTATCTACTTGTACTTTGATGTGCTTTTGAACTGCTAGGTGGGCAGGAGCTGGGACCGAGGAACGGGAGCTCACCCCGTTGCAGGGATTCAAACCGCCGACCTTCTGATCAGCAAGCCCTACACTCTGTGGTTTAACCCACAGCGCCACCTGGGTCCCCAGCCTTCCCGCTGTAGCGGTACCTATTTATCTACTTGCACTTTGACGTGCTTTCAAACTGCTAGGTTGGCAGGAGCTGGGACCAAGCAATGGGAGCTCACCCCGTTGCAGGGATTCGAACCGCCGATCAGAATGATTGGCAAGCTCTAGGCTCTGTGGTTTAACCCACAATGCCACCTGCGTCCCTGATCTCACCACTTCCCAAATAAACATCCTCTTCACAGCTAAAGCACATTCTACATTAACATATAAATCGGGTGAGGGTAAACAGATTCAGGAGGCAATTCAGCTAACAAAGCATTCCTTTTTAAAGGGCAAAGAGGCATCTTCCCATGAATGCTGGGCTTTAGCTGATCCCGGCATCCCTTCTGGTGCTCCCGGAGTGCACCAGGATGAATAAGAGTATAAAATTTTTCATACACAAAATTATCTATTTCACTACACCGCCCATTGAGCCTCAGTTGTTGAACGTTTCGGAAGTCGAACGGTCTTCCAGAACGGATTACGTTCGACAGCCGAGGTTCCACTGTAGGAAGGATGTTTCTAGAACTCGTGGCTGTAGAAAGAAGCATCGGCTGTGTGAAATGGTTCTTCAGCAGTCTTTGTCTCTTCCTCAGGTGTAGTAGAGGTACAGCAGATTGGGTTTTTTTGGGGGGGGGGGCAATTAGACTGCAACATTCAGGTTTTCTTGTCCCAAAAGACAGAGGGGCGGGGGCGTTCCTGATTCTCTCTCCCCCTCCCACCCAGGTTACCTGCCCCCAGAATCCTGCTTGCTGTGTGGTTTGGAGCCTCCATTGCTACATTGCCCCGCTTGCGCCCAGTCCCTGTGCCCAGACTGTGACCGCCTCTTCCACAAGCACCCCTCGCGGATCCATCACTGCCGGGTGCCCATGAAGGAGCAAGCTTGGCGTAGCCCCCCTGCACCCAGGTTAGCACAACCGACCCCCACTTTGACTCTGCTTCCGCCTTTCAATCTTTCTGCCCCCAAGCTGCATTCACAAAGGCAAATAATTAGGCCCCTTTCCTGGGACGGTTTTACTCGGGGTGGACATTCCCCGCCTCTGTTCTGCTCACTTCATGAGGAGGAAATGGGATTCCCCACCCCACCCCTCCAAAGATGGCAGCTTCCGTACCACACACATAAACCGTACGTGAGCACGCTCTGTATGGCACAGTGATAGAAGGCAAGCAGCAGCTTTTGTGGAAGGTGGTTTTTCCTTAAAATTCTCAAAAAATACAGTCTCTGCTGCGCCTTCTTCACAAGCCCCCTTGTATTAACACTCCAGGACAGATCCTCCTGTAACTCAATGCCTAGTAATCTAAACGTTGTTACCCTCTCCACACAAATTCCGTCAATCAAAACTGGCTGGACCTCGTTCTTCTGTCTCCTAAAGTCCACCACAAGCTCCTTTGTTTTCTTTGTATTTATGAGCAAGTTGTTAACTCTGCACCACTCTGTCAGCCACTCCACCTCATCTCTATACTCCGTTTCACCCTCCTTATCAGAGATGAGCCCGGTCACGGTTGTGTCATCTGCAAATTTGACAACCCTATTTCTAGGGTGGGCAGCGACACAATCATACGTATAAAGAGTATAAAGGAGCGGACTAAGCACACATCCTTGTGGTGTTCCTGTGTTAGACCTAAGCATGTTAGACATATAAGGGCCCAACTGGACCCTCTGGGAGCGATTTGAAAGAAAGTCCAGGATCCACCCACGGAGTGATAGCGGGAGCCCCAGATTTCCCAATTTAGTTATCAGACGTCGCGGTAGAATGGTCTTGAATGCCGAGCTGAAATCTACAAAAAGCAGATATTTCAGCGTCGTCGTGTCAGGGGTGTCCTAAAAGTCGCTTCGTGCTTTTTAGTTTTTAGCAGCCGTTTTATTTCTGGCGGGCAGAAGCATCGTAGGGAGGGCAACCCTTGACCGTTTCCCTCACGGTTCTGAAACTAAAGCAAATAGTCCGCTCCCAAAAGGTGCCCTTTGGCTTAGAAGATGTGGTCATCCGGGTCCCGTCAACGCCCATTCCTGCAGAATGTGTGTGTGTGGTCTAAAAATAGCCTTGATATGATCCTTGCATAGTTCTGCCCGGAAAAAAACAAGATTTATCCCAACATCATGCAGGGTTCCCTTGGCAACAGGCTTCTTTATTAGACATGCTCTGAAGGAGAAGTGAGGATGTTACTCTGGCCACATGGCTAAAGAGCAGAGGGGAGGAACGATTTACCTTATTTCCCTTACACAACAGTAGTTGTCACGTTAAGTCTTCAATAAATACTTTAAGCAGAACACGAACGGGATGTCCAGGGGTCATTTGCCTTTACCTTTACCTTATTCCCATGTGGAAATTTGCCCACAGATGAGCTGAACTATGAAATAATAATAATAATAATAATAATAATAATAATAATAATAATAATAATAATTTTCTTATTCATAGCCCACCCATCTGGCTGGGTTTCCCCAGCCACTCTTGGCAGCTCCCAATGGAGTATTAAAAACACGATAAAACGTCAAACATTTAAAACTTCCCTGAACAGAACTGCCTTCAGATGTCTTCTAAAAGTCAGATAGTTGTTTATTTCCTTGACATCTGAGGGGAGGGCGTTCCACAGGGTGGGCGCCACCACCAAGAAGGCCCTCTGCCTGGTTCCCTGCAATCTCACTTCTCGCAGCGAGGGAACCGCCAGAAGGCCCTCGGAACTGGACCTCAGTGTCCCGGCTGAACAATGGGGGGGGGAGATGCTCCTTCAGGTGTAAGAAGATTCTGGAAGACTTTCTGCTCAACTCTGCTGACTCAAAAGGAACAAATTGCATTGATAGCTTACAGGGCTGGCCTGAGGCATTTTGCCCCCCCCCCCCGAGCAAAACAGAAAATGGCGCCATCATACCTGCCAAGTTGCTGTCGGAGAAATAAGGGACAGGGCAGAAGTAGCAGACCGGAAGTAGCGCTGCCGCCATTTTGGAACTGGGCAGAGCAGCATCAAAAGTCGCTTCTGAGCATGCTCCGCCCAGTTCAAAAATGGCCGCCGCGGCAGAATAAACCGGGGGGAAACAAAAAAAATCCGTTTTTTTCATCTAGGAACAGCTGGGAAAACGGGGATTTCCCGGGGAATACGGGAGACTTGGCAGCTATGGGCGCCATCCCCTGAGGGGACTCGTTGGGTCATTTTTTAAATTTGCAGGCTGGCTTCCATCTGGGCGGTTTGCAGCATATGCTTCGCTTGCTGCTGACCAGCGCTTCTCTTTTGCCTTGGTTTCCGCTCTCTTTTCAGCGTGACCCTGATGACCTCTGACGCTGGGTCCCTGAGGCCTCCGACAGAACCCCTAATGCCGCCCTGGCACAGCCTGACCACCCAGCGGCTCCCTTGGTCCTGCGCCGCCTGCCGCATGAACAACGACGCCCGCTCCGTCCTCTGCGTGTCCTGCGACCGGCCCCGCGGCTGCAAGAACCCGTTGCCCGAGGACGAGCTGGCCAGCTTGGGGCAGCTGGCCCGGGGGCGCTGGGCTTGCCAGTCGTGCACCTTTGAGAACGAGCCGGCCACGGTCCTGTGTGCCATGTGCGACAGACCCCGCCTGGCGGGGAAGCCGGGGACGGGGGACGCAAAGCCCCTCATCGCCTGGGGCAAAGAGCCAGGGCCGCAACAGGAAGACGTAAGTGTGCCTCTGGGCCAGAGGACAATTTGGGATTCCTTTGGTGGCGCTTTCCCTTGGATCCATTTATTTAGTGGGGTAGGAGAGCAATGTATTTCACATCCGGCAACCAACGTGGGTTTCAGATAGTACAAGGGTAGGGGACGCGGGTGGCGCTGTGGTCTTGGGCTTGCCGATCGGAAGGTCGGCGGTTCGAATCCCCACGACGGGGTGAGCTCCCGTTGCTCCGTCCCATCTCCTGTCCACCTAGCAGTTCAAAAGCACGCCAGTGCAAGTAGATAAATAGGTACCACTGCAGCGGGAAGGTAAACGCCGTTTCCGTGCGCTCTGGTTTCCGTCACGGTGTCCCGTTGTGCCAAAAGCTGGCCACGTGACCCGGAAAGCTGTCTGTGGACAAACGCCAGCTCCCTCAGCCTGAAGCAAGATGAGCGCCGCACCCCATAGGTTGGACATAACTGTCCCGGGGTC
This sequence comes from Zootoca vivipara, assembly GCF_963506605.1. Taxonomy (NCBI): domain Eukaryota; kingdom Metazoa; phylum Chordata; class Lepidosauria; order Squamata; family Lacertidae; genus Zootoca; species Zootoca vivipara. The sequence continues at coordinate 48,821,448 of NC_083288.1, forward strand.
CTTTACCTTTTTACCTACCTACCAGTAGTACATGGGTAGATTAATCTACAAAGCCCAGGACACAGATTTCCGTGGTCCTCTAGCGGCTATGGTGGCTCATTGACCAGAAACGATGTATTTAGTGTTACCTCTGGAAGCGTACACTCGATTCTGACCAAACTAAGCCCCCGGTGTAAATTTTGCTCTGTGCAGGGAATTTCCTCTTGCAACCGATCCCACACAGCTTTCGCTCTTCCGTCCATCCGCTGACGGGGTGCTGCCGCACGTCAATCTGCACCTTAACCTTAGGGTGGTGGGTTCAAGCCCCACGTTGGGCAAAAGGATCCTGCATTGCTGGGGGTGGGACTAGATGACCCTCGGGGGTCCCTTCCAGCTCTATGATTCTCTGCGGTTCCCTCTCCTCCAGGCCTCTGGCTGGCAGTGCGAGCACTGCACCTTCTGGAACAAGTGCCCCGGGCGGGTGTGCGAGATGTGCAACTGCACCAGCCAGCGAGGGGGCCCCGAGCCCTCGCGGCCCCACGCCAAGCCGGAGGAGGACGAAAGGTCGAGGAAGGGGGCGGCGGAGCTCAAAGCCGATCTGAGGAGTCTGCGGAAGGCTCTGCCCGTCTCCCAGGAGGAGGAGGAGCGTCGGAGGCAGGAGAAACTGCGGGAGGACGGGCAGAAGATGGTGGCCATGATCCGGGTGAGAATCATCTGACTGTCCACAGGCAATCAGGCTTGCAAGGGGCGGATGAGTGGCCCTGCAGGAGTCCCTGCCTGGCCCTCTCCTCAGGCCACACCCCTCACTGCCCTTATTTACATGTGATGCTCCGCCCACTTTTGCCCCTGACCCCCGGGAAAAAGGGAACGTTCCCCCCCAGGCTGGAAAAAAAGAGGCTTCCCCACTCCTGGTTTAGATGGTCTAAATGTCGGCATCTCAGACCAAAATGCTTCTACCTCTCTGCCCTAATTCTAAAATGGTATTCTGCGTTTTCAGCTTCAAAACGGCAGATTACCGTATTTTCCGGTCCACAACATGCAGTTTTTTCCTCCTCAAGAGTAAGGAGAAACCTCTGTGTGTGTTATGGAGCGGATGCAGCGGGATAAGGAACACTAACAATAAAGGAGGCTGCCTGGGAGCGGGGAGGTTAAGACAGCGAACTTGCTAGGAGAGTACTAAAGCAAGGTATGAGGAGAGCAATTAGAAGAAAAGGGGAAAAAACTGCTCCAGCTAAGGAAGGCAAACAAGAGGGAGAGAGGGTGTTAAAATGAAGCAGTTGATCGGCAAGCCAGTTAAGGGACGCTTGCAATAAAGGAGGCTGCCTGGGAGGGGGGAGGTAAAAGCACATGGGTCCTCGGGAATTTTGCATTGGGTCACCCCAAATTCACCGTCAAATCACATATCATGTCTGTGGCCGCAGCATGAACCACAAAAATCATACATCCACTGTTTCGTTCAGAATATTTCCCCCCCTGGTTTTCCTCCTCTAAAAACTAAGCGTGTGTTATGGTCCGAAAAAAATAGGGTATTTTTACACCGTGATGCATTTGAGTGGGGAGTATTCTAAAAAGCCGTGTTTAATTTCACACACAGAGAGAATAATTCAGAGTGCTTTTTGAAGGACGTTTTGGTACAAGGCAAAGCAGTTTTGTGTGTGTGGATTTTCAGCTGAGGAATTGGGAGTGGGTACAACAAAGGGGGGGTTCTGCGTCCCCCTCTTTCAGCTGAGACCCCCCAGGTGGCAATTGAGGGCACCGCCGTGCTCTCATTCCCGCCTGGGTGCCCATCAAAGTCCAAGAGCCTTCCTTTATTTATTCAGATCTCTTTTTTGTGGGGGCAGTTGTTCATTTGAGGAGGGGCAGTTGCCTGCTTCCCCCCGCCTTGATTTATTTATTTTGAAGTTGTGTGTTGCAGTTTCACCTGCGGGATGGAGGTGTTTCTGAGCTTTGTCGGTTTTTCTTCTGCAAAATGGGCATGTCTTAGGTTTCCCCTGAGGCCTAAATGGTTTGGGGACCTCTTTTCGGCATTTTCTGTTGGCATGACAGAATTGGGGGGTGGAGGAGGAGAGAGAAGATTTTGGGGTGTGGCTGCGGAGACCCCTTTTTCAGGCGCGAGTATCAGGCCTTCCTTCTCCCTCCTGAGTCTGAGCTTACCTTCCAAGTCCCGGACTGCAGAATCCGGGACCGGCAGCCGTGTGACACCGGAGCTTCCGTCGACATAACTTACGGTGTCGCTTTGCCCTTCTATGGGCACCAAAAATGGCCACCGCCGGCTTCAAAAGTCGCTTGTACGCATGTCAGGAAGTACATAGACGCGAGTTCCGGTGTCGGCGGCGGCCATTTTTGGTGCCCATAGAAGGGCAAATCGGAAAGAAAAAATAATGGCCGCCAGCAGGAGAAAATAACGGAGGAAAACGGGAGACAAAGTGATGCGGGGGACCACCGGGAAAAGGTAAGTAAAAACGGGGGTTTCCCAGGGAAAACGGGGTACTTGGCAGCTATGAGTCTGAGTCCTCCTGACCCGGCCAAGAGAGTTGCCGACCAGCTTGAAAAGCCCCTTGCTGGATCTGACGCAGGCTCAGACCTCCTGCGCTTTCGGACCTGGGCCTCGAACCCTTCCCTTCTTTTCCCCGCAGGAAGCGGAAAAGGTCGGCTTGGCCCCTGAATTGGTGGCGGCCGCCTTGCGCTACTCTGGGGCAGAGCTTCCCCTGGCGTGGCTGAATTCGGAGCTCCCTGGGGTGCTGGAAGGCGTGGCTGAGCTGGCCACACAGCGAGGCGAGCAGGAGCCCGGCGGAGGGCTGGGGGTCTTGACCCGCCAGGAAGTCCAAGCATCTTGGACAGAGAGCCTGGGGGACGTGGACGAGGCCGTCAGCCGATGCCTCAGCGCGCGGCGCAGGAAGGTAAGCCGGGACGGGACGGGCCACTGGACAAAGAGGTTGTGTTGTAGGGGGAAAATATTTTGGGAGAACCCAGCATGAGCTGTCGAGGGGCTTTCCAGGAAGTGGGCGGAGCTTGGAAAATGGAGACGGCCTTCAAGGGTGATCTGGGAAGTGGGTGGGGCCAGGCCAGCCATTCAGGATAGGTTCTGGAGAAAGGGGAGGTGCTTGTGAAGAGGGGGGGGGCTATATTTTGTGGGTGGAGCCTTGGGGCAGAATTCGCACCTGAGCCCAATGTCTGGAAGAAGTTGGGGAGGCCCGGGGAAATGGGCAGCCGGGTGAGGAGAGGCCAGTGTAGGAGTCTGACCACTCAGTGGGATTCATTAAGAATAGGAACAATTTGCTGGTGAAAAGGGCCTTGTTCGGGGACGCTGCGCTGCGTTTTGAAAGCGTGCGGGCTGCTGGGCCGGAAGGGGCAGGGATGTGCTTGAGGCAAAGCTTTATTTGAGCTAATTCGCTCAGTCCCTGGATGTGCCCCTCCCGGGGAAAAAATTGTAATAGAGCTCCTCCGAGCACATGCAGAGTGCTTTTGGAAGCCGAGCTCTGCGCTGTGGGCCACCGGAAGGGCGGGATCTGGCTGAATACACCCTCTTTTCCGTGCAGTTGCGGGAGCTGAAGGCGCTGGGCTTTGAGGAGCGTGGCCCCGTGCTGCAGGCCCTGTACCAAAACAACGGGGATTTGTGGCAAGCATTGACGCAACTGCAGTGCCAGCGGTTGGAGCCCTTTCTTCAGCGCTTGTGGGAGAATGAAGACCCTCCCTTTGACTTCCACAGCCCCGACCGACAGGTGAGAGAGAGAGGACCAGATTTGATGAAGTGAACATGCGCGAGGGACAACCACAGCTGTTGAGCTTTTTGGCGGATTTAACCCCAAAGTTGTTGAGTTCTTTTTTTTTAGGATTGAAGTTGCTTTTTTAAGGATTTTACCCAGGACATAGACAGTGGTACCTCTGGTTTAGAACTTAATTCGTTCCGGAGGTCCGTTCTTAACCTGAAACTGTTCTTAACCTGAGGCACCACTTTAGCTAATGGGCCCTCCTGCCGCCACTGTGCGATTTCTGTTCGCATCCTGAAGCAAAGTTCTTAACCCAAGGTACTATTTCTGGGTTAGCGGAGTTAGCAACCTGAAGCGTTTGTAACCCAAGGTACCACTGTACTGCCATGGGTGCCGGATTAAATCGACCGACGGGCCGGATTAGGCCCCCCAAACGGACTTTGGACATGCCTGGATTAAGGGCTTTCGGAGGTGGCTGGAGGGGGAGGGCGCCGCCATTATCCTTCCTGTTGCGCTGTCTAACTCTTTCTCCTCCTTGCAGGCTCTCCTCCGCCGCCTGCTGGCCTCCCTTTCCCTGCCCAGCTGGGGCCGAGCGGAGCTGGTGGTCTCCTTGATGCTCGAGCAGCCGAGCGAAGGCGGATGGGAGCTGGCCGACATCGTGGAGGCCGTCAAGGCCTCGCCCAGTCGGGACTTCATCAAGCGTCTCTTGAGCTGGGAGTGTGCCGTCTGCAGCCTGGCCCTGCCTCGCAATAAGGTACCAGAAACGGCTACTATGCTGCGTCCACACTGGGAGAGGGTTCACTCCCCCCCCCCCAGCTCAGTCGGTGTTGCTCTTTAGGAATTACAGTGGTACCTTGGTTCTCAAACTTAATCCTTTCCGTAAGTCCGTTGCAAAACCAAAGCGTTCCAAAGCCAAGGCGCACTTTCCCATCGAAAGTAATACAAAACGGATTCATCCGTTCCAGACTTCAAGAAACAACCCCTAAAACAGCAATTTAACATGAGTTTTAATAATAATAATAATAATAATAATAATAATAATAATAATAATAATAATATATTATTTATACCCCACCCATCTGGCCGGGTTCCCCCAGACACTCTGGGTGGCTTCCAACAAAACATTAAAATACAGAAATCAAACATTAAAAGCTTCCCTAAACAGGGCTGCCTTGAGATGCCTTCTAAAGGTCTGGTAATTGTTGTTCTCTTTTTACTATCTACTAAGACCATTGATCCACAAAATGAAAGCAATAATCAATGTGCTGTACTATAAAATAAATAAGACGGTATTGTAGTTGATAAAAATTAAGATTATGGTATTATTATTATTATTATTATTATTATTATTATTATTATTTTCTTACCTGCACTGATGATAGTCATTGTTTGGATGGGGGGCTTTTATCCATTTCTGTAGTCACACAATCAATCAATCAATCAATCAATCAATCAGTAGCTGAACTGGGTTCCACACAGCCACAAAAACAAATTAACCAAAAAGGCCTCAAAAACAAAAAGCACAAAATAGCAAAAACAAAAGCACCAAACTTAATCCAGTCCGGAAGTCCGTTTGACTTCCAAAATGTTTGATAACCAAGGTGCAGCTTCTGATTGGTGCAGGCACCCTGGAAACAATAGCTGACAGCTGCATCAGACATTCGGCTTCCAAAAAACATTCGAAAACCAGAACACTTACTTCCAGGTTTTTGGCCTTTGAGAACGAAGGTACCACTGTATTCCAGAGTCTGAAATACAGAGCACCAAATAGAGTTGGTATACGATTACAGAGGATCAGAACCTTTATTACATCTTAAAAGCAAAGCTTGTCATCATTGTGATCAACATTGTGGCTGTGGTCAGGAACTCAAAGAGACCAAAAAAAAATTGGTGCGTTTTCAAAGGCTCAGTCCGGCATCTTGATTCGAGGTGGTGTCCTAGCATAAACTAAAACTTCCTTGATCTCAGGAACCGCCATGCAAAATTTGGTTATGGTACCTTAAGAGGTGTTCAAATCCAGAGAGAGACAGACTTTCCAGAATACAGTAAAATATAAGAATTGCTCTTCAAACTATAATGGCTTACCAGATCTACTGTCATGCAAGCATAAAGAAAACCTCCCCTTAATATTGGCAATTTGTCCTCTCTACATTCTTTTATGAGGGGTCGCAGGTGGCTCTGTGGGTTAAACCACAGAGCCTAGGGCAGGGGTCAGCCATCTTTTTCAGCCGTGGGCCGGCCCACCGTCCCTCAGACCTTGTGGGGGGCTGGACTATATTTTTTGGGGGGAAATGACCGAATTCCTATGCCCCACAAATAACCCAGAGAAGCTTTTTAAATAAAAGGACACATTCTGCTCATGTAAAAACAAGCTGATTCCCGGACCGTCCGCGGGCCGGATTGAGAAGGCGATTGGGCCGCATCCGGCCCACGGGCCTTAGGTTGCCTACCCCTGGCCTAGGTCTTGCTGATTAGAAGGTCGGCGGTTTGAATCCCTGTGACAGGGTGAGCTCCCGTTGCTCGGTCCCAGCTCCTGCCAACCTAGCAGTTTGAAAGCGTGTCAAAGTGCAAGTAGATAAATAGGTAGTGCTCCGGCGGGAAGGTAAACGGTGTTTCCATGTGCTGCTCTGGTTCGCCAGAAGCGGCTTTGTCATGCTGGCCACATGACCCGGAAGCTGTACGCCGGCTCCCTCGGCCAATAACGCGAGATGAGCGCCGCAACCCCAGTCGGTCACGACTGGACCTAATGGTCAGGGGTCCCTTTACCTTTACATCCTTTTATAACAGTAAGGTAAAGCTACATCTTTATCGTCTCTCTCTCTCTCTTTTAATGCAACAGCCTGCAATAGATTTTTGGTTAAACTTGCATTTTTATGTCATCAAAGTAGCGCAGTTTAGCAATGGCTATCAAAGGAGATCAAATGCAAACAATTGCTTTTTTAAAAAAGCCTATTTGGATAGAAATTAAGCAGTCATTCTCAAAACCTCAGTCGCTGATTAATTTGTACTTTCTGGTATGTGCCTTTGGAATGTAATGGGATGTTATATTTGATTCTGGTTTAGGAGACCTTGAGTTTTAAAAATCCTCCCAACTTGCTTATCTGCCTCCCAACTTGCTTATTAACTTTCTGCCTGGCGTTAACTGTTTCTCTTTACTCAAGGTCAGGTCAACTAGCCTGAGACGTTCTCATTTCTGCATAAATAAAAGCTGCGCCTTTGTGTGGATTATCTGCTCTGAGATGATCTCCCATTGCTTGTGCCAAGTGAGCGGGGGAGTCAGTTGCAGCTGCAGTATTTAATTTTAATTGGATTGGTCTGTTTACGTCTGGTATAATTGACTTGGGAAGGGCAACTGGGAAACTCTTTGATGCTTTTTGAGGGGCTTGGGGGTCTAATTGTTATTTAAAGAAGCATGGGCGTAGGCAGGGGGGCAGTTGCCCCCCCAGAAGCTGGGCCGCTGGCCGGCCTGCCCCGCTGCCTGCCCAGTGCCGTCTCCCTTCTCCCTGGCTGGCTGTAGGACGGGTGGAGGGAAAGCCCCAGAGCCGCGCAAAGCGTTTGGCTGGCTTTCCCTCCGCCCGCCCCACAGCCAGCAAGGGAGAAGGGAGACGTCCCTTCTAGCCGGCTGGCTGTGGGGCAGGCGAAGGGAAAGCCAGGCTGGGGCTGGGGCTGGGGCTTTCCCTCCACCCGCCCTGGCGATCGCGGAGGGGGAGGAGGGGATCGGAGCAGCCCAATTTCGGGCTGATCCTGGCGCCCTGGCGATCGCGGAGGGGGAGGAGGGGATCGGAGCAGCCCAATTTCGGGCTGATCCTGGCGCCCCCTCGCCCCTGCCGATCGCGGAGGGGGAGGAGGGAGTCGGAGCAGCCCGATTTCGGGCTGATCCTGGCGCTCCCTCGCCCCTGCCATTCGAGGAGGGGGAGGAGGAGGTCGGAGCAGCCCGAAATCGGGCTGCTCCGACCCCCTCCTCCCCCTCCACGATCGCAGGGGCAGGTGGAGGGAAAGCTGGCAAGGGAGAAGGGAGCGTTCCTTGCCCCACTGTGGCCCCTCCCCCCACCCCTTGGCCCCTAATTTTCATCCTGGCTACGCCCCTGTAAAGAAGTTGAATTGTCCTTTTAAGTTAATTTTCATTTGCAGTATTTTACTTCCTGGGGCTCAGAGGATATTTCGTTTACTTCTTTACCATGTTTGTTATTCATTTTCCTTGTATTTTTGCAGCTGGCTTTTGCGTGCAGTGGTTATTTTGATCCTAAAGAGGATGATGCTCTGCTTAGTTGTTTGTTGTGTTTTGTAGAATGCCGAAGTTCCCTGGCTTTTTTTGGGTACTGTTTCCTGTTTAACCTGTGCTGTAAACCGCTAGCGGTTTGTTTAAACATGAGCAGTATATAAATTGCCCGTTATAAATGCTAAATATTCTGAAGGAAATCAGCCCTGAGCGCTCACTGGAAGGACAGGTCGTGAAGCTGAGGCTCCAATACTTTGGCCACCTCATGAGAAGAGAATAATCCTTGGGAAAGACCCTGATGTTGGGAAAGATTGAGGGCACAAGGAGAAGGGGACGACAGAGGACGAGATGGTTGGACAGTGTTCTCGAAGCTACGAACATGAGTTTGACCAAACTGCGGGAGGCAGTGGAAGACAGGAGTGCCTGGCGTGCTATGGTCCACGGGGTCACGAAGAGTCGGACACGACTAAACGACTAAACAACAACAACATTAGTCTCAAAAGCACATGAAAAGAGCCTGCAGGATCAGGCAAATGGCCCATCTGGGCCAGCATCCTGTTCTCCCAGTGGCCAACCAGATGCCCCGATGGCAAGGATTGATCCTGAATGCAACAGTACTCTGCCCACCCTCTGGCCTTCAGCAACAGGAATTCAAAAGCATTGCTGCTTCTAGCCAGTGCCGGATTTAGTTATAAGCTAAACAATGTATAGCTTAGGGCCCCACTCTCTTGGGGGTCCCCCAAAAAAATTAAAGGAAAAAACACCTGTATGTACATTTCCAAAATATAAGATAAAAAAACAAATACAACAAAACCTACATACCGCAACAGTGTTTTGTGTTGTGTAGGCTCCTCTGATGTAAGTCATGGGCCCCGCCTGCTAGCCTGCCCCCTAAAATATCATGGGTTTGCTCCTTTCTGCATGGACTGGTTGCATGGCAACATGGGCAAATGGCTTTAGATACCTATGAGGTCCATAAGTTATAGTAGCATATTTTGTTGTTTAGTTGCTTAGTCGTGTCTGACTCTTCGTGACCCCATGGACCACAGCACGCCAGGCACTCCTGTCTTGCACTGCCTCCCGCAGTTTGGTCAAACTCATGTTCGTATAGTAGCATATATTCAACCCAAAAAACAGCAACAATTTGTTGTTGACAAAAGGACAGCTGGACATATAAAGGGCCCTAAATCTGGCCCATTACCTTCAGTAGTTTAGGGCCTCATCAAACCTAAATCTGGCCCTGTGGAGTCAGAGCACAACCATTGTCGCTAGCAGCCATAGATTGCCCTCTTCCCCTCCAGGATTCTTGCCCAGTCCTCTTTTAAAGCCATCCGAATCAGTGGCCACCCCTGTCTCCTGTGGCAGAGAGTTCCGCAATTTAACTAAACACTTGCGCCAAGAAGTAATTTCTTTTATCTGCCCTGGGTCTTCCTTCGTTCACCTTTGTGGGATGCATTGCACATGGTAGAGTCCCATTCAGCCGGGCTGTTCTTGTGTGTGTGTGTTTTTTCAGATGCAGTCGCTGACGTCGTGCGAGTGCACGATTTGCCCGGAATGCTTTGCCCAGCACTTCACCATCGCCGTGAAGGAGAAGCACATCACGGACCTGGTGTGTCCGGCCTGCTCAGAGCCCGAGATCAGCGACGAAGGGGAACTCATCAACTACTTCTCCACCCTCGATATCCAGGCACGTCCTCTCTGCGCACTCCTGCATCCTAGATCAGTGATGGGCAACCTTTTGAGCTTGGTGTGTCAAAATTCGCCAAAAAACCGAGCATAACTCGGGTGGTGTGTCACTTCGAGAAAAAATACCATAATTTTGTAATATTTATAGTTTAAATAACAAAAATGTATAATTGTAATATATAACTGTATTTAACAAACCAAAAACTAATTATTTAACCAAACCAAACCAAAAAACCCTTATTTATCACAAAATGCTCAGAGTTGTTGAGCTTTTTGGGGGGAGCTGCTAATCAAAGTTTTGGAGGGTTTTTTGGGGTGTGTGTGCAAAAGTTGCTTTGCTTTTTTTGGGGGGGGGGTGCCCCAAAGCTGCTGCGCTTTTTTGGGTGGAAGAGAACAGAAATAAATGACGAATAATACTTTTGCTGGAACTAACATGCAGCACCAAAAAATCCAGCACAGAAGAAAGCACCAAAAAACCCAGCACAGAACGGGTTAAAAAACAAACACAGTGACACCCAATCGTAGTCTGCCAAAGCGCCAGAAAAAACAGCACAAAAAGGGTTAAAAAACCAATCTCTGGCTACCAGCAACAATAACAAAAAGTTGTAGGAGGAGCAGGAGAACAAATGGGGGGGGGGGACAACAACAACAGCACGAATGGGCCGATGGGGCGCGTGCCAGCAGTGAGGGCTCTGTGTGTCACGTCTGACACGCATGTCATAGGTTCGCCATCACTGTCCTAGATACATGCCCCAAATGCCAAATTTCCACTCCGTGCTAACATCTGCTTCTCCGTAGAAACGCAGTCTGCGTTTTAACAAACGGCGGCTTCCCAGGTCCTTGGTGCCCCTTTAAATTTTAAGTTTAACTCCCCACAGCTGCGCGGTTGCCTGGACCCCGAGACCTACGAGCTCTTCAACAAGAAGCTGATGGAGCGCGTCCTCATGCGCGATTCAAAGTTTCAGTGGTGCACGCATGTGAGTAAAGGACTGTCTTTGGGGGGGAAGGGTTTCTCGGGGAGGGAGAGGCTGGATGCAAAGGAAAGACAAACAATGAATCATCTGGACTTCGAAACGGGTCAGCGTGTTTCACATTTAAAAAGTCTGCCGCCTTGGTCACACTCTAGCATGACGGAGAGACGAGGCGGGGCTTTGGAGGTGCCTTAAGGGAGAGGTGAAGTCCCTGGAAACCTGTCCCCCTCGCTACCTTGCAGGTGTGGTTTTTTTGCATTTAGGTCTCGCCCACCTCTGAGGTGCTGAAAGTGATGTGCTCAGCTATTCTTAGTTATAAAAAAGCTGCCTATCACCGAGCGAGGCCCTTGGGCCATCTAGCTCAGTACTGCCTGCACTGACCGGCAGCAGCTCTCCAGGATTTGGGTCAGGGAGTCTCTCCCAGCCCTACCTGGAGAAGCCAGGATTTGAACCCGGGACATTCTGCGCGCAGAGCAGATTGTTCTACCCCGGAACTACGGCCCTTCTCACTACGTAATATGCTTGTTTCTTCCCCATCTGTCACCTCCTCCTCAATTGTGACAAGTGTCCAGCTCTTATAAGAGCCTGGGGTCGGGAGAAGGGGCTCCCAGGATGCCTTGCGATCGCTTCTCCCCTTCGCGTCTCCCTTTCTTTTCCTCCTCTCTCTAGTGCTCCTTCGGCTTCATCTACGAGTCTGAGCAGCTGGAGGCCAAATGCCCGCAGTGCCGCAAGAGCTTCTGCGTCCAGTGCAAGCGTCAGGTGGGTGAGGCCATTTCCAGGGGGGTGCTTGTGGCGCAGGGAAAGGGCTGCCATCGTGCTGGGAGCGGCTGTGTCTTGCGAGGAGCCTTGGGGTAGCCATTCGGGTCCATAGATCTCTCTCACACAAACACGCTCTCTCTCTCTCTCTCTCTCTCTCTCTCTCTCTCTCTCTCTCTCGAAGCCTCGACATTGTTCTTCCCAGAAACCCAAGAAGCCAGTCCATTGTTGAGATCAGTGGCTCACAGCTGTCCATGGAGGCACAGGTTAATTCTGTGTCCAGGGCGGCTGTCTATAAGCTCCATCTGGTACGCAGGCTGAGACCCTACCTGCCCGCAGACTGTCTCACCAGAGTGGTGCATGCTCTGGTTATCTCCCGCTTGGACTACTGCAATGCGCTCTACATGGGGCTACCTTTGAAGGTGACCCGGAAACTGCGATTAATCCAGAATGCGGCAGCTAGACTAGTGACTGGGAGTGGCCACCGGGACCACATAACACCGGTCCTGAGAGATCTCCACTGGCTCCCAGTACGTTTCCGAGCACAATTCAAAGTGTTGGTACTGACCTTTAAAGCCCTAAATGGCCTCGGTCCTGTATACCTGAAGGAGCGTCTGCACCCCCATCATTCAGCCCGGACACTGAGATCCAGCACCGAGGGCCTTCTGGCGGTTCCCTCATTGCGAGAAATGAGGTTACAGGGAACCAGACAGAGGGCCTTCTCGGTAGTGGCACCCACCCTGTGGAACGCCCTCCCAGCAGATGTAAAGGCAATAAACAACTATTTTACATTTAGAAGACAACTGAAGGCGGCCCTGTTTAGGGAAGTTTTTAATGTTTGATGCTATACAGCCAGATGGGCGGGATAGAAATAATAAATTATTATCATTATTATAAAGTTGGTGCCGTTTTGAAAAGTTCGAGCCGCCATCTTGATTCAAGATGGCGGCCCGTTGCATCCGGGAATAGATGGAAACCACCTCTTTGACCTCCCAAACCCATCAGGCCACACATCTTCTGAAGTGTCCAAATGCCCGGACAGCAAACAGTGTTTCAAAATACATAGCGCGCGCGCACACACACACACACAAATACACAAATAAATACATAAATACACAAACACAAGGATCAGTGAGGGCAACACCATTCGGTGTTATTGATTGTTCTCCCATTTGTTGTTGTTGTTTAGTCGTTTAGTCGTGTCCGACTCTTCGTGACCCCATGGACCATAGCACGCCAGGCACTCCTGTCTTGCACTGCCTCCCGCAGTTTGTTCAAACTCATGTTCGTAGCTTCGAGAACACTGTCCAACCATCTCGCCCTCTGACGTCCCCTTCTCCTAGTGCCCTCAATCTTTCCCAACATCAGGGTCTTTTCCAAGGATTCTTCTCTTCTCATGAGGTGGCCAAAGTATTGGAGCCTCAGCTTCACGATCTGTCCTTCACATTTGCTCCTGGCAGGAAGTTAAATAGGGGGTACTTTAGGGATGGGGGTTCCCTCTGATTCCTTCCTCGAGTTAACCCCAAAGGGCCACTGAATGTCTCTGCACGGCCCTGTGCTAGGCTCCTTCTCTTGGTCACGTGCCGGTGCGACAGTGCTGCGATTCTGTCCTTGGGGAAACACCTTGCTCGATAGATACACAGATTGCAAACTGGTGCTGAAAGGGTATTGACATAGCCGCTGAGTGAGGGTCCCTTGGAGAGGATACCCTTTGCAAGGGTGCCACCACTGGGAAGGCCCTTCCTTGGAGATCGCAGCTGGAGGAGGAGGAGGAGAGGCTTCTGGAGATGAACCCAGTGCCTGCCCAGCCCCCTCCTTTGCTTCTTCCGCTATGGAAGGAAGAGAGGGCAAATGTTAATATTCCTCCTCAATTCTTTCTCCTCTTCTCACCTTTCCTGGGCCAGTGGGAGCCTCAGCACCAGGGCCTGACTTGCGATGAGTTCCTGGAGTGGAAGCGGACCAACGACCCCGAGTACCAGGCCCAGGGCTTGGCGGTCTACCTGCAGGAGAACGGAATTGGTAAGGGTTCCTGTTAACCGGAAGGTTGGTGGCTGTGGGCAGGATTCCTTCATTCTGGGCAAACCAACGTACTAGGAAGCCCTGGCATCTCCCACCGCTTGGAGATCAGAGTGGCATGTATCAATAGATCAGAATCCTAGAATTTGAAGGGACCATGTGAGTCATCTAGCCCAACCCCTTGAAGCGATGCAGCAATCTTTTGCCCAGCGCGGGACTCGAACCCACGACCCTGAGGTTCAGAGTTTTGGTTGCTGTGTCCCGGCAGGGGCAAAGCCTTTCGTTATCGCCCAAAACCCCCGCCAGACGGCAGAAGCAGAGCGAATAAAATCCCCTCCCTTTCTCTCTGCCTCCTAACCCTCTTTCTTCCCTTTCTCCCTCCTTCCAGCGTGTCCAAAATGCAAATTCTCCTACGCTTTGGCCCGCGGAGGCTGCATGCACTTCCAGTGCTCCCAGTGCAGACATCATTTCTGCAGCGGCTGCTACAGCGCCTTCTACGCCATGAATGTAAGGGGACTCCAAAGGGCGCTTGTCGAGGGGTTGCCAACTGGGGCAAAGGGAGGAGGTGCTTGGCAGGAAGCCGGATTCGGCTCACGGGCTTCTGGTTGCCGATCCCCTGGACCCAAACGCTTGTTAGAGGACCAGGGCGAAGGAAACACCTCGGGTACATTTATTTGGGGTGTCTCACCAACTGGCTTTCTCTCGCCCTGCCGTCTCCAGCAGAAATGCCCCATCCCCGAGTGCCCTATAAGGCGGTCCCTCCACGGCCACCACCCCCGCGACTGCCTCTTCTACCTCCGCGACTGGGACGTGCCTCGCCTGCAGCGCCTCTTACAGGTCAGTGTAAGAGCAAGGCATGATGGGTAGGGCGCAGGAGGGAGAAGCAGGGGGGGGAAGGGGGGAATCTTCATGAGTGGGGAAGGCCGTGCGAGGTGTCCATTTGGAGTTCACGCTTGACATCTCCCCATCCCAGGACAACAACATCATCTTCAACACAGATCCTCCGGCTGGGACCCGCGCCGCCCCTGGAGGTGAGTGCTAAACGACTCCTGCGTTGCGGGGGGGGGTTGGACTAGATGACCGCCAGGGGTCCCTTCCAACTCTATAGTTTCTCTGACTCGTAGGGAAGCCTGGCTTGCCGAGAGCATGTCTGTGTTCCCCGTCCTTACTTGCTGATCGATAGATTTTTTGATAACCTAATTTGCTGAGGGTGTTTTTTTTTGCAAATGCTTGTGGGTAATGTGGCACGTCAAGGAGGGAAGTGGTTTCCTGTGTGGCGCAAGGCCTTTCCTCTTTTAACGGTCTCTCTTTGTGTCACAAAGATGAGCTTAATTGTCATGGCTTCCATGCCAAGGATCCTGGGATTTGTAGGATTTTGTGATTTTAGGGTGACTTTAGGGTGATAATAATAATAATAATAATAATAATAATAATAATAATAATAATAATAAATTTATTATTTGTATCCCGCCAATCTGGCTGGGTTTCCCCAGCCACTCTAGGCGGCTTCCAATTGAATATTAAAAACAGCATCAGACATTAAAAACTTCCCTAAACAGGGCCACCTTCAATTGTCTTCTAAAAGTCAGATACAGTAGTTGTTTGTTTCCTTGACATCTGCTGGGAGGGCGTTCCACAGGGCGGGTGCCACTACTAAGAATGCCCTCTGTCTGGTTCCCTGTAACCTCACTTCTCGCAATGAGGGAACCGCCAGAAGGCCCTCTGTGCTGGATCTCAGTGTCCGGGGCAGAACAATGGGGGTGGAAATGCTCCTTCAGGTATACAGGACTGAGGCCGTCTTTAAAGGTTCATTATTGGGGCTCCCAAACTCCTCAAAAGTTGTACGTACCACATAAATTGGAGACATTTAAAAAATATTGAGCACTTTATAACACTTAGAAATAAATAAAACTTAAATAGGGGTTAGCTCTATTTTAGACGAGCGGCGAGGGCGGTTTTATTTAAGCCGGGTTTTTCATCTGTCTTCTCTTGCTGTGAGTTTTTAAGTCCTGTTATATTTTGCTTCTTAGTTTGGAGTTTTTTTGGGGTTTTTTGGAACTCCTGAATCTCATTTTCTCCTGCATCGCTTACACATTGTTGTCGGTGTAAGCGCCCTTGATTGTTTCTGCGAAATGGCAGGGGTGGACAAATAAACGATAAACTTAAAACTTAAACCTCTTCCCCCTCCTCTTTCAGGCGGCTGCCGTGTGATGGAGCAGAAGGAGACCATAAACGGACTGAAGGACGAGCCGTGCGGGAAGGAAACCCAAGATGGTTACGCTGGCCTTTGCCAGTGAGTGACGCCATTTTTGTGAAGCGCTGTGGGAAACTGTAGGCCGGTGTCTGTACTTGCACATCCCTCTCTGGGAGTGTGGGGGTGTTAGGGGGGCAGTCCTTCTGGTGGTGGGAGGGACACATGGTGATTCTACTGGGATATTTTGTCCACCTTTGGTCCCCACCCTGCACTCGGCTCTCACCTGTGGCTCCTAGAAGCTGTCAGGATGTGACAGCGGCCACACCACAGGAACGGCTTCGATTGGCCGGCTAAACCAGGTGTGGGGAGCCGGTGGGTCACAAACCCTTGGTGAGTTAGGGTAGGCACCCCCAGACTCGGCCCTCCAGCTGTTTTGGGACTACAATTCCCATCATCCATGACCACTCGTCCTGTTAGCTAGGGATGATGGGAGTTGTAGTTCCCCAAAATCTGGCGGGCCGAGTTTGGGGATGCCTGAGTTAGGGGCTTCCCCTGCACGCAAAGACAGGCTCTGGGAGATTGCGCAGACGAGAGCAAAAGTGGGTCTAATGGTCCAATGTAGGTCTTTCAGGACCGGTGTTATGTGGTCTCTGCAGCCGCTCCCAGTCACCAGTCCAGCTGCCGCATTCTGGATTAGTTGTAGTTTCCGGGTCACCTTCAAAGGTAGCCCCACATAGAGCGCATTGCAGTAGTCCAAGCGAGAGATAACCAGAGCATGCGCCACTCTGGCGAGAAAGTCCGCGGGCAGGTAGGGTAGTGGTTAAGAGCAGTAGACTCCTAATCTGGTGAACCGGTTCGAGTCCCTGCTCCTCCACATGCAGCTGCTGGGTGACCTTGGGCTAGTCACACTTTTTTGAAGTCTCAGGGGGTTTGTTGTGGGGGAGGAGGGATGGAAAGGAGAATGTTAGCTGCTTTGAGACTCCTTCGGGTAGTGATTTTGTTGTTTAGTCGTTTAGTCGTGTCCGACTCTTCGTGACCCCATGGACCATAGCACGCCATGCACTCCTGTCTTGCACTGCCTCCCGCAGTTTGGTCAAACTCATGTTCGTAGCTTTGAGAACACTGTCCAACCATCTCGTTCTCTGTCGTCCCCTTCTCCTTGTGCCCTCCATCTTTCCCAACATCAGGGTCTTTTCCAAGGATTCTTCTCTCCTCATGAGGTGGCCAAAGTATTGGAGCCTCAGCTTCACGATCTTTCCTTCCAGTGAGCACTCAGGGCTGATTTCCTTCAGAATGGATAGGTTTGATCTTCTTGCAGTCCATGGGACTCTCAAGAGTCTCCTCCAGCACCATAATTCAAAAGCATCAATTCTTCTGCGATCAGCCTTCTTGATGGTCCAGCTCTCACTTCCATACATCACTACTGGGAAAACCATAGCTTTAACTATACGGACCTTTGTTGGCAAGGTGATGTCTCTGCTTTTTAAGATGCTGTCTAGGTTTGTCATTGCTTTTCTCTCAAGAAGCAGGCGTCTTTTAATTTCGTGACTGCTGTCACCATCTGCAGTGATCAAGGAGCCCAAGAAAGTAAAATCTCTCACTGCCTCCATTTCTTCCCCTTCTATTTGCCAGGATCGGGTAGTGATAAAGCGGGATATCAAATCCAAACTCTTCTTCTTCCTCCTCCCTGCTCCTAGGGCACACTACAAGGAGTACCTGGTCAGCCTCATAAACAGCCACTCCCTGGACCCAGCCGTCCTCTACACCTTGCAAGAAGTAGAGAATGTCTGCCGGCGACACTCCCCTGCTGCAATGCTGCCGCCTCGGGCGCCAGCCGAGGATGACGAAGCTTATCGAGGGCGTTTGGTCAAGGTGAAAGGAAATGATCTGAGATGGGGGGCGGGGGGCGGGGATTTATCCCTGGAGTTTGGGCTGGGAAAGCTTGAGAGTTCCTTTCTTCCTGTAACTAACTCATTTTTATTATTACTATTATTCGTAAAATTTATATCCCACTTGATTACCATAGAATTGTAGAGTTGGAAGGGACACCCAAGGTCATCTAGCCCAACCCCTTGCAGTGCAGGAATCTCAGCTAGATCGTCCATGGCAGCTGGCCGTCCGACCTCTGCTTAAAAACATCTGAAGGCAGCCCTGTTTAGGGAAGTTTTTAACGTTTAATGTTTTATCGTGTTTTTGATACAATGGTACCTCGACTTACGAATTTAATCCGCTCCGAACGGACCTTCGTAAGTCGACAAAATCGTAAGTCGAAGCCAATGGGGGGGGGGAAATAAAAAAATTCGTAAGTCGAAGCAACCCTATCTAAAAATTCGTAAGTAGAAAAAATCCTATCTAAACCGCATCCAAAATGGCGGACGGAACTCTGTTCGTAACTCGAAACATTCGCAAGTCGAGTCATTCGTAAGTCGAGGTACCACTGTATTCTATTGGGAGCCGCCACCCAGAGAGGCCGGGAAAACCCAGCCAGATGGGCAGGGTATAGATAATAAATAAAAATAATAATGGTTATTATTTTATTTATTATTATTATTAATTTAGAATCTCCAAGGAAGGAGAGTCCAACACATCCCGAGGGAGACTGTCCCAGCTCAGTCGGTGGACTCTTAATCTCAGGGATATAAAAAGAAAACAAACCTCAGTGCCATTTAGAAAAAGAATAAAATGTTCAGTAAAAATAATTACGAGCCAACTGTTTAAGATATTCCATAAAATAAATAAGATCCACAATAAAGTCAAAGCAGGTTAAAACACACTTAAGCATTCTACGTGTCCAGGTAGGCTAGTCTAGACGAAAAGGTGCTGTGAAAGTGACGCGGTGATGGCGTCTTCGTGATGTCATAGAAATGTAGAGTTGGCCAACAAGACAACAACAAGAGCCCACCAACAGCATTCAAATCAATCTGGCTAACCTGATCCAAGAACACACACACATCGCACTCGCACATGAGAACAAATTTCACTACGGCCAAACAAAGACAGCCAACCACACCCTAGGCCAGGCATCCCCAAACTGCGGCCCTCCAGATGTTTTGGCCTACAACTCCCATGATCCCTAGCTAACAGGATCAGTGGTCAGGGATGATGGGAATTGTAGTCCAAAACATCTGGAGGGCCGAAGTTTGGGGGTGCCTGCCCTAGGCCAACTCCAGCCTCTCTCACCACCAAAGCAAAACGAGCAAATAGTAAAGAGAACCCACACGAGTGACGCTGACACAAAACCACACTAAGCAGAATAGAAGCATTCCCACCCCACCCCACCCCACCCCCCATTCCCCCCTCCACCTCGTTCCCCCTTCTCTTACTATTGTAACACTAATGTCTCAACAAATGAAACTGATCTGTAGAAAATGTAACTTGAAAAAAGAGACATTGCACATACTTTTATAAACCAAGAAATCTTTAATAAAAATATATTAGAATCCCCCCCCCAAAAAAATTAAGAGTTGGAAAGGGCCCTAGGGGTCATCTAGTCCAACCCACTGCAGTGCAGAAATGTCAACAGGCAGGGAGTTCCAGCATGCAGGTGCTGATACACATGAAATCAATTTCTTACAAATGAGGAGCAGGTATTGCCGGTTCTACAGATAGAAGCGGTCGAGTGGCAATATTGGGGTTCGGCAATCTCAGAGGGGAACTGGTCCAAAGTGGCTTTACATACTAATAGCGACACCGTGAACTCGAACCCGGTACATCTAAAGCGCCAAAGGCCAGGGCAAAGAGCTTGGGCGTCAGCATAGGGTGAGACCTGCATCGCCAGGGTTTCCAGACCCACTTCTGTGGAGAGGGAGCCCCACAACTTAGGGGCTCCTTTACCTAACGATCCCTCCCTTTTGTTTCCAACCCGCCACAGATTCTGATGGATCAGGAGCCTCTGGGTCCCAAAATCCCACGCCGAAGGAAGTAGGCGGCCTTCGCCGGTGCTGAGAGGAATCAGGAGGTGCACGGCTGCAGTCTGGCTCCTTGTTGGGGAGAGTTTGTCTGGGGAAAGCTGACCGGAAGCAGGCCTTGCGTCTTCAAGAAAAGCCTCCTCGCAGGGCAGGGCGGGAGGAGCAATGTTAATATTTCTTAAAGTCTTTTTTTTTTTTTTTTGAGTTTCCGAGGTGCCTTTCTCAATGCTGCCTTCCTACTGTTCAGGGATGGGACCAGCCGCGTCTCATTGCGGTCCAAGACCTGACCGCTTCCCCTTCTTTCCTTCTCTCCCCATCGTGACTCCGAATAAACAGTTCTGTGTTTTAAAAGAACAAACGCATCGTGACGCTCCTTCTTCTTTTTTGCCAGTCCAGGCACTGCCCTCCTCAGTCCCATCCTCAGCCCCAGGTCGTGGATTATGTATTTAGAGCAGGCATAGGCAAACTCCGGCCCTCCAGGTGTTTGGGACTACAATTCCCATCATCCCTGGCTAACAGGACCAGTGGTCAGGGATGATGGGAATTGTAGTCCCAAAACATCTGGAGGGCCGGAGTTTGCCTATGCCTGATTTAGAGCATTCGTACCTCGCTCTTCGGCCAAAACAAGGCTCCCAGAGTGGCTTACGGACAATCAGTTGAGGCTAGAGGGTCCCTGAAAATCTGAGAAACCACGACATGCAAGGAAAAACGGACAGGGAAGGAAGAGGAAAACAAATCAAACTTGGGCTCCGATTCAAAATGACCTTAACAGATTAGACAACTGGGCCAAAGCAAACAAGATGAATTTTAACAAGGAGAAATGTAAAGTACTACACTTGGGCAAAAAAAAATGAAAGGCACAAATACAGGATGGGAGACACCTGGCTTGAGAGCAGTACATGTGAAAAGGATCTAGGAGTCTTGGTAGACCACAAACTTGACATGAGTCAACAGTGTGATGCAGCAGCTAAAAAAGCCAATGCAATTCTGGGCTGCATCAATAGGAGTATAGCATCTAGATCAAGGGAAGTAATAGTACCACTGTATTCTGCTCTGGTCAGACCTCACCTGGAGTACTGTGTCCAGTTCTGGGCACCGCAGTTCAAGAAGGATACTGACAAGCTGGAACGTGTCCAGAAGAGGGCAACCAAAATGGTCAAAGGCCTGGAAACGATGCCTTATGAGGAACGGCTTAGGGAGCTGGGTATGTTTAGCCTGGAGAAGAGAAGGTTAAGGGGTGATATGATAGCCATGTTCAAATATATAAAAGGATGTCATATAGAGGAGGGAGAAAGGTTGTTTTCTGCTGCTCCAGAGAAGTGGACACGGAGCAATGGATTCAAACTACAAGAAAGAAGATTCCACCTAAACGTTAGGAAGAACTTCCTGACAGTAAGAACTGTTCGGCAGTGGAATTTGCTACCAAGGAGTGTGGTGGAGTCTCCTTCTTTGGAGGTTTTTAAGCAGAGGCTTGACAGCCATCTGTCAGGAATGCTTTGATGGTGTTTCCTGCTCGGCAGGGGGTTGGACTGGATGGCCCTTGTGGTCTCTTCCAACTCTACGATTCTATGATTCTTAAAACAACCCTTCTTGTAAAGGGCAGCCGGCACAGTTCAGGGACGGGAGGTGCCTGATGGAATGGCTTCCCAGCAACTGATTTTCAGAAGCACTGTGTCTGTGACAGGGGAGGTATATTTCACTATTTCTTGGCCCCCAACGCTCGAGGAAGCTCTGTCCTGTGTTTCTAGAGGGTCAGTTTGGTATTTGGCAGGAGGGTCTCTTAAGAACAGGACAGTCTCAGGGGGGAAACAGTATCATTCCGGTTGCTGCACTCCAATAAGGATACTGTATTGCAGGGGGCTGGGAATGCTTCAGATATTACAGAGCTGGGAATTGATCAAGCGGCTGAAAGCAGCTCCTCCCTGACGAAAGATGATAGCATTTGACACTTTTTAGCTAAAGCTGCGTATGCACCATACATTTAAGGCACATGGCTTGGCTTCCCTCCCCCCCCCCAAAAAATCCTGGGAACTACAAGGCTACAATTCCCAGCACCCATATCAAACTACAGTTCCCAGGATTCTTTGGCGGACGTTTCATGCTTTCAATGTAGAGTGTATATGGAGGCTTAGGAAAGATGCATTTAAGGGGAAAGGGGACATGACAGGGATATAAAATTTGGTACGGTGAAAGTGGCTAGAGAGAGATTTTTCTCTCATGGTTTTGAGATTCAGTGGGGCCATCCAGTGAAGATCAGTGTTGGAAGAGTGAAGAAAGGCAAAAAGCAGAACTTATTCTCACACACAAAAATCTACACACACGTAGATTTAACTGGTGCAGTTCCCTACCACAAGCTGTTGGGGTGGCCACCAGGTTTGGCCGCAAGACATTCAAAGCAATGTTATACAACGTTAAAGAGCTATGGATCCCGCCCCACCCCCCATAGAATCCTGGGAACTGTAGTTTTGTTAGAGGTGCTGAGCTACAATTCCCAGAGTGCAGAGACGACAGTTGTTGTCGTTTAGTCATGTCCGACTCTTCGTGACCCCGTGGACCATAGCACGCCAGGCACTCCTGTCTTGCACTGCCTCCCGCAGTTTGGGTCAAACTCATGTTGGTAGCGTCGAGAAAACTGTCCAACCATCTCGTCCTCTGTCGTCCCCTTCTCCTTGTGCCCTCCATCTTTCCCAACATTAGGGTCTTTTCCAGGGAGTCTTCTCATGAGGTGGCCAAAGTATTGGAGCCTCAGCTTCAGGATCTGTCCTTCCAGTGAGCACTCAGGGCTGATTTCCTCCAGAATGGATAGGTTTGATCGTCTTGCAGTCCATGGGACTCTCAAGAGCCTCCTCCAGCACCATAATTCAAAAGCATCAATTCTTCGGCGATCAGCCATCTTTATGGTCCAGCTCTCACTTCCATACATCACTACTGGGAAAACCATAGCTTTAACTATATGGACCTTTGTCGGCAAGGTGATGTCTCTGCTTTTAAAGATGCTGTCTAGGTTTGCCATTGCTTTTCTCCCAAGAAGCAGACGTCTCTTAATTTCGTGACTGCTGTCACCATCTGCAGTGATCAAGGAGCCCAAGAAAGTAAAATCTCTCACTGCCTCCATTTCTTCCCCTTCTATTTGCCAGGAGGTGATGGGACAAGTGGCCATGATCTTGGTTTTTTTTTTAATATTGAGGTTCAGAACATGTATTTTGCGCTCTCCTCAGTACTGTACATTAAAACCATAACATTGCCGCAGCAGCACAGTTTAGGAAGGTTTGCCCCACACACTTTCGCCCCCTCACAAGGCGACAATTCCCAGCACCCTCAACTGAAACTACAGTTCCCAGCATTCTTTTTTTGGAGTGGGGATGAACTTTCAAGCATGCAAACTCCATCCACCGCCATGCATTTAAAACAGATCTCTCCCCCCCCCAATAATCCTGGGAGCTGTAGTTTGTCAGAGGTGCTGAGGATCGTAACTGGGTGGGGTGAACTATAGTTCCCACAAAATTTATTCATTTTTCTGGAATTGGGGGAGGCATTTGCTGTAAGGGTGCTTTAAAAATTTGGGGGTGTAGATGTTCCTTCTTTCATCTCTCTATCTCTCTATCTAGCTATCTATCTATCTCTGGATAAATAGAGATCTCTCCCAGAGATCAACGTCATGAAACTGCATTGGCTTTTCCCGTTTGTTTTGGTGGCAGGGGAGCCTGAAACTGGCGTGCCCTCCTCTCTGCTGCCCCCTGGAGGCCGGAGCGGCGGCGGCGGCGGCGGCCACGTGATTTATGGGAAAAGAATCGGAGCCGGGAGAAATGGGCGAGGGAGGGCGGGGCAGAAGGAAAGGGGGCGTGGCGACGCCCAGAGGGGGCGTGGCGAAGCCCAGCTCAGCTGGGAGGACAAGTCGCTACACGGTGTGTTTTGCGAAGAGGTTCGCTGCAGGAGGGGGACTTGGAGATCAGAGGTGGGACATCACTTTTTTATATATAGATATATTTTCCTTTCCTTTATCATTCGACTTTCCTGCCTTAATTTTCTCCTGTCGCCTCCCCGAGCGCATTTACTCGGAAGTAAGCCGAGTCCAATGGGGCTTTACTCCCTGCAAAAGTGCTTGCGGAGGATCGCAGCCTTCCTCGCTACTGTACTCTGCTGCAGAGACCACGGCCAGATAAGAGTCTTTGCACCAGTGCTTTATATAATAAGCAATATTCTTGCTATTATTGTTACTGATCGTGCCGTAATCCGGGTGTTGGGGCCGAATTTTAATTTATTTTTATTATTTGTCTTACTTTCAAGGAGTCCCATTGCAATCGACGGGGTTTAACGGGAGCCATGGCCAACTTTTAAGTTCCGAGGGGGGCGAGGTCTGAATGGATTGCCTTTACCGAGCAATCCTTAGGGTTGCCAGACTCAATAGAGAACAGGACATCGGTGCCTTTAATTGTCCTGCTCTCTTTTGAGTCTGGAAACCCAAGCAATCCTGCGCGCCGCTTTTCATTGTGTTCAGCGAAGCTTTCTGACAAGGGAAGGCGCTCGGATTTGCTCCGTCCTTATGGTGTTGGAAGAATCTATTTGTTTTTAAAATTGATGTTTTTATTAACAAAACTAACCAAGGAAGAATAAGGAAAAAGAGGGGGGGGGAATAGAAGGGATAATAGAGAAGGACATCCTCTGCTGTCCGCCGAGTCCGTAGTACTGTAGTCTCTTAAATCTCAGGGTTCAGAGTTCAAGTCCCACTTTGGGCAAAACATTCCTGCACAGCAGGGGGGTTGGACTAGATAACCCCCCGGGGGCCCATCCAGCTCTATGATTCTATGAAAAGGCAATAAATAGCCAACGATCCATCTATCTTAATTTAAACATGTTGTTGCACGCCACCCCAAGAAGCCGGGGGTTCCAGGCACTTAGGTTCACACATGTATACAACCTGAGCCTACGATGGAGGGATTCGCAGCCCTGGCAGATCCCAGAGGATCTAGCTCCAACAGCCTTGGATCCCAGCAGAGATCAGGCATGGATGGCTCTGTCTCTCAGCTGCTTTCTGGCACAACTCTGACTTTTGCCTTTCTAAGTGGCTCTGTGCCACTTAGCGGGGGACCAAGCCATTCGCCCTCTGGCACAGAACCACTTCCTTTGTTCCCTTAAGGCGCCATACCAAGAAACTTCCCCCCAGCTATTACAGCCATTGAATCCTTGCTGGATCCAGGAATTGGGAGGGACTCAGGCTACCCCCCCCCCAAAAAAAACCCTCACAACAATTAAATTCAATATATGCCATCCAGATGTTCAGACCCGCACAAAATGGCCGTTTAGAAGGAATCTGTAATGCTGCACGGAGGTGATGCGTGTTGGAAGATTCTTTGATATCCTCGCTTTAACACGGTTTCCCTTTTCTTTTCCACATTTCCACCCCACCTTTCCTGCTAGAAGCTGAAGGTGGTCCTCCTCTCCCCCCCGCCTTTTGCCCTTGCAACACCCCTGCAAGGTAGGTTAGGCTGAGAGAGGCAGCGACTGGCTCCAGTGAGCTTCATGTCTGAAGGAGGATTTGAACTTTGGTCTCGCAGGCCTTCGCCTGGCGCTCGAACCACTGCACCACCCTGCCTTCGTTTCCTGTTTTTATCTCTCTCATGCTAACTCCTTCCTTCTCCTTTTCCTTTTTAATGCATGCAACACTTGTTTCTTTCCTGTAATACTAATATGTATGCTGTAGCCTTTTATTTTCTTTGGCTGTTTTGTCCTTGCCTTTCCTATGTCTCTCGTTCTCCCCAGCTACAGAAAGCAGATTTAAAAAACACACCATTAAACAGGCCTAAAGTGGTACGAGATTATTATTAAATGATAATTGGTGTGGGTGCGTGTACACTTGAGGACGGGATGGCGGTGGTGTAATCGCAGATCCCGAAGGATCTGGTGTTGTCCGCATTATCCGAGCAAACTTTTGTAGATTTGCAGACTGGTCCTCCGCTGGTCTACTCGGAAGCAAGCCCCTTTGAAGAGGATTCCCCCCCCTGTAGTTTGACAATGCAAATAGGGCAGCTGCTTCGATTGCATAGGGAATCTCTAATTTTAGGGAGGAGAAATAATAATAATAATAATTTATGATTTATACCCCACCCATCTGGCTGGGTTTCCCCAGCCACTCTGGGCAGCTTACAACAGAAAAATGAAATAAAATAATCTATTAAACAAGAAAGATCCAAAAACATATGGAGGACTACAGTTTGAGGAGCACAGGCTGTAGATTTAGGCAAAACCACGAGATCCCAAAATATGCATAGGGATTAGGCCTGGGCTGTTGCTGTGAGTAACAATAGCACTATTTATATCTCTCTCTGATATTATGAAAACACAATATTGTTATGTCTATTTACAGGTTGAGCCTAGATGGGAAGCACACAGCTTAAACGCTCCCAGATGCTCAACCTTCTGGCCGACTCCAGGGACAAAGCGAAAAGGCTGCTGCTGCTCAGAGGTAGTAGCACCTGCCTTGCATGCAGAAGGTTCTGGGTTCGAGAGACGCCCTTTCTGAAACCCTGGAGAGCCATTGCTGCCAGTCAGTGTAGGCAGAAATTCTGAGCCAGGTAGATAACCGATCTGACCCAGCATAGGGCAGCTTCCTAAATTTCAATGTTTACAGAGCCCCTCTCTTAGTCTGCCTCAAGCTACCCTCCCTCCAAGCCTCCTGGATCACATCATCCTTTAGCTCGGGGCGTTGGCGGTGAGTTTCGGAGGCCAGCTATTGACAGCAACCAGTCAGCCTCCCTCAGGACGGTAGCAAGCTGGGCAAGTGTGCCAGAATTACTATCAAGGCGTTTGCCAGGATCCATTTACTTTCCCCTTTCTGCTAGCATCCCGCCTTGCAGCAATATTACATTCTGCAATTTGATGTTGTTAATCTAATAAGGAGAAGGTTTATCTCCCACCCGACGGGACACACTTTCTTTTTCAGAAGCCACGGCACAATAATTGCAAATAGTCTGTGCAGTGTAAGGGAAGCTGTTTTGGAGTGTGTGTGCCTCTAAGTGTTTCTTACATGTTTTGCAACTCACGGAGGACTACAGGAAAGCAGCCTTGTTCAGAGTGAGGCCCTTGGATTCTAGTCCAACCCGTGGCAATGCAGGAATCTCAACTAAAGCGTCCATGGCCCCGATCCCCGAACTCTAGGCCTTTCTCCGTGTTCCTCCTCTGTCATAGGCCCAGAGGGTGGCAACACGAGAACGGGGCCTTTTCTGCAGTGGCTCCCCATTTGTGGAATGCTCTCCCCAGGGAGGTTCGCCTGGCGCCTTCATTATACACCTTTAGGCACCAGGCAAAAAATGTTCCTCTTTAATTGGGCCTTGGGCTGATTGACACCTGATGCCCTTTTAAAATGTGTTTGGGGGGGGTTATTGGGTTTTTATTATATATTTTGTGTTGTTATATTGCAATTTTATGTGGTATCTGCCCTGCGGGTATAGGGTGGTATACAAATATAATAATGTAATAATAATAATAATAATAATAATAATGTGGTGCCATGGTTCTCAAACTCCTTGGTACTCAAACAACTTGCAACCCAAACACTGCAAACCCAGAACTGAGATGTTCCTTCGCTGCCTAGATCTTCAGCTATGGAAAAGACACACAAACTTTTCTTTCTTTCTTTCTTTCTTTCTTTCTTTCTTTCTTTCTTTCTTTCTTCTACTTTTACATGTGTCCTTTTTTCCTGAACAGGCCTGCACGTCCCCCTCTTCGAAAACTCACGGAAGCCTTTTATTTTATTTTAAACGATCAGACTTCCTTGTAGTCTGGCAGATACCTGGCAGAAGTTTGGGCCCGGTGGTTTCTTGGTCCGTTCCAAACCCCCCCCCCATTCAAAATGACACAAAACAGTACAAGGAAAAACCATGGGTGTCAGTCAAAAGGTACAAAAGCGGTTTCGATATTACAGATGTAGCCACGAAGCCGGAAAGAGTCGTTGGCTGCAGAGGACCAAAGCTCTTACAGAGTTAATGAAACAAAGTAAAGATGAAACAAAGGCCTCGAAAGTGTCTTTGTGGGTTTTGCCACATATCGCATTACAGTGTTGCGTGGGTTTGTCAACCAAGACCAAGTGCCATTTGTTTGGTATGAGCCTTGATTCTCGCGCTCCCGTCCCAGAGCTCTTTGGTTTGCCCTTCGCAGAGCCACAATTCCCGGCGCCCTCAGCAAACTACAGTTCCCGGGATTTTTTTTTTGGGGGGGAGATCCTTTGTGCAGTGTGTACACAGCCTACACCCCCAAAAAAATTACTTTGGGGAAGAGTAATTTTTTTTGGCAAGAGTAATTTTTTTGCTCATCTCGCTGGGAAGAGGTGCCTTCTCCCATAATGGCCATTTTTTTGCTGCTGTTTTGGAATTTCAACATGGTGCCATTAAGAACGGCGGGTTAAAATAGGTGGGTGGGTCTTGCGACATCGGACGATTGGCAGGCAGCCGCCCCACCTACTTGCCAAAGCTAGGTCCACAGTGGTGGTGGGGACCCACTCAGGATTCCAAAAGATCCCCCAACCCTTTAATTTTTTTCAAATGAGGTGTTAGAAACAGACGTATTAAGTGCCTTGGGGTGGGCTGGACTAGATGCCTCTTGGTGTCCCTTCCAACTCTGCGGTTTTATTATTGCACCTAGTCTTTTGGGAGGGCCAGGTGCCCCCCCAGCTCTCCCTCCACGCCTTCCAGGGGACCCCTCCTCCCCACCAGCGGCTGATTTCTGTATCTCGTCTCTCTCCCCCGTTAAAGATGGCGACGTCTCGGCGCGGGGCTCGAAGGACCCGCAAGCTGCGCCAGTGGACCGTGGAGCAGGTGGAAAGCGGTCAGTTCCCGGGGGTGGTCTGGGACGACCCTCCCCACAAGACCATGTTCCGCATCCCGTGGAAACACGCAGGGAAGCAGGAATTCCGGCACGAGGAGGACGCCGGCTTTTTCAAGGTACTGTACCTGCATTTCGGCGGGTTGAGCTAGATGACCCTCAGGGGTACCTCTCAATCCTGCAGCTCTATGATTCTGGCAGCACCGGGACCCACAGGAACGGGGCGGCGGTGGTAGTGGGGAAGGCAGAGACTTGCCGGCAGTGTGGTGGTCGTTCAGAAGCATTTCTGGCTTTCTGCCTCCCCGTCTTCCTGGTTTATTTGTCAATCTATTTACTGATTTTGTGTCCCGTGTGGAAAGCACGATTCTGCCGCTCCTTGCAGCCCTGTGAGGTAGGTTAGGGGTCCCCCGGCGAGATTTGCGGCCGGGCGAGGGTTTGAACTCTCTGGCGTTCCTAACCACTGCTCCACGCTGCCTTTCGGTTACGATCAGGGTTACCATACTTTGGGGGTCTGAGCTGGCGAGGGGCTGACCAGGAGCGAGACCTTGGGGGTCGTAGGAGATAACTGGGTGAAGATATCGACCCAGCGTGCGGCAGTCGTGAAGGAGTGCAGATTCCATGCTAGGGATCTTTAGGAACTGAAAATAAAATAAAATGGTTTCATGAAGACGTTGTACAAATCTAGAGCTGGGCTGGAGTGGGGTTCTGGTTGAGTCTCAGACCTGTCGGCTATTTTGCTGCAGCGTTCTGGGCTAACTGCAGGGTCCAAACCAGGCACCAAGGAATCGCAAGGGAATTATTCTTAACTTAACTATAATTATATTGATTTATATTACCACCACCACCCAGACGCAAATTAAAACGACGCAGATGGAATGCAAGCAGCTGAAAACCATATGAAAAGTAATTGTTGAAAAGTAATTGACCTCTAATAGAATTGAAACAATATACAAAACAAATCTATTGAAAGAGAGATAATGAAATGGCACAAATTGTTGTTGAAATGTGAAGGTTTGCCTAGGTTTGGACTGGATGGCTCATTGATGGCATTGATACGATGAGCACTTGCGGAGCACTCCGTCGAAAACCACGTTGCAAAGCAACCTTTTAAAATCCTCACCTCAAAGTTCCAGAACTTCTATTAGGATCGGCCAAAACGTTGCAAAAGTAGCACGCTTCTGAGCCGTGGTTCTCGCCGAGGTTACAAACCTACGTCCGGCCTGCATTGTTTGGGACTGCGATGGGGCGTGCTCCCATCATGGCGCCGGGGGGGGGGCAGGATGGGGGTTGGGTGGGAATCCCCGCAGGTAGAAATGTAGCCTCTCAGGGAGAAGTGCGGGCTGCAGAGGAGCGTTGTGGGCGAGATGCAGTTGCAAGGAGGCTTGACCCTTGCGCCTCTTGTCTCTTTCCCAGGCCTGGGCCATCTTTAAAGGAAAGTACAGGCCGGGCGAGCCCCTCGACCCTGCCACTTGGAAGACGCGCATCCGCTGCGCTTTCTCCAAGAGCCCCGAGTTCGAGGAGGTACCGGAACGCTCCAAGCTGGGGACCGCAGAGCCCTACAAGGTTTACCGCCTAGTGCCGATACCTGAGCAAGGGCTTGGTAAGGACATTGGCCTCCAATTCCCCCGCCTTCTTGAAGTTTCTATACCCGAGGAACGCCCTGCACCCCAAAAAACTGTGTTTCCCTGTGGGGTAATGTGAGGGGGGCCATATAAGCCCACCTTTTCTCAGAGGAAGGAAATTCTTACGCCATCTAAAGTGGGGGTCCCCGCTCCCCACCAGAGAGGTTTAACATCCAAACCCTCTTCCCAGGGAACGATGGGAGTTTTAGCTCTCTGGGGGCAATGGGGGTCCCCTAACAATTCTCAGCACCTTTATCAAACTACAGTTCCCAACAGGGTGGATACGATTTAAATTACTAGTCAGTAAGACTTGATTTAAGTCATTTTTTTCATTTTTTTTTACAGAAGGACTCATTCTTGCTGGCACCATCTAAATATTTACAACCAGATGAAGGTTTCATTTTTGGAATAATAATTTTTCAGAGTAGTTTTTACAGTGACATCAAAAATCACTGATCCAGTTATACTATTGGAAATACATAAACAGATAATTATGAAATTATTGTGAGGTTTGATAAGTTAACTGTTTACATTTGGACAACTTTTCTGCTGCACTTTAATAAACACTTCCTTAATAACAATTGAAACAATTTATTTACCGTAACTAAAACAATCACGTTATAGAATATGTATCTGTGTTTGTTAACTGATGTGGTTAAAAAAAAATACAACACCACAATTTAGACTGAGTTTTAGCACACATGAAAAACTTAAAACAAATCCTTATTTCCTGATGAATAGCGTCTGGACTCTAATGTAACTTAAATAGGAAACTATCTTTAGAGAGATTTTTCCTCCCAAAGCACTTTATTTTCTTTTATTGCAGCGTTTACTCTTGAGCCTTTTCTTCTCCCAAAGATATCCCACAAGGCAGCGGAGGTTTAGGAATCAGAGCTTTCCTTCTCTTGGACAGACTCCCTTCCCAGGTGGACGAGCCCCATCTGCCCCTCACTTTCCTCTACATCAGGCTTCCTCAACCTCTGCCCTCCAGATGCTTTGAGACTACAACTCCCATCATCCCTGACCACTGGTCCTGCTAGCTAGGGATCATGGGAGTTGTAGGCCAAAAACATCTGGAGGGCCGAAGTTGAGGAATCATAGAATTGGAAGAGACCACAAGGGCCATCCAGTCCAACCCCCTGCCAAGCAGGAAACGCCATCAAAGCATTCTTGACATATGGCTGTCAAGCCTCTGCTTAAAGACCTCCAAAGAAGGAGACTCCACCACACTCCTTGGCAGCAAATTCCACTGCTGAACAGCTCTGACTGTCAGGAAGTTCTTCCTAATGTTTAGGTGGAATCTTCTTTCTTGTAATTTGAATCCATTGCTCCGTGTCCGCTTCTCTGGAGCAGCAGAAAACAACCTTTCTCCCTCCTCTATATGACATCCTTTTATATATTTGAACATGGTTATCATATCCCCCCTTCTCTTCTGCCCCTCATTTTCCTCTACATCAGGCTTCCTCAACCTCGGCCCTCCAGATGCTTTGAGACTACAACTCCCATCACCCCTGACCACTGGCCCTGCTAGCTAGGGATCATGGGAGTTGTAGGCCAAAACAACTGGAGGGCCGCAGTTTGGGGGTGCCTGTTTTAAAGCTACCCTCCTGGGTACCTTCTTCCATATGTGATGGGCATGTAAAATAGCAAAAGGCTTCTGGGAGATGATTTATAATGAAATTGAAAAATGGTTGAAAAGTATTTTTTTTAAAAACAAACAAAAACTCAGAATCCTTTCTTTTAGGAATAGTGGGCTCAGATATCTCTAGAGATTGGGAAAAACCTCTTCACATCCCCAACAAGAGCAACCTGAATAGTTTATGCTCAGAAATGGAATGGGGAAAATGGCAGATGAAACTGATGGAATATGCAGAAATGGATAGTTTTCCTGGTAGACTAAGAAGAGAGCATTAAGGGAGACTTTTTAAGATTGTGGGAGGGGGGAGAGAATTGTGGAATTATTGAAGAATGATTGCAAGCGTCTTGAGACGTCAGCAGGATTAGAATAAACAAAGCGGTAAAATTATAAGCGAAGGGGAAATTGGGAAAGATAAAATAAGGAGTATTTAGAATATGCCAGGTGGCGCTGTGGGTTAAACCGCAGAGTCTAGGGCTTGCTGATCAGAAGGTCGGCGGTTCGAATCCCTGTGACGGGGTGAGCTCCCATTGCTCGGTCCCAGCTCCTGCCCACCTAGCAGTTCAAAAGCACATCAAAGTGCAAGTAGATAAATAGGGACCGCTCTGGCAGGAAGGTAAACGGCGTTTCCGTGCGCTGCTGTGGTTCGCCAGAAGCAGCTTTGTCATGCTGGCCACATGACCCGGAAGCTGTCTGCGGACAAACGCCGGCTCCCTCGGCCTATAGACCGAGATGAGCGCCGCAACCCCAGAGTCAGACACGACTGGACCTGATGGTCAGGGGCCCCTTTACCTTTACCTTTAGAATATGCAACAGCAGCACAGGTAAATCGAAACGAACCATGGAAGTGTGGGGAAGGGAAGTCAGCGTTTAATGTTTAATGTGTGGTTTGCTTGATGTGTGCAGATTTGTAAAATTGAAAATGATAAGCGATATATATACTAAATAGAGCTACCCTACCCTCCCCAGCTGTTGCAAATCAGGTGCTGGTTTGCGTGATATGTTTGCGCAGTAGAGCCCAGCTCCTTTTTGGGTTAGGGAGTTTTGTCTCTCTGCATGGAGCCTAACCGCCTGCCCTGTGTGTCTTGCCTGCTTTCAAGGGACCCAGGCCAAGGCGAGGAAGCCAAAAGCGCCCTGGCCGGAATCTTCCAGTAGGTCTTCGGAGAAGGAGAACGGAGATCCTGATAGCAACCTCCCTCAGGCTCCAGCCGCCGCCTGCAGCTTGAAGACGGTGAGTGTCAGAGGAGCGAAAGGATGAGATGCGATAGGAACACTGGCATCTGGAGATGCTGCCAGGATTCGAACGTGGGGCCTGCTGCGTGCAAAACCCGGAGGCTCTGTGCTCCAAACTGCAGACCTTCCCCCCCCCCCTAAAATATTCCTAAGTGGTTCGCAGTGGTTACAAGCAGAAGGGAACAAAACGCCATTAAGACAATGAAATAGTGCACATCAAAATCAATTTTGTTTGTTTTTTAAAAAAACGCATTGCAGAAATTATGTCATTTAGAATAATGCAGTCAATGAGAATATCAAAGTAAGCCTAGGCAAATAAAGGAATTTCTGATTGAAGTTTAAAACTTCCCAAATCTATTTCCGGAGTGTTTCGATGGGGGTTGGGGCCACAACCAAGGAAAACTTGCCTTCCGGAGGTTTCTAACCCATCAAGACTCCCAGCAGGGTCTCCTCTGATCAATTTTCCCCCACTCCGCCATTTCCTCTGGAACAAAATCACATTATTATTATTTTCAACTTCCTGGCTACTATCCCACTCTCCCCCATTCACAGTCTTCACACACACACCCTTTATTTCACCTATTCTCTTAGGTGAACCTTTGCCAACCTGCAACTCCCATAAGCCCCGGGCAGCGCTTTGAGCGCAAGATCATAGAATTATAGAGTGGGAAGGGGATCCCCAAAGGTCATCTAGCCCAGCCCCAGCGACACAGGAATCATTTGCACGACATGGGTCTCGAACCCGTCACCCCAAGATCAAAAAAGTCCTGTGTTCTACTGACGGAGCTATCCCAGGAGATATGAAAGGATTAGATGTGACGGGAACATAGGAAGCAGGCCTTTCTAATATGTATCGGCAATATTTCAGAAGAGAGGAGCTGGAAACGGCTGCGTCGATATAGGGATAGATGGAGGATATATATATATATATCGGTATGCAGAGGTAGCTAGATTACGACCCTGCTTCCTAGTTTGTGTGGACCTGACCCCCTGGCGTTCTGCACCTCCCTGCTTGAAGCAAATTGTGGTATGAGTGGGGTGCTTGGGTCTGTATTAAAAAGGACAGGGCAACAATACAGTGGTCCCTTGGTTCTCAAACAACTTGGAACCCAAACACTGCAAACCCGGAAGTAACTGTTCCGGTTTGCGAACTTTTCTCGGAAGCTGAACGGGCTCCATTTTGAGTGCCACACTTCCGCTTTGAGTGTTATGCTGAGGTCTGTCTGTTTTTGCTATTTATTTTGCGTTTTTGTTTTTGCGGCTCTTTTTGTTCTGTTTTTGTGACTGTGTAGCACCCAGTGCTAGGGCTTCCCCAGGGCCGGCTCTAAGGCAAGGCTGGGTGGCGCAATGCGGCAGGTCGCCAGGGGGGCGCTGCGCTGCTTTGCCCATGGCAGCCGCACTGCAAAACGGGGCGCGGGGGGGGGGCGGAGGGATCTTCGCACCAGGGTGCCAGATACGCTTAAGGCGGCCCTGGGCTTGCCGATCGGAAGGTCAGCGGTTCAAATCCCCATGATGCGGTGAGCTCCTGTTGCTCAGTCCCAGCTCCTGCAGTTCGAAAGCACGTCAAAGTGCAAGTAGATAGGGTTGGTTACAGGTAGGTAGCCGTGTTGGTCTGGATCGAAGTAAAATAAAAAAATTCCTTCAGTAGCACCTTAAAGACCAACTAAGTTTTTATTTTGGTATGAGCTTTCGTGTGCATGCACACTTCTTCAGATACAGTGAAATGGAAGTTTCCAGGCACTTATGTAGAGAAGGGGTGGGGAGGGGTGGGGATGGGGAGGGGGGATCACCCAGAAGGGTGGTGGAAATGGGTGATTGACTGACTGATAGCTGTTGATGACCGCAAACGACTGCAAATGGTTTTGCATGAAAAAGCAAGGGTTGAGATGGCTGAAGATCGCTTATCATGTATAATGAGATAAGAACCCGATATCTCTGTTCAAACCAGGTCCCTCCATGGTTTTGAGCTTGGTGATAAGTTGCAATTCAGCAACTTCTCTTTCCAGGACGCCCCATCATCTCAGGTATTGGCACCATTACAGTGGGTGTTTCCGGCTATATGGACTCTGTTCTGAAACCATATGCTATCAGTGCTCCCAGCTACGTACGTGACACCACAGATTTTCTGAGGAAAATACAATATTTGAACAATCTTCCTAACAATACTATACTAGCCACTATGGATGTGGAATCTCTATATACCAACATCCCACACAATGATGGTTTACAAGCCATAAGGAACACCATTTCAGATAAAACCACAGCGGACTTTGCTACCAAACTCTGCCACTTTGTCCTTACCCACAACCACTTCAAATTTGGTGATGACCTGTTCCTCCAGATCAGCGGCACAGCCATGGGCACCCGCATGGCCACACAGTATGCCAACATCTTCATGGCAGATTTAGAACAACGTTTCCTTAACTCCTACCCACTCAAACCTCTCCTGTACCTGCGATACATTGACGATATTTTTATTATCTGGACACATGGACAACAGACCCTGGAAACCTTCCACCAGACATTCAATGACTTTCACCCCACCATCAACCTAACAATGAACCAATCTATGCAAGAAATACATTTTTTGGACACTACTATAAAAATACAGGATGGACGTATAGACACCACCTTATACAGAAAACCAACTGACCGACAAACATATCTACATGCTTCTAGCTACCATCCCAAACATACCAAACAATCCATCGTATACAGCCAGGCCTTACGTTACAACCGCATCTGTTCCAACTCTACAGACAGAGAATCTCACCTAAGAGATCTACAGCAAACCTTTTTAGAACTAAAATATCCACCTGATGAAGTTAAACAACAGATCAACAGAGCCAGACAGATACCTAGAGAGAACCTGCTGCAAGACAGACCCAAAAAAGAAAATAACAGAACACCACTAGTCATCACATACAGCTCCCAAGCTAAAACAGTACAACGCATCATCAGAGATCTACAGCCTCTCCTGGACAATGACAGCTCCCTTTCTCAAGCTCTGGGAGGAAGACCTTTCATTGCCTACAGACAGCCACCCAATCTTAAACAACTCCTCACCCACAATAATACAACCACCAGACTTAACATGGACACTGGTACCAGAGCCTGCAATAAACCCAGATGCCAACTTTGCTGCCACATACACCCAGACAACACCATTACTGGCCCCAACAACATCCAACATACCATCTCAGGACTATTTAATTGCTCATCCTCTAACATTGTGTATGCCATCAAATGCCAACAGTGCCCTTCAGCTCTCTATATTGGACAAACAGGCCAAACCCTACGCCAAAGGATAAATGGACATAAATCTGACATCAGGAACCAGAAGACAGAAAAACCAGTAGGAGAACACTTCAATCTCCCAGGACATTCTATACAAGATCTCAAAGTAGCTGTCTTACTACAAAAGAATTTCAGAAATAGACTGGAAAGAGAAGTTGCTGAATTGCAACTTATCACCAAGCTCAAAACCATGGAGGGACCTGGTTTGAACAGAGATATCGGGTTCTTATCTCATTATACATGATAAGCGATCTTCAGCCATCTCAACCCTTGCTTTTTCATGCAAAACCATTTGCAGTCGTTTGCGGTCATCAACAGCTATCAGTCAGTCAATCACCCATTTCCACCACCCTTCTGGGTGATCCCCCCTCCCCATCCCCACCCCTCCCCACCCCTTCTCTACATAAGTGCCTGGAAACTTCCATTTCACTGTATCTGAAGAAGTGTGCATGCACACGAAAGCTCATACCAAAATAAAAACTTAGTTGGTCTTTAAGGTGCTACTGAAGGAATTTTTTTATTTTGCAAGTAGATAAATAGGTACTGGATGTACATTTCCAAAATATAAGATATAAAACAAATAAAATAAAACAGGCATAGGCAAACTCAGCCCTCCAGGTGTTTTGGGACTACATCCCTGCATACCTGCCAAGTTCCTCTCTGAAAAATAAGGGACCGGACCGAAAGTAGCAGACCAGAAGTAGCGCGGCGGCCATTTTGGAACTGGGCAGAGCATGCTCAGAAGTGACTTTTGATGCTGCTGTGCCCAGTTCCAAAATGGCCGCCGCACCAGAAGTCGCGCTGCAGCCATTTTGGAACTGGGCAGAGCAGCATCAAAAGTCGCTTCTGAGGATACTCCGCCCAGTTGTCAAATGGCCGCCGCGCCAGAATAAACCGGGGGGAAACAAAAAAATCCGTTTTTTTCGGCTGGGGACAGCTGGAAAAACGGGGGTTTCCTGGGGAAAACGGGAGACTTGGCAGCTATGCATCCCTGACCACTGGAACCCAGTTCAGCTACTGACTGATTGATTGTGTGACTGCAGTACATTGTTTATTGCTTTCATTTTATGGATCAATGGCCTCATTCGATAGTGAAATTTCATGTTAAATTGCTGTTTTAGGGGTTGATTTTAAAAGTCTGGAACGGATTAATCCGCTTTGCATGACTTTCTATGGGAAAGCGCGCCTTGGTTTTGGAGCGCTTTGGTTTTGGAACGGACTTCCAGAATGGATTATGTTTGAAAACCAAGGTACCACTCTTTACCACTGTGAGGCGTGCGTGGAGCCTTTGTATGAACACACACTAATATCTCTCCCACCCCTGCCAGGAATCGAGCTCCACGTTAGAAGCCATCTCTAGCCAGGCCCAAAACACATTCGCCGCTTTGGTCGTCCCATATGGGGAGATGAACCCTCAGTCCATGGAGTCAGGTGGGGCAATTTGCATTTCCCTCTGTTTTGTGTCTCTGATCGCGGTGCAAAGAAGGGATCCCCATTTCTCTCCCTATTCACCAACACAGGGGCACACATACCCTTTTTCCCACCCCCCGCCAGGAAGTGATCTGTGCTTAACAAAACCTCGCAGAGCAGGAGATCTCTTCCAACCTGCTTCCTGGAAAATAAGTGTCCGCTCGAACTGAGAGAAGACGTTCGGCCTCTCGCTCCATGGAAAGAAACTAGAGGCGTGCCGAAATGTTTGACGCACCAATGAAACATGCATTTAATGCAATGTTTGTACCACTTTAAACAGCTGCGGCTTCCCCCGGAGAATTCTGGGAGCTGTAGTTTGTTCAGGGTGCTCACAGAGCTACAGTTCCCAGAGGAATGGAGTTTAATAGGTATCGCCCTTCCCAGCTCCTGGCAACAGGAATTATGGATTGGTTTACTTTCCCCCTCCTTTCCCTGCTCTTCTTTTAAATTAATTGCAGAGGGTCCAGAAAGGTAGGCAATGGATTATGGCACCATTTGTTCATTTCTAAGGTGCTAGTCCTCATTGCTGCTGTCTAAATTCCAGCGGCGTACGGGGAACTGGCTGTGATGTGAACCTGATTACAGGCATTCTCTTCCTTGTTAACATTCTACTGTTTCCAAATATCCCCCCCTCCAACATTTTTAATAAATGTTGCAGTTTCAACAAAGCCTGCTTCTCTCTCAAATTTGAAAATGCTAAAAAACCAAAAACACACAAGCAAGGAATAATCAGAGCAAGTACGAAGGAATATATAATCTTGGGGAAATACGTGATATCAAGAATAGAGGAACTGTTGTGGGCTGTCAAGGTACTAAGACCATTATAATTTTAAATCTTTCTTTCCTGCCTGTTTATAAAAACCCACAGTACATCAGGAAGAGGCTAGCTACTCTCCTTCGTTCGTAAAAATAACAAAATAATGCCACATTTGCCAAAAGCAAATGATTTCTACATAATCTTAAACATGTGTCCATTTCTCAAGTAATTCTGTCTCCCAGTGCTTTCGGTAACCAGGAATTTGTAGTTATTCCAAGCCCCAAAATAGACTCTGCCGTTGATTCCAGAAAAATGTGCCGATTGGGGGCCGTTGGAACAACGTTCTGAATGTGGAGGAAGAACTGAACCTTGAGATTTAAAAAAACAGACACGAGGCTTGACCAGCAAGACTCTTGGGGGGGGGGGAGAGTGCGTTTTCACTCACAGCCCCCAGGTCGTTTTATTAACAAAGGAATTTCAACACAGCATCCGTAAAAACCAATCAAATTCTCTCTGGACATATCCCAAAAAATCCCCACGTGGGACAGAGTCAGGAAACCTTTGAACTACAAAGACTAATAGGCTTACTTGAGGCTACGAAGAAAGTTACTTTCTTAGCTTTATGGTAGGAAGGATGCCTTGAAAGGATGCCTGGCAAGCAAATGGTCCGTGGTACATGACTGACAGGCATGTAGAAAACGGCAGAGATGCAATGCCCTGTGAGATTTGATCAGAAACTATTTCCCATGAATCAGACCCAGTCTAAGGATGCTTTCACCACTGACATGATGGCCTGCTTCATTTTCGTAATTCCTCAGAGTAATCCCACATGACCACCACATCCTACACACCCGTCCCCATGGCACGGGGAAGACCATTTTTGTGTTAACGCCTTGGGAAACGATTGCTTTATTCTGTGGGAAGGCTGGCTCCTCATTTCCTCTCCCTTTTCTGCTTCTCCACACTAGCGCTGGCTGTGAACGAGATTGCTGCCTTCCACCAGAACCCAGAACCCGCCCAAGATGTGCCCATTTCAGAGACTGTTAGAGGTGAGATGACGGAAGCTGGTGTCTTAGCTGTGCAGCGGCCTTGGAAAGGGTCTATAAGAAGGAACTTGCTCCATTCTTGTAACGATCCTATTGTATGCAATATTAGCCTGCTCCTTGATTTCCCTGTGGTTTTAAAAATGTTGATCATTGCTTTTTTAAAATGATATTCTGCTGAAGCAGCCCCGGAGCCACTGTTAAGAGGCAATAGAGTCCCAGGCATGGCCAAACTCTGCCCTCCATATGTTTTGGGACTACAACTCCCATCATCCCTAGCTAACAGGACCAGTGGCCAGGGATGATGGGAGTTGTAGTCCCAAAACACCTGGAGGGCTGAGTTTGGCCATGCCTGTGACGGTCTCTGAATCTAGGCGACAAATAATATTTTACTTCTGTGTGTCGGAGGTTAACTCCTCCAGCTTTTATTGGAGCCGGGGCTATGCAAATGATGTTGTGGGCAGTCCCCTTCAATGGGAGGAGCTTATATCCCACCTCCCCTCCCAACGAGCTCATGGGGGCAAACGTGGTTCCTCTCCTTCCCCCAATTTATGCTCTCAACAACCCTGCGGGGTAGGTCAAGCTGAGGGGTCGTGAGAGCCCCCAGGTCATGCAGGTAGCATCATGTGATCTAAGTGAGAATCCGGACCCTGCTGTCCCAGGTCTTAATCCCGGAGAACATAGATTTGCTGCCATACAGTTGGAAGGTGAGGAGGAATTAAAGAACCTTTTAACGAGGGTGAAAGAGGAGAGCGCAAAATGTGGTCTGAAGCTCAACATCAAAAAAACCAAGATCATGGCCACTGGTCCCATCACCTCCTGGCAAATAGAAGGGGAAGAAATGGAGGCAGTGAGAGATTTCACTTTCTTGGGCTCCTTGATCACTGCAGATGGTGACAGCAGTCACGAAATTAAAAGACGCCTGCTTCTTGGGAGAAAAGCAATGGCAAACCTAGACAGCATCTTAAAAAGCAGAGACATCACCTTGCCGACAAAGGTCCGTATAGTTCAAGCTATGGTTTTCCCTGTAGTGATGTATGGAAGTGAGTGCTGAACCATAAAGAAGGCTGATCGCCAAAGAATTGATACTTTTGAATTATGGTGCTGGAGGAGACTCTTGAGAGTCCCATGGACTGCAAGAAGATCAAACCTATCCATTCTGAAGGAAATCAGCTCTGAGTGCACACTGGAAGGACAGATCGTGAAGCTGAGGCTCCAATACTTTGGCCACCTCATGAGAAGAGAAGAAGCCTTGGAAAAGACCCTGATGTTGGGACAGTGTTCTCGAAGCTACGAACATGAGTTTGATCAAACTGCGGGAGGCAGTGCAAGACAGGAGTGCCTGGCGTGCTCTGGTCCATGGGGTCACGAAGAGTCGGACACGACTAAATGACTAAACAACAACAACAGTTGGAAGGTACCACCAGCGCTCATCTAGTCCAACCCCCTGCAAGGCAGGAACCCTAACTAAGGAATCTGTGACAGGTGGCTACTCGACCTCTGCTTAAAAACCTCTGTGAAGGTGAACCCACCTGTGAAGGTGTGCACCGGCTGGGGTTGATGGGATTTGTAGTCCAGTGGGGGGCACCAGCCTTCCATCCTGGGATGAGGTGGCATCCAGCCGGGTGATATAGAAGAAGGCCCACCCATTTGTCCCTATGGCAACAGAGCTCGCTCTTTCAAGATGCTATTGATGGTACATAGCTGCAGGGGATGAGATTGCCTTATCAAAGGAAGTACTGTTTTAAGGGGACAGGGGGCGGGCAGGTGTGGGGGACTCCCTGGTCCTGAATGGGGTAACTGTGCCCCTGAAGGACCAGGTGCGCAGCCCAGGAGTCATTTTGGACTCACAGCTGTCCATGGAGGCACAGGTCAATTCTGTGTCCAGGGCAGCTGTTTATCAGCTCCATCTGGGCCGCAGGATGAGACCCTCCCTGCCCGCAGACTGTCTCGCCAGAGTGGTGCATGCTCTAGTTATCTCTCGCTTGGACTACTGCAATGCGCTCTATGTGGGGCTACCTTTGAAGGTGACCCGGAAACTGCAACTAATCCGGAATGCGGCAGCTAGACTGGTGACTGGGAGCGGCCGCCAAGACCACATAACACCTGTCCTGAAAGTCCTACATTGGCCCCCAGTACTTTTCTGAACACAATTCAAAGTGTTGCTGCTGACCATGAAAGCCCTGAACGGCCTCAAAGGCCCAGTATACCTGAAGGAGCGTCTCCACCCCCATTTGTTCAGCCTGGACCCTGAGGTCCAGCTCTGAGGGCCTTCTGACGGCTCCCTCACTGTGAGAAGTGAGGCTACAGGGAACCAGGCAGAGGGCCTTCTCGGTGGTGGCGCCCGCCCAATGGAACGCCCTCCCGTCAGATGTCAAGGAAACAATCTGACTTTTAAAAGACATCTGAAGGCAGCCCTCTTTAGGGAAGCTTTTAATATTTGATGTTTTATCATGTTTTTAATATTCTATTGGCAACTGCCCAGAGTGGATGGGGAAACCAGATGGGCAGGGTATTTATTATTATTATTATTATTATTATTATTATTATTATTATTTGTTGTTGTTGTTGTTGTTGTTGTTGTTGTTGTTGTTGTTGTTGTTGTTTTCATCTTACAGATTCTACCCTCACAGAAACAGGCCGGGAAAGGCCCCGGGGATATCATGCAGACTGACCCCCCCCAAAAGCCCTATAACAGCTCTCATAATCCTTATTATTTGTACGCATCCTGTTTGGGGAGGCATTAGCTGACCCCCTCATTTTCCCTCTTCTCTTCTCCCTAGGGAACTTCTTCGTCATCCTGTCTGTCACCTACGGCGGCAAGCAGGTCCTGAAAAGGTTGCTGCCGGAGGGCGAGTTCCTGGTCACTTCTGCCGCAGCCCCTCCGGGAATGTCTGCCAACAGCATGCGCCGGGTCGTGCTGCCGCCCGCCTCTAGTGTCGAGGACCCCCAGAAGGAGGCTGATGTCCACCGGCTGCTGGAGGACCTGGAGAAGGGCATCATGGCGGCCAGCAACATGGAGGGGATTTTTGTTCAGTGCCGCGGCCGAGCCAGCATCAGCACCCAGCCCCTTGGGAAGTTGCCGAGCAACTCCTTCCTTCAGTTGTTCAGCACCAAGGCATTTAAGTCAGGTGAGGCTGAGCCAAAGGTGTTTGGCAAGATGATGATGATGATGATGATAATCTATATATATAAAAATGTAAAAATCTTGAAATTGTTGCCCGCTATGTTCTCCGTAACCGCTTGACCGATCGTCCTGAAATTTTGACACAACGATCCAGGCCACTCCCCGAGGGTTGCAGGGGACAAGAAATGTCCCAGGGCGCATCACCACCCCCGATCCTTGATCTAAATGTATAGAAATGTTCACGATGCGTACGCAGGGGCCAATGTATGGAGACACAGGGGGGAGGGGACAACAGAGGGCTCAGACAAAAGTAAATACTGGGAAATGGAACCCAGAAACTGACAGCTCCTTCTCCAAGGGTGGGGGCCAATGTAGGAAGATACCGGGGGTAGGGGCCAACACTCCCCAGGGACAACAGAGGGAAGGGTATCCTACCGAAACACAGGGATGAGCCAGGGTGGAGGGAGGAGGGGCAGGATACGTCATGGATCAGGACAGGGTGGGGGGGGGGAATCACAGGAAAAAACCACAGCAACGCGTGGCCGGGTCAGCTAGTAATAATAATAATTTTTTATTTGTGCCCCGCCCATCCGGCTGGGTTTCCCCAGCCGCTCTGGGCGGCTTCCAACAAAGATGAAAATACATTAAAATGTCACACATTAAAAACTTCCCTGAACAGGGCTGCCTTCAGATGTTTTCTAAATGTCAGGTAGTTGTTTATTTCCTTGACATCAGATGGGAGGGCATTCCACAGGGCGGGCGCCACTACCGAGAAGGCCCTCTGCCTGGTTCCCTGTAGCTTTGCTTCTCGCAGTGAGGGAACCGCCAGAAGACCCTCAGAGCTGGACCTCGGGGTCTAGGCAGAATGACGAGGGTAGAGACGCTCCTTTAGGTATACTGGGCCTTTGAGGCCGTTTAAGGCTTTCAAGGTCAGGACCAACACTTTGAATTGTGCTTGGAAACGTACTGGGAGCCAATGTAGGTCTTTCAGGACTGGTGTTACATGGTCTCGGTGGCCGCTCCCAGTCCCCAGTCTGGTTGTCACATTATGGATTAGTTGTAGTTTCTGAGGTCCAGCTCCGAGGCCTTCTGAGGGTTCCCTCACTTGGAGAAGTGAGGCTACAGGGGACCAGGCAGAGGGCCTTCTCGGTGGTGGCGCCCGCCCTGTGGAACGCCCTCCCATCAGATGTCAAGGTGATAAACAAGACATCTGAAGGCAGCCCTGTTTAGGGAAGTTTTTAATATTTGATGTTTTATTGTATTTTTTAAATATTCTGTTGGGAGCTGCCCAGAGTGGGCGGGGTATAAATAATAAATTGTTGTTGTTGTTGTTGTTGTTATTCCCACATGCCGGGGTTTATGTTGCCAGCCTTTGTGTCCGTCCCATTTGCAGAAATCTTTGTAATCCAGGGTTGGTTTTCCAGTGGGCCTGGTGCTGGAAGCCAACTCCCTGTAGAGCAGGCTTAGGCAAACTTGGCCCTTTTGGGACTACAACTCCCATCATACACAGCTAACAGGGCCAGTGGTCAGGGATGATGGGAGTTGTAGTCGCAAAACATCTGGAGGGCCAGGTTTGCCTATGCCTGCCGTCGAGCCATGTCCTTGGGGATCCTGCCATCTTCCATTCTGTGGACATGACCGAGCCAGCTCCACCCTTATTCACACATACAAATTCCCCATATAGGCATTCTTTCCCTCTCTCCATTTATCCCTTCCTTCTCTTTCCCCACCACAAGTGACAATTAGAGTTATGGGAGGGAGGGGAGTTATTCCCAGTGGCATTAATGGGAGCTTCCCACCCCCCGCCAAGCCAGATTGCTGAGCAAAGTTTAGGGCGGTTTTTTCCCTCTTTTTATCATACGTGCTGGTCTTGTAGTAAGGTTAAAGGTTACTGGGAAATGATATATAATGAATTGGAAAGGATGTTTAAAATAACGTTTGTAATAACAAACCCCAGAAGCTGTTCTTTTGGGACTTATAGTGACAGAACTACCTAAACTGTATAGAAACTTATTCATGTACAG
Source organism: Zootoca vivipara (assembly GCF_963506605.1). Taxonomy (NCBI): domain Eukaryota; kingdom Metazoa; phylum Chordata; class Lepidosauria; order Squamata; family Lacertidae; genus Zootoca; species Zootoca vivipara. Next base: position 48,865,913 of record NC_083288.1, read on the forward strand.
CGGCAAGAATATTACTTGACCCCAAATGGAAAGAAGTAGAAGTCCCAGCAAAGGAAGAATGGATACGAAAACTTGTGCAATATGCAGAAATGGCGAAACTTACTGGAAGAATAAGAAACTTTTTTAAAATAAATGAATGGAAATGGTTTATGGAATATTTACAGATAAATTGCAAACAGATACGGTAAAAACACTGGCAGGATTATTGTAATAACCTGCCGCTTCCTAAGAGTATATAGATTTAAAGTTGATGAATAAATGAAGAAATCAAGTTAATTTGAACATGCAGAAGATATTAAAAATATATTTAAGGAACTGCAGTAAGAGGGGGAAGGAAGCTGGGTAGGTGGAACAGACGTGCGTTATGGCTCTCCAGGACGTGGCTAAGTAGCGTTTGGAGGAAATCGCAGCATGGGTAAGGCAGAAGTTGGAACGGAACAGTATTCAGGCCCAGCATGCCCAGTCAATCGTGGCGCAGACGTTTTGGGAAACAGCGGTGGGTTTTTAGAAGCAAGTGATGGGAAGGACGCTGTCAAAACGGCGACCGGCCTATGCAGTTGTTCGAGATTTCTGGAGTCCTTTCAATGGTTTTTTCAGTTTTTTCTTTATTTTCTGTCTGCTTGAATCCTGGATGTCAGACAATCCTGACCTATAGGGAAGCTATAGGCACCGTAAAGGTAAAGGGACCCCTGATGCTCATTTCGCGTTATTGGCCGAGGGAGCTGGCATACAGCTTCCGGGTCATGTGGCCAGCAGAACTAAGCCGCTTCTGGCGAAACCAGAGCAGCGCACGGAAACACTGTTTACCTTCCCGCCAGAGCAGTACTTATTTACTTGCACTTTGACGTGCTTTCGAACTGCTAGGTTGGCAGGAGCTGGGACCGAGCAATGGGAGCTCACCCTGTCGCAGGGATTCGAACCACTGACCTTCTGATCGGCAAGCCCTAGGCTCAGTGGTTTAACCCACAGCGCCACTCGCGTCCCTATAGGCACCTTAAAAAGCCATTTCATCCAGAATGTAACCAGAGACCGGCCCCCTAGACCAGGCATCCCCAAACATCGGCCCTCCAGATGTTTTGGACTACAATTCCCATCATCCCTGACCACTGGTCCTGTTAGCTAGGGATCATGGGAGTTGTAGGCCAAAACATCTGGAGGGCCGCAGTTTGGGGATGCCTGCCCTAGACAGAATCCACTGCGTTCTCAAGTAACACATCCCAGGGAACATGAAGCATTTTCCTTTCACTGCATTGAACTCTCTAACCTTTTTCCAAAATTCAAAAACGATAATGGAAATGCACTTAAAAGAAACAGAATCCTTGGGGTTTATTTTTTTCTATCTCTTGCTTTTCATTATTGATCTGGGCGTTTACTGCTTTGAGTTTTCACAATGTGCATGCCAGGAACAGGCAGAAATCTGTTACAGTAATTTTGTTTCTGAAATGCCCCCCCGCCCCGAATTTGTTCCTCTCTTTTACTATGTTCTTGTCATTTTTTATATTCTGGAGAGAGGGAGAGAGAGAGAGAGAGCGCGCAACGTCTTCTCTAGAGATGGCCCAAAAAGCTGTACAGTAGTTAATCTTTTGAGACCTTGAAGTTTTCACAATAGGAAGTGAAAGTGAAGTTTTCACAATGGGAAGTTAATTCAGTTGCCACATCAAAAAACCAAATACGTACCCCAAGATCCATGCCCGAATTGACCAGTTACACCCCCATCGTCCCAATACTCCTTTACTTGGAAGCACGTTTCATTCAGTTTGGTCAGATTCTATGTAAAGGGCTCCCTAAAAACGAGTATGATTCTGTGTTTAAGTCTGGCGCTGGCTGGTGCCTTCTAAGCCTCACATGTGGTTGATGAGTCACTGTTTTCCCTGTGGTTTCCCTGAACCGATACTGTTTGCTGTCTGTTTGCTGATTCATACATGCCTGCTCATCAGTCATCGACAGCTGCAAAAGCTGTTCGGTGGGACTAACCAGTGTGCTCTCCTTGCTATCCCAGGCTTCCAGTGTTTTGTGTCTCCCACCATTTAAAAAACAAACAGAACAAATAAACAGTTGGGATCCTAAGGGCGTCAGCTGTTTTGGTTTCACTGGATCAGACCAAAAGCCTATCTATTCTGGCATCCTGTTCTCCATAGCGCCTGTTATAAGAATTTTGAGGTCATATATATATATATATATTAATTGTTCATAAAACATGTACATGAATGTACAGAAACATGTCTGAAGCAGCACAGGAAGACAGGCCTTTCTGACACCATTTTGACTCTCTCTCTGACCAGGTGTTCCTCTGCAAGGAAGAAGGGGGGTGGGGGGAACCTTCTCATTGTCTCAGGAATTAAAGTGATAATCCCTGGCATCCTGATACCTGGGTGCCAGACAAAAGGGTGTGATTAACTTGGCTGGGAAAGTTTTGAAATGTTAAAATGACTGTAAAATTATTGACGTGTAAACCTGAAAATCATATTTATTTATTTTAGAAAAAAAAACCACCCCATACAAATAAGTTTTGGAGGAAAAGCTCCTGTTGGCATGAGTGGGAGCTTTTTAACTTAGCCTAGTTTCTGGTGGGGGCAAAGCTGGGGGCTTGGATTGAAGGCCCTGCAGTTCAGTAGCTCCCTGATTTAGAAAGAGCTGTTCTTCCCCTTAGATGGCCGTAGCATGCCTATTGCCGTATTCATTTGACAAAGCCCGTCCTTCCCGCTCTATCATGCCGCTCTCTTTCGTTTTCCGCCAACAGCACTGCAGGAATACCAGCTGGGCCGTGGGCCTAAGCCTGAGCACCAAGTCACTCTCTGTGTAGGGGAGGAATTGGGGCAGGACTGCGTGGACAGCAAGCGGATCGTCATCCAGGTGAGCGTTGGGAAGGAGCCTGCCAAGAGTGGAGACACAAGATATCTAGTGCAGAGAAAGTAAGAAATAAATGCATTTTGGGTCAACAATGCTCGGGAGAAGGGCTGGAACACACTACGAGACCACATAACACCGGTCCTGAAAGACCTACATTGGCTCCCAGTACGTTTCCGAGCACAATTCCAAGTGTTGGTGCTGACCTTTAAAGCCCTAAACGGCCTTGGTCCAGTATACCTGAAGGAGCATCTCCACCCCTATAGTTCTGCCCAGACACTGAGGTCCAGCGCTGAGGGCCTTCTGGCGCTTCCCTCGCTACGATAAGCCAAGTTACAGGGAACCAGGCAGAGGGCCTTCTCGGTAGTGGCACCCACCCTGTGGAATGCCCTCCCACCAGAGGTCAAAGAGAACAACAATTACCAGACCTTTAGAAGGCATCTCAAGGCAGCCCTGTTTAGGGAAGCTTTTAATGTTTGGTGGATTTCTGTATTTTAATATTTTGTTGGAAGCCGCCCAGAGTGGCTGGGGGAACCCGGCCAGATGGGCGGGGTATAAATAAATTATTATTATTATTATTATTATTATTATTATTATTATTATTATTATACAAGAGCAGGGGAGGGCGCCGGATGAAGTGTGCTCTGGATTGCCAGATTGGGCCATCATGGCAGAAGTAAATCTTATTTATTTTGTCAGTTTTCTAAGCATCGGGGGCAGAGGTGCATTTTGCGTAGCGTATGGGGAAATCGCAGCAGAGATGCAAGCTGGGTAGGTGGAACAGACGTGCGTTATGGCTCTCCAGGACGTGGCTAAGTAGCGTTTGGAGGAAATCGCAGCATGGGTAAGGCAGAAGTTGGAACGGAACAGTATTCAGGCCCAGCATGCCCAGTCAATCGTGGCGCAGACGTTTTGGGAAACAGCGGTGGGTTTTTAGAAGCAAGTGATGGGAAGGACGCTGTCAAAACGGCGACCGGCCTATGCAGTTGTTCGAGATTTCTGGAGTCCTTTCAATGGTTGCTTTCCCTTCTTCTCCACCACCCACAGATGGAGCAGGTATTTGCTTCGGCTGCAGTCTCTCCTCCCGCGGTAGAACCAGCTGCTCCCCAAGTCCTCGTTGTCCTTTTGGATGCCTCCGCTGAGAATGCTCCTGGGGCACCTGAATGCTGAGATGGCAAAAGGAATCACCTGTCCTGTCCCTCCGATTTTGGGGGCTGCTGACCTGCTTGTGGTACAGACCCACCCGGGATCTTGGAACAGTTCCTCGGAGCGGCACTTCCTACTTTGCTCATTCCTGCACATCGGAACAACTTCTACCTGTGAACTTGCATTATGTAGAAAAAGTGTGAAACACTAGAGGGGAAACACTGGTGGCAATTATTTCCTGGTAGTATCCTGAGATGAGAGCGAGGGCTTTTCCTCTCCTAATTAGCAACGATAAGCTCCTCCTCCTCCTTTTTGCAGTTCCCGGCTGAGGAATGGCTGGGAAGTAATACAAAACCTTGTGGAAACACCCCCCCCCCTTTTTTTTTGCCTCCCTCATTCCCGTGCCTACTGAGCTCATGCCTTCTTGCACTTTATTAGTACAGTATCTAGGAAAATGTCTTTAGTATCTAGGAGACTGCCTTTCACGCTTGCTGTGTGGATCTGAAAATATTTGTTTAAATAATAAAGTTTTATTGGAAATGGACACTGGAATCTGGTGTGGGAGCTTTGAATCATGTGGCAGAGAATCCCACAGATTTCACGTTTTGTGAGGGAGTGTTTTTTCTTTATTTTCTGTCTGCTTGAATCCTGGATGTCAGACAATCCTGACCTATAGGGAAGCTATAGGCACCGTAAAGGTAAAGGGACCCCTGATGCTCATTTCGCGTTATTGGCCGAGGGAGCTGGCATACAGCTTCCGGGTCATGTGGCCAGCAGAACTAAGCCGCTTCTGGCGAAACCAGAGCAGCGCACGGAAACACTGTTTACCTTCCCGCCAGAGCAGTACTTATTTACTTGCACTTTGACGTGCTTTCGAACTGCTAGGTTGGCAGGAGCTGGGACCGAGCAATGGGAGCTCACCCTGTCGCAGGGATTCGAACCACTGACCTTCTGATCGGCAAGCCCTAGGCTCAGTGGTTTAACCCACAGCGCCACTCGCGTCCCTATAGGCACCTTAAAAAGCCATTTCATCCAGAATGTAACCAGAGACCGGCCCCCTAGACCAGGCATCCCCAAACATCGGCCCTCCAGATGTTTTGGACTACAATTCCCATCATCCCTGACCACTGGTCCTGTTAGCTAGGGATCATGGGAGTTGTAGGCCAAAACATCTGGAGGGCCGCAGTTTGGGGATGCCTGCCCTAGACAGAATCCACTGCGTTCTCAAGTAACACATCCCAGGGAACATGAAGCATTTTCCTTTCACTGCATTGAACTCTCTAACCTTTTTCCAAAATTCAAAAACGATAATGGAAATGCACTTAAAAGAAACAGAATCCTTGGGGTTTATTTTTTTCTATCTCTTGCTTTTCATTATTGATCTGGGCGTTTACTGCTTTGAGTTTTCACAATGTGCATGCCAGGAACAGGCAGAAATCTGTTACAGTAATTTTGTTTCTGAAATGCCCCCCCGCCCCGAATTTGTTCCTCTCTTTTACTATGTTCTTGTCATTTTTTATATTCTGGAGAGAGAGAGAGAGAGAGAGAGAGAGAGAGAGAGAGAGAGAGAGAGAGAGAGAGAGAGAGCAACGTCTTCTCTAGAGATGGCCCAAAAAGCTGTACAGTAGTTACTCTTTTGAGACCTTGAAGTTTTCACAATAGGAAGTGAAAGTGAAGTTTTCACAATGGGAAGTTAATTCAGTTGCCACATCAAAAAACCAAATACGTACCCCAAGATCCATGCCCGAATTGACCAGTTACACCCCCATCGTCCCAATACTCCTTTACTTGGAAGCACGTTTCATTCAGTTTGGTCAGATTCTATGTAAAGGGCTCCCTAAAAACGAGTATGATTCTGTGTTTAAGTCTGGCGCTGGCTGGTGCCTTCTAAGCCTCACATGTGGTTGATGAGTCACTGTTTTCCCTGTGGTTTCCCTGAACCGATACTGTTTGCTGTCTTTTTGCTGATTCATACATGCCTGCTCATCAGTCATCGACAGCTGCAAAAAAGCTGTTCGGTGGGACTAACCAGTGTGCTCTCCTTGCTATCCCAGGCTTCCAGTGTTTTGTGTCTCCCACCATTTAAAAAACAAACAGAACAAATAAACAGTTGGGATCCTAAGGGCGTCAGCTGTTTTGGTTTCACTGGATCAGACCAAAAGCCTACCTATTCTGGCATCCTGTTCTCCATAGCGCCTGTTATAAGAATTTTGAGGTCATATATATATATATAATAATGGTTCATAAAACATGTACATGAATGTACAGAAACATGTCTGAAGCAGCACAGGAAGACAGGCCTGACTGACACCATTTTGACTCTCTCTCTGACCAGGTGTTCCTCTGCAAGGAAGAAGGGGGGTGGGGGGAACCTTCTCATTGTCTCAGGAATTAAAGTGATAACCCTGGCATCCTGATACCTGAGTGCCAGACAAAAGGTTGTGATTAACTTGGCTGGGAAACAGGGAAATGTAAATATCTCTCAATTTTGTTGATTAGGTTTTGGGGGCAGGGGGCAGGGTCCAGACTGCTCAGATTACTGCCACCAGACCTCCCCGTTCATGATGTACCTATGATGAATCTAGGGAGGGGGGGTCTTGGGCTACACCCCTTCTGTGACATATGGATGATGCTTCTGGGGGGTGGGCTGAAACCAATTTCAAATTTCTTTTTAAGGGCAAGACACCTCTGTTTGGGGTCCCTTCCTTGTTCTCCTGCGTGAGAGGAAGGACCCTGTTGCAACAGCGAAATAAAAGTGCCTTGCTTCGTACGTCCTGGTTTGGTGTCTGTTATTTGGTGGGCAGGAGACGCTTAAATTCGTCTGTTTGCCTGGATCCTTGGGCTCTCCCTGGGTCAGGATCCATTTCTCTGGGTTCATAGGAACCAGCTTAAATTTTACTTCACGCCCAAGCGGGAAGTCTGCAAACAGGATGTTGTAGCTGTCTTACTACAAAAGAATTTCAGAAACAGACTGGAAAGAGAAGTTGCTGAATTGCAACTTATCACCAAGCTTAAAACCATGGAGAGACCTGGTTTGAACAGAGACGTTGGGTTCTTATCTCATTATACATGATAAAGCGATCCTCAGCCACCTCACCCCTTGCTTTTTCATGCAAGTCCATTTGCAGTCGTCAACAGCTATCAGTCAGTCTATCACCCATTTCCACCACCCCTCCCCATCATTTCTCTACATATAAGCGTCTGGGGACTTCTAATTCAGTGTATCTGAAGAAGTGTGCATGCACACGAAAGCTCATACCAAAATAAAAAATTAGTTGGTCTTTAAGGTGCTGCTGGAAGGAATTTTTTTAGGATGTTGGGGTTCGCTAATTGGGCCCAAGCTGTCTTGAAAAGCCAATAAATGGAGATTCCCATAATCACTCATTTATTCAGCTGAGTAAAACAGAGGGGGCGAGCCGTTTCAAGTGTATCTGAAGAAGTGTGCATGCACATGAAAGCTCATACCAAAATAAAAACTTGGTTGGTCTTTAAGGTGCTACTGAAGGATTTTTTTTTATTTTGCTTCGACTCAGACCAACACGGCTACCTACCTGTAACTATAAAAATGGCATTGGTTAGGCTAACCAAAAAAACAGGACAAGAACAGGCCTCTGTGGCTTTTCTTGAGACCCCACAAGGATTTGAGGGTTGAAGTTGTATTTCTCATTTATCTGGGGTATTTTCATCCCATTCTAGCCGGAAAAGGCTTGCACAACATACAGTCGCTTAAAATGACAACCCAACCCAAAAGGCACAGCACGAAAGGAAAACAGGATGGGGAGGGAATTGTAGAGGTGGAAGGGACACCCATGGGTCATCTAGTCCAGCCCCCTACAATGCAGGAAGTGGGAGAGGGGAAGAACCAGTTCCTAAAGTTATAAACAGTGGTCCGTATGATGGACAAGCACTTTTCATAGAATCTTTTGGGAGAGGATTTGCTCTGAGCAGAGTGAATGGGCCCTGCTTCCCAACTCTCCTGCTGCTGCAGTGTTTTAGTTTTTTTGGCAAGGCCAGGAGTGCAGTGCAAAAATCTGTACCTAAAAACTTGAAACCCAGTTTGCTTATTTCCTCCTCCCTCTCAATCCATTGTCCTTTTGTGTTTGATAGATGGTAAGCCTGAGGAGCCTTTTTTTAAAAAAAGAAAAAAACAAAACAATCTGAAGCTGCTCTTTTTCCATTACCCTAAGCTGGACAAAACAGAAAGTTAAATAAATCAATCACCTTAAAATAGTTGAGGCAACCTTGCCCTTATTTTTCTGGCAACTGATCTGTAAAAAACAAAACAAACCTCTGCCACCTTGTCAGCTTCGTGACCATTATGTTTTTATTATCCATTAACACATATTGTGCTGCAGTTCCATTTTTGGTACTGATGAATACACTCTAATATTGATACAGTCACACCTCGGTTTAAGTACGCTTCGGTTTGAGTATTTTCAGTTTAAGTACTCCGCGGACCTGCCTGGAACGGATTAATCCACTTTCCATTACTTTCAATGGGAAAGTTAAACCGAGGTACCACTGCACTTGAAAACTCTTGTAAAGGGTTCAAAAGTTTTTTGGGGTTGGGAGTTAAACTAAGCTATAAATCAATACAAAATCCCCCGAAACAAAAAACTCTTGATTTATTACATCCTATTTCCGTGTTGGCTTTCCTCCAATGAGCTTGGGGTGACTAAACTTGGTCTTCTTCCTGTTCCCCGTTGCCCTCACAACAACCCTGCAAGGTAGGCCAAGGTGTGAGAGAATGAGGGGCCCAAGAGGCCTGCCTGGGGGCTTTAATTGCCTTTATTTGCTGATAATTCTGCAGTCTATATTAGGGTGAGTGATTTTGGTATATACAGAGACATATATGGTATACTGTATATGGAGACTACTAGGCTCCTATGAACTGATACATTTCTAAAAAAGGGACCTAGAACTTAATTTGGCGGGAAAACTGCCCCTTCTCCATGATTGGACAGTATTCCGGTCACGTGCCTTGATTTCATTGGCTAGGCTCGGGCAATAGATGAGTTGACAGGGAAAGAAAAAGGCAAACTGTTTCTTAAAGAAGGAGGCCCTTGCGTCGATCTTATTGGCTAGAACTCTGTGAGGAGGCTGCCTATTGGACTGAGGCTCAGCTCAGTACAAGGAATTGAGAACATGGACGGGGTAATGAGATGCGCATCTGACTGGCCACGTGCAGCGGAGCGATTTGATCGGTTAGAACTCTGCAACGTAACAAGAGGAGGAGGGCTGGTCAGCAAACTTCGGGCCGGTGGGCTCGAAGAGAAGAGGAATAAAGAGATTTGATTGGTTGGAGCTGGAGAGAGAGGCGAAGAACATGTCTCCAAGATGTTTTCGCACGCGGCTTCGCATGCAGTGATTGGTCGAGGTAAAAGAGGGAGATGTTTTCATTGGTCAGAACGTCAGAAAACAGCAGGGATTGGTCGCAGGTGTTTCGTTTATTGACAAGGCCGTTGCCGGTGTCTCTCACTTTGATGCTGGGAAGTGGCTGCAGAGGATTGTGGGTGGCTGTCTGGTTACACTGTCCGTTTTTATTTCTAATTTTTAGCACATTCTCCTTTTAGAATCATTGGCTTTTATTGACAGTAGCAGCCAGCGGTGCTGAGTCCAAGTAACCCCCTGTTTAATTAATGTATTTGCAACCCAATTAATTTACTAGGTCTTCATTTAGTGCTAGGAATCTTAATTGCTGACAGTATCTCCCTGGGTGGGCGGGGGATCATAATCTGCCACTATTTCTTAGTTCTTACTGCTATTTTTTAAAATAAAAATTCAAGCTTATTTTAGCCAGACAAAACCAAAAAACCCCAAGCCTTCCCACCTGATGACTATCTTGTTTATTAAAAGCACACAGGGTTGCTAAACCCTCTTTAATTTCTGGGTTCTCTTTTATCACCCTAGTTTTAACTGTTCATAGACTTCTGATTACCATAATTAGCCATGTTCAATGGTGGTCAGTGAATTATTGCTTCGACATTTAATAGTTTGGGTGAATCCTTGCTTGTTTTTTGCTTATTAATTTTTCCAGTTCCTGTTAATCATTATCTGTGCTAGTATTCCTAGCTAATAGTCTTTATTTGCTTCCCGTTAAAAATATTCTTAACTCTGTGATCAGTTGGGAATTTAGCTATCCTTCCCCCACCCCCCACCCCTGCACCATACATTTTATACATTTGGTACGAACTTACTAATCGATTTCTAGAGAATTTTGAAATTACACCTCACAACTCACCATTTGAACAAATATTGCCTCTAAATGGCACATCCTCTAATAGATTAAAATCCTTTTGTCTGCACATTCCCTTCTTCATCTTTCTCTTGTCATCAAACTGTCTTTCATTAAACTCACCAGCACAGCTCTCATTCCTGGCAGTTCACTGCTTACCATTTCATCTCCCTTAATTAATCAAATTTTGGGAATCAAACTGACACAGCCGTTGGCTTCGTGATAAAATTGTCCCGAATTAGTTTTAGGAAACAGCTTCGTGATAAAATTGTCCCAAATTTGTTTTAGGAAAGAACATCTTTTGCCTCCGATGATGAATTTGTGAGGTTTGAGGGATCGACTGATTTCTCAACATTTTGCCGCTCACTTGGGCCATTAATAAATCGGGAAAGGGGGTCCTTTGACTCTTGAGATACAACTGCAGACTACGCTGCAGTCTGCCTAGAAAAGGGCGATAATTTGCAGAGGAAAAGCACCCCCCCTCCCAAGAGATCAGGAGCGTCTAGAAGTCTCAGAACCTCAATACTAGAAAAGGGAAGCTCTCCATTCCGAAATGTTCTATTACCCAAACGTGTTGCAACGTCATACGGGATGTTTTGCTACGATCTGGTAAGGACTTTGCTCTGAGAGTGTGGATGGGGGGCAGTGTAGGGTGCTGGCAGCTGCCTGGCCCCCCCCACCAATTGATGGCCCCTCCGTCTCTTTCCCAGGTTGGCAGCAACTGGGGCAGCCAAACTCTTGAAGCGGGAGTACCTAAAAGTCAATGTCCCGAGAACCTGGTGAGTAAAGGCTGGCCGGGAGGAGACACAAATGAGGGATGGAAGAAATAACAACAACAACAACAACAATAATAATAATAAACTTTTATTTATAAAAAATAAAAAAATTCCTTCAGTAGCACCTTAAAGACCAACTAAGGTTTTTATTTTGGTTTTTTAGTTGATCTTTAAGGTGCTACTGAAGGAATTTTTTTTATTTTGCTTCGACTCAGACCAACACAGCTACCTGCCTGTAACTAAAACTTTTATTTGTATTCTGCCCTCCATGGCCGGGACTGGGCTCAGGGCGGCTAACAAGTCAAGTCAATGTTTATTACGGCAAACAGCCAGCATATTAAACCAGAAATTCTGCATAATTCTCTACATGAACAATAAAAGCAACTGATATGGGGTTTTAACAGTCAATATACAATACTTAAAATACAGGTCCAGCGGAATAAAACACCATAAAAGAATAAGAAATTTAACTAAGAACTGTAGCCGCAATATCATCATTGGAGGGCAGGACAAATTGTTATAATATGTTATTCAATAAAAGAGATTTACGTTTTTTAATAGCTAAGGTGCAGAATTTGGCCACAGCGTAGGATACTGAGCTCAAAGAGTCTTCCAGAAGGAATTTGCGTAAACGTTTCGGGGGGGAAATTCCAGATAATATTGCAAGGGTGTGAATTTTGATAATAGGGGTAAAATGAGACACGATCGTTCTTCATTATAGAATTCGCAGAATAGAAGAATGTGAATAATAGATTCCACCTTGTTGGACATGCATGGACAGAGGCGCTCTTCGATTGGTATACGCAAGAATTTGCTGTGTAAGACAGCTGAAGGCATCGGGCTCTGGAAAAGGCCCATCTATAAGATTCATAGATAATATTGGATAGGTACGGGGCAGGTGCCAGATTAGGCCAAGATTTTAGACACCTGTAGTTCTTAGGAAGTAAGGCATCTTCTTTTTGCAGTTCAATGTCAAAAAGCCTCTGAGTAATAATTGTTTTTGCCTTATTCAAAGTACCGTTAAAGAGATCTTCTGGGTTTAGGCCAATTTGTTTGATCTTGTTAGTAATTTGCGAAAGCCAAGGTGGATAAGGGGCTGCGGCCAAGAAATGAGATAACATTCCCTTTGGGTTATAATGAATTTTCAACCGGAGGGATATTGCTTGTTCCCAGACTTTTAATTCAACTCTGGGCATTCCTGCCTCTTGTCTTAATATTACATTAGAAGTGCTTTTAGGGGTGCCGAATAGGGATCTAAGAAATTTTGATTGAACTGTTTCGAGAATCTTTAAGATTGGCAGAGCCAGAGATTTTGCCTGAAAGACTTTTAAGGCCATAGGAAGGAAGCCAGCGCCTTTCCTTTTAAATAGTCTAAGAATGGCGTTAGCACTTCTTTCTGCTGAGGTGGCAGATGCGGTCAAATGTGCTGAGAATTTGGCGTCAGGGCGGCTAACATCAAATATAATACATTGGTATAAAATCAAACAATAATGAAATTACCTGCTAAAAACAAGTCAGGATCAAATTAAAATCTATAATTAGATGGCTTTCTGCAAGATTAGGGTTGGGAACAGTAAATATGAAAATGCGTATATAAATTAGGACTGGTGAAAGGATGGTGGGTTGGCAGCCGGGTGCCAACGTAAATGGATTTGGTGTGCCCTTGCTATGGCCAAAAGACTGGTGTTGAGGCACTGGAAAGATAAACCTGTGGTCAACTTCCGCCAATACAGTGGTCCCGTGGTTCTCAAACGCCTTGGTACTCGAAACAACTTGGAACCCAAACACTGCAAACCCGGAAGTAAGTGTTCTGGTCTGCAAACTCTGTTTTGAGTGTTACGCTTCGATTTTGAGTGCCACACTTCCATTTTGAGTGTTACGCTGAAGTCTGCCTGTTTTTGCTATTTATTTTGCGTTTTTGTTTTTGCGGCTCTTTTTGTTCTGCTTTTGTGACTCTCTGGAACCCAGTTCAGCTACTGATTGATTGATTGATTGATTGTGTGACTGCAGCACATTGTTTATTGCTTTCATTTTGTGGATCAATGGTCTCGTTAGATTGTAAAACTCATGTTAAATTGCCGTTTTAATGGTTGCTTTTAAAAGTCTGGAACGGATTAATCCGTTTTGCACTACTTTCTATGGGAAAAGCGCGCCTTGGTTTTGGAACGCTTTGGTTTTGGAACGGACTTCCGGAACGGATTAAGTTTGAGAACCAAGGTACCACTTTAGATTGAAAATACGGCAACACTCACAGCTTACGAACGGGATGTTTACAAGTGTTGTACAAATAATGAAATTTGGAGCGTGTTTATAAAAAAATTATATAGTTGGTTATCAATAGCCATAGGTAAAGGGACCCCTGACCATTAGGTCCAGTCGTGACCGACTCTGGGGTTGCACGCTCATCTCGCATTATTGGCCGAGGGAGCTGGCGTATAGCTTCCAGGTCATGTGGCCAGCATGACAAAGCCGCTTCTGGCAAACCAGAGCAGCACATGGAAACGCCGTTTACCTTCCCGCTATAGCGGTTCCTATTTATCTACTTGCATTTTGAGGTGCTTTCGAACTGCTAGGTTGGCAGGAGCTGGGACCGAGCAAGGGGAGCTCACCCCGTCACAGGGATTCAAATCGCCAACCTTCTGATCGGCAAGCCCTAGGCTCAGTGGTTTAACCCACAGCGCCACCTGGGTCCCTTTGTATCAATAGCCATACAGTACTGTATTTGTATTAGGGTGATAATTTGAAATGGCACTTGCTCTGCGTATATAGCGATGTATGAAGCGTCTGCCTGGCTGCGGGGAGGAAAGGATGCTGGAGGAGGCAGGCCGTTGGCCTGATCCTGCAGCCGTGCATTGTGTCCTGAGCCGAGAGCAGACCAGGCAGGTGCCGTTCAGGTGACGCCTCTCGTTTCCCTCCTGTTGCAGCGAGGAGATCATGGCCTTCATCCTCGTCCAGGTCCCGCCTCCCGTGCCTGGCGCTCCCAAGCCCCGCTTCTCGCTCTACCTCTCCGCTCAGCTGCAGTTTGGGGTCGTCCGCGTTTACACCCGTCAGTGCCAGTATCTTGTGGGTATGACCTTTTCCAAACCAACGCCCACCCCACCCCTCGTTTCTCCCTTTCTGCTGCTTCTTCCGGACCTTTTCCTCTCTTTTATATTTTCAAATGCATTCTGCAAGTATCACAGGATTGTACAGTTGGAAGGGGTCCTCTGTTCCAACTCCCTGCAATCGTAGGTAAACCCATGACATACATACACAATTCCCTCCATACGCAGTGCATTTTCCTCCCAAGTCTACCGAAAGATCAGGGGGACACACCCCAAGCCCCCTTAGCAACTGACATTACAAGAGCCTTTCGACGCGAAAGAAATGGCCGCTTGAGCGCGCTCGCTTTCCTCTTCCCTCCCCCTCCTCTTTACCTTCCGTGCTGTCGCTTGTTTGGATTGCAGTCCTGAGGGGCAGGGTCTGCCTGTGTGCTACGTATAATACTGGGCTTGTAAGTTGCTCTCCGAGCTTTCCTGGCTAAAAAAAAGAAAAGAAAGTAAGCCATAAAGGCTTTGAATGAACGAAATGAATGGCTGGGGGATGGAGAGGTGGTTCTCCCGAGTCTGGCTGACTCCCCTTCTGCCTCCCCGCCCTCACATTTTCAGAGGAAATCCAGCACATCTTGGAACACCTCAACCGGGCCCGGCAGCAGATCCGCATTGACCTGACAGACGTGGAGCAGTGAGTGATTCGCATTCGCCACCGGGGCGAGTTGGGGGTGTGTGGCTGTGGAGTTTTGCATATCTGCTTGGCCTTGGGACTCCTGAGTGATCCTTGGGCGAGCAGATCTCCATCAGAGTAGGGGTTTTTTGGGGTTGTGTGTGTGGGGGAGAAGTCCCTTACTTCTTAATAGGTTTAACCTTTTCTTTCTGCTTCTCCTAACTGCAGGCCAGGGTTGCTGCTCCCCAACCAGCTGGCCATCATGGAAATCCTAGAGGAAGCTCCCGATCCCTTTTTCGGGATGATGGAGCCAGTGCTGCCCAGCCCTTTGTCCATTCCCTATGTAAGTCAGCCTTGCATCCTTTTTCCCAATCTCCCTGCTGCTCTGTCCTGCAGTGGGTGGGGGGGCTGCTAGTAGGGCGTAAGGCAGGGAGCCAGACAGTAGGTGGCGCCAGAGTTCTGGTTCTCTCGCCAGCCTCCTCTTCCCCTCTGAGGCCTGCAAGGGGCAGCACTGGGGCTGAGGAGGAGGAAGCCGGGGCTCACTGCCAACCCGTGGACTGGTAAGGAGGCAGGCAGGCAGGTGGGGGCTGTTGGGGGCAGGCTCTGCCCATCTCTCAGCTGTAGCTGGTGGCTCCCGGCTCCCTGACAATGACGGATCAGAGAGAAGTGGGTCAGGTCACACCTTCTTCCCCCTTTCTTTCCCAGGTCCGATTCATTCTGGAAACAGCCACCCCAGAAAGAAGCCCCCCGCAGCGCCTTCCTCCATCTCCCTGGGACCAGAGGCCAGGTGGGTCAGAAACTGGGAGCCCGGGAACCGCTGCTAAATTTCACGCTTTCAGAAACCGAGAAGAGTTTGGCTTCTCGGGGGGAACCAGTGTTTGTGAGTTGTTAAGAAAATACTACTTTTTAACCCAGGAAAATCTCAAAAGTCGGGCGTCGTCTTATACGCTGGGTCGTATGTCTTATACGGCGAGTATATCTATATTTTAACTGGAAATATACGGCGAGTATATCTATATTTTAACTGGAAATATACGGCGAGTATATCTATATTTTAACTGGGAAAAGTTGGGGGTCGTCTTATACACCCAGTCGTCTTATACGCCGGGTAGTTGCTGCCCTGGTAACCCCACCTTGTACCTTTGAGATAGATTGTTTGCTCCCTGCCTCGAAACAGCATCTCCAAATTAGCCATCATTCCCACATTGCAGAGGGTTGGGCTACATGACCTTTGGGTTGCTTCCAGCTCTCCAATTCCATGCAATTCCCACTTTCTCTGTGGCCTCCGATTTCTCGTTCCCCAATCCTAACCAAAGGTGTTAAAACAAAATAAAAAAATTCCTTCCAGTAGCACCTTAGAGACCAACAAAGTTTGTTGTCGGTATGAGCTTTCGTGTGCATGCACACTTCTTCAGATACACACGAAAGCTCATACCAATAACAAACTTAGTTGGTCTCTAAGGTACTGCTGGAAGGAATTTTTTTATTTTATTTTGTTTCGACTACGGCAGACCAACACGGCTACCTACCTGTATCCAAAGGTGTTAAGTACACGTAGCAGCAGATTATTTTATTTCTGGCTTATTAATGTGGTTTTTAATAAAAAAATCTTTAAGTGGTACATTAAAAAGTAAAACTGCAAGTAGCACATAATTTGCTCACATTCTCCCCCTTCCTTGGCAAACCACAGTAAGGAAGCAAGCAAACATAGATGTGTACTAGCATTAGATATAAAATGAATCCTGAAAGTTATTTGGACCTCAAAGTAATGAGAGAAAAAGATGTCCCGTGCTCTGCTTTACTTTTTTTTTAAGGAAAACAGATAGGAACAAAACTCAGACATCATGATAGGTTTTTTGTTTTTGGTATATTTTGTGTTCTCGTTTTGCATTTTTATGTTGGGAACCGCTCTGTGATCTTTGGATGAAGGGCGGCGTACAGTTTTAATAAATAATAAGAGCGTCGTGTCCTCGCTACCTCTTTTCGATTGTAAGCTCCTTGAGGTCAGAGAACTGTCGTGGCTGCCTGTGCCGCTGTTGTCAAGGGCAGCGGGCACAAAACGGTGCAGTGACAGTTCAGAAGAATTGCTCCTGCGTTTTGATGGTTTGACATTTTTAAAAGGCGCTTTTCTACTATTGCCTTGTTTCTGCATTGCACTGCTTTGGCACCTTGCTTTTGGCCGAAAGGCAGGGCGCGAATTAATGAAGGTCCTAATCGTCTCCCGATGCTTTTTGCTCCGAAGGAGAGCTTCCCATCACAGCCTCTCCGGGCGCCATCACTCTCAAAGAGGCGGAACCCATCACCTTGCTGCAGGTTGAAGTAGGTTTCTGGCTCTTGGGAGGTCAGGGATGTTGAGCAGGAAGGTGGGAGTGGGTAATCTTTTGGGTTCTGTAGAAACTCATCACCACCAGGCCTGGATTCAGATATTATGGCCTGCTTAGCCATATTCTCCATTTGTGCCATCGTTGATTTTTGTTATTTCTGACTGCTATCTTGAATTCCGACCTGAACAGGGATCTTTCCCAGAGGGGTTCAAATTTCTCTTTGAAAGAAGGGGTCCACACCATAATAATAATAATAATAATAATAATAATAATAATAATAATAATAATAAATTGGTTAATTATTATTTAGTGGTTCCCCCAGCCACTCTGGGCGGCTTCCAACAAAGCATTAAAATACAGAAATCAAACATTAAAAGCTTCCCTAAACAGGGCTGCCTTGAGAAGCCTTCTAAAGGTCTGGTAATTGTTGTTCTCTTTGACCTCTGGTGGGAGGGCATTCCACAGGGTGGGTGCCACTACCGAGAAGGCCCTCTGCCTGGTTCCCTGTTAACTTGGCTTCTCGTAGCGAGGGAACCGCCAGAAGACCCTCGGCGCTGGATCTCAGTGTCCGGGCAGAACGATGGGGGTGGAGACGCTCCTTCAGGTATACAGGACCGAGGCCGTTTAGGACTTTAAAGGTCAACACCAACACTTTGAATTGTGCTCGTACAATCAAACATAAGCCAACTTATTGTTGGTCAACACAGTGCTGTGGGCAAAAAACACGCCGCCCCCCCAGCTCATGCTGGAAAGAGGGGATTTGCACATTCCAGTTCCAATTACAGATAATTTATACCCTAAGACCATCCGAATATCCCTCCTACAATTCCCATTGGTGAAGAAATTGCAGTTTACAGGATTCCCGATGATCCACCTACATGTACCCCCAACTATAACACATATCCCATGTCCAGTCAAATTAGCAGTTTTTACAATAGGGGGTGTGTTTTATAAAATTCATGAAGCATTTGAGCAAGAGTAATAGTTCTTAAAACTATCACCTGCTATTTCTCCGTGTTATCTCGGGTCACCTCTAAACTATAAATCTATCCCTCTTTCAAGGCTAACCATCTACTTCTAACACATTCTTTACTCAATTGTAACATTAGCCAGGAAAAGAGCCTCTTAGGGAGTCAAGATTGTGAGTCCAACATTTGATTTGTCTCAGCAACTCAGGTTGTAAAGATAAGGTTGTAAAACATGCAGATAAACAGTTCTGCAAAGGGGCCCTCCTTGGGGCTCCTTTGAACCTCTTTGTTCACAGAATCGGGTTTTAAGGCAGGCATGGTCATCCTCTCTATGCCTCCCCTAAGAATAAAACTCGATTTTCATTCATTTATTCCACATTCACCATTTATACCGCTTTGAATTCAGTACCGAGCTGATAATGCCAAGTTTGTGGGTTTGATCGCCGTGCAGGAGGACAGCTGCGTTGCAGGGGGTTGGACTAGATGACCATCCGTACCCCTTCCAGCTCTACGATTCTGTGGTTCTAAATACTTAAAAACCCATCCTTCAGCCTGACCACCAGAATACTCTACCTGCCCGTAACAATGGCAATCTACTCAGTTGCTGAGATGCCCTTTTAAAACTTGTCTTTTGCCCGGCTGGGAAGTGTAACTCTGACGACGCCTCTCGCTTGTCCGGATGGAGGGTAGTAGCCCAAAGGGTATCACTTTTGCCCCAGGCCCCGCCCACCGCCACCATGTGGCCCCCGAAAGGTTTTGCAGGAGGGAATGCGGCCCTCGATCAGAGCAACGTTCCCTCACCTCTGGGTTAGAGGGTGGCAGACACAGTACATAGCAGAGGCCGTGAGTTTGCTTCCACGAGACCCGTGTCGTCATCTTCCTTTTCCCACCATCCGCAGGGCGAGCGAGATCTGCCTGAAATCACAGTCCAGGAAATCGACATGCTGATGGATCAAGGGGATTTCCTGGTGTCTGGGGAAGGGAAGCCTCGCCGGATTTCCTCCAGAAAAAGGCGAGCAGAAGAAGGTGAGCAGATGGAGGAGAGGCCCATCGGTGCTTCAGACTGATCTGATCTGTGTTGCCCGCCCTCTTCCAAGGACACAATGCATTATAATCCGCAAACTGGGAAGGCCAGAGTCCTTTCCGTCCTTAGGGATAGTCTCCTCCTCCTCCTCTTCTAGTTGCCCCTTTCGCTCCCTGGGATCCGTGGGTAGGGAGCTTGTGGCTCAGTGGCAGAGCCCACAATTTGCAGGCAGGAGGGTTCGGTCCCCGAGTTTAATTGCGGCTGGTGCCCATTGGGTGGAATGCAGGGAGGCCAACAGTAGAGGGAGCCAGAGAGCCAACTCGTTCTCATTTTATTTGTCCCCCATCGTCCTCCCTGCTGAGTTCTGCAAGGGGCAACCAAGTGACATGGACTGGTTGAACGCAGAGGAATGGTGGGGGGCGGGCGGGGAGGGAAGAAGGCTCAGACAACGATGAGCGGCCAGAGTGAGAAGAATGGGGAAAGGAGGTGAAGAGGCAACAGGGCTTCGTGAGCAGGGAGAGTCTGTGATAGAGAGAAGTCCGGAATCAGAGGCAGAAGCTGGAGAAGGAGAAGGAGATGAGGGAGGCCAAGAGACAAGAGTCAGGCAACTGAAGAAACAAGGGTGTCTCCTCTTCCTGCTCCCCTCCCCGCTGGTCTCCCTCCCCCCCCCACCAGTTATGGAACATTTTCCTCCTGCTCCAGCAGACTCTCAGAACCCCCAAGTGTTTCCCGGAAGCCTCCATAACCCAAGTTAAGGGGAATAAATAGTAGAAAGCATTCATTGATTTTCCAGCTCTGTGTTGTTACAGCAAGCCGATTTCCCCCTTTGCTTCCCCTCTTCCCTCTTTAGATCCAACAGGCCTCTCTCATTTCTACTTTTGCCTCTCTCCCCTTTCCCAGAGTCGGCCGAGGGAGTCAGAGAACAGGAGCTGTTGGCCTCCACTGGGCTGTCGCCTCCCACAAGGTAAAGAGAGGGGTGGTGGGCTTCCGGGTCTCAGATTCTGAGCTGCATGTTTGTGTCGGGGCCAAGGCGGTGGACTGGGGCAGGCAGGTGGGGCACAGAGGTCTGTTGGAGGCAGAGGTACGCGACCCCCCCCTTTTTTTTGCTAGAGCATTAAACTGCCATTTGATAAGACAGGGTGGAACATTGTGGGGCTTTGGGTTTAGGAAAAAAGGGCAGGGGAATTATAGTTGTAGTTCATGTGGTTATACAAACGTTACTATAATTATTTAGATCCGAACTCTGCCTTCAGATTGGGCAAAACTCCAGGGTTGGAGAAGGATAATAAATTATTATTATTATATATGTAAAGGTAAAGGGACCCCTGATCACTAGGTCCAGTCGTGACCGACTCTGGGGTTGCGCGCTCATCTCGCATTATTGGCCGAGGGAGCCGGCGTACAGCTTCCAGGTCATGTGGCCAGCATGACAAAGCCGCTTCTGGCAAACCAGAGCAGCACATGGAAACGCCGTTTACCTTCCCGCTGTAGCGGTTCCTATTTATCTACTTGCATTTTGACGTGCTTTCGAACTGCTAGGTTGGCAGGAGCTGGGACCAAGCAACGGGAGCTCACCCCATCACGGGGATTTGAACCGCCGACCTTCTGATCAGCAAGCCCTAGGCTCAGTGGTTTAACCCACAGCGCCACCTGGGTATTGAGTTTCAATAGGTAACTCAAAGCAAAAATAAAATAACAAATGCAAGTGTGAAACTCCACAAAAGCAATTGTTGTAAAATTTAAGCTGGTTCCTATGAACCCAGAGAAATGGATCTTGACCCAGGGAGAGCTCAAGGATCCAGGCAAGCAGACGAATTTAAGCGTCTCCTGCCCACCAAATAACAGAGACCAAACCAGGACGTACGAAGCAAGGCACTTTTATTTTTGCTGTTGCAACAGGGTCCTTCCTCTCACACAGGAGAACAAGGAAGGAACCCCAAACAAAGATGTCTTGCCCTTAAAAAGAAATTTGAAATTGGTTTCAGCCCACCCCCCAGAAGCATCATCCATATGTCACAGAAGGGGTGTAGCCCAAGACCCCCCTCCCTAGATTCATCATAGGTACATCATGAAAGGGGAGGTCTGGTGGCAGTAATCTGAGCAGTCTGGACCCTGCCCCCTGCCCCCCAAAACCTAATCAACAAAATTGAGAGATATTTACATTTCCCTGTTTCCCAGCCAAGTTAATCACACCCTTTTGTCTGGCAGTCAGGTATCAGGATGCCAGGGATTATCACTTTAATTCCTGAGACAATGAGAAGGTTCCCCCCACCCCACTTCTTCCTTGCAGAGGAACACCTGGTCAGAGAGAGTCAAAATGGTGTCAGTCAGGCCTGTTTTCCTGTGCTGCTTCAGACATGTTTCTGTACATTCATGTACATGTTTTATGAACAATTATTATATATATATAGATATGACCTCAAAATTCTTATAACAATTCCCCATTTGGGGCTATAATTTTTCTTAAAAATTGTTGCCCCACAAAAGAATAACCAGATGTGTTGTTTTAGTACTTTGGGAGAAGCATTTCTCAAAAATGGTCTATGTATTACACTTAACAGGATGGTCCACCAATATTGACTGGAAAGTGCAGTTTGCTTGTTTACCCTTTTGTGTGTTCTCAGGTGTCAAAAGCTAGCTCTCCTCTGGTTGCACACCTCCATCGTGGCACAACAGCAACAATCCCTGGTGAATCCCCTTAGGGCTTTCATATTGACCATGTCGCCTGGCACTCACCATAGCTGCCACAGGTTTGGACATGTCATGAGAGAGATGCCTTTGCCTTGGGCTTTCTATGGGCCTTTATTATAGGCTCTGGCCTTGCACTGTAGGGAGTTGCCCAGTTGCTCTTAAAGGAAGAAAGCTACTTGCACCTTGGATACACTTGCCCAATTAGAACTGAAGCCAAATTAAAATTTATACAGCCCCATAAAACATGTCCAAATTAGTCAAATTTAACTCTAAAAGGGATCATTCCTGTTAAATCAAGACATAAATACCTTCATTTATCTGGTGTTTCATGGATCTTGGGGCTTATTCTTGGTAAAATGATTTAAACAATCTAAAATTGTGTAAGAAGGCTGGCACACTGCAGAGTGCCAGGTGGGACAAGAAAATGTGGTCATAATTTGATCTAATCTAAATACTGAACTATGCAATATCCTGATCCTTTAAAAGGCATACAATGCATGGCAATAATACAAAAAAAAAAACATTGGGACACTATACATTAAACATTAAAAAACAATTAAACACAAAATTGGTTCACCCCCCCCTCCTTGTGGAAATAACATACTGTCAGACATAGTTCAATGTTTCTGTCGAATATCACACAACATAAAACATAATCATATATCAGTTGTATGTCTTGAGGCCATCATGATCTTGAGACAATTCCGGCTGCTTTTAAATCCTAGGGCACAGAGTCTTGAGGTCAAGGAGAGAGAATGTCCTTGCAATTCACTTTCCCCCTTTGTCCCAAAGTCATTTGACACATTTCAGTATTCCTATATAACACATAATGCACAAAACCTTCAAATTATTAATTATACGCCATTTGTATATCTTGAGGCAATCAGGTGAACTTGAGATAATTCTTGCTGCTTTTGCATGTATCTCCAACAAGGGGGTTTTCTTGTCTGCCTTCGAGTCACTGGGAGGAAGTTAACAGTACTTCTATAACAGCACTTCTAAACCTTGCTGAAACGTTATAGCTTTCTAGGTCCTCCTTCTTAGGTTGTGATCAAAGAGATAAAATGTCAATTTGGTTTCCTGTAAAACATCCTTTTGAAAATAGGCCTGCAGGGGGTTGGGGCCTGAAGATATAATTAGTTAAAAAATAATAATAATAAATAGTCGAGAAAGGGGAGAATATTCTAGAAATTTCTTCTTGGGAAGCTGCAAATAATATAAGATCATAGTTAGGCATTTTATTCATTTAAATATTATTATTATCATTCATATTTAATTACTGCTGTTATTGTCTGCTCAGTCTGTTTAATTTACTTCACCTAGTTTGGCTGTGGAGGAAACAAAGGACAAAAATTTTGTTAATTATGACACAATCGATAAGTTATTAACATTTTCCTTATGTGGTTCTGAATTCTCTTTGAGGTTCACGTATCTTGTTTGAAAGGGATTATTATTATTATTATTTACAGGAAAGAATGACTTAGATGCTACATTTGTATGTACAGAAAGAAAAAGTAGAAATACCAAAAAAAAAAAAGATACAAAAATAAAACAAAATAAAATTTAGATTACCACTCACACAACAATTTTTACCTGGTTATTGTTAGAATAATTTCATAGACATAATGGAAAAACTGATATAATAAATGGAAGCAGATTATTTATAAGCTAAAGAGAAGCGCCAAAGAGAAATGAAATTACTGTTTGTATCTCCTCACTCCTCACTTTTTTTTTTTTTTTTTTGCTGTGGAAGAAAAGAATTGGCAAAACACTCAATCATTGCTACATTAGAAAAGGGAGGGTTATATTAACATAGGGTAATGCTTCGGGGTGAAATGCAAATGGGAGATAAGTATCCATCCTGAGTACCTGCTAGGAAAGAAATGGAGCCTTTTGTTTGCATAGTCTGTCAACTGGTAGACAGCAATTTTCTATGAATTTCCAAGTGTGGAGGGGCTTGTTTAGGTGGCGTCCCCCCCCCCATTGGGAGATAATTTTGCATTAAGGTTCTGAAAGAATTTCTCCACACCCTGAATCTCAGTATTCTGCTGGAAAGGGAAAATTATTTCATGTGAAAATCAGTCAGGAAATGTTCCTAAAATGTACAGAGTTTTGCATGTTGAACTGGAATTGGCAGCTTCTAAACAGTTGATGGTTCTCAATGGTTCTTTATCTATTTATTTTTACATAAGGAAATTTAAATTTAAGTTTCATGTGCAAAGCATAACCTTGAACCTCTTAATTAATTTATAAACTACTCAAGAGACAGACTTATAGTAGTACTCTGCTATTTATACCTGTGGAAAGAATCTGGCATGTTAAGATTTTTGGAACTTGGCAACCACTTAACCTTGATGGACCAGTAACACACATGAGGTTGTTTTCCCTCAGTGGTTCAAAGCTTTACATTAAGAAATTTGAATAATATTTCATGAGCAGATTATAACCTTTTCGCCCCTTAGTTAAAACCTCCTTTTTCTCCTCTATTTTCCTCTTCAAGCTGACATAGCCTCTGTGCATGTACAGAGTTCATGATTCGGCAGTCTATTGTACCATTTTTTTTTAAAGTGCTGTACCTCTTGACAAAATTACCATCTGAATAAAGGAAGGGAAGGGGAAAGAGTAGATTTTAAAATAGGGTTAGATTTTACACAGAAACCCAGCAATTTACACTTCCACCAAACCAGCAACAAAAGTGGTGAAATTAAATTCTTTGGTCAGTTTAAATCCATTTCTTTAGCTTTTGTGTCCTGAGATATTTCTGACACCTCTTATTTCCTGTTCCTTGCTGCTTAGGAAGCAGGCTTATAAATCTTAAACTTTAAATATATAAAACTTCAATATCCAGGCAACCCAATATTTTCACCAGAAAGCTGCAAGAAAAGTTTGGTCAAATTAAACTCCTTAATGAAGTCATGGCACTAAGTAGCCATGTTTACTGTACTATATAAACATCTCATACCCCAGGCAAAATAAATCTTGATTTGCCCCCTTTATCTACAGGGTTCGGGGTGAATTCGTAATTGCAAATGTTTTCGTTTGTTTGTTTGTTTTTAATTAATTTATTACAGCCATGGCAGACTAAATTCTCTGCCCCCTTATCTATGGGTGATATGGTCATAGAGCCAGAATTCATAAAATCCTTTGCATTCTCATTGATTTTCAGCCTTACCAATTCCAGACAAAATTTTCTGGCCCTTTATTTACAGGGATGGTCAAGGCTCATTCTGCTTGATTATGAATTTGTATGTGCTTGAACTGTTGGCTGGAGTTTTGCAGTTAAAAAAAAATGGCTGACACTATGGTGGTAAAAATAACACCAGACATTCATTTTCAATGCATGATATACCATCTCTACCTCTTTCTGAATGGCACCTCAAACTCTTCATGCCAAACTTTAAAAATCTATCTTTCCATCCTTCTCCACCAAAGAGTAATGCTTGACTGAATTCAGGCCATTTCACTATACCACCAGGGTTTAAACTCACTTTTCAGTGCTTACAAACACATTTTCTCTCCCTCCTTTTTGCAAGTTTGGAAAGGGTTGGAAGGGATCTTGAGTAATCTAGTCCACCCCTTCTGAAATATGGGGATCTCAACACTATCACTGCCCTTAGGATACACATACATTTGAGTACAGACGCCTGACTGGGAAGGAAACACAGGCTATGCCCTATCACGGAAGCACATGTGTGTACTAAGGGAAAAATAAGGAAGGGGAAGATTAAAAGTACCAACGTTATATAGAAGCCTTTAGCAAACCTTAAGATTGGATAAACAGTTTAAGAGGGAATTTACTTCCTTACTAAAACCATTCTGTCCATTTGAATCAAGGTTAAAGTGACTCAGATAGACATTTGCTGGCTATGGATCCTCTACTTTTAATAACATTTCCCTAGAAGGAACACCATATTCCATAGTCACATGGTGAAACATTACATACAGAGCACATGGCTCCCTTGTGACACAGACCTTAAATATTGTGAGTTCACAAACAAACATTTTCAAGGTTACAATCTCCCTTTTCCCTTCCCGCTCCCCCTTTCTGTACAGAAAGGGGTAGGTATGCACATACACCCCTCTTTTACTCTCTAGAGAAAGATTGGGAAATGTTCAAGACTTTCATATGTGCTTAGACTTTAAACCTTAATAGAGAAAGTGATAAAAACTTATATAATCACTCCATAAAAACAACAAGGACACTCTTGTTCCAACTCTGAAAACCAATAATCTTTCCTTGCCAGAAAGCAGAGCTGGGCTGAATTTCAACCCATCACCACATCAGACACATTGCCTTTCACATAGCTCTAAAATGGGGGTTAGAAGGGACCCTGAGGTCATTTAGTCTAACCCTCTAAGATACAGGATTCACAAGATTTGAATGAAAATACCAACTTTATACAGAACCCTTTAGCAGATGAGTTTTTTCCTTAAGAGACTGATATTAGGAGCCCAACAATAACCCTTCTGTCCAACACAATTGAAGTTAAAACTAGACTCAGATAGACAATTCCTCTAGTCACTTGGAGGAAGACTCCCTTTTAGAGCCTCTCTCAATAACAAACATTTGCACACCTCATGAAGTGAACATTTTCAAGTTTCAAAATATTTTCAAAGCATTGAGCAAGCATTTTCAAACTTACTACTCTTTATTTTCCTTCATCCTGCCCCCCCCTCTTTTTTTTTTTGGAGAGGAAAAAAATGGCCTTCTACAGCCTCTTTAAAACAAACCTTTACACACTACCTCCACTCTTTTAAATATTTGCCATTGTTTTTGGGTTGATCAAGCCCTTACATAAGATTATTTAAGCAAGCTTGCCTTAATTTTTATATTATTTTAAACTATGCATGCTTTAAAAAAGGCAGTCTGTGGGTGTCATGGCCAAATTTTACACAAACCCTTAATTTCCTAAACCTGGATTATATCTCTCATTTACTTTAAGGGGAACAATGAACTATAGCAGACACAAGGATCAGACGCACATACACTTCACAGACAACACAGACAACATGTAACATGCAAACATATATAATTTTATACCATAACATACTTTGTAGGATTCCTCACAAAACTTTTCCCATTCAGAGTTCACCAGGGTTAATTTTAAAGCGGAGATTCACTGTATGTTAAAGGAACCTCCTGGTAGCCATTTCCCCTCATCTGGGTGGTCCATAGTAAATCGGACCCAATGTTTTTTTCTTACAAAGTTTTTGCAATTGGTTCCCTTCAAGCTTGTCCGCCCCGGGGATTTCGTGCCAATTTAAGAGAACGAATTGGAGTGGACTTTCATCCTCAAAGTCCTTACCGGAGCCAAGCCTCAGTTGTGCTTTGCCTCGGTTGGGAGTCTGGGAAAGGAATTCCTTAGAGTGGGTTGCACCCATTTTACTTAAGCCTTTTTATACTGCAGTTCGGGTCCCCGACCCTGTTCCTGGACACTCTTAACTTCCCGAGTCTATGACTCACCCCCACGTCCTAGTGGTGTTCCTGCCTGCCGTTCGCGTGCACTAACTACTAGGCGGCCTGGTGCAGCTAAAACCCTATTGGAACCCTCCCACTGGTCATCAATTGCCTGAGGGTTCCACAGCAACTTCCCTGCCTCTTACACACTAGACTCATATCCTACTGAACGCTTGCCTACGCAATGTCAGGTCGGAACTGAGGAATACAGAGTAGTAGGAAAGGAACGGGCGCACTTGCAATCTCTGGTCATGGGTCATTCCCGACACGAGTCGCCATGGCAGGGGGGCGTCTTCACCCGAAGATTAAGAGCAGAGGAATAGGAAACAGAGCTGGGATAGCCAGATTCCCAGATTGGTAGAAAAGCGACAGTTTGCTCAGACTTCTGCTCAGTTTGGCAGAAGGGAGCTGGGACAGTCTTTCTGAGCTCTGCGTTTAACGTAAAGACTGTTGCCCTGGACCTCAGTTCTACCTTGTAACTGTGCCTGGCAGCCTTGCTGCAACTAAGGTCCAAAGAGGAGAGTAGAAAAGGATAGTCCAAGTGGAGAAATAGATTTTTAGTTGCTGTGGTTCTTAGCTCACCCAAGGTGTCCCCTTTTAATACTCACGACCGATCCTTTCAGTCGAATCCCATTGTCTCCAGCTTCCAACTGGTTCCTGAAAAAAAACAGCCTTGTCCCTTTAAACGTTGCTTCGTCCTGGGGGTCCCGCTTGGACTCTCAATTACTACCAAGTGCCTCGGGTCCTGAGGTTGGTTTACCCCCCTGCAAAAGAGGCAAGGGCGCGCTGGGCTCCCCTTCCTCAGTGAACCCGGAGCTCAAGGCAAAACTGGGTCCCTTCGTGGTCGCCAAATTGTTGTAAAATTTAAGCTGGTTCCTATGAACCCAGAGAAATGGATCTTGACCCAGGGAGAGCTCAAGGATCCAGGCAAGCAGACGAATTTAAGCGTCTCCTGCCCACCAAATAACAGAGACCAAACCAGGACGTACGAAGCAAGGCACTTTTATTTTTGCTGTTGCAACAGGGTCCTTCCTCTCACACAGGAGAACAAGGAAGGAACCCCAAACAAAGATGTCTTGCCCTTAAAAAGAAATTTGAAATTGGTTTCAGCCCACCCCCCAGAAGCATCATCCATATGTCACAGAAGGGGTGTAGCCCAAGACCCCCCTCCCTAGATTCATCATAGGTACATCATGAAAGGGGAGGTCTGGTGGCAGTAATCTGAGCAGTCTGGACCCTGCCCCCTGCCCCCCAAAACCTAATCAACAAAATTGAGAGATATTTACATTTCCCTGTTTCCCAGCCAAGTTAATCACACCCTTTTGTCTGGCAGTCAGGTATCAGGATGCCAGGGATTATCACTTTAATTCCTGAGACAATGAGAAGGTTCCCCCCACCCCACTTCTTCCTTGCAGAGGAACACCTGGTCAGAGAGAGTCAAAATGGTGTCAGTCAGGCCTGTTTTCCTGTGCTGCTTCAGACATGTTTCTGTACATTCATGTACATGTTTTATGAACAATTATTATATATATATAGATATGACCTCAAAATTCTTATAACACAAACATTAAATAAAATTGGTTTGGAAGAAGGATCACTGTATCCTGTTACGGTCAAACAGGTTTGGCAGGCACCTAGTCTTTTAAAAAACCTGCTGGAGCTGTTTGAGCAGAGGCAAAATTTGGAACATAAGAAGGGTGTGTGCTTATGACGGATGGGGTACCAAGCTCTCAGCATCCCTTACCATTGGCCATGTCATCTGTGGATAACAGGAGTTAGGATTCCACCATATTAGTAATATCCCCAGACTAGGAGAAGTTGCTGTTCTGCCTTCCTTAGCTCCATGCCCCGTGTCTCATTGATATCTAGTTTGCAGTCTCCTTGGGGCAATGACCTTTTCCCCACCCACATCAGGGTCCTTCCTGTGGTGGCCCCTTGGATTCTAACAAAGGCCATTTCCTACAAGTCTTTGCAGTTTGTGGCACCCCACCCCCAATCTGGTGTGTGAATTGTGCCATGAGGAGTTTAAAAAAATAATTTCTGCCGCCGTCAACAAAAAGGCCATATTTCTTGTTTCACAGGATTGGGGAGGAGCCGCCTGCTGCGAGGGAAGCAGGAGAACTTCTGTTGACCGACAAGATCCAGCCCCTAGGAGAACCCCCTCTGCTGCCTTTGGGTTAGTGGGGCGCTGCTGGGCAGAGCAGCGGGTGAAGGCTGGCCAAGGGCACAAGAGCAAAAGGACTCTGCTGGGCTAGACACAAAGGGGCGCTTACACGACACACAAGGCGAAAGGATCGGGGAGGGAAGAGGAAGAAGTCAAACTCAGGGACCAGTTCTTAGACCTTTGTTCTTAATAATGACCGGCTTCCCCTATCTCTCCCGCCAAGGCCACCTGAGAGAAGGGGGGGGGGGTCAATTGAGGGAGACCAGGCCAGAGAAATCTTCTGGTTATCTGGCACCCTCTTCCCTCCTCTCCCTGCCCTTTTCTCTAACCCCCAACCCTTGCTGGTTCTGCTGCAGAGACGACCCCCTTCCAAGAGGGACCCAGGTTGCCGCCTTCTCCCCAACTGACCCCTCTCCGCCCCCAGATGAAGCGCCGCTCCCCTCCAAGCCCCGAGGTAAGAGGAAGGGAGGCGGGGAAGGAGGGCCAGCCTTCCAACTACGTAGAACCGGGAGGGGGCGGGTACCCTGTGGCTCAGTGCAGAACGCCTCGGGTTCAAGCCCAGCATCTGAAACCCTGTCATCACGGACGGTACTGATCTAGGTCAGGCGTCCCCAAACTTCAGCCCTCCAGATGTTTTGGACTACAATTCCCATCTTCCCCGACCACTGGTCCTGTTAGCAAGGGATCATGGGAGTTGTAGGCCAAAACATCTGGAGGGCTGCAGTTTGGGGATGCCTAATCTAGGTGGACCAAGAAACCTGACTTGATATAAGTCCGCTTCCCCCACTTTCCCAATAGGTTCACAATTTAGAGAAAGGCTGCGGCTCAGCGGCAGAGCATCTCCCTCACGTGCAGGGAGGTTCTGGGTTCAAATCTTAGCCTCTCCAAGTTGGGCTGGGGAAAGGCTTCCTGCGCAGAGATGCTGTCAGCCGGTGTCTGCGATGCTGAGCCAAGGAAGGGGTCTGAGTTGGCAAGAGTTGGTCCAGGCGGCGGCCACTCGAGAGCCTGGGGGGTTAGGAACGAGCCGCGGCAGAACACCCAGAAATTTCTCGTCCTTCCCCAGCTCCAGCTGCCCCCGTACGAGCCGTCCTTTCTGCAGCCCGGCAGGCGGCGGAAGCAGCTGCGCTTCTTGGATCCGGTGACCCAGATTTCCGCGGAAGATTTCCAGAAGCAGATCTTGGACCGGCAGGGACAGTGTCAGCCCCTGGTAGGTGTTGGAATCGGCGAGCGTTGGGGTGCCCGCCAAGCTCCCGATTTCCACCCCCTCGGTGAATTCCTGCATTGCATGTGTGCAAAAGTGGTTTGAGTCTGTTTTCGGCTCCAGCCGCAAAGATCAGGCAGCAGGCAAGGGCTGAAAAAGCGGTGCTGCATATAAAATACATTATTCCGGGGATATAGCTCAGTCGGCAGAGCAGGAGACTCTTAATATCAGGGCAAAATATTCCTGCATTGCAGGGTGTTGGGCTAGAATGATGACCCTTGAAGTCCCTTCCAGATCTACAGTTCTATGATTCTAGGCTTCCTTTTAAAAAATCAGATTTCTAGCCCTCAAGACTACAAATATAGGCTTGTGAGTGTTAAGTCCCTGGAAAAAGTGTGGGGGGGGGGCTGAGAGGGGGAGGCTTGCAGTGGGCAGGAGGCCAAGTTGCAGTGCCCCCACAGAGGTCTTTGCCCCTCCCCACAATAAGCAGGGGGGGAAAGCAAGTTATGCAAAGCGAGGCTATATATGCAAATTGGAGGCCTGGTGTAATAATAATAATAATAATAATAATAATAATAATAATAATAATAAGGGACCCAGGTGGCGCTGTGGGTTAAACCACAGAGTCTAGGGCTTGCTGATCAGAAGGTCGGCAGTTCGAATCCCTGCAACGGGGTGAGCGCCCGTTGCTCGGTCCCAGCTCCTGCCCACTTAGCAGTTCAAAAGCACATCAAAGTGCAAGTAGATAAATAGGTACTGCTCCGGCGGGAAAGTAAACGGCGTTTCCGTGCACTGCTCTTGTTCACCAGAAGCGGCTTTGTCATGCTGGCCACATGACCCGGAAGCTGTCTGTGGACAAACGCCGGCTCCCTCGGCCTATAGGGCGAGATGAGCGCCGCAACCCCAGAGTCGGACACGACTGGACCTGATGGTCAGGGGCCCCCTTTACCTAATAATTATAATAATGGACAAGTCAGTTGAAATTGGGCTTTTCAGAATTTCAGCTTTGTGACTGGACTTCAAGACACTTGGCAGTTCCAACCCCAATAAGTTGGAATCTTTGTGGGCATTCCATGAGGTCACAGCAGTCCTTTTTTCCCCTTTACAATTGTTTTATTAGTTTTTTTTACATGTTTAATATAGCCATTTCAAACATTAAAATACAAGGTGGTAGTAAACAGAAATTCCATCAAAGCTGGGAGAAATTTGGAGATTATATGAAGAGGCATTGTCCCACACTAAAAACCTGGATCTGTTTCTAACAATCTGTATTGTTCACAAAATTATATTTATAAGAGGAAGTATATTAGGGAAGTGTATTAAGTTAATGGAAGCAGTAATTAGTTTAATTTAGTTAACCCGGGATGAAGATAAGTGGAAGTCGTATGGGAGGAGAGAACAATTTTATTTGTTTTGTTTTGCTTTGTATAGTATGTTTATTTATCATATGATGGTTTAATTTGATTTAGTCTGAAAAATGACTAGATAGAAAAGGATAATGGAGTGGTATGATAGAGTAAGATGGAGTTGTGTAATAGAGCATTTATAATTTTATTTATTATTTGAAGGTTTGTAAATTTATGATTTGTAAATTTTATGTTTTATGGGTTTTTTTATTAGTTTCAATAAAGTTTATTTAAAAAAAATAAAAAAAATAAAATACAAGGTTCTTTTGAACCTTCGGGCCTCCTTCCCTCCCTCTATGGGTTTAAGATTAAATTTGCTGCACCTTTTACCATGATCCATCTGTTATATAATGATCATCAATAATTCCACATCACAGGAGTCCTGGCCAATCAGTGCTGGGGGGGGGGGCTTCGCTGCTGCCAGGATGCAAAGCTTCTAATTAATTAACCCCTGCCATGCCATTTCCTGCTTTCCTCTTCACAGGAGACTGTGCTGTTGCCTCTGAAGAGGTTGAAGACTGCAGAGGAGCTCTTGGGAGCGCCCACCTACGGTGAGGACCCCTCTCTGCCCCCATGATCCCCCCTCCCCAGAGGGTCAGTCAGTGCCAGCCCCTGCGTGGCCTGGGGGAGCCACCCTGGTGCGTAGCTGCTTCCTCGCCTCCTGGCTGAAAGGACGAAGCGGATTATAACCCCGAAAGGCAAAAAAACAGCGTGAAGAGTCTGGAGGAATTTTGTATCACTTGCCGTTTTCAGATAACAGATACCAGGACATGCCCCCTTTTAACCCTATACTGTAAGTGGTACCATGGTTCTCAAACTTAATCCGTTCCATTCCAATACCAAAGCGTTCCAAAACCATGGCAGGCTTTCCCACAGAAAGTAATGCACAACGGATCAATCCGTTCCAGACTTTTTAAAAACAACCCCCCTAAAACAGCAATTTAAACATGGATCTTACTCTCTAACGAGACCACTGATCCATAAAGTGAAAGCAATAAACAATGTACTGCAGTCACACAATTAATCAATCAGTAGCTGAACTGGGTTCCACACAGTCAAGAAAAGAAAAACAAAAAGAGTCGCCAAAAACAAAAATGCAAAACAAATGGCAAAAAAACAGGCAGACTTCAACGTAACACTCAAAACGGAGCACGTTCGGCTTCCGAGAAAAGTTCGCAAACCGGAACACTTTCTTCCGGGTTTGCGGTGTTTGGGTTCCAAGTTGTTTGAGTACCAATGAGTTTGGGAACCAAGTAGTTATTGTCATCCCAGACCCATTGGCCAGTCTGGGCGGGGGCGGCTGTCTGGGGCTGATGTGCAAGGGCTTCTGGGAGGCCCACCCCCCCACCCCGGCCTAGGCAGGGAGGTACGAGTCTGTGCCTGCTGTTTGCACAAACCAGGAAAGGCATTTCCAGTGCCACCGACCCATTTATCTCTGCATAAGAACATGAGACGGGTCCCTGCTTTCAGGCAGGATCGGGCCCCCTGCTGCGCACCTCCCTTTCCACCACCCCCCTCCAGAATTTTAACTGCTCCCTTTGCCCCATCGTTTCCTGGTCCTAGGATGGATGCACCCCGCCCTCCAGGGCCTCTGGGCCCGCTGCGCCAAGCGCCAGCGCGTAGACTACGCCAAGCAGCGAGCAGCAGAGGAAACGCAGAGGAGGAGGGAGGAGGAGGAAGAAGTGCAGAGGGCCGAGGTTCCCAGTGAGCTGGAGGTAAGAGGCTGGGGCTGCTGGAAACCCATGAGGCGTTTGATGGTGGTTGCAAAGCATTTAAGACTCCCGACCAGAGAAGAAATCGGGAAGACCGTTTTAATAAAGAATAGGGACAGTTTATAATTTATCTTAGAGACCATTGTAGACAGTTAAAAGCAGGGGTCAGCAAACTTTTTCAGCAGGGGGCCGGTCCACTATCCCTCAGACCTTGTGGGGGCCCGGTCTATATATATTTTTTGGGGGGGGGGCGAACGATTTTTTTTTGGGGGGGGACGACGAACGAGAGATGCGGGCTGGATTTAGAAGGCAATTGGGCCAGATCCGGCCTCTGGGTCTTAGTTTGCCTACCCATGGTTAAAATCGTTAGTAGGATTGGAGTAACACTTGTAGTTTAATGGTGAATTTTGGATATAATGGAGGTGTAAAAGATTTGGATCATTTAAAAAAGATGCCGGAGGAAATGACTCACAATAGGACCACAAAGGGAAGGAGGGGAAGTCCAGGAGATTCTTTGGAATCTTGTTTTTACGATGTATGTTGGATACGTGCTTGTAAAACATAAAATTTGAAAAACCAAATAAATAAAATAGAAATTAAAAAAAGACTTGGCGGTTCCCAAACTTTTGTGGCCTACCGCCCCCCTTGGTTCCATAAGCTCATCCCCAGTTGCCCCCTATAAAAAGCTTTATTCTGAATAGCGTTATAAGAATTCTAAGATGTCATAATAAGTACATGGACCACATGTCTTAAATAGTACAGGAGTGCAAATCTTGACTCATAATAATAATAATAATAATAATAATAATAATAATAATAATAATTTATTCTTTATACCCCACCCATCTTGGCTGGGTTCCCCCAGCCACTCTGGGCAGCTTCCAACAAAATATTAAAATACAGAAATCCATCAAACATTAAAAGCTTCCCTAAACAGGGCTGCCTTGAGATGCCTTCTAAAGGTCTGGTAATTGTTGTTCTCTTTGACCTCTGGTGGGAGGGCATTCCACAGGGCGGGTGCCACTACCGAGAAGGCCCTCTGCCTGGTTCCCTGCAACTTGGCTCCTCGCAGGGAGGGAACCGCCAGAAGGCCCTCGGCGCTGGACCTCAGTGTCCGGGCAGAACGATGGGGGTGGAGACGTTCCTTCAGGTTGTCTGCAGAAGGAAATATCTTGGGGAAAACCTCTGCCTCCCAGGGGCTCATCCCCATTTCCCCCTCTTTTGCAGGAGCTTCGAGCAGCTGAGGAGCCGAGCATTCCACCTGTCGGTTCGTCAGGTGAGCAGGCGAGCAAAGACAGGTGCTTCCGCTCTCCTCCAGCTTTGAGGGCGGAGGCAAAATGACGGGGAAAATAACCACGGGATTGTAGAGTTGGAAGGGACACCGAGGGTCATCTAGCCCAACCCCCTGCGACGCAGGGCTCTGACGGTGTTGAACCGGACATGACACCCAGGTGCCCCAGTGTGCAGGATGCGAATTCCCCTCTCTCCAGTCATCAGACGGATCACTTGATCAGAGGGAGAGTAGATCAGCTGCCAGATCCCACCAGCTTTTCTAAGCGTCTGGGCAGAGTGGTCTGAATAAACCTGCTTTCAGCAGGCGCCAAAAAGGGATGTCAATAGGCAGGGAGTTCCAAAGGTGCCGCCACACTAAAAGGCTGGCTCCTTGCAAACGTGGCTGGCGGTTATCTCTTTCCATTTCCCCTTGCAGAGATTTCCCTCGAGACGACCGAAGAAGAATCTCGGCCGAGTTTTGTGGTAGCAGAGGAGAGGTGAGAGAGGCTTCCGGATTCAGCGCCAGCGTCGATCGGCGGGGTTTCGTCTCGTCTCCGAGACGGCCCGTCTCTGCTAGGAGTGGGGAGGGCAGCGAGAGCAACGCTGCGCCCCTTAGAACCTCGGGAAGGGCGTCCCGAGGGCAATTTGCTCGGCACAGACCCAATCCAGACTCCCCAACTCTTCGGTTAGCTCTAATAAGAGCTCCGGAGCGAGGAGGGTAGAAGTCGCGGGGGCCATTTTGAGCGGCAACGTTATTCTAGCAGGGAGAAGCTTCAAGCCGAAGGCGGAGAGCGCTGGATTCTTCCGAAAATAAAACGATTGGAAAAGACTGTAAGTAACCTCACGATTTGGATTATAAAACAATTTGGTCTGGGAGAGAGGGGAGAAAAGAGGAAGCCACCCCCCCCCCACGGCAACAAAGAGACAGTAAATAGAAACCCGAAGCCATAAACAGAAGATTTGTAATTCAAAAGGATCCCTCAAAGGCATCAAAGAGAATATCCCCTTTGATGCAGGGTGAAAAGGGGAGAGAGACTGTGGTTTATGACTGCCCTGCAGCAATGAGGTAAAGCCTAAGAAAAACCTTTCTTTCCCTCGGGAGCCGGCAGCCTAGGCAATTCAGTGAGTTGATCAGGATTTATAAGTCAATTTTTACTTCACTTTGTATTTCTGGACTTTGTGGAATTTCTTTTTTGGCTTAAGTGCTTGTGAAATGTGAGTTCGAACTTTATTGTTAACAAGACTTGAAGAATGCAGCCAGCTTGTTAAAATGGAGTCGAGAAAATAAACTGTGATCATATTCCACCCCACGTGATAAGTTTTGACCTTGGCAGGACTGAAATATGTCAACAAAAAAGTGTCCCCCTGAGTTCCAGCGGTCTGTTTTGACCTTAATGTGGGAAACAAGAATAGAGTTATGTCAAGAGGAGACACGACGACAGGAGTTACAGCAGAAATTTCAGGAGGTGATGGCGGAATATGATTTTCTAGGAGATGAAGCTTTTGACACTGAAAAAGAGCAATGTGAGAATGACAATGATGGGGAAGGAAAAGATGAAGATGAGGACTGTGATGATTCAACACAAAATGAAACACACCATGAAAAAAATGATGACTCTACTCTACAAAAAGTTGGATGGAGTGCCCTGTCTTTGAGGGGGGCACGATTGGTATTATTGGAACTCCAGAACGCCCACAGGGAAGAAGGAAAAAATATGCAGAGAAGAGAAGAAATTCAGGGGTCCTGTATGGTGACCTGGATGGCAAGAGACTGTAAACAGGGGGTGGGGTGAAGGGAAAGTGATGTTGTGATTATAAGGATGGATTAACAGGTTTATAACTGGTCTGCTGATTTTGGAATTTGCTGGATTGGGGGGGGTGGAGCCGGTAATCGGGGATGTAAGGTTAAATTGAGAATAGTTATAGTTTTAAAAGTGAATGGATTTTGGAAAATGTGAAAATATGGAGGCTTATAGAGGGAGAAAAAAAAAATTAGGCACGGGAAGAGAAAATGGGAGTTTGAATTTTCAGTGATTTGAATATTAGATGAAAATGTTAACAATTGATTTATAAGTTGTATAAGATACAAAGGTGTATTTTTATAAAGTAAGAAACTGTTGCAGATGATAAAAAAGGGATGAAAACCGGGGAAGGGGGGGAGGGGAAGCCCATAAAATATGGTTTTTCAACTATGAATGCAAGAAAAATTTTTCTGTTTTGTATTGTTTTTTTCTTTTTCTTTTTTTTCTTCGCCCTTTCTTTTTCCCCTTTTTTTCCTATTTCTATTTTTCTCTTTTTTTGGTATAACAATAGATGGTTGGATGGATGTCCTCCTGCGTACTGCCCTGGTTTGCTGGAGCTCCCTGGTGGCAGGGGGGGGCTTTGGGGTCAGGGGAGGGGGAGGAGGACAGAAATCCAAGCATAAAATGGACCATTTCTGACTGTTCACAAACATGGGATACTTCTGTGGCAGGGGAGGACCCATGTGGGTGGGTAGGAAGGAGGTGGAAAAGGGGTTTAAGTATGTACCGTTTTTTTTGTTTTTTTGTATTTTGTAAAATTAATAAAAAGTATGTTTAAAAAAAAAATAAAAAAAAAAAAGGAGAGGTGAGAGAGGCCTGGTTGTCCTCCTTGGCTTTCCTTCCCTGGGCAGGTCTCTGCCTCCGTGGGGAAGGGGCGACCCTCTTCTCTTCCACTCCCCCCTTTTTCCTCTTCCCACAGGGTCCTCCTGGAACCAGAGGAAGCGGCGCTGCCCATCGTTCCTGAGCTCCCGGAAATAAGTTTCGAGCTGCCCTTGGATAAGAATGTGTTCACGGAGGACTACGTGCGAAGGTGAGGCCTCGGAGGCTGTTTCCTTCCTCTTTCCCAGAGAATCCGGTTCTTAAAAGAGAGAGAGGGCCGCAGCTTTCCAGAAAGGGCCACTCGTTCCATCTTTCTGGCTGTAAAAACGAAAACAACTTCTCTACTCTGCTTTCAGGAGGCAGGCCCAGAGGAATGCTATTATTCTCTAGTGCAGGCATCTCCAAACTTCGGCCCTCCAGATGTTTTGGACTACAATTCCCATCATCCCTGACCACTGGTCCTGCTAGCTAGGGATCATGGGAGTTGTAGGCCAAAACAGCTGGAGGGCCGCAGTTTGGGGATGCCTGCTCTAGTGACTTTCAAAGCTAGGTGGGGTTGAGAGAGCCAGCAATCAGCACCCAGAGGTTTTTCTCTTGTGTTTCCTGCTTAGTTATAAAACCGCAGAATTGCAGAGTTGGAAATGTAACAGGGAGTCCTTGGAGCAATCAAGAAACTTCAGCCAGGAGATAGAAGCAAAACAGCAGCCACTAGGCCTGATCTTTATTGTTGCAACAAGACTTCCGACTACAGTCAAACCTCGGTTTCCGAACATCTCGGCTGCCGAACCTTTCGGAAACTGAACGCCAAAAACCCAGAAGTGAATGCTTCTGTTTTCAAACACGCCTCGGAAGTTGAAGGGCTTCCGAGGCGCATTTCTCAATTTTCCAGGTTGAACTTGCCGGCAGCCCTTTGATCCTCGGTCTTCTAACCTTTCGGAAGTCAAAAACGAAGACGAAGCAGCCAGAAGGTTACACCTGTATTTTAAAGTTTCCCATAATGCATCTCAGGATGCATCATCAAGACATCATAGATATGTCACAGAAAAACATGTCCCTGTCAATCAAACAGAGTCTTTTCCCACGTACTCCATCGCAGCACGAAGGAAAGCATTGACAGTTCCTCGGTCCCCAAGTCAAATACACCCCTTTGCCTTGTCGGGGCTTCATCCCACTATGGGGCGGGTAGGCATTGTGACTGAGACGGTTATCTGTATGACACTCTTGGGGCAGGATATCACTGGGCCATGACTTATTGGGAAAGCCCTGGAAATATGTGGGGGGGGGACTATGGTGACCTCACTCACCCCTCCCCTTATACCTCACTTCCCTGGGTCCCAAATGCCAGTGGAACTGAGAAGATTTGATACGAGGGATTTCTTACGAATTTCTAGTTTTCCCATGGGGTCAGGACATAGATACAGTTATCAGTGAATTTGCTACGTTTGGGATTGACACTTTCCCTTTGCTGGAGACTGGGGCTCAGCTTCCTTTGCAGATAAAGGTAAAGGGACCCCTGAACTTAAGGTCCAGTGTCGGACGACTCGGGTTCTGGCGCTCATCTCGCTTTACTGGCCGAGGGAGCCGGCATTTATCCGCAGACAGCTTCCGGGTCATGTGGCCAGCTTCTGGCGAACCAGAGCAGCGCATGGAAACACCGTTTACCTTCCCGCCGGAGCGGTACCTATTTATCTACTTGCACTTTGACGTGCTTTCAAACTGCTAGGTTGGCAGGAGCAGGGACCAAACAACGGGAGCTCACCCCGTCGCGGGGATACGAGCTGCCGACCTTCCGATCGGCAAGCCCTAGGCTCATTGGTTTAGAGCACAACGCCACCCGTATCCCTCCTATGCAGATAGGTTGCTGTTATTTTCTCTTGACACTAGAGGATTAGGGTCGACAGGTGAAAAGGAAGGGAAATGCCTGTGTGTGTGGTATGTCCGAGAGTGAATGGTTTGGTAATTTGCTGCTCCAATTTCCCTGGTAACAGAAGGGACCCCTGAAGGCCATGCTTCCCGTTTCCTATTCTTGCAGGTTGATTGCTGCCAGACTAGAACAGGCCGGAGTCACAGAATTTGACCAGCTCCTGCCCCGGGCCGTTTCGCGGGCTGTTGCCAGCCGGTTTTTCTTTACATGTTTGGGTAGGTAATGGAAATTCAGTGTGCGTACAAGAGATGTGGCTGTCCTTTTTAAACGCAACTTTTTCTGGAGCGGGAAGGGCCAAGCGAAACACTAAAAAGGGAGTTGGGGGTGGGGGTGGGGAAGGCCAGTTTCTCAGATGAAGAGGTCTGGATATTTTGCTGTGTATCTCGGGTTTCCCTGCACCGTAACATTTAAAGCCAGAACCGTACCACTTTAAAGCCTCACGGCTTATCCCAGAGAATCCTGGGAACTGCTATTTGTTAAGGGCGCAGAGATTTATTAGAAGACTCCTATTCCCCTTGGAGGGGGACCCAGGTGGCGCTGTGGGTTAAACCACTGAGCCTAGGGCTTGCTGATCAGAAGGTTGGTGGTTCGTATCCCTGCGATGGGGTGAGCTCCATTCTTTGGTCCCAGCTCCTGCCAACGTACCATAGCAGTTCAAAAGCATGTCAGAGTGCAAGTAGATAAATAGGTACTGCTCCGGCAGGAAGGTAAACGGCGTCTCCGTGTGCTGCTCTGGTTTGCCAGAAGCGGCTTTGTCATGCTGGCCACATGACTTGGAAGCTGTACGCTGGCTCCCTCGCGGCCAATAATGCAAGATGAGCGCGCAACCCCAGAGTTGGTCACGACTGGACCTAATGGTCAGGGGTCCCTTTACCTTTACCTATTCCCCTTGGAGAGCTTCAGTTCCCGGGGGGGGGGGGAATAATTCAAGACCAAAAGAAGGATATAAAAAGCTTTCTCTTCTCCCAGCCCCCAACTTTCTATCTTTTCAAACTGGTCCTGTCCTTGCAGGCATTTGGGTCTTAACTGGGGTGGGGGTGGGGGGTAGAGTCATATCCTATCGAGCCTTTGTTGGGTGTTCACCTTTTAGCTGAGCGAGGTAGGATTCGCCCCCTTCTTACTGTATTACTCCTAAGTAAGTAATGTTTCTTTTGTCTCTTCCAATTGCCTTGGGAAATCTTGCGCTTAAGCGACGAACGGAGGCGTAAATAAGTTTATTCAGTAATAAATATGAACAAACTGCGGGAGGCAGTGATGCTTCTGCATACGTTTCTGGAAAACGCAGGAGGGGAAGGGAGGATGCGCTCTTGTGCTCAGATCCTGGCTTGTGGGTTTCAACCAGGCCTGTTTGGCCACCATTATGCAGGACTAAATGGGCCATTGCGCCTGATCGAGTAGGCTCCTTTTATGTTCTCACACAATAAAGAATAATGAGTTACCGCTCAACACCCACTTCTTTTCTTTTCCTCCGCTCCTCCCCAGTGCTGGCGGCAGCCCAGTTCATACACCTGGAGCAAGCAGAAGCCTACGGACGGATTGTCATCACCCCTGGAGCCCGTTTCCACCAAGGCTAGCGAGACCCTGTTGTTCCTGCTACAGATCTTTGCCCTGTGGAGGGTGCCGTTGGTGTCCCAACGTGGGGGGGGCACACCTCTAGGAGCTGGAGAACTGCTTCCTTTGTCAAACAGTTGTACATTTTTTTTAACGCCCCGGTTGCCCAAACCCTCGTTTTCCAATTGAATAAAGCCGTTGTGTTTTGGTTTTTTTAAAACAAACACCACTTAACGTGAAAATCATTCTCGATTAAAGTCAGTGGTAGAACACGAGTGTCACATGCTGGTCTCGGGTTCAATCCTGGCGTCTCCAGGTAAGGGGTGGGAGAGACCCTCACTCTGCCTGGAAATCCCGGAGAGCTGAACGAACTGGGTGGATGGATTGCTCAGTGGGTGGAGCACAAGGCTCTTAAATCTCAGGGCCGTGCATTGGGCAGAAGCTTCCTGCATTGCAGGGAGCAGGACCAGAAGACCCTCAGGGTCCCTTCCAACTCTCTGATCCCAGTGGTCTGGAGGAAGTTTCTTAGGTCCAGGATGTTGCAATAACTTAAGTTGGCAAACTCCCCCCCCCCCAAAAAAAATCAGTGGGCATTGAACTGACCTCCCAATTCAAGACCAAAAGAGGGAGCGGCAGAAGTCTGCCTTGCTCCAGTAGTTCTAGTTACAGGTAGGTAGCCGTGTTGGTCTGAGTCGAAACAAAATAAAAAAATACCTTCAGTAGCACCTTAAAGACCAACTAAGTTTTTATTTTGGTATGAGCTTCAGATACACTGAAACAGAAGTAACCAGACTTCCTTGGCACCTCAGCCCTTGCTTTTTCCCGCAAGACCAATTGCAGTCATTAACAGTCATCGACAGGTTTACCACTCCTATCAGCCCATCACCCATTCTCATCACCCCCACCCCCACCCTCTGAATATACATAAGGGTCTGGTGACTTCTGTTTCAGTGTATCTGAAGAAGTGTGCATGCACACGAAAGCTCATACCAAAATAAAAACGTAGTTGGTCTTTAAGGTGCTACTGTAGGAATTTTTTTTATTTCGCTCCAGTAGGATATTCTGGGCAGAGCCCCTCGCCCGCGACAGGATCGTTCCCTAGCACCTTTCCGCTGGAGGCATTGACAATCAAACCTGGGAACTACACTGCTTTCTAAAAGGGAGCTGACCCTCTGTATGTTTCTGAATGCCAGTTGCTGGAATCCGCAGGAGGGGAAAGGGCTGCTGCTGCTGTTGTTTAAATTTGTATACTGCCCATACCCGTAGGTCTCGGGGCGGTTACAACATTAACACAAAATACATAATAAAAACCAGTATTTGAAGCAAGCAGCCTACGCGGGGTTTTGGCCTGAGCTCAGAGAGCCCGTTGTTACAGCACACATAATAAGCATAACCTCTCTGCAAGGGAAACACACTGGTTAGTTTCAACGTATTTTTTTATTATAACATAACACAATATAATCTCTTTGTACCAGAAAAATACCAAAACCCAGAAGGTTATATAATCTTAAAATACAAACTAGAGGGGAAACAGCTGGTTTGATGGGTGCAGGAGCCCGGGTGAAAACCTACAGCAGCCTTGCGAAAATAAATATCACAATATCCTCTCGGAGACTGTTCCGGGAGACACGAACTTTGGCAAACAAAATTCATTTGGAATAACCCCCCGCAAAGAAAAGGAGGGAGGCGGCACTTAAAAAAACGCTGAGAACCGCTCCCAACAGGACAAGGGAGGCGGGACGAATTTGGCTCAAAAGACAGCCACCTCCCTCAACAACTGTTGGAAAGAGATGAGAGAGAAACTCTGCGGGAGGAGGAAGAAAATAATTGGAAGGGGCTGCGTCTTGGCAAGAGGTCAAAAGTGGCAAGTGAGACCATTCCCCTGCGGAGAGCGGTCGGCTGTTTTGTCAACGTGATGTTTGTGTAAACCATGAACTCAGCTTCCATTAATGGCAGGACTCGCATCCGAGGAAAACGTAATACTGCTGAACTTTCCGGTGCGACCCGACCTGAAATCTTTGGCTTGGAGATCAAACAAAGTGGGTCTCTCAATGACTAAAACTCTTTTCCCCCCCACCACTCTCGTTTTTGTTTAGATTTCAAAGAAAGATAAAATACACACTTCCTGGTGGGAGGTTATAGCAACTGCAACAGGGACAGGCCGAACTCAAGCCCACATTCCCTCTTCCTGTAATGGTCGAGGAATGATTTTTGTTGTTGTTGCAGTTTACATGCTTATGACATGCCACACTGCCGATGTTCTTGAGTGCCGCTGGAAAGCACTCCTCAGCCCTCCTAAGTCCATCTCGAGGAAGAAGGAAAAACCATGAGGACTAGCGCCCCCCAACTGCACCAATATTCTCTCCTTGCTGCCCTACTAAAAGGGGCTCCCATAAAACACAGCCACCCACCCCAATCCTGCTGGGCTCTTGTCTCGGCGCAGAACTGGCTACAATAGTTGCCCCTTGGCAAACGAAGCGTGCTGGTTGAGGGCGTCGTAACTAGGCGGCAAAAAAGGGCAAAAATTTGGCGGTGGGGACGTTGAGGCCCCCAAGGGATGGATCGAACAACCGCTGCAGGCCAGCCCCTGAAGGGCGATAGGCAGAGAGCCTCCCTTGGGGAAAGGCCTAGGAAGAAAACAGGTTGGGGGGGAGGGAGTTGGGGTGCTACATACTTCATGCCCTGCTGCCGCCGCGTGAAAACAAGGCTGACTGCCCCCCCCAAGACCCGGCTGGCCCCCGGCAACGTCAGCACCAAGGTGTGGCAAAAAAAGAACAGCCGTCACAGGTAGGTGGC
Organism: Zootoca vivipara; assembly: GCF_963506605.1. NCBI lineage: Eukaryota > Metazoa > Chordata > Lepidosauria > Squamata > Lacertidae > Zootoca > Zootoca vivipara. Next base: position 48,909,731 of record NC_083288.1, read on the forward strand.
AAGGTGAGAGACGCCTGACCGAAAACAGGGAAATGAAACCGCACAGAGCGTCGCCTGGCGTCAGCGGAGGGCAGGTCAGCCGCAAGAACTTGGAAGGGTTAGTCCATACAGAGCCAAGAAGGGTGTCCAGTGGGAGGTGAGGGGGGGGGGGTGTCGCCTCGCGCACAGTCCCCTTCCGCTTTCACAAAGTTGGGAGCGCGGCCCCTATGCGCTGCCCCTCCTCAAACAGAGCTGACCGCCACGTTGACCAAGGAAGCGGCCTCCGAAGGCAGCGAGCGCACTACCGCCTGGAACTCGGACGGGCATCGGGTGGAGAGATTGCGCAGCAGGGAGACCAGGGAGTTGCGGCCTTCTGAGCAACGAGAACACACACACACAAGAAGAGAGCAGTCAAGTTACAGGGAACCAGGCAGAGGGCCTTCTCGGTAGTGGCACCCGCCCTGTGGAACGCCCTCCCACCAGAGGTCAAAGAGAACAACGATGACCAGACCTTTAGAAGGCATCTCAAGGCAGCCCTGTTTAGGGAAGCTTTTAATGTTTGGTGGATTTCTGTATTTTAATGTTTTGTTGGAAGCAGCCCAGAGTGGCTGGGGGAACCCGGCCAGATGGGCGGGGTATAAATAATAAATTATTAGCTGGCCGAGATGCGGCGGTGACAACTCGGCCGCTGGGCAATACCTCGCTCAGCCTTTCCGTTTCCCCCTAGCCGCCAGCCGGATGTCCGTGGGGCAGCAGGGGCTGTGGGGCCTAGTGACCATGACAATCCCTGACACACCCAGGTCCTAGCCCAGCGCTCTAACCACTACGCCATGCTGCTGGTATCAGGAATAGTTATTGTTATTAGTTGAATTGTTGTCAGCTGCCCCGGGTGGGTATGAATACCACCCAGTGACCCCGAGGGCACCACATGCCACACGGCATTCATCGTACAACTAAGTCGCATTCTTCTGAACACCACACCCCCCCCTCCCAAAGTGGTTGGGCAGTAAAAATGGGCAGTGGAGGGGCGGGGGGAGAAACTGGTGGGCGGCTGCCCAACCAAGGAGGCCCGCTGCCCACCCAGGGTGCATACCTGACGGGATGTTCTCCTTGGCCAGGACGCTGCCGCTGACTCGCACAAGTTCGCCAATCTGCTGCAGGACCTGAAAGAGAACAAGGCCTTCTCAGGGCCGTGGCAAATCCACCTTTTTGTGCATGGGGAGCAAAACACGGAACGTGTGGGAACGTTCTGGATAGTAGGAGAGGATAGATTGATTAAATATTATCCTTCCTCACTCACACTAGTGAGTCAGTAGCAGAGTGCATTCCCCACTATATAGCAGGAAGCTAGTTGCTAGATTCGTTTGAATCTCTTTACTTAAGCCAGTGGGGTCCTTTTTTCAAAGAGGGCCAGATTTGATGAAGTGAAGGGCCGTGGGGGCCGCCCAAAGTTGTTGACCGTTTGAAGTTGTTGAGGGTTTTTTTTAAGGATTTTACCCCAAAATTAATAACCCCCCTCCCCACACTCAGAATTTAAGGGCCATAGATCGGGGTGCCCAGACTTTTTTCAAAGAGAGCCAGATTTGATGAAGTGAACATGCCTGAGGGTCGACCAAAGTTGTTGAGCTTCTTTTAGGATTGAAGTTGTTAAGGTTTTTTTTTTTTTTTTTAGGATTTTACCCCAGGAAATAAACTGCCAGATTAAACTGACTGGCGAGCCGGATTAGGCCCCTGAAACAGACTTTGGACATGCTTGACTTAAGCCAGACATCCCCAGACTTCGGCCCTCCAGATGTTTTGGACTACAATTCCCATCATCCCTGACCAGACTGGGTTTGTTTCTGACTAATTCCCCTTTTATTCCCTCTCAAAATCAATAAAGGCCTTCTTTTAAAAGTAACGGCAAGAAGCTTACTCACATTCAGTTCACAGTAGGTTCCCTGAAGGCAGGCTTTAGCTCGGAGTTACAGAAGAGAGTTTGAGTTCATCCCGTATGGGAATGAGCCCGTGTGCTGCTGGCTGAGAGCCAGCAGACAGCAAAATACACCAGTATTAGAGGTGAGCAGCAAAAGAGGAAGGTGGCTGCGTCTCTGGCCCTTTTACGGGGTCTCCCAGAGCCACGCCCATCTACCTGGCAGGGGGAGGATGCTCCAGACCAGGTGTGACAGGAAGTCCTCCTGGCTGGAGTAACATCTCCCTGTCTGCGTCCACTCTAGGGAAACAGGAAGTGTTGGTCTCGACTGCTTATGTTCCATCCTACAGAAAGAACACCGCCCAACATTCTAATCCTCCTTAACACCCAAGGATCATTGATCTCCCAGCCCGCAAAAGAGGGGAATTCATGGAGACGATTAAAGAGGTTTTTTTATTTATTTTAAAGAAACAGCATTTCTCAACTCCCCTCGTTATAGGGAAGCCTTGCTGGATCCGAATGCGCAGAAAACGGCTGTCCGCCCGGGCGGGGGGGGACTTGCCGTCAACTCTGGTAGCGGGCAAGGAAATGGGTACATGCGGCACAAAACAGGAGGATGCATTTTGCGGCCCTGTGCCCAGTCGCTTGCGCCACCTCTCCCGACTTCTGGGTCTGGCACTCCGACTCCAACACCAGAGACGAAGTTCTGCCAAGGCAGCGGTTTTTTGGGGGGAGGAGCGGAATCTCTCGGGTCGAAGCAATGGGTTGCAAGGGAGGGAGATTGGGGGGGAGAGGCCTACCTGCTGGGGATCATGCTCATATATAAAGTTGATGCAACAGAAAACCGTTTTGTATTCCTCCATGTCGTCCTTCAGGGGGAGATTGTGGATCAAGACGGGGAAAATCTGTGGAAGGGGGGGAGGGGAACAAGGCGGGAGGCAAAGACGCTTGATGAAGGACCGTCACTGTAGGCCGTGCTGCTCCAAAACATCTGCAGGGCCCCAGGTTGGCAAGGCCTGTCCTACAGACTCTCAACCAGAGTTGGTGAAGGGCTGGGCATTTTACTCCCCTTTTGACGCAGCACTGAAGTAAAAAAGTGTGCCAACTATTCTGCCCGTCCCTGGGTGCCGTGAAGTGGTTATAACAGCCACAGATTTGACCGTAGCCGCCTGCCCCAAAGGGATTCTTCTACACAGAGAGAGAAGCGGCCCAGGGGTCGGAACAAGGGTCCTTGATTCTGGTCAAAACATTGCACTCCTTTGTTAATCGGGGTTGGAAAAAATGGTGATACCCCCCACCCCCGCAAGGGAAAGTCTGCCCATCTCCTGCCCTCTCACCCTATTCTGCTGGGGCAGTTAAAAAGAATGTGTTAAGATAAATCTACTATTCAGAAAGGTAGTTAATGAACAAAACCCAGTAGTAAAGGAAATGCTTTGCAGAGCAAAGGTTACATGTTTAATCTCCAGCTGAAAACAACCGTAAAGCGTCAGGGCTGTTCCTGAGACCTTGGAAAGCTCCTGGGAATTTGAGTCGACAGCACTTTCCTCTCCCCTCCCCATTCCTTTTTCCTTTCATGTCGTGGGCAGTAAATTGCAACGCCCGTGGACAGGGTTTGAATCTGTCTGTGTAGCACGTAGAAAATGTTAAGCACTTAACGTAAATGTTAAACATAACAAAATATTACTTTAGGAAATAATAGTGATGACGAGGGCCGGAAATCAATCAACGGCCTGGGTTTCAGGATAAGGCAATTCTATAAGCTTAAAGCCTAGGTTAGTTTGGATTTGTCTTATCAGAAATAAATTTTGAATTAATAAAAGTTGATTGCCAAAACCCCATGGATAAGCAGAATGTCAAGTAGTTATTCCAGATCAACCAAGCCGGAATTAAAAAGAAGTGGTGGCAAAGATTAACGGTTTCCAAAGGCATATACATGCTGAAGCTAGTGCCTTCAATGTTAAGAAGGTGGCAGGAGATTCCCGATCCGCACTTGCGTTACGGGGCCTTGCATACTAAGCAGGATTCGCACTCAGCTCTCACCTGTCCGATGGGGACCCCTCCAGGATTGGCCATCACCATCCTTGCGACGGCCCCGCATACATTGTCGGCCACCCGGTTGTTACGCTCCTGAGAGATTATGTTGGACAAAAGGCCCAGTACCTTGGGGTAGTGTCTGTAGCAGAGCAAGCAAGAGGGTTAAGGAGAAAAAGGGAGAGCCGGGCGGGCGAGGGCCTGACTTGACTTTCTGGCCCTGCCAGGAACTGGAGAGAGAGCGAGAAAGTCCAAAGGATTTTTCTGGATTCCCACCGCCAGCACCGTCGCGTTATTATAATAATACACCGCTTAACTGCCAAGATGGCTTCCAGTCAGTTTTAAACATATATACAAGAGAGTCAGGCCCTAAGCTATAGCTTGTTTAGCTTATACGTAAATCCGGCACTGAGTGCCACATTATCCCCATTCCACATTTGTAAGAACTTGGTTTTGGCACCCTCTAAAAACATTCCAGTTTGGACAAGCCTACCCAGACGCTTTAAAATGTTTAGGCAAATTTAATCCATTTCAGCATTTAAACGTTTGCATGTTTAAAAGTAGGGTTCTGAATCTGCCTCAGAAGTCTGAATTCGCCATTTTATCTTTTGTAAGCCGCTTTATATATATATATAAAAGAGTCGGGTCACAAAGAGTGGGACACGACTAAACAACATCAAACATATACAGTGGTACCTCGGGTTACGAACGCGATCCGTCCCGGGTCGCAGTTCGTAACCAGAAAAGTTCGTAACCCGAAAAAGGCCCGAACCACCGTTTTGCACATGTGCAAAGCGCTATTTGCGCTAGCGCAAAGCGCGCGCGCCGCTTCTGCGCACGCGCGGGGGGCGAAAACACTTCTGGGTTTGCGCAGTTTGTAACCCGAGTTGTTTGCAACCCGAGGTACGACTGTATATATAATCCAGCAGTGAAGAAATTCTAAGAAATAAATGAATTTATTTTGCCTTCCAGGCAGTGCTTTTTTTCTGGGGGGACACAAGGGTACGCATACCCTTAAACAATTTGTGAAGCTTTGTACTTTTGTCCATTTACTTTATTTTTCCCAATTTGAACTATAAAATGGCAGCTGTCTTGAGTCAAAATGAGAGAACCCCTAAACATTTTTGAAGAAGGGGGAAAAAAGCACTGCTTCCAGGTAACACAATCCCAGATTCCAGCTCACTTTAGCCCAGACTTCTGTAAATGGCTTTTCTTCGTTTCTGTGGGGACTGCACAGAAGCTTTCGGAACGTTTGCAGACTCTTCCTCGGCGGGCCAAAGGCAGGCCACGCCGGGAACCCGGTCCCGGTCGCCTCGACCTCATGAAGCAAAGGATACTCGTGCATGGCTTGCCCGCCATGCTCCGCCAGCACACCCAGCCCGAAGACGGCGTTGCTGCGCACCTCCTTGTTGGCGTCGCGCGCCGCCCCCATCAGCACCGGCAAGAGGCGCGGCACGAAGGCGCTCGAGGCGCGGCCCAGGCCCTGCACCGCCTCCGCCATGGTGCCCACCGCAAAGGACCTGTCTGTGGAGGAGCAACTGGGCTTCTGCGGGGAGGAGGAAGGGGGCAGGATGAAGCGGAGGCGCTAAAAGGAGGGAGAAACCCACAGGAAGGAAAAAGACCCCCGCCCCACCTTTTGGGGCTGTGGGAGAAGGTGGGAAGGCATGTAAACTCTGGGGGAAATGTCCCGGGGAAGCGTTACAAGGGGGTCAGATATGGCGGCATGGAAATACTTTAGCAAACTAAACACACACAAAAAACAAAAAAAACGCCCCTGTGAGTTAGGGTTAGGCCTATATCAGGCATAGGCAACCTTCGGCCCTCCAGATGCTTTGGCCTACAACTCCCATAATCCCTAGCTAACAGGACCAGTGGTCAGGGGTGATGGGAATTGTAGTCAAAAATCTCTGGAGAGCTGAAGGTTGCCTATGCCTGGCCTAGACCAGTGTTTCTCAACCTTTTTTGGGCCAAGGCACACTTGTTCCATGAAAAAAATCACGAGGCACACCACCATTAAAAAAGTTAAAAAATTTAACTCTGTGCCGCCCTATATTGACTATATAATTATGACTGTAAGAAACACTTGCCAATTGCTGTGTTGGTTGCAATCTCCTGTAATAAGGCTTCCCAAGCCGCTGATTTCTCTGCCAGCACAATCCTTTGCTCAGCAAGTTTCAGGTTGAGCTCATCCAGCCAGCTTCTTTTAAGTTTGTCTAAATTTTAGTTTAGTTTGTCTAAATTTTGCCGCGACGTGCGGCGACGAGAAGGGCGTTTTGCATTGTCACGTGCCTGGCGGCCACCAATTATCAGCGCTGACCCGCCGGAAAGGAAGCCGGCTAGGCCATGATATGGGCGCTTGCGGCCGCCAGGCACGTGACAATGCAAATCGCCCTTCTCGTCGCCGCACGTCGCGGCACACCAGCCAGCGTCCCGCGGCACACTAGTGTACCGCGGAACAGCGGTTGAGAAACGCTGGACTAGACACAGTGACAGGCCCAAGGCCTGAAATTTCAAAAAAAACCTGGGATTTCATATCCCATAATTCCTAGCAGGAAGGCTTCAGATTTTTTTAAGGGAAGGAGCATTTAAACATTTTCTGAAGCTCGTTGTAATCTGGAAAAAAACAATACAGGAGAGTTTTTATGTATGTTACAGTTGCTGCCAGAATTCTAATTGCAAAAGGTTGGAAGGGAGAGGATACACCATCTAAATCAGACTAGAAAAATAAAGTAAGAAAGTATGCCAAACTGGCAAGATTATCAGCAAGGTGAAGAGATGTTACAGATTATTCCCCCTCCTCCCCCCAAGAGAGTGGGATATATACAGAGTTTATGTAAAAGAACGTTGTCAAAAGATCAATTTGTTGGCAGGTTTCGATTGAGCTTCAATGTGTAAATAGGGTAACTGTATAAAATAAAAATTATAGTAAGTCAAATAATATGGAGAAAGTGAAGTTTAAGCGCATATTTTAGGAATTTAATTTGGGAATGCAAGGGGAAGATTGGAGGTCTTGAAAAATCTAATCACAAATGGATATAAACAGCATGCATTAGAATGAAGAACTTACTTTGTATTTTTCAATTTGTCTATAATATCTATTGTACACTTCTGTGATAAAGTTTTCAATCAAGCAAGCATTCAAACTTAAAAAACAAACTGAATTAAAAAAACTGAAAATCCAGACAAAAAAGTTGTTGAGGGGTATTTGTTTATTGCCCAAAATCTCCAAAAAAAGTACAGGTTTTTTTTTGCTATTTTTAAGGAAATTTGCACAACTGCCCCCCTTTCGATATGGGCTGCCACATGCCTGGGTTTTCCTGGACATTTTAAGCGATTTTCGAAAATTCCACCTGGACGCCATTTTCGACAGGTGAATCCCGGCTACATTCGGGAAATTCCGGGCATATGGCAGGCAGCCCTGCCTGACTGGCTGAAGGTCAAAAGGCTGAGGCCCACAGCCATCCCATCACTGCAAAATGGTGGCTGAGGGAGGCCATTTTGGAAGACGGGGGGATCAGAGGAAGGATGCCAAGAGGGCATAGCTGCCAAGTTATCCCTTTTTTTAAGGGATTTTCCATTATGCTGAATAGGCTTCCTCGCGAGAAAAGGGAAAACTTGGCAGCTATGCAAGAGGGACAGGAATGGACAGGCATAGGAAAGGCCAAGTTCAACAGGTCTCCTCTCAAATGGAAGCAAGGCTCTGCAGTGACAAGGCAGCTCCTACCAAACTCTGCTAGCTTGCCATTATAAAAAGAAATATTTCATAATTGGTGCCCGAGTTTGTCTTTCCCCTCTTCCCTCCCTGTTCCTTTCCCCTTGTGTGCCATCTTCTGTATAGTTTGCTGTTGCAAGCCTGCAGGAAAAGGACTGTCTACTTTCAATTATGTACGCCGCTTTGGGAGCCTTTAAAAGCTGAATAGCATGGCACAAATGCCCTTTAGTAGATAAATAAGGGCTGAGGTGTCCCGGGACCCGGGCTAAAGTAAATGGGAAGCTAAAGGGAGTCTCGGAGAGGCAGGCGTCACTCACCATCTTATTCAGGAGCAGTGGCAGGAAGCCGGCAAAATACGGAGCGAAGGCTTCTCCGCCAGCCGCTTCGGCCAGAGCCGGGATCACCTCACCGCCGTACTCGACCAGCATGGAGTCATACTCCGCCTGGTTTTGGGAGGCAGAAGGAGAAAGGAGAGACACAGGGCAGTGAGAGGAGGAAGCAGAGTTTTAGTAGGTGGGCTGAAACTCAGCGGGAGGGAATCTGTTCTGCATGGCAAAGGTCCCGAGTTCAAATCCTGAAGGGCATCTCCAGGCAGGGCTGGGAGAGAAAGAGACTCTCGTCTGAAAACCTGGAGAGCCGCTGCTGAGCTAGGAGGACCAACAGTTTGACTTGGTATAAAGCAGGTCCCTATGCTACTGTTTATTTACACCAGCTGCTTCTTCTGAACCATGAGGACTGCAATCTTAAAGACTACAAGGCCCATAGCTCAGTGGCAGGGCATCTACCTTGTGTTCTTGTAGTGGGGGGTGGAGGAGAGAGAAAAATAATTGAGACGAGGAAGGGGTTCTCCATCTTGCTTGGTTGCAGGCTGCAGAGGAGGCAATTTTTTCAAGGAGGAATGGATTGCATTCAGACAAGTATAATGATACAGTGGTACCTTGGTTCTCAAACAATTTGGAACCCAAACACTGCAAACTTGGAAATGTTCGGGTTTGCGAACTTTTCTTGCAAGCCGAACATGCTCTGTTTTGAGTGTTACGCTGAGGTCTGTCTGTTTTTGCTATTTATTCTGCGTTTTTGCTCCTGCGGCTCTTTTTGTTTTATTTTTGTGACTGTGTGGAACCCATTTCAGCTACTGATTGATTGATGGTGTGACTGCAGAACATTTGTTTATTGCTTTCATTTTATGGATCAATGGTCTCGTTAGATAGTAAAATTCATGTTAAATTGCTGTTTTAGGGGTTGTTTTTAAAAGTCTGGAATGGATTAATCCATTTTGCATTACTTTCTATGGGAAAGTGCGCCTTGGTTTTGAAACGCTTTGGTTTTGGAAAGGGCTTCCGGAACAGATTAAGTTTGAGAACCAAGGTACCACTGTACTTGGAATGCATTTATTGAAACCATAAGGGCTGGTGAACTTCAGGGAAATCTAGATCAGGCTGCCGCGTCTGTTCTCAGAAGCCCACAAATTGCAAGAGTTTAGAAGAAGAAAGGGGGTTCTGGGGTCCGAGGACGCCAATTCCTGGACCTACCACCTCATCACAATCCTCATCCTCGTCTTCGTCCAGGCTGGGGTCCTGACAGGCTGTCTGCAAAGGGAATGTGGGGAAGAGAGCGTTTTTGAATAAGATCGGGGCATGGAGGTAAAGGCAAGGGGGACCCCTGACTGTTAAGTCCAGTTGCGAACGACTCTGGGGTTGCGGCCCTGATCTTGCTTTACTGGCCGAGGGAGCCAGCGTTTGTCTGCAGACAGTTTCCGGGTCATGTGGCCAGCATGACTAAGCCACTTCTGGCAAACCACAGCAGCGCACAGAAACGCCGTTTACCTTCCCACTGGAGCGGTCCCTATTTATCTACTTGCACTTTGATGTGCTTTCAAACTCCTAGGTTGGCAGGAGCTGGGACCGAGCAACGGGAGCTCACCCCACCGCAGGGATTCGAACCGCCAACCTTCTGATTGGCAAGCCGTAGGCTCTGTGGTTTAGACCATAGCGCCACCCGCGTCCTAAATACCCCTCCAAAAAAAAGCCCCACTTCCACCCCATTTGTGTATGTCCCACCGCTTCCCCAAAATGCACGGCACTACGGAGTTAGAAATTTTATATACTCATATAAAGCTTTTGGGGGGGGGTGCGTCTCGCCCTGGCGCTTCCCCCGCCCGTCCGTGAAGCCGAATATGGCAGGAACTGCCAGATTCACACCACAGCGTGTCCAAGCGGAAGTCACCAAGGAGAAGCTCGAGTGGTGGAAAAGACTGGCCCCCGAGGGGGGAAAAGGGGTAGAGCCCTGTAGAAATCTCTGCCCCAGCCTTCGCCAACCTGGAGCACTCACAGATATTTTGGACCACAGCTCTCCTCCCACCTCCCCACCTGAACACTCACTTTCTTCTCCAGGATCTCCCGGATGACCTGGCACAGGTCTGTCAGCTGCCCGGGCACGCGGAGGGCCTCTTGCCGGCAGGTCTTCAACACCTTCGCCAGGCTCTCCAAAATCTCCATCACCACCTGGCGCTCTTTGTCTTCCCGGATCCCTTTGATGTAAGCGGGCAGGACAGTGCACAGCAGCTGGAGGCGAGCTGCGGAAGGAAGGAGAGGAGTAAGAGAGGCTGGATCCAGCGTCCTGGCCCCACCAGAGGCCCCGCCTGGAAGGAGGGCACGAACGCAGCGGTGTTTTTAAAAGCAGATGGGTCAGAGCTCGATCGGCAGAGCAGAAGGTGCCAGGTTTGACACACACACACACACACACACACACACACCATGGCAACTCCAGGTAAAAAGATTCCCTGCCTGAAATCCTGGCAGTCGGTGCAGACAAGATGGTCTGACTGCATAGACGACAGCTTCCTAGGTTACTGTTTACACCAGCTCCTTTCTCCAGATCCAAGAGGACTAGAATCTAGATATAGGGAAGTAATAGTACCACTGTATTCTGCTCTGGTCAGACCTCACCTGGAGTACTGTGTCCAGTTCTGGGCACCACAGTTCAAGAAGGATACTGACAAGCTGGAACGTGTCCAGAAGAGGGCAACCAAAATGGTCAAAGGCCTGGAAACGATGCCTTATGAGGAACGACGTAGGGAGCTGGGTATGTTTAGCCTGGAGAAGAGGAGGTTAAGGGGTGATATGATAGCCATGTTCAAATATATAAAAGGATGTCATATAGAGGAGGGAGAAAGGTTGTTTTCTGCTGCTCCAGAGAAGCGGACACGGAGCAATGGATTCAAACTACAAGAAAGAAGATTCCACCTAAACATTAGGAAGAACTTCCTGACAGTAAGAGCTGTTCAACAGTGGAATTTGCTGCCAAGGAGTGTGGTGGAGTCTCCTTCTTTGGAGGTCTTTAAGCAGAGGCTTGACAGGCATATGTCAAGAATGCTTTGATGGTGGTTCCTGCTTGGCAGGGGGTTGGATTGGATGGCCCCTGTGGTCTCTTCCAACTCTATGATTCTATGATTCTATGAATCTTGCTTTACTCTTAGCTTAATGGCAGGGCCCGGGTTCAGTCCCCGATGGCACCTTCACGTACGACAGGGAAAGACGCCAGGCCGAATATCTGGACAACCGCGGCAGCCAGTCAGGGTAGGCGAGACAAGATGGACTTGTTATAATAAAATTTTGGGGTTGGGTTTTAAGGGCCCAGCTCCCCATCAAGGGACTCCCAAGCCCTTTATGGATCAGAGGAGAATGGATGGAGGCAGGATCCAGAAAAAAGAAAGGCGGGTCTTTTTATTTCCCTGTTGCCCCAGAGTCCCACCCCACTTGCAAGGAGGGGAGGACCCAGAACAAAGGTGTGTAAAGACTTTAGAAATTGCCCAACCCAAAGACCAACAAAAAGCATCATACAGCCGTCACAGAAAGAGGCAGAAATTTGAGTGTGTGGCTTCTCTCCTGTCTGCAAAGATACCTGATAATATTTGCCAGTTGCCTTATCCTGGCCAGCCTGGGCCATTCTTTTGAGATGGCAATTACTTTAGTTCTTGAATCTATTTCACAGATCAACCTCATTCATACATAAAAGCTGCTCTTTTGACTCGCGTTGAAGGATAGTTGCTGGACAGTGGTCCATTCACTTCAGTAAATTTCTCTGTTTACAGGATTTATAAGCGAAAAGAAAAATTGGGAAAGGTTTTTCCAAGACAAGTCCTTCTACTGCAGAGAAAATTAAGAGCGCCAAGGCGGCTTCGGGATTGCTCTGTGAACTCAAATAAAGTGAATTTCCCCCCCCCAGGGAATATTTCCTAATTTTTGAAGGGTGAAAGGTTGATTTTCTAGGGAGTGTGTGTGCCCCTATATGTGTGCACCATGAAATTTGTCATAACAGATCGACAGACTAGCTCTGTACATGGCAACTTCCTGTGTTGCTGCAAACCTTCCAAGCTATATATTCCCCGCCTGAGCCTTTTGCAGTTTGTGTCCCATCCCTATTTGCGAGCTCCTCTGCTCAGTTTGCTAAGGGAGGATCTCCCTGGTGCTTCAAGGTCATCTCCTCGGACCAACCCAGTTAAAAAACAAACACACCATCCCTGAGGCCACTCACCGGCGCTGTGAGGTTCGGACGGATCCCGCTCGCAAACCCGGTGCAAGGAGATGCAGAAATGTCCCAGGGTGTTGAAAGCCGATTTCCGGATGTTGATGTTGGGATGCTGGGAAGAGGAGGAGGAGTCAGGCCTTTTGCTGTGGCCCTTACATCTAACTTGGTACCGCTAACATAGAAAATGTCCTGCACAGCTGAGGACCAGGCTACTCAAGAGACAGCATCCATCCCTTACAGACCCAATAAGTCTGCAGGAGACTTTCTCCTTAAAGCCCCCCCCCCCAATATCAGAAGCCCATGCCACAGTTAACAAAAGAGCAGGGCCTCCAGGGTGGCAGCCCCTCTTCTGCACAATACCATCCCTGCCGAGATGGAGGAGGGCAACCAAGACCAGGGGTACCCAAACCATAGCTGCCAAGTTATCCCTTTTTTACAGGGATTTTCCCTTATGCTGAATAGGCTTCCTCGCGAGAAAAGGGAAAACTTGGCAGCTATGACCCAAACTACGGCCTGCAGGCCAGATGCGGCCCAATTGGCCTCCCAATCCAGCCCGCGATGACCCCCGCCGCCCGCTCTTACGGCGCGCAGTGCGGCGGCGCACTTCCAGATCGGAAAAAGCGCCAAAAATCGTTTGTGCGCATGCGTATGGGCCTCTCCCGACCCAGAAGAGGTCATTTCCGGTGCACCTCCGGGTCGGGGGGAGGCCCATGCGCACAAACGATTTTCGGCGATTTTTCCGACCTGGAAGCGTGCCACCGCGCCAGTAAGTGTGTGTGCGCATGCGCACGGGCGCACACTCCCCCGCCCTCCGGCCCGCTGCGTGCACACTCCCCTGCCCTCCGCGCAATCGGCGCGGTGGGCACTGGCCCAAAGCCGGGTAAGTCTGGAGACCCCTGACCAAGACTATAAAGGGTCTGGAAACCCAGCCTGATGAGGAACGGTTGAGGGAGCTGGGTAAGAAGTGACTGGGAGGAGATATGATAGCAATCTTCATACATCTAAAGGGCTGCCGCAAGCTTGTTTTCTCCAGCTCCAAATGCTAGCTCCCAAAACAATGGATTCAAGTTACCAGAAAGGAATTCCGAATCAACGTCATAAAGAACTTTCTGGCAGTAAGAGCTGTTTATCAGCTGCCTAATTCAGTATAATGGAGCCTCGCTGCTCTACAGGTGTCTAGAAAACATCTCTCCCCTCTTTCCAGGTCCAAGCCTCTCCTTTCCCCCACCAAAGTTTGCCCCCTGCCCCACTTTCCCCAAACAGACTCCCCCCCCCTTGCTTGAGCCCACCCATTACCTCCAAGAGCGCAAAGACTTCCTGGAAGCATTTCTCCAAGAAAGGCAGGAAGACCACGCTGAGACGGAGACAAAAAGAAAGGGGGGGGAGAGAAGGTTAGCGTGAGATCTAAGCTCCCATATCTCTACTTGGGGAGAGCTCTGGGGTGGGGAATATCTGGCCCACTGGACTCCAACTCCCAGCAGCCCCAGTCACAAGGGTCAAAGAGCAGGGATGGCGGGAGCTGGGGAGGCACATGGATTTGCCCTGAGCTGAAGGAACTGCGCTCCATTCGAGGATACTTGACAGAGTGCCCTCCCTTATGCAGACCCCGCTAATCTCACTGCCACCACAAAAGCAAGACCAGATTTCTTGGAAGCCCTCCCTCGTCCGAGTCCGGAGGCACCAGCTGCGATCTGCTCCAAACGTCTACCGAACACACTTCTGTTTGTCAGCGCATGCCAGTTTTAGATCACCCTGCTGTGTGTTTTCCTTTCGATATTTGGTTGGACTGGGTATAAAACAGGGGTCAGCAAACTTTTTCATCAGGGTCCCTCAGTCCACCGTCCCTCAGACCTCGTGGGGGGCCGAACTATATTTTTTTTTGGGGGGGGGGAATAATGAACGAATTCCTCTGCCCCACAAATAACGCAGAGATGCATTTTAAATAAAAGGACACAATCTACTCATGTAAAAACACGCTGATTCCCGGACTGTCCGTGGGCCAGATTGAGAAGGTGATTGGGCCGGATCCAGCCCATGGGCCTTAGGTTGCCTACCCAAGGTATAAAATCTTTACACTTTTTAAGGTGGAGGGGTAGATGTCATTGCTACTGCCCCTCCTCCCATCAACTGCCCCGAAGGTTTTTAAAGGGCAGAAGCTTCTATTCCTGTTGCTATTTCCTGAAAGCGCCCAAGGTCTATTACTGGGTCAGTCACACTGGTGGTCTCCAAGCCACTCCAGCACAAAATGAGTCTCTCTCTCACACACACACATGGCTATACCTGGCGCCGGTGGCAATCTCTCCCAGAGCCACACAGGCGTCGTCCTTTTCGTCCATGAAGGCGCTTTCCACGTTCAGCCTGCAAGAGAACCGTCCGCAGAGGGAGGAGAGGAAATCTGGGGGTCAGCCTCCTCACAAACGACAAACTCAGATATTCAAGCCCCAAGACAGAATCTCACGTCCAGAGCATTCTCCAAGGCCTAGGTTATACTTAATTACAGTGGTACCTCTACTTACGAATAACTCTACTTACGAATGTGTCTACTTACGAATGGAGCTCCGTCTGCCATCTTGGATGCGGTTTAGATAGGATTTTTTTCTACTTACGAATTTTTAGATAGGGTTGCTTCGACTTACAAATTTTTTTCTCCCAATGCATTCCTATGGGATTCGACTTACCATTTTTTTTGACTTACGAATGTGCGTTCGGTACGCATTAAATTCGTAAGTAGAGGTCCCACTGTACTTACATCCTGCCCTCAGCCTTGCAAGACATCGTGGCGGCGGACAGCGATGTAAAAACTTCTCAAAGCAATGCAAAACAATAGTTAAAACCAGGGGTCAACAAACTTTTTCAGCAGAGGGCCGGTCCACTGTCCCTCAGACCTTGTGTGGGGCCGGACTATATTTTGAAAAAATATAGGAATGAATTCCTATGCCCCACAAATAACCCAGCGATGCATTTTAAATAAAAGCACACATTCTACTAATGTAAAAACACCAGGCAGGCCTCACAAATAACCCAGAGATGCATTTTTAAGAAAAGGACACATTCTACTCATGTAAAAACATGCAGATCCCTGGACTGTCTGTGGGCCGGATTGAGAAGGCGATTGGGCCGCATCCAGCCCCCGGGCCTTAGTTTGGGGATCCCTGGTTAAAACGAAGTGGTCGCTCAAGAAGAAACGTCAGCTGCGTAGGCCTGTTGGCGTAAAAACGTTCTCAAGAGACGCCTGGGAGTCAAAAGCAAGGGGAGCTTGCCAAATCTCTGCTGGGAGAGCTCCCCACAGCATGGGAGTAGAGACACTAAATGCTTGACTTCTGGTTGAGGACAACTAACAGTGCTTCTCCGGACAATCTCAGTGATCTGGCTGGGATCTAAGGGGCTCAGGTGGCCTTTAAGGAGCCTGGGACCCATTCTGAGGGGGATCAACCTGCATTTGAGGTGCCCCACTTTATAGATTGATTTTTTTGGGGGGGGCTCACATGTTGGGGTGATCCTCCATACAATAAAAACTCCCAAATAAATAAAAACCACCGCCTACACAAAATTAGTGTCAGGAGAAAGGTTGCTACGCAATCTTGGGGAGAGCGAGACCAAGCAGGCAAGCGCCACCAGCGACTTCAAAGATGGCCTCTCAAAGTCACAAATTCCTCAGCTTCTAAGCCTAAACCCACTGCTCCAGGCCCATAAATCCCCCCAGTCAAATTCTGTCAGTCTTCAGAGGGCTAACATCTACATAAAGCGGACTTTTTTTTTTAGTCACCAAAATGGCCTTTAAGAAACTGTCACCTTTGCTTTCATTAAAGAGTTAAGTTTCCAGTCCACATGGATGCCGAGGAAGGATTCTGAAACACGAAGGGATCATCCTGCGGCCTGCTATAGGCTACGAAACCAGAGCGTTTTGGGTTTCTTTGAGGGAGGACCATTTAAAGATGGCTCTGTGCCTCTCAACTGGAACACCCCCTCCCAACAAGGGAGAGGCCAGCCTTCCGAAAATCCCTCCCACAATTGGTCACCTACCCCGAATGCTCAGAGAAGTCGTCGTCTTCGTCTTCGTCCAGGCTCTCCTCTCCTTCCACCTCCGCCTCGTCCTCTTCCTCATCGTCAAACAAGAGGAATGAATTTCCAGTTCCGCCGTGAGACTGGGCAGAGCAACGACAAGTGCAGGAGAGGTGAGGAGGTGGTTAAGAGACACAGAGGCGTCATCTCGAGATGCGGGAGAGCGTGAACTCTCTTGCAATGCCCATTGTTCGACTCTGCAGCCGCCCAGGAGCCAGGCAGCTCCCTTGCCTGCCAGAGGCGCTTGGGTAGCCCAGCACAGCTAGAAAACTGGGCAGCAGCAGCAGCAACTGCAATACTGAGCGTCACGAGCTTCTCTGCTTACAGTTCACAGCACTGAAGTCTCAATGTTTACAGCTCCTCTCTCTTGCACATAACACAGGTCGTTTGTGCCCCTTGGGACCAGCGGGGTGGAAAGCAGGGAGAGAAATGGCAGGGGAAGCAAGAAGGCAGACGGGTGGGGCAGGGGAATAGGGCAGGATCAATGGGGAAGTGGTCCATTTGCCCCAATAGACCAGCTTCCAATGGCTCCCCTGCCCCCAGGAATATGCAGACATTCAGGTTTTAAGCATGGAAACAATTAACGAGCCAACATGGCAGCAATGTGTATTAATAATGCTTGGTGGGATCATTTTATAGCATTGTAACAAGGGGCAAAGTGGCATTATACCAGGCATCCCCAAACTTCGGCCCTCCAGATGTTTTGGACTACAATTCCCATCTTCCCTGACCACTGGTCCTGTTAGCTAGGGGTCATGGGAGTTGTAGGCCAAAACACCTGGAGGGCCGCAGTTTGGGGATGCCTGCATTATACCCTTTAAATTTGTTTGAAGCTTATTGTTACGACTTTAAAAGAAAATGGGACAGGGTGGGGTGGGGGGAGTATACACCGACTTCCTGCTTCTGATGACGGGAGTCCCAGCCCACGAAAGCAGATGCCAAAACACTCACCTCAACGCCCTCTGTGGATTTGAGAGAATAGATCATAAGAGTGGTGATGCGAGGCAGGTACGGCTCAATGGCGTCCTCCAGGACGGTCGCGAGAGACCCAAAAAGGCTGTACCTGGCGCAAGAAAGGTTTCCTTTGAGCACCTGTGCGTCAGGTGGCAGGTGCGAAGCGAGGCTCTCTTGGCCAGGAACCCCAAAATTCACTGCCAAGAGTGTTTTTTTGCCAGCCTCCCAGATATTTTGACTATGACTCCCATCATCCCCCAACATCCCAAGGGCGAATGATTGATAGTGGCAAAGAGGCTTCTCCCAAGAGGGGAGAAATGCATCTATAACTCAAGATGGGGGATGATGGGAGTTATAATTCCAAACATCTGAGGAGAAGGCCGGCTTGCACCATTTACCACATAACCCTGGCTCTCGTGGCCTTCCCACATGGCTAGGGAAACCCAGCCAGATGTGCGGGGTGTTGTTGTTGTTTAGTCGTTTAGTCGTGTCTGACTCTTCGTGACCCCATGGACCATAGTACAAATATTATTATTATTATTATTATTATTATTATTATTATTATTATTATTTGTCAGAGGGTCGTCGTGGCTACTCTAGAGTAACTCCGCTTGAATCCAATTTGTCTTTAAAGACTTTTATTGTGCAAGATATTTACAGTGCAGAGACATCTTAAAACATGACCTCTCATTCCGAATCAGAATCCGGCAATGGCGTACGTCGGTTCTTACGCCAGCAAAGTAGTCGGGGCACACCAGAACGCCTCCCCCTTGACCTGCGTCGCGGTGCTCTCCTCAACTCTTGTGCTGGAAGGAGCAATGCCCTCTCAGTCTCCTCCCTGAGCTGGCGGTGGCAAGGCTCTCCAGCATCCCTAAGCTCTTGCCTGCATCTCTCCGCCCCCCGAACTTTCCCATTGTTCCTCACTCTGCTTTCTCTCTCCCTCCGAGTCTTTCCCCTCCCTTCTGGCTGCTTCAGACCCACTGCTGCCCTCTGTGCTTGGCGAGGTGGACGTCAGGATGATGGGGGCTGGCTTCCTGTAGGGAGTCACCCTTACACCATCATCATCATCATCATCATTCCCAGGCTTTCGCTCTCGCTCTAACCGTTAAGCCTCAACTTTTTGCCTGTTCCCCTCAGAGAACTACAATTCCCAGAGTGCTTCAGCCGTCAATCCCTTTTGCAGGGAACTCTGGGAAATGTAGCTCTGTGAGGAGAATGGGGGGGGGCGGAGATCTCCTAACAACTCTCGGCACCCTTGGCAAACTACAGCTCCCAGAATTCTTGGGGAGGGCAGCCATGCTATAATCTTGCTTTAAACGTACGACGTGGAGGTGGTCCAGATTACAATGCTGGATTCATTCCACGCTTGCTAAACGGCCTGTTTTGGCTCTCCTTCGCATTCCTCGATCCGCTTTGTAAACTGCTTCCTTGCCCACCGCCCTTCAAAGTTTCGCACTTAGCGGACGGACGTCTGTCAGCGCCGCTCTGGGTGCCTCTCGTTGTGGAAAAGCGACAGATAAATAAATCTGAGTCAACCAAACCGCACAGTACAGTTTCGTATAACGGGGATTGAACCTGTGGCTTTCTGATGCTGAATTCAACTCTCAAGCGACAGGCCCCTTCCCCAAAAACCTTCCACCACGGATCTCCACCAACGTCAGCTGCGAGGAGGAAACTGGGTCATATTATTCCCATCGGGAGCGGGCGGCCCCTGGTTTGACTTACGTGCACCGCCTCAAGTCCGGATCATCCACTTTGTCGCAGAGCTCCAGCCCGAGCTGGCAGCATTTGTGGGCCAGCGGCAGAAAGACCTCCCTGTCCATGACGCTGGCGAGGACGGCCAGAGTCTCTGCAGGGGAAGCAGAGGGCAAGGCGTGAGCAGCAGAGGCTTCTGGGAAATGGCGGGGCTCCCCACCTGCTCCACATTCCCCCGTTAACAGCAATTATAGCGATTTATACCCAACCCTTCTGCCTGCTGAGTTCTGCAGCGTTCGTGAGGCAAACTAAATGACCAAGCTATTCAGGTGGGCGTTTTGACAAGTTTGCAGGTTGCATGTGGAGAGGCGTGTGTGAGCCGGGTTGCCATCTTGACTCTCAAAGCTTTGTCATTTTCAGCAGCTGTGTCGTAGCAACCCGAAATTCAACAGGGATGGCTTCCCCCGGTGTGCGGCTCCAGTAAATGGAAGGAAGCTCTGCCTGTTGAGTTTCCGTATCACGTAGCTGCTTAAGAAACCCTGTTGAGGGTGATTTCAAACCCTCAGAGGAGACCTTAGAAACGAGCCAGCAGTTAGGTGGAGCTTTAAAACTAACGCCCCCTTCTTGGGCAAAGAGAATGAATACAGAATCACAGATTGGTTGAGTCGGAAGGGACCCCCAAGGGTCATTGAGTCCAACCCCCTGCAAAGAGGGAATTTTCCCCCTGAAATGAAGCTCGAAGCCAAGCCCAAGCCTCGGGCTCTATTGACTGAGCTAAACCTGTGCAGAAACAGAACCTTGCTTATTTGTCTTTCCCTACAGGATCCCTAAAGCGGGTTGGCTCAGAAGCCAGTCACAACGAGTTCAACAGGACAGCGAAGTGTGACCAGCTCAAAATTCTTCCTCCCAGGCTTTCGTTCTCGCTCTAACCGTTAAGCCTCAACTTTCTGCCTGTTCCCCTCAGAGAACTACAATTCCCAGAGTGCTTATTTGTCTTTATCTGCAACGGTAAACTTTGACGGGAGAAAGGGGGTGGGGGGTGGGAAATCTCGCTTACCCACAGACTGGATCTGGACCGGCCTAAGGTCCTCCCGGGTGGTGAGCAGGTACGCCGTCAGCTGATCCATGATCGCTTGGAAGTAGGGCAAGAGGGATCCCCGGGCGGCCTGGGCTGGAAAGAGGAGGGTAAGCTTTGCGCCCACGGACCCAGAGTTTCCGGGTCCTGCCAGATCTAGACTGTGTTTGTATGGCAAGGCGCCACCCACTTAATTCTGATAGGCGCCCTCCAAAAAAATACCCCTCTGGAAAAGCAAAGGCTGGCAATGGAACGGCTTGCACAAGAAGAAGAAGAAAAAAGTGCAGGAGGGGGTAGACCTATCTTAAGAGAAGTTGATCATGGCAAACCTTAAAATACTGAGCTGGAATGTGAATAGATTGAGCGATAAAACCAAGAGAAATAGGGCGGAACATGTAATTCTCAAACACAATCTAGATATAATTTGCCTACAAGAGACGCATATAGCAAAAAAACATCAAAGAGTCCTAATAAATAAATAAAAATTTAGGGATGGGTTTCATCACTGCTGACGGTACCAAAAAACGAGGTGTAGTCCTTTATATTGGGACCCAGGTGGCGCTGTGGGTTAAACCACTGAGCCTAGGGCTTGCTGATCAGAAGGTCAGCGGTTCGAATCCCTGTGACGGGGTGAGCTCCCGTTGTTCGGTCCCAGCTCCTGCCCACCTAGCAGTTCGAAAGCACGTCAAAATGCAAGTAGATAAATAGGAACCGCTACAGCGGGAAGGTAAACGGCATTTCCATGTGCTGCTCTGGTTCGCCAGAAGCGGCTTTGTCATGCTGGCCACATGACCTGGAAGCTATATGCCGGCTCCCTCGGCCAATAATGCGAGATGAGTGCGCAACCCCAGAGTCGGTCATGACTGGACCTAATGGTCAGGGGTCCCTTTACCCTTTACCTTTATATTAAACCAGCACTAGAGCCCAAATTGATTAAAAAAGACAAAAAAAGAGGAGAATGTCAATAGTCCAAATTAAACTTCAGGGGGAAAATATATATTTGGTAGGGATTTATGCGCATGGCGCTCTCTCTCCATCACCTGCTGCCGCGACGATTAATTCTGCTTCCTACCTGGGCGGAGGAGACATTTCCACACCGCCGCAGGCCTGGACAAATGGTGCCCGGAACTGCCCTCCGACAAAGCGCAGGGTTTTATCTTTGTGAGCCCACTATCAACCCCCACCGTGCTCCCAAGGATCATTGGCTGGTGGTGGGTGCAATGAATGGGCCTTCCTTCCTTCTTCCAGGGACACTTCCCCCCCCCCAAAAAATTACAATACAGAGTTTGATCTGTCTTCTCCAAGATTCAAGGCCAAGGGTCCACCTCCAGGTGTGTGCATACCTATGGCCCCAATGGCGCTAACCGCCAGCTCCTTGACACGGGGGCTGCCGGGGGAGCTCAATGTGGTCAGCATCCGCTCCATCAGGGCCGGGAGGTAGGGGGAGATTTTGCCTTCTGCAAGGAAGAAAAAAAGGACTGATGAGAGAGAGAGAGAGAGAGAGAGAGAGAGAGAGAGAGAAAGAGAAAGAAATGGTGGTGGGGTGATGGGGGAACATAGAATAATAGAACTATAGAGCCTGAAGGGACCACGACGATCATCGAGTACAAATCCTGTAATAATAATAATAATAATAATAATAATAATAATAATAATAATAGAATTTATATACCGCTCTATACCCAGGGGTCTCAGGGCGCTTCACAGAATAAAATCAAAATATAAAACCACAAAATACATAATAAAAATAAGAACACCAACCCACAGCCTCCCCACCCTACAAAAAACACATTTTAAAAGGGAATAGGATGTACCGTAAATTTCCGTCTATAAATCGGCCCCGTGTTTAAGACTCTTTTTTGGGACTACAAATTGAGAAAATGGGGGGAAATTGCCCAGAGTTGTTGAGCTTTTTTTCAGGGGGGACTGCCCTTGGGGGGGGGGGGTGCGCTGAAAATCGCTCACCCACAGGACCAACACAGCTGATCACACGCACATCGACAAAGTGACCAATCGTCTGCACGCTCGCCAAAAGCAAGCACCAATCGCCCACCCAATAGCCTGCGGAACTTTCCACAAAAACCAATCACATGCCAAAACACCGGTGACAAACTCCAGCTCGCGGCAGCCACCAGTCACCCGTCCCACCTCACCACTATCCATGTAGAAGACGGCCCCAATTTTTAAGATTAAATTTTCAAAAAAATAACCTAGTCTTATACACGGAAAAATATGGTAAATCAGATCTACCAAAGGCCTGGCTAAAAAGGAACGTTTTTGCCTAGCGCCTAAAGGGACGTGTGTGGTGCTGTGGGTTAAACCACAGAGCCTAGGGCTTGCCAATCAGAAGGTCGGCGGTTCAAATCCCTGCGACGGGGTGAGCTCCCGTTGCTCGGTCCCAACTTCTGCCAACCTAGCAGTTCAAAAGCACGTCATAGATAAATAGGTACCACTACAGCGGGAAGGTAAACGGGGTTACCATGTGCTGCTCTGGTTCGCCAGAAGCGGCTTTGTCATGCTGGCCACATGACCTGGAAGCTGTACGCCGGCTCCCTCGGCCAATAATGCGAGATGAGCGCGCAACCCCATAGTCGGTCACGACTGGGACCTAATGGTCTGGGGTCCCTTTACCTTTTAAAGGTGTATAATGAAGGTGCCAGGCAAACTTCCCTGGGCAGAGCATTCCACAAATGGGGAGCCACTGAAGAAAAGGCCCTGTTCCTGTGTTGCCACCCTCCGGACCTGCAGACATCTTTTGCCCAACGTGGGACTTGAACCTACGACCCTGAGATTAAGAGCCCCATGCTCTGCCAACTGAGCTATACATGTCACCAACAGCAGGGCCTGAGGATTTAAAGCAGCCTGGTGGCGCCCAGATGTTGCTGGACTACAACTCCTGCCGTCACCAACCGTTGGCTGCGCTGACGAAGGGAGTGCCACAACATCTGGGATGCGGCAGGAGAAGGGGGAACGGATCCTGCAGGCCCTAAGAAGAGAGGTATGTAGCAACAAGGCAGGTCGGGATGGTGGGCGAGGGAGGAAGCTGCTCTGGGGCTCCCCATGGAGAAAAGCAGGCGGTGTCAGGTAGTGGGTAAACAGTCAAAAAGAGATGGGAGCCGGGTTCAGATCCTCCCTCAGCCATAAAGCTCAGCCAGGGAGCCCTCAGGCAAACCATTCCACCAGAGCTTTCAATCTACCTCGTAGGGCTGTTGGGAGATTTAAGTAACTCAGGCATCCCCAAACTTCGGCCCTCCAGATGTTTTGAACTACAATTCCCATCATCCCTGACCACTGGTCCTCTTAGTTAGGGATCATGGGAGTTGTAGGCCAAAACATCTGGAGGGCCACAGTTTGGGGATGCCTGAAGTAACTCCATGAATGAAAAACTACGATAAAATGAAACACAATACAACCAAAAGCGTCTGTTCCAAACGGCAGAGATTAATTCATCAATTAAGCCGGCCTGGAAGACCTTCCCTGCATTGACAGGGCTAGCTGTGGTCACTCAAGAGCCGATGAAAATAAAATAAGGCCACGCCTGTTTAAAAACACTCTTACGCCCTTTTAAACAGTCCTCCTGGTTCCACCACTCAAAGTATCTTGGGAACTGTAGTTCGTTAAGGATCCCAAGAGCTGTTCGGAGATTCCCTGCCCCACAATTCCCCTCACTGAGCTACAATTCCCAGAATGCTCTGGGACGAGGGACCAATCATTAAAAACCCCCTGGAAATTCTTGTTCTTGGGGGAAAAGGGGATCTTCCCTTAGCGCCCTTGGCAAACTAGAGCTCCCAGTATTATTTGAGGAGTGGGAAGCCGTGACTGTTTAAAGTGGCATGACAGTGCTTTAAATGCATGGGGCAAATGCAGCCTAAGTTATGGGCTCTGCATGCTCATGGTTCAGGGCAGGAATGGGGGCGGGGGGGGGGGGAGCCAGCCCAACCAGTCAGGAATCCTCACCCAGGTTCTCCACAAAGTTCTCCAGCGCATAGTAAGCTTTGGCCATGTGACTCGTGTGGGCCAACTGGACGCCTTCCAAGTAGCGAAGAAGCAGCGGCATGATGTCATCTGAGTAACGGGCGATGTCAGGCTTGGGGGAGAGAGAGAGAGGGAGGAGTGGAAAAACAGAGGGAAAGCTTGCTCCTCCCCCCCCCTTTTAAAGACACACTCTGGTTCTCTCAGTAACCTCAGAAAGCTGATATTTTTTCCTTAAAAATGGGGGGGGGGTGTTTGTTTTTCTTTCTACATCTCCAGCAAATTTGACCACCCTGATAAACTTCTGTTTGGAGTAAAGACGCAGCTACTGCAAAAAGCCGAATGCATTTTTTAAATTCAGGGTGATTTTTGTCTTTTTTGTCTTCTTTTTTTAGCATCGGCAAATGGCTGGGATACAGGAGCACAAACTCTCAACCTATGAAATAAAAAGCTTATCTACTCTTTCATCTCAGTTTTTCAGCCAAGGCTGCGGGGTCAAGAGTTTTCACAATACAGTGGGACCTTGGTTGTCGAACTAAATCCGTTCCAGGAGTCTGTTCGAGTCCCGGAACCGTTTGAAAACCAAGACGCGGCTTCCGATTGGCTGCAGGAGCTTCCTGCATTCAAGGGGAAGCCGTGTCAGATATTCGGCTTCCCAAAAACATTTGCAAACCGAAGGCTTACTTCCGGGTTTGCGGCGCTTGGGAGCTGATTTGTTCGGGAGCCGAGCCATTTGACAACCAAGGTACCACTGTAAATGGGTTCGGGGCCAGAATTTGCCAGTTTGCGGGCATGGGGCTCTGCCACCGTCCAAGCGAAGTTTCCTCTTAAGAACAGGTGACGGGAGGCACATTCCATTGGAGAGAGAGAGAGAGAGAGAGAGAGAGAGAGAGAGAGAGAGAGAGAGAGAGAGAGAGAGACAGATGCCAACTCTGTCTTGGGGATGATGTGTGTAAAATTTCTTCCTGACCAGCGTTGGGCTCCTGCCCAGTGGGACCAGCGGGATGGAAAGCAGGGAGACAGCCAATGGCAGGCAGAGGCGGGGCAAGAGCTGTTGACGGGCACAGCCAGAGCCAATGACAGGTGGAGTCAACTCGCCCTCCTTTTGGCGCATCTTCCCCTCTGCCGAGTTGCGCAAGTGCCACAGGGTGACTAAGGGGGCAGGAGCAGACAGGGTCCGCCCACCAGCCCACTTGCCAGGATGGTTGGAAGTAAGAAGGCAGGCAGGTGGGGGCCTGGCCAATGGCCAAGCGAGACTGGGTGCCCTGCTTGCCCTGAGCTCCTCCGCTCCCGGCCCTGATCGCAGTGATCCCCTAACCTGGCTCACCTGCAGGTTCTCAGAGAACTGGCCCAGGGCAAAAAGAGCTGCATTACGCACCACCTGGCTCTCGTCCGATAGCGCCCGGCACACCACTTGCAGCATGGGCTGGAGGTGCCTGCAAGGGGACGGTTAGTTCAAGGTCAGTATTGGTTTGCTGAAGTGTCAGCTGAGATCTGCCTTGAGGCTCAAACACACACACACACAGAGAGAGAGAGAGAGGGGGGGGGAGGGAGAGAGGGAGAGGGAGGGAGAGAGATGGGAGATCTGTGGTAGTCCAGATTCAGACAGAGCAGCATTAGCACAGGGCAGGCTATCTGCATTTCAGAGGAAGAGTGGGAGGAAGCTTAAATCCCTTTTATACATAAATTTTATTTAATTTTCCTTTTTACAATATAGAATACTCATTTAAACATTCGTAAAATATCAATGACTTCCCTTCCCTTCTTCTCTTTCCATGGTTCATTTTGCATATCATAAATCTCTGCATATTTTACAAAAACTATACTATTGCATCCATCAAAACTTATTTACACTGTTGAATTTATCTTAATGCTGCCAACATTTTCAGCTGTACAGTTATTTCCCATATATTCAAGAAACGTTTTCCAATCTTCTCTAATGACGTATGTTCTTCTTGTTCTCTTATTCTCTATGTTAAGTGTGAGGGACAAGGGATACAGGGAAGTCCCTCCCATCTTAAGTTCCAGCCCATCCCCAAGCGCTGGAGAGAGCAAGGAGAGCTCTGCCTCCAGCGGAGAGTCAGGAAGTAGTGTCCGAGGCTCAGGCAAGGTTGCGGAGCCCATGCCCCAGGTGGGACAGGAAGATGGGAGCAGGGGGGGAAGGCCAATTCCCCCAACTCCGGAATTGCGACGCAAACGTAGGGGGAAGAGGTTGGGTCTTCCAAAGCTTCTATGCTGGAGGAAAACGCGCCAATCGCCATTCGGAGGTTCTGACACCTCACCTTAAGGATGTATATTAACCGCTCTGACCACTGTAAATAATCAGCACTTAATAAAAGCCTAAAAAGACCATGCTGGAGTCGTTACTCTAGAGTAGCCACATCAGGCCCTCTGACATTAAGTCTGCAAGCTGCGCATATTCTGTCAACTTAAGTTGCCATTCCTCTTTGGTTTTCCATTTTGGGGATAACAAAACACAGGCCGCAGTGGTGGCATACATAAACAACCTTTTTCTGACACCTGGGAATTTCGTCTGAATTCTACCCAACGAAAAGGAATCTGTGTTTTTCTTTTTGGAAATTACTTTTGAAAAAAATTTTCGATTCATTATGGCTTATTTCCCAATACTCTTTTACCCTTTTACAAGTCCACCACATGTGAAATCCCCACCATCCATGATTCCCCCCTCCCTCAAAGAATCCTGGGAACTGTAGTTTGTTAAGGGTGGCAGTGAGTTCCACAGTCTAACCATGCACTGTGTAAAGGAGTGCTTTCTTTTACGTATCTGTCCTGATAGGCCCCCAACATTCAGTTTCATTTGGGGGCCCAGCATGTTACGAGAGAAGGAGAAAAACTTCCCTCCTTTTCCACACTCTCTCTGTACGCCACGTGTAATTTTCTCAGATTTCTCTATCCCGACTCCTTTAACTTGCCTTTTCTCTAAACCGAAAAGCCCGGGAGGTGAACCCCAACAGTTGAAAGAGAACAGCAAAACACACTGCAAGAAACCAGTGGCGAGACACCCCCCAAAAAATGTCACCCCGCGGTACGTACTTGTGTCGGATGTGATCGCCGCAGCCTTCGGCCAGGACCGCCAAGCACATCAGGCCAGCTTTGCGGTGGTAAGGGTTCGTGCTCAGAAGCGCCGGCTCCATCAGAGGCGTCTGGGGAGGAGGAAGGTGTAAGTTTTTAAAAACCGCCTGAAATTCTGCCCTTTTTATTTCCAATTGCCCCTCCCCCCTCTCTATTATTAGCAAAAACATACATAACAAACAGAAAAAAGCATACATAAAAGAAAAGATAAGTAGTCTTACAATAATTGTTCCTAGACTGATATAGATCTTGACTTACCGTGTTTCTCATATTATAAGACATGTCTATTTATTTTTTCCTCAAAAAAAAACACTATGGCTTATTTTCAAGGGATGTCTTATTTTTTTCCTCCTCCTTCTGCCGTGGCCGGCATTGCTGCTACGCCTATCACTATGTCTTATTTTCGGGGTATGGCTTATATTCCTTGAATGCTTAAAAATCCTGCTATGGCTTATTTTATGGGTATGTCTTAAAATATGAGAAACAGGGTATGTATAATGGAATTATTAAGAAATCTAAGATTTATATACAAATGTAGTTATACAATGCAATATCTAAGAAAAGAAGAAAAAACAAAACAAAAAAACATGACTAAGTCAAAATAACAGCTTGGACAATATATATACCTACTTAAAAGGTAAAGGGACCCCTGACCGTTAGGTCCAGCTACATAAAAATAGAGTTTTCTACAACTCCCTCCAAATCTCTCCATCCTGGAGCAGGGCAAGTATGTCATGAGGGGATGGAGAAGGGCCAGAAGAGAATCCTAAGGGGTGGAAGGAGGGGCCCAGGGGGTCAGAGGTTCCCCATTCCTGCTGTAATTCAAAGTGTTGGTAAAGGTAAAGGTAAAGGTAAAGGGACCCCTGACCATTAGGTCCAGTCGTGACCGACTCTGGGGTTACAGCGCTCATCTTGCGTTATTGGCCGAGGGAGCCGGCGTATAGCTTCCAGGTCATGTGGCCAGCATGACAAAGCCGCTTCTGGCAAACCAGAGCAGCACATGGAAACGCCGTTTACCTTCCCGCTGTAGCAGTACCTATTTATCTACTTGCACTTTTTGATGTGCTTTCGAACTGCTAGGTTGGCAGGAGCTGGGACCAAGCAACGGGAGCTCACCCCGTCGCGGGGATTTGAACCGCCGACCTTCTGATCAGCAAGCCCTAGACTCTGTGGTGTAGACCACAGCGCCACCTGCATCCCTTAAGTAATACTTAATACAGTTCAAACCAATGTTAGTGTTTTTTATACATTATAACTTTTGTTTTGGGTTGAATTCTTTTTCAATTTATTGTGTTGTTGACTTCCTTCTACCTCATTACGGTTTCAGTTCGAGTACTATTTTTTTACCCTGTATTTGATTAATGGTACCCTCATCTTGGAATGAAGAGAAAGTATTTTACCATCTGCGAAATTATTCAAAACACAGCCAAGTCTTGTTGTTGGAACCTTGTTTTTCCAGTTCCACTCTTAACGTTGCCACGAACACTCACCAGCTGGGGGAAGAGCTTCTCCGGGGGGAGGTGCAATGCCAGCATGTCCACCACCTGTTTTGAGGAGAGACAGGGAGGCACATGAGCAGAGGGGGGTGCTGGGAGAGAAATGAAGGCAAGGGGTCTCTCCTGAGAGGGCAAGGCAGGACCAGCCTCAGGAGGGAGAAGCCCGAGGCATGCTGGGAGGAGGAGGAGGAAAGAAGTGGCACTGAGCCAGAGCGAGCCCAGGGAATTCTGGGATTGAATGTGGAAGAGGCATGCCGCCCACTGAAGGGAGAAGCCTGAGGCATGCTGGGACTTGGTCCGAAACCAAGAGGCACGTTCCTTGTCAAAGAAAAATCTGGCAGCAAATCGCATCGCCAAAGTTGGAGTTTGTTAGTACAGCAGTTCCTTGGTTCTGGAACAGCTTAGTTGTCGAACAAATCGGCTCCTGAATGCCGCAAACCCAGAAGCCGAACGTCCGACGCGGGTTCTGCTTGAGCGCAGGAAGCTCCTGCAGTCAATCGGAAGCCGCGCCTTGGTTTTCGAACGGTTCCGGGACTAATCGAACGGACTCCCGGAACGGATTAAGTTTGAGAACCAAGGTACCAGTGTACAAACATAAATCTTCGCAGACTTGGCTGAGCGTCAGGCCTAATGGGCACAGCAGCACATCCCCAGGAGGGATGGTCTCATGAATCCATTGCCAAGATGGAAAATCCCCGCCTCGCCACAGCCGTCTTAAGTGCCCTCCTCTCCGGTGCTTTCCCCAAGCAATCTGAGACTATGGCCTGCCACTGCCCTGCCCATTTCAGCTCTCTTCTGGTTCTGGAAGACCATCGGGGAAGGGAGCTTGCTGCAGCAGGAGGCCCATGGCTCTCCGCCAGCCTGTTCCATCTCTGCCTCTTGGCCTCCCTTCCTCTCCTGCTTCAGCTTCTCGATTCTGGACTTCTCTCTGCCACAGACTCTCCCAGCTCACTAAGCCCTGTCGCCTCTTCGGTTTCCAACACCTCCTCTTCCCAGTCTGCTCCCTCTTCTCCCTGTGGCCACGTCTGGTCGTCCCACCACCACTCCCCGGGCTCTGCGCCTTCTTCCCTTGGGGGTTCCCCAGCTGGTGACCCCCCCATCCTTCTGCGTCCAACCAGGACACCTCAGCGGCAAAACAAGGCCAAACAGGGGGCCTGAGAGAGAAAGGGAGGGATTATGCTCGGGGGGGGGGGCAAGCGAGGCCAGGATCGTGCTGGGACCGAACAAGCTGTGTGGTGTCACCCACAGAGGACCTGGGCTGCAAAGTGCTTGGGAGTCTGGACTTCGGCCCTGTCCTCGATGTCCTCCTCCGTCTGCTCGTCCTCCGCGTCCATCTGGCCCGGTGGCGGCTCCGCGCTCATGATGGGGAAGAGGGCGTTCAGGATGGGAGAGAGGAGCTTGTGCTTCAGGATAGCCTGGGCAGAGAGGAGGAAGGAGGGTTTTGACAGCCCTTCCGGACAGAGCCGTCTTAAGTGTATCGGGCACCGTGGCGCGATGATCCCTCTGGCGCCCTTCACGCTCCGCCGGGCAGGGCCAGGCGCAGCAGGCAGCCAGAGGGCGCGGCATGACAGGCAGGGATGCTGCCAGCTGTGCTTCGCCTCCACCTGCTTGGCCGAAGCGACGCTGCAGTCCAGGGAGCCCTAGCTGCCGCCCCAACAGAAGGTTTGCCGATAGAGCATTGTGGGGCAGCACCTGCCCACACTCCTTCAAGTCACAGCGAGCACAGACAGCGCTGCCCCACAATGCTCTGCGGCACCTCATTTGCATGCGGCACCTCTTCCCTGCCGCCCCTCGACGGAGGCAGCTCCGCCGCCACCGCCTCGCTTCAGCCACCGCTGCCAGGAAAGGAGCGAAGCGGGCGAGGCAGAAGCGCGGGCGGCTCCGTGTGCCTCCTTGATGCGCCCCCTGCTGGGCGGGCGCCCTGGCACACCGCACCCAGCAGCCCAATGGGAAGGACGGCCCTGCTTCCGGAGGAGGCACAGGTGGGGAAGCAAACATGGCCCGCCAGCCCATTCCCCCAAAACAGGGCCGGATTTTGGTTTGATGAGGCCCTAAGCTCCTGACGGTAACGGGGCCCTTCATATGTTCAGCTATCCTTTGTCAGCAACAAATTGTCCCTGATTTGTATGTTGAATATATGCTATATCTGGTAATTTACGGACCTAATATGTATGGGTCATTTGCCCATGTTGCCACGCAACCAGTCCATGCAGAATGTAGGCACCCTATATATAGAAAGGAACAAACCAGGGATATTTTAGGGAGCAGGCTAGCAGGCAGGGCCCATGACTTACATCATAGGAGCCTACACAACACAAAACACTGTTGCTGTATGTGGGTTTTGTTTTATTTGTTTTTTAACTTATATTTTGGAAATGTACATCCACATTTTTACATCCGCCTTTAAATGTTTGGGGGGGGGGGCCAAGAGAGTGAGGCCCGGCCTAAGCTATAGCTTGTTTAGCTTATGCGTAAATCCGGCACTGCCCCCAAATAACGCCCAGCGGCCCCACATATGACATCGTATGTCAGGCACCCCCAAACTGCGGCCCTCCAGATGTTTTGGCCTACAACTCCCATGATCCCTAGCTAAGAGGACCAGTGGTCGGGGAAGATGGGAATTGTAGTCCAAAACATCTGGAGGGCCAAAGTTTGGGGATGCCTGTCGTATGTGATGCCGGAAGGTGGGGCAGAAGCAGAAACATGGCTAGGCTTGCTGCTCATGCAGAAAACAGGATTTAGCTCCCCACACCTCAGACAGTAAGTGGGGAATTTGACCCTGCTTGGTTTCTGTGTGAGAGAAGGGTCTCACATAGCCAACCCTGCTGGAAGCAGACTGGATAAAAATCAATGATTTTTTAAAAAATATATATATATTTTTAAAAAATCGGATTTAATAAATTTAACTCGGATTTTTAAAATAAAATGCTTTGGGGGGAAAGATCTTTCTAGAGATAGTTTTCTATTTAAGTTAGATTATAGTCCAAAGGCTATTCATCAGGAAATAAGGAATTGTTTAAGTTTTTGTTTGTGCTAAAAGTCTAAGGTGTTGTTGTTTTTATAAAAAATTATTTAACCACATCAGTTAACCAACATGGATCCATGTGCTATAATGTTACTGCTTTAATTAAACAAATTGTTTAAACTGTTATTAAGGAAATGGTGATTTTTCTCTTTCCATTAAAGTACAGCAGAAAAGTTGTACAAATATAAACTGTTTACCTATTAAACCTCACAATAATTTCACAATTATCGGTCTGTGTATTTCTAATAGACTAACCAAATCAGTAATTTTTGATGTAATTGTAAAAACTGCTCTGAAAACTTATTATTCCACAAATGAAACCTTCACCTGGTTGTAAATATTAAGATGATAGCAGCAAGAATGAGTCTTCCTGTAAAAATAATGATGATTTAAAAATCAAGTCTTACTGACAAGTGATTTAAATCGTGATTTAAACTGATTTGATTTAAATCAAACCCGCCCTGTCCGGAAGCAGGCCTGAGCCCATGCACCAGCTGTGGGAGGGACCACCCTCCTGCCAATCGCCCAGTATCGCCATGACGCCAGGGGATTGACAGGGTGCCAGTCCCGCCCACTGCGGGGTCAGGGCGCAGGCAAAGATCTGCTGGAAAAGTTCCCCTGTACGGGTGGGGAAGGGGAGCAGGCAACCCAGGAAGAGTTGCCTCGCTCTCTCGCTCTCACCTTGCCCTTGAGTTTGATGAGGAAGCTGATGCAAGACAAAGCCTTCACCCGGAGGTTGTCGCCCAGCGACTGGTTGGAGGCCACCTGGGAGCGAGGAAAGAGATTTTGGTCCATGTTCCGAAGCTCAGTACCGGCTCCAACCTGAAGGGGGAGCCTGCAGAGCGCAGGGGAGGAAGGGGAGCCGGAACAGGAGCATCTGCCCACTGACCTCCAGGCAGAAGCCAACGACCGCCGAGAGATGCTGCACGACGATGGACACTTCGGTCTCCATGAGCTCATCGAAAACCTCCATCACTTCGCCAGCGTGGGTCTAAAAAGGGCGGGGAGTGGGGGGAAACAAAGAAATGAGAGAGCTGTCGCATGCCAAATGGACACACGGAGCATAGCTGCCAAGTCTCCCGTATTCCCCAGGAAACCCCCATTTTTCCAGCTGTTCCCAGCTGGAAAAACGGTTTTTTTTGTTTCCCCCCGGGTTTACTTACCGCCCGGGGGAGGCTCCTTCTGCGCATGTCTGGAGTCTCTGGACATGCACAGAAGCGATTTCTGGCGCGATGGCCATTTTGGAACTGGGCAGAGCAGCATCGAAAGTTGCTTCTGAGCATGCTCAGTTCCAAAATGGCGGCAGCGCTACTTCCGGTCTGCCGATCCCTTATTTTTCCGGCAGTAACTTGGCAGGTATGACACGGAGGCCTCAAGGCCTGACACCTCGTTGTTCCAAAATGGATTGCACTTTATGGCTGCTACCTGAGGATGAAGGGCTGGTAAGAAACAAGCAAGCAAGCAATCTTGGTACCCAGGTCATATGTACGTGATGGGCTCAGCTGCCTTACGCAGGATCAGACCCCTGGGTTCAGGTAGAATCACAGAGGAAGAGGAAGAGGAAGAGGAAGAGGAAGAGGAAGAGGAAGAGGAAGAGGAAGAAGAAGAAGAAGAAGAAGAAGAAGAAGAAGAAGAAGAAGAAGAAGAAGAAGAAGAAGAAGAAGAAATTATTTATACCCCGCCCACCCTACTCTGGGCTGCTCCCAACAGAGTATTGAAAACACAATAAAACAGGGATGTCCAGCTCCCAAGAGTCTGTGATCTACTCACAGTAGAAAAAAACTGGCGGTGATCTACCCATTGTCATTGGAGGATGGACCAGAGTTGTTGAGCTTTTTTTTAAGGAAGCCAAAGTTGTTGAGTTTTTAATGTTTGATGTTTTATCGTGTTTTTATTATTCTGTTGGGAGCCGCTGAGAATGGCTGGGGAAACCCAGACAGATGGGCAGATGGGCAGGGTATTATTATTATTACTAGTCTCATTCAGCCCGTTAAGAAAACGGGCGCTAGAGGTGCGACGGGGCCGCGGCCTTCCCTTCCTTTCTGCGCTCGGCCGCGGGGCGCGCCGGGAACGCAATTAAACAAAATCGCTCTCCCGTCGTGTCCCGCGGCCGAGCGCAGAGAGGGAGGGAAGGCCGCGGCCCTGCCGCTCCTCCCACGGGCCAGGTACGGTTGTCAGGAGGAGGAGGAGGCGGACCAAGATGGCGGCATTGGGGTCCGGGGCCGCGGCCCCGGAGCCCAATGCCGCCATCTTGGTCCGCCACCGCCACCGGGAAACAGGAGGCAGAGGGTTGAGGGGGGGGAGAGAGAGCGCGTGTGTACGTCCCGCCTCTTCGTCCAGTCCGTGTCCGTGGGGCACATGCGCATTAGCGCGGACACAGGGACACAGGGACTGGACGCAGAGACACAGGGACTTTATTATATAGGATTGTTATTGTTATTATTATTCATCTCTGAAACACAGAGTAGCAAAGTGCATCTCTCTCTCTCTCTCTCTCTCTCTCTCTCTCTCTCACACACACACACACACACACACACACAGCACCCACCTCATTAACAGAGATCAGTTCCCGGATGGCTGCAATCACCTTGGGCATCATGGAAGACATCAGATTCTGAGAGGGGAAGGAAGAGCAGGAGACAATTAAGAAACAAAATGGTGAACCCTCGTACACTGCAAAATTGCTAAAGAAATAGCAGCAGACCTAATGATACATTGACAATCAATATTGGTCATAATACAGTGGTCCCTCGACTTACAAATCACTCGACATCCGTAGGTTTCGACTTACAAACGGGACAAATGGCCGCACACTTATGAATTTTTCTACATCCGAAAGGAAACTGTTGGCGGCTTTAAATGCGGTTTTTTCGACTTATGAATTTTTACATGCGGTTTTTTCAACTTACGAATTTTTCAGATTCCCCCCCCCATGGGAAGCCGCGTTTCAACTTCCGAACTTTTCGACCTACGAATGTGCATTCAGAACGGATTAAGTTCGTAAGTCGAGGGACCACTGTATAGACATGGAAGCATGGGGACGATTGTGGAATATGGATATAAAATTTACAGCATGTTATGGTCTAAGAGAAAATTATATGAAAATGATATATCAATGGTATCTAACACCGAGTAAATTAGCAAAAATGTATATATCCAAATCAAATAAGGGTTGGAAATGTAAAGAGAAAGAAGGTTCTTTTTATCATATGTGGCAGTCTTGTAGTAAGGTTAAAGCTTACTGGGAAATGACATATAATGTATAATATAAAGGATGTTTAAAATAACATTTGTGGAAAACCCCCAGAAGCTTTTCTTTTGGGAATTATAGGGACAGAGCTACCTAAATTGTATAGAAATTTATTTATGTATGCTGTACTACAGCGAAAGAAGCAGAAGTCCCAGCAAAGGAAGAACGGATACAAAAACTTGTGGAATATGCAGAAATGGTGAAACTTACCGAAAGAATAAGAAATCAAGAAAACAAACTTTTTATAAAAGAATGGAAATGGTTTATTGAATATTTACAGATAAACTGCAAAAGATAAGAACATCGGCGGCATTATTGTAATAACCTGCAGTTTGATAAGAGTATATATTTAAAGTAGATGAATAAATGAGCAAATTAAGTTAATTTGTATAGGCAGAAGATATTAAACATAAATTTAAGGATGTTATTACAGAAAAAGAAGGATGTTTATTACAGAAAAATTTCAGGAACAGACTGTAAAGAGAAGTTGCTGAATTGGAACTCATTACCAAGCTTAAAACCACCTTGGAGCCACCTGGGATGAATAAAGACATTGGATTCTTATCTCATTATGCATGATCAAGCTTTCTTTAGCGCCTCAGCCCTTGCTTTTTCCCCACAGGACCTATTGCAATCATCAGCAGTCGTTAACAGCCATCTACAGGTTTACCACTCCCATCAGCCCATCACCCATTCCCTCCCACCCTCTGAATATACATAAGGGTTTGGTGGATTCTGTTTCAGTGTATCTGACGAAGTGTGCATGCACACGAAAGCTCATACCAAAATAAAAACTTAGTTGGTTTTTAAGGTGCTACTGAAGGAATTTTTTTATAAATTTAAGGAACCGCAGAAAGAGGGGGAAGGAAGTCAAGCTTTGAAATGTTAAAATGAGTGTAAAATGAGTGAAATCTATAGATCTGAAAAGCATCATTAAAATTTTAAAAAAGAAAGAAAGGAGAAGAAATAGCGACGGACTCACCATCTCGTCGGAGCCCAGCACAGGGACCATGTTGCTGAGGCTTCGCAGGGAGTAGTAAAGGGTGGCTGGCTGGCTGCGCTGGTTGAGTGTCTGGTGAAAGAGGCGCAAGAGTTCCTTGAAGTGCGGAGCGAACACCTCGGGGTCTAGTTCCAGGGCAGAATGCAGAAGCAGCAATCCCACCTGCAGCCACAAAGGGGTACAAAAGTCCTTTTTAGGGCTTATTACTGGATCTACTTGAGTCTCATGTGCCACTGCATCAAATGCGCGGCTCTGTTTTCAGAACCTTGAATTCCCCCCCCCCCCGCCCAAAAAGTATTTGCTGGCGAATGCAACCGTACCATCGAATCTAATGCACACCTTAATTTTTGCAACATCATTTGGCCCAAAAAAGGTGTGCGTTAGATTCGAGTAAATGAGGTATTATTATTTTAAGGAAATCTGAGAGCTGCTAGGAATGTCTAAATTCTACAGTGGGTTTTTTTCCGCTCAAAGGATACTTGATTCTTATTATTTTTACTAACAGAAGCACTCCAAGTAGCTCACAGGAAAAAAGACACATAGAACATTAAATTAAAAAAATTATGAAACAATAAAATATACATTTAATTTTAAATGCCATTTAAAAAAACCCCACTAAATGTGTGCCGATGTTTTCCCCATAGTCTAAACAAATTTCTAGATATCTATCTACATCCACACTCACATACATACATGCAACTTGTTTTTATGTTTGCTTTTATACGTTTTACTAATTAATATTCTATTTTATAAAAAATTATTTTATTTTTATCAAAGGATTTATTTACAACATAAATCCACCAAATAAACGAATCCACCACCATTAGACATAAACATAACATAAAATAAAACAAACAACAAAATAAAAGACTTCCTTTATCCCGTACTTGACCTCCTCGTTTACTTCTTATGAACTGTTTCCTTTATGAGTTGTTATTACGATTTTTTTTCCAAATTATGACGTTAAAAAAACCACAAAGTCTCCTGCAGATGTAAATCGAAACAAGTCCAGGTGTGTATTTTAGGGCACTGTTTTGTAAAGTATTCTTTACTTGTCTAGACCAAGCATCCCCAAACTCGGCCCTCCAGATGTTTTGGGACTACAACTCCCATCATCCCTAGCTAACAGGACCAGTGGTCAGGGATGATGGGAATTGCAGTCCCAAAACATCTGGAGGGCCGAGTTTGGGGGTGCCTGGTCTAGACTGTATTCTGTAAAGCAACTGGAGGCCTCTTGCATTGGAGCAAGGGGTACACAAATTTTGTTAAATAAACTAGCATAAAGCGGTTCGCAGAGCGCAACCTGCCTACAAGCCACAACTGTCTCCGCCAGGTCCAAACCGAAGCTGGGGGACCGAAGCTGAGAGAAGGGCTGCAAGACCCCTTGAACCCCCCACCTGTACCTCGCACTGGATGGGGTCCTGCGAGCGTGCCCCCCGCTGGATGAGCTGGAGCATCTGCGGCCATTTCTCCAGCTTCTCGTTCTTCAGAATGACGGCGGCCAGCTGGGCCAGACTTAGCGAGACCTTATGGCTGGATAAGAAGATATTTGGAGAATTGGGAGGGGGGGAGGAGAAGAGAGGCTGAGAATGTGGCAGCCAGACTGGTGACTGGGAGCGGCCGCCGAGATCATATAACACTGGTCCTGAAAGACCTACATTGGCTCCCAGTACGTTTCCGAGCACAATTCCAAGTGTTGGTGCTGACCTTGAAAGCCCTAAATGGCCCAGTATACCTGAAGGAGTGTCTCCACCCCCACCATCGTTCTGCCCGGACACTGAGGTCCAGCTCCGAGGGCCTTCTGGTGGTTCCCTCACTGCGACAAGTGAGGTTATAGGGAACCAGGCAGAGGGCCTTCTTGGTGGTGGCGCCCGCCCTGTGGAACGCCCTCCCACCAGATGTCAAGGAAATAAACAACTACCTGACTTTTAGAAGAGATCTGAAGGCAGCCCTGTTTAGGGAAGGTTTTAATGCTTGATGTTTTATTGTGTTTTTAATATCCTGTTGGAAGCCGCCCAGAGTGGTTGGGTAGGCCGGCCAGATGGGTGAGTTATAAGTAATAAATTATTATTATTATTATTATTATTATTATTATTATTATTATTATTATTATTATCATCACCATCATCATCATCATTATTACTCACCCCCATTGCTGCAGGCCCATTGTAGTCTCTCTACACCAAACCCTTTTCCCCAGGAGACCCAGCACACTGCCTCCAGCATAGGGCAGCAGTGGGTTAACCCACAAGAGCCACCCAGCTGTATTGCACCAGAGAGACATCTAGCCCAGGGGTGGGCAACTCCCAAGATCTACTCACAGACTTAAAAACTGGCAGTGATCTACCCCCTTTTTTGAGGTTCAGGTCAAAGTTGATGAACTTTTTTTAGGAAGGAGGAAGGTCCATTTTGGGTGGGTTCGGGTCAAACGTGTTTTTTCAGGAAAAAGATAAAATGTTGAGCTTTTTTTAGGGGAGCCACATTTGTTCAGCTTGTTTGAGAGGAGCCAATGATCTACTAGTGATCTACCGCAGACATCCAGTGATCTACCGGTAGATCACGATCTACCTGTTGGACATGCCTGATCTAGCCCATGATCCCGCTTCCCACAGTGCCCAACCAGGTGCCCCCCACCCTCAGGCGGGGAACGCCCACAAAGCAGGATGTGAAGGCAACAGACGTTTGTTGCGTGTTTTCGCCAGCTGGTATATACGGAGGTGAACTGCCACTGGACATGGAGGTTCCACTGAACTAAAATGGGCCAAAGCCATCGATAGCCCTCTCCCCTGCACCTCTAACCTCCCAACAAAACCACCCTATTCCCCGCAACCAACTTTGGATATGCTGGGAATAAATGCGACCCGCCAAGGTCTTCTCTCGTGGGCAATGAATCGCAGGTTTTATCACACAAAAATCAATCGGTTGCAGGTGTGGTCCCCTCTCCGCAAAAGATTCCACAATCATCCCTTTGGGCAGGATTGGATAAGCATTTTACTGAACTTCCTGACAGTAAGAGCTGTTCGGCAGTGGAATTTGCTACCAAGGAATGTGGTGGAGTCTCCTTCTTTGGAGGTCTTTAAGCAGAGGCTTGACGGGCATATGTCAAGAATGCTTTGATGGTGTTTCCTGCTTGGCAGGGGGTTGGACTGGATGGCCCTTGTGGTCTCTTCCAACTCTATGATTCTATGATTCTATTCTATGATTCATTCTCAGATGGCACAGCCATGGAGCTACTGGCTTAAGGTCCCCAGCAAACCAGGGCAGGTGGGTGTATCTCACCTCCAAAACCAACCTGGAGAGGTTGTCAAAAACTGTGGTTTCCGCTCGTGGTAGCTTTGGAGGAAACCAAACCACGAGCGGAGGCGGGATTTAACAGGGCGCACTTGCAAGCTCGTGGTCAGCTCCCTGCGGCTTACCACATGCAAGCAAAACACTTTTGTAGGCTGGCCGAAACTTCTCAGAGATACAGAGGAAGCTGCCTTGACCCTGTTAAGCTACGAAGCCATTTAGCCCGGGGTGGTCTACCCCAGGGCTCAGCAAACTTTTTCAGCAGGGGGCCGGTCCACTGTCCCTCAGACCTTGTGGGGGGCCGGACTATATTTTGGAGAGAGAAAATGAACGAATTCCTATGCCCCACAAATTACCTAGAGGTGCATTTTAAATAAAAGGGACACATTCTACTCATGCAAAAACACGCTGATTCCCAGACCCTCCACGGGCCGGATTTAGAAGGCAATTGGTCCAGATCCGGCCCCCCGGGCCTTAGTTTGCCTACCCATGGACTCTAAACCAGGCATCCCCAAACTGCAGCCCTCCAGATGTTTTGGCCTACAATTCCCACGATCCCTAGCTAACAGGACCAGTGGTCGGGGAAGATGGGAATTGTAGTCCAAAACATCTGGAGGGCCGAAGTTTGGGGGCGCCTGCTCTAAACCAATGGGCAGAATCTTCCAAATTTCTTCCCCATCTCACCTGCCCCCAGTCATTTCTTTTTTAAAGGGGGGAAATGGAGGAGATGTCAGGAATGGAACCTGGGACTTCCTGTATCGCCGAGCTATGGCCCCTCTGCCAAGATTCAGCTGACAAACGTGAGCACAAGGCTCTAGTCCACATGAACACTCACTCTGTTTCCTTCTGCAGGGTGGAGAGCACCAGCGTCTTGAGCCTGGAAGAGAGAGGATTTCAGGGTCTGGGTTAAATTTTAGCTTGGGAATGGGAAAGTTGTGAACCAGGAGCCCCCCCCCCCCCCGGGGTCTTTCCCTTCCACACTCCCCAGAATGCCTTCCTCCTCCAGACTTACATATCTTGGTCGGCTGCACTGATCTTCCTCCAGTGTTTGGTGAGGCGCCTTCTCACCAACACAGCGGCAAACTGCCGGATCTGGGGGTGGAGGAGACAAGAGGCAAATGTGAGAGGCCGGTGAGGACACAGGAGGCAGGGTGGTGTGGTGTGCAGACTGGCTCGCTTGCGCGAGCTACCCACAAGAGTGTGCTGATCTGGGTCAGCAGAAAGAGCCGAGGGAAAATTTATATACTGTACAAAATCCCATATAAGGGGTTCCATTAAAAAAATAATTTTGGGGTGGTGGTGGTTAGACTGAGTCCAGTCTAAAGGCCACGCATAACAGCTCCGTCTTGCAGGCCCTGCAGAAAGATGTCAAATCGTGCAGGGCACTGATCTCCTGCGGTAGGGCATCCCACCAGAGCTGAAAAGGCCCTGGTCCTGGTTGAGGCCATTCTAACCTCCTTGGGGCTCGGGACTTCCAAAGTGTTGTTATTTATGGAACTTAAGGTCCTCCGTGGGGCATACCAGGAGAGGTGGTCCCGTAGGTACGAGGGCCCTAGGCTAAATGCTGGACTAGATGGGCCATGGGCCTGATCCTGCAGGCTCTTCTTATGTACTTAACCTGTGGCCTTCCAGGTGTTGTTGGACTCCCAGTTCCCATTACCCACAACCAGCATACCCAATGGTTGGAGGTGGGGAGTTTGTGGTCCATGAAGTGAACCCGATTCCCCATCCCTGGCTAAACCCTGCAGGGACTTACCTGCGGATTCTGAGAGCTGGATATCACCTGACAGAGGTGGGACAGTGCCAAAGGATGCTTCAGGGCCTCTTTCAACTGGGCTGTAGCCTGAGGAGGAAGAATCATAGAGTTGGAAGGGATCCCGAGGGTCATCTAGTCCAACCCCCTGCAATGCAGGAATCCTGCCCACCGCCGTCCCTGGGGGACTCGAACCACCAAAGTTCTGGTCAACAGCCAGGTGCTGCACTGATCCACTGTGTCACGACCCAAAGCTTCAGTTCAGTCACTGCAGAGTATAGCCACGCCGTTTCTCTCTTTTCATATATATAATTTTGATTACATTTTCGGTTTTACAATTTAGAATACTCCTTTAAAATATCCATGACTTCCCTTCTTCTCTTTCCATGGTTCATTTTGCATCTCACAAATCTCTGCATATTTTACGTAAACTAAACCATTCAGTATTCCATTATTACATCCATCAAAACTTAATTTACACTGTTGAGTTTATATTAATACTGCCAACATTTTCAGGTTTACACAGTTATTTCCCATATATCCTGTGAACCGCCCTGAGACAGTCAGGTGTGGGGCAGTATATAAATTTAATAAATAAGTAATAATATATTCAATAAACGTTTTCCAATCTTCTCTAAACGTATGTTCTTCTTGTGCCCTTATTCTATATGTTAAGTCCGCAAGCTGCGCATATTCCATCAGCTTTAGTTGCTATTCTTCTTTCGTTGGAACCTCACTTGTTTTCCATTTTGGGGCTAACAAAACATGGGGCGCAATAGTGGCATACATAAATAACCATGCCATGCTATTTCTCATGCAGCATGGGTTTCCGCTATACCCAGAGGGACAGGATGCCCTAATCTTGTCCTAAAACCTATTTTTGCTTTATTTTATTATATATATATAAAATCTGTGATTTGCCAGCTGCTGTGATTTGCCAGCCATTGGCAGCTACTGAGTCCATAGACAAGAAGGGGTTTCAGATCTAGGGGTCCTAAGGTAAGGCTAAGGTAAAGGGTAAAGGGACCCCTGACCATCCGGTCCAGTCGTGTCCGACTCTGGGGTTGCAGCGCTCATCTCGCTCTATAGGCCGAGGGAGCCGGCGTTTGTCCGCAGACAGCTTCCGGGTCATGTGGCCAGCATGACAAAGCCGCTTCTGGCGAACCAGACCAGCGCACGGAAACACCGTTTACCTTCCCGCCGGAGCGGTCCCTATTCATCTACTTGCACTTTGATGTGCTTTCGAACTGCTAGGTGGGCAGGAGCTGGGACTGAGCAACGGGAGCTCACCCCGTTGCAGGGATTCGAACTGCCGACCTTCTGATCAGCAAGCCCTAGACTCTGTGGTTTAACCCACAGCGCCACCTGGGTCCCCAAGGTAAGGCTACCTACCAGCAAAATTACCCCTGCCTATTACACTAACTGACTTGGAGCAGGTGCATTGGGATATCCTGTGAGAGCCAAACCCCCCCCCCCTTCAAAATAACCCCAGTCTCTAACTCAAACTGCCTCTCTCAGAACACATAAACTGGAGGAATTTGAAGGTTGAGAGATCCAGGGCAGATAAAAGAAAATCCTTCTTTGCACAGCGAATAGTTAAACAATGGAACTCCCTCCCACAAGAGGCAGTAATGGCCCCCAACTTGGATGGGTTTAAAAGAGGATGAGGCAAATTCACAGAAAAGGGTTAGTTAGCCACAGTGGTTATGCTCTGCTGCCAGTCAGTCAGCAATACTTCCGAATACCAGTTGCTGGAAACCGCAGGAGAGGAGAGGTCTCTTGCGCTCTAATCCTGCTAGTGGGTTTAAGGCATCCGAGTTGGCCACTTTGAGAACGGGATGCTGGACTAGATGGGCCACTGGCCTGATCCAGTAGACCCATTATTACGCATCCCCCAAATCAGTTCTCTGCATCTTGCTGGACCTCAACGGACAACTCCCAATCCAAAAACTTGCCCTCCCCTATTTATTAGTATTTACCCCCATTCCTATCCTGCCTAATTTATTTATTATTATTATTATTATTATTATTATTATTATTATTATTATTATGTTTATATACCGCCCTATACCCAAAGGTCTCAGGGCAGTTCACATAATAATAATGATTGTGTTTAGTTGTTTAGTCTTGTCCGACTCTTCGTGACCCCATGGACCAGAGCACGCCAGGCACTCCTGTCTTCCACTGCCTCCCTGTTTGGTCAAACTCATGTTCGTAGCTTCGAGAACACTGTCCAACCATCTCGTCCTCTGTCGTCCCCTTCTCCTAGTGCCCTCAATCTTTCCCAACATCAGGGTCTTTTCCAGGGAGTCTTCTCTTCTCATGAGGTGACTAAAGTATTGGAGCCTCAGCTTCAGGATCTGTCCTTCCAGTAAGCACTCAGGGCTGATTTCCTTCAGAATGGATAGGTTTGATCTTCATGGGACTCTCAAGAGTCTCCTCTCATGGATAGGTTTGATCCATGGGACTCTCAAGAGTCTCCTCCAGCACCATAATTCAAAAGCATCAATTCTTCGGCGATCAGCCTTCTTTATGGTCCAATAATAATAATAATAATAATAATAATAATATATTTATTATTTATACCCCGCCGATCTGCCTGGGTTTCCCCAGCCACTCTGGGTGGCATCCAACAAAAGAGTAAAAATACATTAAAACATCAGTCATTAAAAACTTCCCTAAACAGGGAAGATCACAACATAATCAGAATAAAAACAACAAACCAATAACACTCCCCATCCCACCCCAGAAAAGAGCCACATTTTAAAAGGGTCTAATTTATGCCCACCTGGTCTGCTAAGCAGCTTACAAGCGCAAATACCAGTTGCACAAACATACAAACCCCCGTAATCAAAGCATGGGAATTAAAATCCCATTAGAGATTGCCTAGCAGCGCCCACTATCTGTGCTTTCCAGAAACATCTGAAAACATTTATTTTATTTTATTTTATTTTTGCCTGGACGAGATTTTCCAGCCGAGTGAGTTGGCCACTGCCTTGAGGGTTCATTTCGCAATAGCTCTTAAAATGACACCTCCGGGTCTTTCGTGTGCTATTTCTAAGGCTATTATTTTGGTGGTACCTTGAGAGAGAGAGAGATGCAAATAAGAACAGGCGATTCATAAGTTACACTAGAATAACACTTTTTCTTTTCTTTTCTTTTTTAAGACTTGGGTTCTTCCGAGCCCTAACCACTAACATGCCCACCTCGATTTCACATATCCTACTTCCACCGAAATGCCTGGATGCTGTTTCAAACCCAGCCCACCCCACACTTTTCTGCCCCGCTCTACCTGTTGGATGACGGCATTGTCAGGCTGCAGTAAATCTGACAGTATCTTCTCCAGCTCCTCGGTTGCCATTGTGCTGGGAGGCGAAGGATACGTATAGAGAGAGAGATATACACACGAGGGAGGGGGAAATTAAAAAAAAAGTTGCAGGGGGGAAAAGGAGCCCCACTTAAAAGTGGGGCAGGGAAGGGAGACCCCTGGACTGTTAGGGGAGGGGAAGCCCCACTAAGGATGGACAGACTGCAGCAGGAGGAGAAATCCGGCCCACCCACCCCTCAAAAAGAGAGAGAAATGGGTGGGGGGGGAGAAGGCTCAGCCCCACAGGCGAAGCCCAAGAAGCTGTTGGTTAAAAGAACTCCCAGCACATGTGGAGCAGACAAGACGGCCGCTTCCGGGGGACAGAGGGGCTCTGCCACGTGTGCTTCCTGCGCCTCGGGCACCCTCTGCTGCCTTGGGAGGACCCTCTGCCCTGAATGTGGATGGGTTTTGGTTTTTTAAAATATACGCTCGTTGTTTTAATTTAAACTATTTCTGTTTATAGGTTGTTGTTTTTTTAAAATGCTTTTACTTTTTATAATAATTTTTGTTTGATTTTACAAATATTAATTTTATAACAATCCTTGTTGTTGTTTAGTCGTGTCCGACTCTTCGTGACCCCTATTTCAAGATTTCTCCCAAATCTCTGGACTTCTCACGGGTCCTATTCAGTGCTGGATTTACGGCATGGTGCATCTGCAGCAGCAAAACCACCAGACGCCTTC
This sequence comes from Zootoca vivipara, assembly GCF_963506605.1. Lineage (NCBI taxonomy): Eukaryota > Metazoa > Chordata > Lepidosauria > Squamata > Lacertidae > Zootoca > Zootoca vivipara. The sequence goes on from NC_083288.1 coordinate 48,954,608, forward strand.
ATCTGCCCTGGCTGCAACACAACCTCTCTCTCCAGTATCGGTCTCTACAGCTACCGCAGGCACCATAACTTTCCAATGGTCTAACCCAGGCACCCCCAAATTCGGACCCTCCATGTTTTGGGACTACAGTTCCCATCATCCCTGACCACTGGTCCTGTTAGCTAGGGATGATGGGAGTTGTAGTACCAAAACATCTGGAGGGCCGAGTTTGGGGATGCCTGGTCTAACCCACAAAGGAGCACTCCTCCATTGTCTCCTGAACGCCAACTTCCTTCCTCTTTCCGATCTCCTCTACTTTCAACAAGAGTCTGGCCATAGGAGATTCACGGCTATGCACATATTAAATGGGTGTGTGTGCTTAGTTCCTGCATTGCAGGGGTTGGACTAGATGAGCTACAGCGAGGGCCCCTTCCAACTCTACAATTCTGTTTCTGTCTGCGTTTCATTGAAATTGCAAATTGGGGTCCTTTTCTCCTGCGCTGTGGGAAGAGGCTATACTATACTTCCACGACTCATTTTGCTGCGTATTAAATCTCTGCCGGGGTTCGCCAAAGAGACCTTGGGCCAAACTTTGATTCTGGCAGCCAGGAATTCTTCTTTTATACCTATTTGTTCCTTTGCACCAACACAGTGTTACAGTGACTGCTTTGATGCAGTTAAGATTCCTGACACCTCCAGGTTGGGGCTGGGAGAGATTCCCTGTCTGAAATCCACTGCTGATCAGCGCACATAGAATCATAGAATCGTAGAGTTGGAAGAGACCACAATGGCCATCCAGTCCAACCCCCTGCCGAGCAGGAAACACCATCAAAGCATTCCTGACAGATGGCTGTCAAGCCTCTGCTTAAAGACCTCCAACGAAGGAGACTCCACCACACTCCTTGGCAGCAAATTCCACTGTTGAACAGCTCTTACTGTCACGAAGTTCTTCCTAATGTTTAGGTGGAATCTTCTTTCTTGTAGTTTGAATCCACTGCTACGTGTCCGCTTCTCTGGAGCAGCAGAAAACAACCTTTCTCCCTCCTCTATGACATCCTTTTATATATTTGAACATGGCTATCATATCACCCCTTAACCTTCTCTTCTCCAGGCTAAACATACCCAGCTCCCTAAGCAGTTCCTCATAAGGCATCGTATCCAGGCCTTTGACCATTTTGGTTTCCCTCTTCTGGACACGTTCCAGCTTGTCAGTATCCTTCTTGAACTGTGGTGCCCAGAACTGGACACAGTACTCCAGGTGAGGTCTGACCAGAGCAGAATACAGTGGTACTATTACTTCCCTTGATCTAGATGCTATACTCCTATTGATGCAGCCCAGAATTGCATTGGCTTTTTTAGCTGCTGCATCACACTGTTGACTCATGTCAAGTCTGTGGTCTACCAAGACTCCTAGATCCTTTTCACAAGTACTGCTCTCAAGCCAGGTGTCACCCATCCTGTATTTGTGCCTTTCATTTTTTTTGCCCAAGTGTAGTACTTTACATTTCTCCTTGTTAAAATTCATCTTGTTTGCTTTGACCCAGTTGTCTAATCTGTTAAGGTCATTTTGAAGTGTGATCCTGTCCTCTGGGGTATTAGCCACCCCTCCCAATTTGGTGTCATCTGCAAACTTGCTCAGGTTGCCCTCAAGCCCACATAATACTGAATTAGGATGGACAAGTGGTCTTGACTCAGGATCAGGCCACTTCCTGTGTTCTTAAGGTCTCATGCCCGATTTTGGCTTCTACCATTAAGATTACATCATTTAGACCTCCCTCCTTATGGTGACTTCTGCTTCGCTGTATCTGAAGAAGTGTGCACGCACACGAAAGCTTATACCCAGAACAAACTTGGTTGATCTCTAAGGTGCTACTGGACAATTTTTAATTTTTATTTATTTATTTCGACTGCATCAGACCAACACGGCTACCTGCTTGAATCTCCCTCCTTCTGAAAGCCGACAGAGCCACCAGGAGACATGGAGAAATATCTTGGGGTAAAAAAAAATGAACCATGGGCTGGAATTAGCAAGTATAAAGGTGAGGAAGATATCCAACGCTGGATGGAAGGATTTTGCTGGGCGAAACTCAAGCCCATTCAGAAGGTAACTCTGCTGCAGGTACAGTACAGTATATGCAAATCCTAGATCGCTACACCCGTGCGATCAAATGGCTACAACAGGCATCCCCAAACTTCGGCCCTCCAGATGTTTTGGACTACAGTTCCCATCTTCCCCGACCACTGGTCCTGTTAGCTAGGGATCATGCGAATTGTAGGCCAAAACATCTGGAGGGCCGCAGTTTGGGGATGCCTGTTGTAGCCATTTGATCGGGCTACAACAAGGAACACCCTCAGGAGGCTGGGCAATAAAATCTAGCTGGCAGAAAGAAAACGGTTGCACCTTCCAGCTTTCGTACTTTCCTCGATGCAAGAATATAGAAAGCTAAAGGAGTCACCTTTCAAAGAGGAACTGGTGGTGCAGCGGTTAAGAGTGTTAGCCTTGGAGATTAGGGTTCAAATCCTAACTCAGCCATGAAGCTCACCGGGTGACCTTGGGGACCAGTCACTGCCTCTCAGCCTGGCCTACCTCACAGGGTTTTAGGGATTAAAATGAGAACAGGGAGAACCACCCCAGCTACACTGGACAGCTCCCAACAGAATATGAAAGGTAAAGGGTAAAGGGACCCCTGACCGTTAGGTCCAGTCGCGGACGACTCTGGGGTTGCGGTGCTCATCTCGCTTTACTGGCCAAGGGAGCCGGTGTACAGCTTCTGGGTCATGTGGCCAGCATGACTAAGCCGCTTTTGGCGAACCAGAGCAGCGCACAGACGCAGTTACCCTCCCGCCAGAATGGTACCTATTTATCTACTTGCACTTTGACTTGCTTTCGAACTGCTAGGTTGGCAGGAGCAGGGACCGAACAACGGGAGCTCACCCTGTCATGGGGATTCGAACCGCCAACCTTCTGATCGGCAAGCCCTAGGCTCTGTGGTTTAACCCACAGCGCCACCTGCATCCCCATAACAGAATATTAAAAACACGATCAAACATCAAACATAAAAAACTTCCCTAAACAGGGTTGCCTTCAGATGTCTTCTAAAAGTCAGGTAGTTGTTTATTTCCTTGGCATCTGATGGGAGGGCGTTCCACGTGGCAGGTGCCACTACCGAGAAGGCCCTCTGCCTGGTTCCCTGTAACTTTGCTTCTCGCAGTGAGGGAACCGCCAGAAGGCCCTCGGTGCTGGACCTCAGTGTCAATGGGGGTGGAGACGCTCCTTGAAGAAAAAGGTGGGGTATAAATGCAAGAAATAAATGAAGAGACAGCCAGAGACTCTTGCAGCTAGGTTTTTTGGGTTTTTTTCTTTTTAATTAATAAAGTTGAATTTCAAGATCTGTAAAAAGAAACGGTTGGAACGAAACAAAAATCAAATTAAAAAACAAAACAAAACCCTAGCTCTGATCCTTGCTAAATATACATAACTCCTCACATATATAATTTCCATATATAATTATAGGCATTTCCTTGACTGTGGCGGAAGGCGAAGAGACAGCTTCTTCCCCCGCCCAGACTGTAACAGCCCCAGGCACCTTGGGAGTAACAAGGAGGCAATGTAGGAGAGAGGGAGAGAGAAAAGGTATTGGCAATGCAGGGAGACCTCTGACTGGAGGGGGACTACCTTGTCCATGAGGTGGTGGCGGCAGCTGGTGAAACAAATCCACGGAAGAGGCTGGATCCCTTGCTGTGGATCCCCTTCTGAAGCGGTTGACCAGTGTTCTCCAAGCCAGAAGACGTTGGACTACAACTCCCATCATCCGTGACCATTGGCGAAGATGGCAGGGGATGATGGGAGTTGTAGTCCAACAACATAGGGGATTCCCAAACACTGGTGCAGCCTATCCTACGACATGCAAAGGGGGGGATCCTTAAAAAGCTGCAGGGGAAGGCCCGCCAAATACAAGACTCTTTCTCTGTCCCCCTCTTCCCCTCCAACATGGAGAGATCCATTTTAACCTAGCCCCCCGGGAAGGTCTCTGGTCAGAGGAAACCACTATCCTCTGCCAATTCTCTCCCACATTAAGAATCCCGTAGAGGGGGAAACCCCGAGGGACAAGGTGGTGCCGGTTGCTGGGGCAATTTCCATCTGCAGGGCCGGCCCTGCCGGTCCTTGTAGGGGCCAGTTTTCATTTTGAATGTGATTGGCTGGGACCTGTCACCAGATTGCATAAAAGCTCTGAAGGAAGCGAATCGAGGCAGAACCATCTTCACCGTTTCCAGCTGGTCAGCCGCCAAGAGCCAGACTTCCCTTTGGAAGGGAAGGAGCATGATTGGCTAACCGAGCCCGGCATTGGTCAGCTGACCAGGCCGCCCAGCCAATAGGAAGAGAGCTCTCCTGATTGGTCACATTTCAACCCGTTTAAAGGGAGTAACAAACCATAATTCCCGCCCCCAAAGCGCACAAACTGCAGTTTCGACCAATTTTTTTAATAAAAAGAGAGAAAGAGGAAATTTGTTGCAGTGTTCACTAATTGGCCAGATTGACAGGCTCGCTGATGGATTAGCTGCCCTGACCAACAGGAGAGGAGGGATTATGGATCCCGTTTCCTGCTGCTTCCCGGCAATCAAGCAACCGCCGCTGTGGAGAGCTGGGGAGCTCTCGGAAACCGATCCCAGCTAACGAGAGAGACGGATCATTAAAAAGCCCGGTTTCCTCGAGCTCAGCTGATCTCCCAGCTAACCGGGAGGCCGCGCCTTTGAGCCACGCCTGTCCTAGCCAACGGGGAAGCAGAGCTCTGCGACGGCTACAGCCAATGAGAGCGCAGGGAGGGGGGCAGGCACTCAGTCCATCTTGAGGTTGACGTATATGTAGCGGATGAACTTGAGGGAGGCGAAGAAGGAGATGGTGCCCAGCATGAGGAAGAAGACGTAGCCCGTCAGGAGGGAGTAACCGAAGAACTCCACCGTCTGCACCGCGCCCGACATGTTGGAGCGGCGGGAGTAGTAGAAGACGGAGTAGAGGAAGATGAAGAGGCCGGTGGAGCCCGCGCTGAGCACCGAGCGCCACCACCAGCGGTAGTCCTCGCCCGAGAGCTGGAAGTAGGTGAGGGCGATGGAGATGCAGGCGCCCACGCTGAGGAGGATGGCGAAGACGAAGAAGAGGATCCCGTACAGGGTGTACTGCTCCCGGCCCCACACCGTGGCGAAGATGTAGTAGAGCTCCACAGAAATGGCGCTGCCAAGAATAACAATCAAGATAATAATACGGTAAGCACATTTGTACCTCACCCGTCTGACTGAGTTGCCCCCCAATTCTGGTCACAATGGAGATGGAAAAGATTTGGGTCATCACAAAAGATGCAGGAGGAAATGATTAGCAAGAGGAACCACAAAGGGGAGGGTGGAAGTCCAGGAGATTCCTTGGAATCTTGTTTTTTATAGGACTGCAAAATATTTAATCTTGAGAAACCAAATAAATACAGTTGTACCTTGGATCTTGAATGCCCCTGGAACTCGGACGTTTTGGTTCCTTAACGCCGCAAACCCGGAAGTGATTGTTGCGGTTGGCAAACATTCTTTTGGAACCCAAACGTCCGGCGGGGCTTCCGATTGGCTGCAGGAGCCATAGCCACTGGCCATGTTAGCTAGGGATCATGGGAGTTGTAGTTCCAAAACATCTGGAGAGCCAAGGTTGCCTATGCCTGTTCTAAGTGCTTTCGCTGTGCCATGCACCGTTTTGCAAAGCTCTATCAGGTCATCTCCTACTTGACTTTTCACTTTTATTCATTCATTTATCCGAAAGAAAAGAGAAAAACAATCTAAATGGAAACAAAAAAAATAAAGAGAGGGAGAAAAGGGTGGGGGGAGTATAAAATCCTCCTTTATTGGTAGATCCTAACTTATCCCTCATGAAAAAAGGTGAACTTTCCTAGCTCTCACCTGGGAGCTTCCCTGTCTTCTCCCACCCTGGGAGATCTTCCCTTCCCTGCCTCTCACGCAGGGTCCTTCAACAAGGAAACATCACCTTCCTCGGCATGTTGGCCGCTCCTTAACCCCAAGTGGGAGGGCCTTATTTCAGACATTGTGATATACAGTAGTACCTCGGGTTACGAACACGATCCGTTCCGGGTCGCAGTTCGTAACCCGAAAAGTTCGTAAGCCGAACCGCCATTTTGCGCATGCGCAAAGCGCTATTTTCGCGCTTTGCGCATACCGCGCGCGCACTTCTGTGCACGCGCAAACCGCGATCGCGGCCGAAAATACTTCCGGGTTTGCGCAGTTCGTAACCCGAGTTGTGCGTAACCCGAGGTGTTCGTAACCCAAGATACAACTGTATTGGCATATTGCCACGTTTAGCTGGTGATGTATCACGGTGTTGGGAACCAGACATAGCCCTGCCCTACCACACACAATAATAAAAAAGCAAGGGAAAAGGACGGTAGAGAGAGAAAAGAAGAGAGGAAAAAGGGAAAGGAAGGAAAGAAAACAAAAGTGTAGAAACATCAGCAAAAATTCCCAAAGAGGGACCTCCGATTTTCCACTGGCCGGTCACGTACTAGAAGGAGATGTAATTATTTAAAACCATCGGTCGATACAAACATCCGTCTGTTAAACGATCATCTCCTCCAAGTTAGAGTGGCTTTTCTACTTAGCTTTTCTCGGCTGCTGCTGCTTCTCCTCCTCTACCCCCCACGCAGCAGGGACGACCCCCCCCCAATTTGCAAACTTGGGAGAGCGCCAAATTGGCCGCCGGTGGGAGGGAGAGAAAAAGAGACTACCCCAACCCTTAGAAGATCAATGGCCAAATCGAATTGGGCTCCTGCGTCCTAATGCAGGGGAATTGGAGCAAGCAGTTTCCAATCTGTCCCTATAGATTTGGGGGTTAAGGCCCGGATTTAGTTTGCAGGGGAGCCTCGTAAGAGTGTTGCAGCACGCACAAAAGTTTTAATTTGCAAGCAATCCGGGTTTTCTTTTTTATGGTAGCCCTTTAATGGGGCCGAGCGTGTTCTATTCATCCAAACACAGAGACTCCTAGCCCTTTCTTGTGGGTTACTTTAATATGGGAGAGGGGGAGATAAAACAGCACCCCTGCCCGCTTTTGTACCAGGAGTTATGCCCACCTTTGTCATTTTAAGTTTTCTTGCTTGGTATCTAGTCTTCACACTGCTACTGCTTCCAAGAATTATTAGTAATTCTTACAAGATTTTTTTTAAAAGCAATTACTTACATGACCTTGGGAGTTCAGCTCTTAGGGGCCCTTACAGTAGAATCATAGAGTTGGAAGAGACCACAAGGGCCATCCAGTCCAACCCCCTGCCAAGCAGGAAACACCATCAAAGCATTCTTGACATATGCCTGTCAAGCCTCTGCTTAAAGACCTCCAAAGAAGGAGACTCCAGCACACTCCTTGGCAGCAAATTCCACTGCCAAACAGCTCTTACTGTCAGGAAGTTCTTCCTAATGTTTAGGTGGAATCTTCTTTCTTGTAGTTTGAATCCATTGCTCCGTGTCCGCTTCTCTGGAGCAGCAGAAAACAACCTTTCACCCTCCTCTATATGACATCCTTTTATATATTTGAACATGGCTATCATATCACCCCTTAACCTTCTCTTCTCCAGGCTAAACATACCCAGCTCCCTAAGCCGTTCCTCATAAGGCATCGTTTCCAGGCCTTTGACCATTTTGGTTGCCCTCCTCTGGACACGTTCCAGCTTGTCAGTATCCTTCTTGAACTGTGGTGCCCAGAACTGGACACAGTATGAGCAAAGCAATTTGAAATCTCAGAAATTAAGCAGTATCACATACAGCAGACGCTCGGGTTGCGAGCGTGATCCATGCGGGAGGCATATTTGCAACCTGCAGTGTTCGCAACCCGCGTCTGCGCACGTGCGGGTTGCGATTTGGTGCTTCTGCACATGCGCAAAGCACGATTTACTGCTTCCGCGCATGCACACGCCGAAACCCAGAAGTAACCCATTTGGTTACTTCCGGGTTTGGCGCGGGACGCAAGCTCAAAAGACGCAACCTGAAGTGTGTGTAACCCAAGGTATGACTGTACTGCTGTATTTATGCTTATTGCAATATTATATTTGCACTTGTATTGGATGGATGTGTTTTTAAAAGTTGCTGGGAGTGATCCCTGAGATGCTGCAGGATAGCTCAGTTCCTACAATAAAATTCTATGATCCTATCTTCGGAAGTAGCCAAGTTTGCCTTCTGCTAAAGCGTTAACAGGAGAAATCGGCAAAGTTTGAAAACATAAAAGGGGGGGAGGAAATACTTGGCTTTTCTCCAAGCTACAAAGTCCCAAACTGCTACAAACCAAGCTACAAAGTGGGCAGATCAGAGCCCAGGAGGGATAGCAAAGGACGGAGGCAGCCGGAGACCCAGGCTCTGCGCCGACTCTCACCTGAAGGGGAGGAAGCCCCCGATGGTCATATGAACCAGTGTGGACTTGTACCAAGGCTGGGGCGGGATTTCCCGGGCAATGTTCTTGGTGCGGCAGGGGGCGTCAAAGGGCCCCGCCCGGTTCTTGCCGAAGATGCCGCCGATGACGGTGAGAGGGAAGCCCACCAGCAGCCAGACGGTCAGCAAGAGCAGGATGGTGGTGGCCGGCAGAGCCTGTGTTGACCCGTTGGCCCAGTGCACTGAGTTGACGACACTCCACGTCAGGAAAAAGGGAGCTGGGCAGAGGCAGGGAGAGAGAAACACACACAGCGGCGTCAGCAACAATCAATCTATCAATTCTTTATTGCATTAGTGTTTAGCCATAGCATAAAGGTGAAGGGACCCCTGACCGTTAGGCCCAGTCGCGGATGACTCTGGGGTTGCGGCGCTCATCTCGCTTTACTGGCCGAGGGAGCCAGCGTACAGCTTCCAGGTCATGTGGCCAGCATGACTAAGCCACTTCTGGCGAACCAGAACAGCACACGGAAATGCTGTTTACCTTCCCACCAGAGCGGTACCTATTTATCTACTTGCACTTTGACACGCTTTCGAACTGCTAGGTTGGCAGGAGCAGGGACCGAACAACGGGAGCTCACCCTGTCATGGGGATTCGAACCGCCAACCTTCTGATCGGCAAGCCCTAGGCTCTGTGGTTTAACCCACAGCGCCACTCACGTCCCTATACATACAACCCAACAAAACAAATAGAATAAAACAATGCCAAATGCATAGAGCAGAAAACATAAATCGATCAATGCTACAATCAAAAGATAGCATGATAAAACTTTAATTACAATAGGTAAAGCTAAAATCTAATCATTAAAAACCAAGTATCTGAAATTACTAATAAATATACCGTATAACAAATAAGAACCTGGGATAGCCTCTACAAATTAGACTGGGAGCAGAATAAGGAGGGTGATGATGGCCCGGGGCTGGATCGCGCTACCCTGTCAAAGAAACCCTAAGTTTCAGTGTCTGCAATATGAAAACGGCCACTCCGTGTGAAACTCGCGGGTTTGCGTCCACTAGCAGGAATTTCAGACAATCTGCCTTAGTTAAAATGGTGGACTGGATCAGTAGAAGCACCTTAGGTCTTATTGAATCATACAAGGGGCAATAAATATCGGGTTGTATCTTTCTTGGGCAAATTGGAGCCGCGCCCCCCCCCAATGCTCCTTTGTGGGGAATCTTGTTAGTATTGTAATGTCTCCTTCTCACGTTGCATAGTGTTGCGGGTTCTCTTTAATTACTTAATTGATGTACGAGTATGGGAACCATTTAAATGTCTCCTCCCTCTCTGCTCTGCTCCTCCGCTGAAGAAGATGGATGTGAGAGTCACCTTGTCGTTTTGCTATTGGCTTTATAAATAAAACCTTTGATGTTACTCTTCCAACCACAGTTGCTTCTCTGCTGCATTCTGCTGTAAAGGACTGAGTTTGCTATCTGCAAACGGGCGTTTAATGCTCACAGATCTAACACGGCCCCTGAGAAATCAGCTCTCGTCTTACAAAGAGCAGCGTGCTCCTAGCCCTCATGAGGGGGAAACGAATCGCAACACGCGGCAACAAGATTATCCAGCGGGGGAACTGAACTGAGTTCACAGGCCTCCCACCCACAAAACTCCACGCCAGGTTACCCTCCCGGCAACTTTCTTCACTGCAGCAATGTACTGTAATGGGAGGGGAGATTTTGTTGCTGCACAACTGGGAATCAGAAATCCTTGCTGATTTGCTTGAAAACACCAGAGATCCATCAACAGGTAGCAATATACCTTCTGCTCACCCTAGACCACCACTCTCAAAAGATTCCATCAACGGTGTCTCCGGAAAATTTTACACATCACCTGGGAAGACAGGCAAACTAATGCCAGTGTACTGGAAGAAGCAAAGGTCACCAGTGTTGAAGCAAGGATTCTTCAACATCAACTTCGTTGGACTGGACGTGTTAGGCGGATGCCTGATGATCGTCTTCCAAAGCAACTACTCTATTCCGAGCTTAAAAATGGAAAGTGTAATGCTCGTGGTCAACAAAAGAGGTTCAGAGACTCTCAAGGCAAATCTTTAAAAACGTAGTAGAAACACCGACAACTGGGAAACACTGGCCTGCGAGTGCTCCAATTGGAGAACAGCCTTTACGAAAGGTGTCATGGGCTTTGAAGACGCTCGAACTCAGGCCAAAAGGGAGAAACGTGCTAAGAGGAAGGCACGCTTAGCAAACCCTCACTATGATCAACTCCCGCCCAAAAACCAATATCCCCACTGTGGAAGGACGTGTGGATCCAGAATTGGCCTCCACAGTCACTGAAGGACTCACTGTTAAGACCGTGTTCATGAAAGACAATCTTACTTGGCTGCGAGTGATCGCCAAAGAAAAAAGAAGACAGGCGTGTGGAACATAGAGGAGACTCGTGAAGACTGCCGCTAGCATGGACTAGGTAAAGGTAAAGGTAAAGGGCCCCCTGACCATTAGGTCCAGTCGTGTCCGACTCTGGGGTTGCGGTGCTCATCTCGCTCTATAGGCCGAGGGAGCCAGCGTTTGTCCGCAGACAGCTTCCGGGTCATGTGGCCAGCATGACAAAGCTGCTTCTGGCGAACCAGAGCAGCGCATGGAAACGCTGTTTACCTTCCTGCCGGAGCGGTCCCTATTTATCTACTTGCACTTTGATGTGCTTTCGAACTGCTAGGTTGGCAGGAGCTGGGACCAAGCAACGGGAGCTCACCCCGTCACAGGGATTCGAACAGCCGACCTTCTGATCAGCAAGCCCTAGGCTCTATGGTTTAACCACAGTGCCACCTGGGTCCCTAGCATGGACTAGCAAGACCCAAATGTATAGAAGGAATCCTCTGGGCAAAGGAGAGACAGCCGAAGAGCTCTCTCCGCCAAGGGCAGGTTCCTCTCGCTCGCAAAGTTTGCCCTGACGCACAAGGACTAAAAAACTCCGCCGGGCCTCACCGGAGAAAAGGCTGGTGGTGAGCAGTATGTTCCAGACCCAACGCTCGCCCCCGATCTGGCGGTAGAAGTTGCTGGAGACGTAGCCGGAAATGCAGCAGGTGAGGGCATAGAGCAGGATGGCAGCCGAGTTGATGGCGCCGTGCCGGTGGACGTTGAACATGCCCAGGAGAGCCATGACGATGATCCCCGTGCCCAGAGCTAGGAACTGGCTGCCCACGCCCAAGACGGCGCAGAGGAGGCTGCGGCAGGCCGGGAAGCGGAAGACGTCCGTGTGGATGATCTTCCAGCCGTTGTCGCCCTGGTCGAAGTCGTCGCCCGAGGACGAGGTGGAGGCCTCCTCGTCCAGGTTGTAGCGTGCCAGGTCGTTCTTGAGCACCCTCATGAGGATGACGACGACAAAGCCCACCAGCAGGAAGACCAGGACCATGGAGTTGATGATGGAGAGCCAGTGGATCTCCAAGGTGCGGGGGAAGAAGCCGTCGTCGCGGCTGCCTCGCCGGTCGCCTCGCCGCTCCAGCGCCGTCTCGGACCAGCGGACGCTGTAGGTGTGGGCGATGGGGAGGACGCTGCGGACGTCGTCCAGGCTGGTGGGCTTGACGTTGCGGACGCTGACGTTGGCATAGATGATGCGGTCGCTGTTCCACTCCAGGTGGAAGTCCAGATGGGTCCAGAGGCCGATCTTGTGGGTGTGGGGCAGGAAGCCGCTTTCCTCCATGTACCCCACAAAGCCGCGGAGAGGCAGGTCGTCCACCACAAACTCAAAGTAGTATAGCTCTTCAATGGCTTGCCGGAGATGCTCCACCTGCCAGAGAGGAAGGGAACCATCAGGACAGGAGGAGGAGGAACCAGCGTGACCAAAACGGTGCTTGAATCATAGAACTGTTAGAGTTGGAAGGGACCCCGAGGGTCATCCAATCCAACCCCCCTGCAATGCAGGAATCGTTCACCCAATGTGGGACTCGAACCCACGCTCTACCGACTAAGCTTGGTCTTACCGATTGCTTCCCTTCCTGAGATTTCAAAATCCCGAAGAAGAGATGCAAGGAAACTGATCCAGGATGCATAGGATTCAGTATTTGCACAAATAAACTATTTTATTTTTATTTCATTTATTGAATTTATATACCGCCCTATGCCCAGGGGTCTCAGGGTAGTTCTCAGAATAAAATCAAGATATAAAACCACAAAATACCTAATAAAAATAAAGCAGCAACCCAATACCCCCCCCCAAAATACACATTTTAAAAGGGCATAGGATGTAAATTGGATCAACCAAAGGCCTGGTTAAAAAGGAACGTTTTTGTCTGGCACCTCTAGGTGTATAATGAATGTGCCAGGCGAACTTGCCTGGGGAGAGCATTCCACAGACGGGGAGCCACTGCAGAGAAGGCCCTGTTCTCGCATTGCTCCCCTCCGGACCTCTGGAGGAGGAGGCACACGAAGGAGGGCCTCAGAAGATGATCTCAGAGTCCGGGTCAGTTCATATGGAAAGAGGTGGTCCTTGAGGTATTGCGGTCCGGAGCAATTTAAGGCTTTATAGATCAAAACCAGCTCCTTGAATTGGGCCTGGAAACCAATTGGTAGCTAGTGCAGTTGCACCAGGATTGGTGTAATACGCACAACCCATCTTGCTCCGATGAGCAACCTGGCCGCTGAATTCTGCACTAGCTGAAATTTCTGAACCTATGGAATTTGCTGCCCAGCTTTAATTAAAGATTAGATAAATTTGTGGTGGAGAAGGCTACCGACGTCTACTATCTCCACTGTCAGAAGCAGGTTGCCCCTGAATTTAGAGCAGGCATCCCCAAACTGCGGCCCTCCAGATGTTTTGGCCTACAACTCCCATGATCCCTAGCTAACAGGACCAGTGGTTGGGGAAGATGGGAATTGTAGTCCAAAACATCTGGAGGGCTGAAGTTTGGGGGTGCCTGATCTAGAGAGTTGTTGTGGGGGCTTGTTTGCCATGCTAAAAACAGGATGCTGGCTGAACAGGTCTGATGTTCTAACCCAACTACGCCCAGGTAAGATTCAGAGCCAGGAATAAGACAAACTCCCCCCCCCCCATTATCCTGCAGCCCAAGCTGATCAGAAGAGGAACATGTGCTGAGATACCAAACTCTGAAAATAATAACAGGAATCAGCTGTCAAACATTAAAGCCAAATAAGGGATGTCGCACAGAACCAGGAACCCAGGAGGTAAACACCAGCTGCATGAAGCAGGCCTTGGAATCCAATATTTTCTGGCTGGGTTTACCTGCTCAGGGGTGAGCTTCATTTCGCAGAGGACCTTCTTGTCCACGTTCTCCCGGAAACGGATCTCGTACATCGACTCGGCCATGCGGTCTCCATCCAGCACCTCCCCCAAGGTAAGGCTCTTGTGGCGGATATTCTCCGGGGAGCACACGGGGAGCTGGTAATAATGGTAGGTCTCTTGGGGGTTGTGGTAAGGTCCCACTTTGTTGACGTAAAGCATCACTGGGTCCCCCCGCTGATAGTGGGTCTCTGAAGAGGCCGTGGATAAGAGGGAAAGGAGGAAGAGGAGGAGGACAAGAAACGGGGGGCGGGCCATCATGGGGTGGTAACAGGAGAAAGGGGAGTGGGAACTGGGCCAGGGCTTTGGGAGGAAGAACAGAAAAAGCATTATTCAGCGAGGCCCACTTTCTCTGGAATCACGTTATATTTATAGTTTTGGGGACAGCATCTTGGCGAATGCCAACTGAAGGTCTTTGTCTTGGGTCACATTCACCCCACACATTTTTAAATCACTATATTACAACTGCAAACAGCCATGGCTACCCTCAAAGAATTTTGGGAGCTGTAGTTTGAGTTTGCTACCAGTGCCGAGAGTTGTGAGGAAGCCCCTGTTCCTCACTGAGTTACGGTTGCCAGAATTCCCTGAGAAGACGGATTGATTGTTGAACAACCCTGGGACTTGTTGTGTGAGAGGAATAGGGTTCTCCTAACGCCCTCAATGAACTACAGCTCCCAGAATTCTTTGGGGGAAGCCATGACTATTTAAAGCAGTATCATGATGCTTTTTAAACACATGGTGTCAAGTGTGGGCTTGGTGGCTTCCTCAGTGCCTGTAGAGTTTGGCATCACTATGCCAGACTTAAGAGCTTCCATTCTTTACTATGGGAGCTCCCAGAAACCAACCGTTTTGAGGACACCATTCTGTTGATGGCACAAGCCCCTGAGAAACACCCCATCGACCCCTACAGTCCATTGCTGGGTCTTCCCTGCCCCCACCTCCAACAAACAACAACCCCATAAACCTATGAGCATGGCCCACCTTTCCAACTTCATGACAACCTGGGCATTTTTTGTGCCCTCATAGTACCACCACACCTGCAGCTTTGGGGGAGAGGGAGAATGAAGGCCCCGCCAGGGATCAGATCAGCCTTCAGGAAACCGCACGCTCGAAGATTCAGTACAGATAAACTAAAAGTCTTTCTTCACACAGTGCATAGTCAAACTATCGGACTCGCTCCCCCAGGAGCGATGGCCACCAACATGCACGGCAATTCCATGGAGGGGATGGCTAGAAAACACTGCAGAGGATAGGTGCTCCTGTGCTCTGATCCTGCTCCCTGTGTTCTCCCCAAAGAGAACAGGATGCTGGGATCAGGATGCTGGGCCATCGGCCTGATCCAGCAGGTGACTCTTACGCTCCTTATCAAAACGCTGGTTTGGTGATGCAGTTTTGACCTGGGGGGAAGGGAGAGGCTCAAGCCGCAGGCGTTCCGTTTGTTCATTCATCCACACGCCAAGTGCAACGTCGGGTCATGCCAATCTGGGACCCTTCCATAAGCGGCCATCCCCTTAGGTCCACGGTTTGGGGGGTGCCCACTCTGAATGCCACACTGCAGGGTGAGTGTGTGCGTGGGGGGGCTGTACTTCATGGTCATTGAACCATAGCATTGAACGGGAAGGGTCCCAAGGATCATCTAGCCCCACCCCTTGCGATGCATGAATATTTTTGCCCAGCGTGAGACTCCAACCCCCGACCCTCAAGTTAAGTGTCTCATGCTCTACCGGCTGAGCATGACCCTCCTGCACCCACCTCAGCGCCCATCCTGGAAGCCTAACCTGGGTGCTTCGGGATCTCCCACCACCTTAAGCAGAGGAGGTGCCCCTCTGCCGCCCCCCCAAAATACCCCAAATGCCCCCCAAAGCCTCTGCAGCACAGGCTCCCACTCCTCACCTGACCTCACCTCTCTCTCTCTAGGGCTGCCCTTGGCGCTGCCTGAGGGTCTTGCAACTCCTTCTGCCCGGGGGCGGGGGGAGAGGAAGCGGGGGTCTCCAGGCGCAGAGGGTGAAGGGGAGCGCCTCTCAGCCCCAGGGGCTTCCCATGACCTCGCCTGGCCCCACTGCTCCCTTCAGCCCCGCTCCCAGCCCCCTCTCTTCCCAACGCCGCCCTTCCTCGGCTCCCTGCCAACGAGGAGGCGCGGCGGCTAATGGCTGTGGCGGATCATTTGAGGGGCCGGAGGCTCGCGACGCCTCGGGGTCCTTCAGGCGATCTGCGAAGGCAGGCCCGGCCACGTCCGTCGGTTGCTTCCGCCCTCAGCAAGAGCGCGGAGGGCCTCGCTGCCCGCACGGTGACGTAATTCCGTGTTTGAGGGACGCGGCGGCAGGAAGACTCCATAGAGACGGGGAGAAAACACACACACCCCGCGCGCGTGCGCACTCGCGCTCGCCGCAGGAGGTTCTTCCGCTCTTGCCCGCCCACCTGTTAAAGGGGCAGGCGCGAGCTGGAGATCCGCGGACGGAAATTAAAGCCGGGAGAGGCATAGGGAAAGCAGATGAGCCTTAAAGGCTCCATTTCCAAGAAGGCAAAACTGAGGCAGGAAATAAAGACGGCGGGGGTGGGATGCTGCATCTTCTTAATCCCTCCCAAAAATGTGTTTTTGGGGGTGTGCGCACGACCGAGTGGTGTGCGCAGCGCTGAAAAAGGGGTGACTGATCATGCTAAGAGTGCATTTTCATTGTGTGGCTGGAAGTGTGCCAACTTTGCAGCAGGCAGAAATCCAACAGGGGGAGCTACTTCCGCCGCCACCAGCCACAACTAGGGGGGGGGGAAAAGAGCATTGCAATAATTTAGCCTTAGCAGCAGAGGCACCTCACACTATTAGTGCCCAGGACTGTTCTTGTTTCCAAAGCTTCGCAGGCCTGTGCGGTTCAGTTGAAAGTGAAAATTCAAATATTATTACCTAAAAAGAGAAAGAGAAAATTATTAAGACTTCATGCTGCAGTAAGGAACTGGGACACTTTTGACACCTAGGTCTATATTTCTGGATCCACCTTATTTTTGGAATTGCAAGCTGTTTGGAACTGGTTTTGGTGCAGCAATTAAAAGCAAAACAAAATGCTAGCATGTTTGCAAAGCTCAGCAGGGTCCGGTATGGTATCAAATAGGATTGGGGGGGGCACTTCTTGAGGGTGTTGAACTAGAGGACCCTCAGGGCTCTTTCCAACTTTGCAATTCCCTGATTCTATGATATTGCATTTTAATGTTGCAAATTACCCTGGGAACCTGAGGTGAAAGGTGGATAATTAACCTAATACAATATAACAGCGTCATTTTAGAACTTGCAGCCTATGGACACTCAGCGACTGAAAATGAAAAATGCTTATAAATCTCATTGACAAGCTGATGTTAGGCAATGGAGACTGAGGCCCCAGGAGTACCACACTGTGAACTTTAAGTTTACTTTGTGGTAAGGGTGAAAGGGGTTGCTTTGCAAATCCCACAGACCCGTAGCTCTTTTCTTTCTTAAATCAAGGCTGCAAAAATAACGTCCAGACAAGCTGAATGGAGCCCATCACCTCTGCATCGCATCCCTGAAAAAAATAGTGTGTGTGTCTCGCAAGTACCTGACATACCGCAAAATGGAGAGAGCGCTGCATTGAATTCGGTGACTCATGACCTTATGTGGACCTTGGTTCAAGGAGCCGCGTCTGAATATCTCCCCTTTAATCCTGGCTAACCCCCATGTATATGTCCTCAACGCCTTTCCTGAGCCCAATTTGGGAAGTCCCATTCAACACATGTTTGGAGCTGAAGGCCCTGCAGTGCTGCGAGATGACTTTACCGACAACTGCTTTTTCGTTTGAGGCGAGGGCCTGGAATCCTGACGCAGCCTGTGGGTGGGGCCGCACCCCGCACCCTTTGTCTCGGAGACAATCCCCCATTGCCAGCCAAGGAACCGGAACCCCGCCGACCAATGGGCGCGAGCGGAATGTTGGGACGCGGCTATGGCATCATCGGAATCCCCGGGGCGATCCAGGTGGGTGGAGGGCGGGGGTGGGTGGGTCAAGGTGTTGTTGTCGGGGGCCGGAAGGCTGGGTCTTCTTGCCTGCTTTGCCGCTATCGCAAGGAAGGGTGCCAACTTAGATTCGCCCACCCCGGACACAAGTAGGGTGAGATAGGTGGAGCTTCCACTGGATCTCTCCATCATTAAGGCAAAAAAAAAGTGCCACCCAGTTCCCTTTCAGCTGGGCAGTACGGTGGGAGAAATTGACCAGCCAGCCGTCCCACACCAGGTTGGGTCTACTGCATTCCCATTAGACACCGCCGACCTAACAGTTATTCCCAGTATATCCTATTGAGCACCTTCCCCGTAGACCTTGGGCTGAAGCAAGAAGCCACTGGCTGGTTGAAGGAGATTTGGGGCAGCACACAAGACTTCAATCATGGTTGAACATTCGGCCTCCACGCCCTACGTCTCTGTGATGGACCAGTACGGTTACCAGGTGGGCAAAGTGATCGGCCACGGTTCCTACGGGACCGTCTACGAGGCCTATTTCGCCAAGCAGAAGACGATGGTGGCCATCAAAATCATCTCCAAGAAGAAGGCCTCGGAGGATTACCTCACCAAATTCCTGCCGAGGGAGATACAGGTTGTTACTCTCGCGGTCCTGTGTGGATTTCCATTTCCAACCCTGAGCATTTCCGCAGGGCACTTTGCTATGGGCTTGGACGTGTGTGTTTTGAGCATCCTCGCGACGTCACCCCCATCCAAATGCCGCTCTGGATTTCTTGCCCTCCCGTTTAATCCAGATTTGCTGTGTCCGTTGGGAAATCTAAGAGATTTGTGGGAGTAACAGCAAAAAAGGGCAAATCCAGATTAAATGGGGTGGGCAATATGGGAGGAGCATTTTGATGAGGACATTGAGGAAAACGTGCGCAAGCAGCACCGAGTTATAAATAAACTGCTGGCGGGGAAGACAATCTACTTTTATGGTGACATCTTAGAATAGAGTGGTTCCCAAACTTTCTTCCCCATGGACCACTTGAAAATTGAGGAGGGTCATCCTCACAAACCACATGATTATTATTATTATTATTAAATTCATCTTTATTCATTTTACACACATGAAAAAGCAATACATTGGGGCAACAACAACAGAAAAAATACAAAATACAAAAATAGAAAAACAGGAAAAAAACAGAAAAAAGCACAGGAAAAAAAATACAAAAAAGAGAAAAAAAATCTAATATCCTCATATTATCTTCATAACATTTTAGACTTCCCCGGTCTCCCCCTCATTGATTCCCTATTTCAATTAATCAAAAAGCAGTTTTCATAATGTTAAATAGGCATTAATCAAACTTTCATCTCTAGTTATTATTTAATTCTATCTATATGTTTTGTTTTTATAAATCCTTATGATCTAATATCTCCCCTTAGCTTAAATTTTACCGGCAATGAAACTCCATTTTGATATTTCCTCCTCCCTCATAATCTTTATAATCAATCTAATAACAATTCATCCCCCCTTCCCCTGGACCCAGATTCCCAGATGTCTCAGCGAATTCCATATTTCCTGCCAGCGTCAGACTTTCCCAATCACAAACCACATGATTATTTTCCTGCTTCTTGCAGCAGTTAGAATTAGCTGTGTGCTAGATGCAGTATGATTTTTATTTTTATCCTTTTATTACGCATTTCTTTTCTGCTGTATTACCATTTCAGCCCCCATAGAATTCAAATTGCAACACGAAACAAAGAGATTAAAAAATGCAGTTAAAAATCCATAGGAATATTTTGAGCGATGGGTGCGCTGTCTGCCGTCTTGAGCTGTGAACGCCACAGACGAGCCACGGACCACCTAAAGTCCTAAAGGAAGTTTGTGGACCACTGGAGGAGGGGTGGAGTTGTGGACTGCAATTTTGAGGACACATCAGAGGAGTCAAGAGATGGCAATTCTTTTCTCAGTGCTAAATTTCTGTTATCAAAGAGAACAGAATAAACCCCAAATTCTTACTAGTGCGAGCCACAGGAGATCGGAAATCAGAAACCCTTCCCAGCTGCCCCTGGCTTCAATGTAATGTTGACTTTGGGCTTTATGGCTTTGCATATGTTAATTTCCTTTCCCCTTTGGAAGAACAAACATTGCTTATTGGCAAATGCTGGATGCCTTCAATCCTAGAGGTTGAAAAAAGGCTCTGCTTCCAGGCAGACAGCTGGATAATTTTTCCATTTCTTGGAGCTACGGGGAAAACTGGGCTGCAGAGTCTGAAATCCCATCTGCACTGCATATTGTTACAGATTTTAGAACAGGGGTGGCCAACTCCGAAGAGACTGCGATCTACTCACAGAGTTAAAAACTGGCAGTGATCTACCCCCTTTTGGGGGGTTCAGGTCAAAGTTGTTGAGATTTTTTTAGGAAGGAGGAAGGCCCATTTTTTAGGGGTTCAGGTCAGAGTTCTTGAGCTTTTCTGAGGCAGGAGGAAAGCCCTGTTTTTTGGGGGGTGAAAGGCTAAAATGCTGAGCATTTTTTAGGGGAGCCAAAGTTGTTGAGTTTCTTTGGGGGGAGCCAGTGATCTACCAGTAGATCACGATCTACCTGTGGACGTGCCTGTTATAGAACAAATTGGGGTTGTTCTTTTGCAACCCAACTCTGCATCGAGAAATTCAATGTCCCCTAAGTCCGTTTTCGGCCAAGACGAAAAGCAAGGGAGATCTTTATTTGTCTGTTGCATCACAGTCCCCCTTCCCCCCCCCCTTGCAAGGACCCAGAACAAAGGTGTGTAACAGCTTTTAAAGACTAGAAATTTCCTATTCCCTTTGCCAAAGACCGCCCAAAAGCATCATGCAAACCTCACAGAAAGAGGCGCTTTGCGACAGAAATTTGAGTGCATGGCTTGTCACCTGTCTGTCAAGATACCTGATAACGTTTTACTGACATTCTTTTCTTATATTTTTTAAAAGACAATTTATTAAATTTTCCAATTAAACACATTTAAACAAAAACAAACCATACAACTTCAAACACAACACAACACAACAACACATAAAATAAACACAAATTTTTTTCATCTTAACATCTAATCAATTACATTACAATTTTCTTTGCTCTGCCGAGCTTTGACTTCCCTCCCTCCCCCCAATCGGTTCCCCCCCCCCTGTCCATTCCTATCTTGCAGTTTCTTTATTCCTTCTATTTAAAGTCAATTCGTAGGATTTATTTCAATCCTGCAAGTGTCTTTAAACTTCTACAGTTCTTCTCCATATAGTCCACAAATTTACTCCGATCCTTTTGGAACTTTGACTCTCCCTGGTTTCGGATCCTGCTAGTCAGTCTTGCTAATTCCGCATAGTCCATCATTTTTGTCTGCCACTCATCAATCGTCGGTAACTCTTGGGTTTTCCATTTTTGGGCTAACAAAGTCCTAGCCGCGGTTGTCGCATACAGAAATAATACTTTTTACTGACATTCTTTTAAAACGATAAAGCACCCAAGTTTCTGAAACCATAGTCACAGACTTCTCCTATTCGTGCACAAAATGTGCTCTTTTCACTGGATTTGTAAGTGAAAAGAACTTATTGGGAGAGGTTTTTCCAAGATGTTTCCTTCCGCAGAGAAATATTTGGGATCATTAAGAGCCAAGATGGTTTCTGGAGTGCTCTCCTGTCCTATTTCAGACATGTGGTTTACGTGCTTATGGATGTGTGTTTTAGCTTCTGCACTCACAAACGTTTCCGTTTCATTTACGACATTAACAATTTTACGACTTAAAAATTGTTATAACACAGATAAAGCGGTATCATGCCATGGATATTAAAGTCATGGCTTCTCACCAAAGAATTCTGGGAAGTGTATTTTGCTAAGGGGGCTGAGAATGGTTAGGAGACTCGGAGCTACACTTCCCAGAGCAGTTTAACAGCCAATCCCTCTTCACAGGTGTTATAAGAAAAATACTGTTCCTTTTCCCTTATGGGATATTCCAGAGCCCGTACAGAGTCCTTAAGTAGGTTCTCTATCAGTAAGAGAAAATAACAGAGGCCAACCAGAGAATATTGAGAAGCAAAGAAGCTAAGAAGCCTGATCTTTATTTACTGTTGCAACAGGGTGCTCACAACCACACACAGGAGGCAGCAGGAACCCAGAATAATGGAGTGCAAGCTCTTATATAGACATTTGAAATTGTATCCCCTGTAGCTCAAGACCCCACCCCACCCCCCAAAAACAAAACAAAACACACATCATACATAGATCCGTGAAGGGGCAGTCTACAGCAGAAAACCTTTCTGCCAGGATACCTGATAATGGTCACTGATTCCTTTTTCCTGAGCATCCTGGCCATTGCTTTGAGATGGAAAATAGTTTAGTTCCTGAACCTCTTACATATATTGATAGTTTGTTCAGCTTAACAGATACTTTCCAGACTAAAATAAAAAAATTCCTTCAGTAGCACCTTAAAGACCAACTAAGTTTTTATTTTGGTATGAGCTTTCGTGTGCATGCACACTTCTTCAGATACAGTGAAATGGAAGTTTCCAGGCACTTATGTAGAGAAGGGGTGGGGAGAAGTTTCCAGGCACTTCTCTACATAAGTGCCTGGAAACTTCCATTTCACTGTATCTGAAGAAGTGTGCATGCACACGAAAGCTCATACCAAAATAAAAACTTAGTTGGTCTTTAAGGTGCTACTGAAGGAATTTTTTTATTTTACTTCGATCCAGACCAACACGGCTACCTACCTGTAACCAGAACTTTCCAGACTGTATTTGCAAAGGGAGGTGTAAGGCCCTGAAGTCCAAAGACAACTGGAAAGCTTTTCCCATTTCCTTCCTCCTTGGAAGGAAATATTAGAGGTCAATTCGGGTGAGTCAAAATGGCTCCAGGATTGCTCTCCTGTACTGTTTCAGACACTATACTTATGCATGTGTCTTTGCCTTGTACATTTATGAACATTTATTTTACAGTACTGTATATCTTAGACCTTATAATTCTCATAACAATGGGAACTCTAGGTCTGAGAGTGAAATAGGGTCTTCGAACAATTCTCGGCACCCTTAACATACCACATTTCCCAGGATTCTTTGGGGGGAACCATGAACGATAAAAGGGCCATGAGACTGCTTTGAATACATAGGGCAGGCAGGGCTTAAGGTGTACACTACATAGTTTTAAACCACACGCCAAAGAATTCTGGGAAGTGTAGTTTGTTCTGGGTACTGAGATTTCTAAGGTAACCCCTGCTTCCCCTCAGAGAGCTACAGTTCTCAGAGTGGTTGATCCCAGGGAACTTCGGGAATCGTAGTTATGTGAAGGGAATTGGCCCCAGACATGTTTCAATCTGTCCGTAACCTTTTCTGCTAATCCATTTCAGCACATGCTCTGTTCACGGAAAGTGCAGCCCTAGCTTTCTAATATTTGCTGTCTCATTGTCTCGCCGCCACCATAAAATATATCATCAGGTCTTTGCCGAGGCAACTTTGAGTTGCTTCCGTCAACGAAAGTAAATAAAGCTAATACGATTGGGCGTCAACATTTTCGACTATAAAACTTCCCGTCTGATGAGCAACCCCAAGACCAAATGTTGAAACATGGAACTCTGAATCCCCCAAGCGAATAAAGGAATATTTGTACCACTTCAGCAGGCATAATATAGTTCAGCCTAAAGCTTTGTAGTACAGTGGAACCTCGGTTTATGAACACCTCGGTTTACAAATTTTCGGTTTACGAACGCCACGGACCCATCTGGAACGGATTAATCCACTTTCCATTACTTTCAATGGGAAAGTTCGCTTCAGTTTATGAACGCTTCAGTTTATTAACAGACTTCCGGAACCAATTATGTTCATAAACCGAGGTACCACTGTATATAAAAAAATGTTTCACTAGAACTGGCAGGAGGAGCAGTGAGTTGAAGGGGCACAGTGGTGTCAGATGTGGGCAAAATCAATTCCCTCCCCATATAACAAAAAGCAAACAACACCATAAAAACAATACTATTCTTATTATTTATAATTAATTGAATTTATATACTGCCCTATACCCGCAGGTCCCAGGGCGGTTTACAGAAAATAAAAATATAAAGCCACAAAACAATAATCAAAAACAATAATAACCCAAACCCCTGCCTCCCATATGACCAGAGATGTAAAATTAATGGAAATTTTGAAGCCACAAGGGGGGGGTGTCCCCCCCAGTCCCCCCCCGGGAAAAAATAGAAATTTTGGGAATTTTTTTTAAAAGTTCAGTGCGGAGTAGTTTTACAAATTGCGTGAAACACAGTGTATATAAAAGTATTGTGCTTGCAATAACCCCCACCCCTTTCCCTCAAAAGCAACAAAAAAAGCAAGAAACCGTCAACATAAAAAATAATCAGATTTGCCCCTTAGCACCAACAGCAAATAAAGTTAAGGTCCATCTCAGTATTTAAGCTGCATAGAAGGTCTACCCTTTGAGGTGTGCTTTTTAAAAAAAGAAACAGAAGAAACCGTTCAACTTCCAAAACATTCAGAAACCAAAGTGCGGCTTCCGATTGGCTGCAGGAAGCTCCTGCAGCCAATCCAAAAACACGCCGGGGATGTTCAGCTTCTGAAAATCGTTATAAAACTGGAACACTCCCGGGTTTCGATTGTTTGGGAGCCGATTTGTTTGGGAGCCAAAGCGTTCGAGATCCAAGGTACGACTGTATATTAACATAATCAACCTATAAACTACAATTATAAACTACAACTAACCCAGAATGCGGCAGCTAGATTGGTGACTGGGAGCGGCCGCCGAGACCACATAACACCGGTCCTGAAAGACCTACATTGGCTCCCAGTACGTTTCCGAGCACAATTCAAAGTGTTGGTGTTGACCTTTAAAGCCCTAAACAGCCTCGGTCCAGTATACCTGAAGGAGCGTCTCCACCCCCATCGTTCTGCCCGGACACTGAGGTCCAGGACCGAGGGCCTTTTGGCGGTTCCGTCGCTACGAGAAGCCAAGTTACAGGGAACCAGGCAGAGGGCCTTCTCGGTAGTGGCACCTGTCCTGTGGAATGCCTTCCCACCAGAGGTCAAAGAGAACAACAATTACCAGACCTTTAGAAGGCATCTCAAGGCAGCCCTGTTTAGGGAAGCTTTTAATGTTTGATGGATTTCTGTATTTTAATGTTTTGTTGGAAGCCGCCCAGAGTGGCTGGGGGAACCCGGCCAGATGGGCGGGGTATAAATAATAAATTAATATTATTAAATTATTATATTACTATATGTCCAACTACAGTAGATATTGAAACAAGACTGAGGGTTGCAAGATATACATGGAGAAGGCAGTCAGATCTTCAGGCCAATGAGGTATTTATTCCTCCAGCCTCATAATATAACTCTTTTTGTTAAGAGTTCGCAGGATCCACTTCCATTGCCCATCTGTTAGTCCTTAGGTTAGAATGTGAACATCCGCATACATAAAGGATTTTTCATAAACGAATTTAACCCGGATCCTTTCTGACAAAGCACATGTTTCACCTTGCCCTCCAGGTGATGAAAACCCTGCGCCACAAATACGTGATCAGTTTCTACCAGGCTATCGAGACCACCTCTCGCCACTACATCATCATGGAGCTGGCACCCTGTGGCGACGTCCTGGAGTGGATCCAGAAATCGGGAGCTTGCTCTGAGGCCCTGGCTGGGAAGTGGTTTTCTCAGCTGGCTCTGGGGATCGCCTATCTGCACGGCAAGGGCATCGTGCACCGGTGAGGAAAAGTGGCAATAGGCCGGGAAAAGAGGCAGTCCTCAGAGCTGCCTCTAGAAACAGCTACAGTGGTGCCTCGCAAGACGAATTTAATTCATTCTGTGAGTCAATTCGTCTTGCGAAAAATTCGTCTTGCGAATCCCATAGGAATGCATTGAATTGTTTTTTGGTTTTTTTTTTTGCCCATAGGAACACATTAATTGAATTTCAGTGCATTCCTATGGGAAACCGCAATTCGCTAGACGAATTTTTCACAAAACTAATTCGTCTTGCGAGGCAACCTCCAATCGCAAAACCCATTCGTCTAGCGAAAAATTCGTCTAGCAGGGCATTCGTTTAGCGAGGTACCACTGTACTTTTAAAACTTGGGCTGTGTGTGCACCAGATCTTCTGTATACATGTATACATTCAAAGCACACACAGCTGGCCGGTGTTCAGAAGCACTTCCTGCCTGCCTCCTTGGAGGCTGAGAACAGCCATCCTGGCTAGTAGCCATCAACGGCCCTTGACTCCTGGCTGGCTCGCCAAATCGTTATAAGAAAAAGCTCTTCCTTTTCCCTTATGGGGTACCCAAGAGCCCGTACAGAGTTCTTATGACTGTAGATTCTCTGTCGGTAGGAGAAAATAACAGAGGCCGACCAGAGAATACTGAGAAGCAAAGTATGTCTGATCTTTATTAAACTGTTGCAACAGGGTCCCCCCACTCACCACATGCAGGAGGGAGGAGAGAACACAGAACAAGCCCTTATACAGTGGTACCTCGGTTTACAAACACAATTTGTTCCGGAAGTCCGTACTTAACCTGAAGCGAACTTTCCCATTGAAAGTAATGGAAAGTGGATTAATCCGTTCCAGACAATCTGTGGAGTACTTAAACTGAAGCGTACTTAACCTGAAGTGAACTTTCCCATTGAAAGTAATGGAAAGTGGATTAATCCGTTCCAGACGGGTCCGCAGAGGACTTAAAATACTCAAACCGAGGCGTACTTAAACCGAGGTATGACTGTATAGACTTTTGAAATTGCCCACCCTGTAGCCCAAGACCACCCCCCAAAACATCATACATACATCACAGAAGGAGGTGGTCTACAGCAGAAATTTGAGTATGTTGCTTCTCTCCTGTCTGCCAGGATACCTGATCATGCCTTACTTGATTGCCTTTTCTGGGTAGTCTGGCCATTCCTTTGAGATGGTAAATACTTAGTTCTTGAATCTCTCATGCATATTGATATCAGATACTTGCCAGGCTGTATTTGCAGGGAGGTGTAAGCCCCTACAGTCAAAAGGCAATTGGAAAGATTTTCCCATTTCCTTCCTCCTTGCAGAGAAATATTTGAGGTCAGTCTTCAGGATTGTTCTCCTGTACTATTTCAGACACGTGGCTTATGTATAATTATGTGTGTACTGTGTACATTTATTTTATATCTGAGACCTTTGAATTCTTATAACATCCTCCTTTTTATCTGTCCTGAACATTCCGCTTTGTGCAATGTCCTGGAGTTCTAGCAATGTGGGAGAGGGAGCGAAACTTCCCTCTATGCCGTCCTTCATTTAATAAATGTCTGTATTCCTGCTTTTCACTTGCTTTTCTCCAGGCCCTTTTTGGGGAAGGAGAAGTCCCCAGGGCTGCAGACTTTCTTTGTAGTGGAATTTCTCTCCCCCCTCCCCCCATCTCTCTGGTTGTCATTTTCTAAACCTTCTCCAACTCTGCAATATCCTTTCCGCACTGGAGACTGAACCTGGGATGTCCCTATGAGAAAGTCCTGCAGGTTTAACACCACTTCCCCTAATATCCCAACCTGAGAGCCAGTATGGTGTAGTGGTTAAGTGCCGTAGACTCGTAATCTGGGGAACTGGGTTTGAGTCTCTGCTCCTTCACATGCAGCTGCTGGGTGACCTTGGTCTAGTCACACTTCTCTGAAGTCTCTCAGCCCCACTCACCTCACAGAGTGTTTGTAGCGGGGGAGGAAGGGAAAGGAGAATTTTAGCCGCTTTGAGACTCCTTCGGGTAGTGATAAAGCAGGATATCAAATCCAAACTACTACTCCTCCTCCTCTCTTCTTCTTCTTCTTCTTCTTCTTCTTCTTCTTCTTCTTCTTCTTCTTCTTCTTCTTCTTCTTCTTCTTCTTCTTCTTCTTCTTCTTCTTCTTCTTCTTCTTCTTCCCCTTCCCCCCTGTCTCCTTCCTTTTCCCCTGCTGCCTTTTCCGACTGCAGGGACCTGAAGCTTGAGAACCTTCTCCTTGACAAGCGTGAAAACATCAAGATCTCGGACTTTGGCTTCTCCAAGATGGTGTCCACCCAGACGCAGCCTCCTCCCACGCCGTCCTACCGCATGATGAGCTGCTTCTCGCACCTGAGCCAGACGTACTGCGGCAGCTTCGCCTACGCTTGCCCGGAGATCTTGCTGGGCCTGCCCTACAACCCATTCC
The DNA here is from genome assembly GCF_963506605.1 of Zootoca vivipara. Lineage (NCBI taxonomy): Eukaryota > Metazoa > Chordata > Lepidosauria > Squamata > Lacertidae > Zootoca > Zootoca vivipara. Next base: position 48,982,387 of record NC_083288.1, read on the forward strand.
TCTCCGACATCTGGAGCATGGGGGTCATCCTCTACACCTTGGTGGTGGCCCACCTGCCCTTCGACGACACCAACCTCAAGAAGCTGCTCCGGGAGACACAGAAGGAGGTGAACTTCCCCAACCACCTCCAGCTCAACGAGGAAATCAAGGTGAGCGGCACGACACCTAGGAGCCATACCCACAAAAGCCACCAGGGGGTGCCGTGCCAATACCACTGAGTGTCACTAGGGATGCGGGTGGTGCTGTGGTCTAAACCACAGAGCCTCTTGGGCTTGCCGATCATAAGGTCGGCGGTTCAAATCTCCGCGACGGGGTGAGCTCCTGTTGCTCTGTCCTATCTCCTGCCAACCTAGCTTTTCGAAAGCACACCAGTGCAAGTAGATAAATAGGTACCACTGCAGTGGGAAGGTAAACGACGTTTCCATGCGCTGCTCTGGTTTCCGTCACACCAGAAGCCGTTTAGTCATGCTGGCCACAAGACCTGGAAAGCTTTCTGTGGACAAACGCCGTCTCCCTCGGCCTGAAAGCGAGATGAGCGCCACAACGCCATCCCGTGGCTGCCTTTGACTGGACTTAACCGTACAGGGGTCCTTTACCTTTACCTACTAATGGGACCACGGTGAGATGTCCATACCCCAGTCCTGTATCCAGGCCCTCAAAATCCACTATGGGGTACTTGTGCAATGGTGCCCATACCCTCAAATGCCACTAGGGGGTGCTGCTGCATGGATGCTACATCAATACCCTCAAGAGCCACTAGGAGGCAGTTGCGGGACGGTTGTGCTTTTGTGTCTGCCCCCTAAAAAGCCACTCAGAGGTCGTCATGTAAGAGTTGTTGTCTCCTCCCCCCTTGCCCTCACCTCACAGCTTCTCCTCCTTGGGCTTTTAACTGGCTGGTTTGGAACAGGCAGAAATCCAACAGGTGCTGTTTCCCCAGCCAGTGCCATTCACACTCCTAGGAATACCGGCAGTCAGGCTGCAGCGTCGATACTCTCGAGTGCAGCAGGCGTACTTACTGTGAGGCTGGCCCTGCATGAACCTCTCCACCCACCCAGCACCCCGAGGCTGTATCACGGGGGTGGCAGGAATGCCAGCAACACCCTGGTTGATTTCCAGCTTCCTCCGAGCAAGGACAAGAGCTGTTCTCCGACTCTCACTGTGCCTTCCTCCTGGAGCAGGGGTGAGTAAACTTTTTCAGAAGAAGAGAAGAAGAGTTTGGATTTGATATCCCACTTTATCACTACCCGAAGGAGTCTCAAAGCGGCTAACATTCTCCTTTCCCTTCCTCCTCCACAACAAACACTCTGTGAGGTGAGTGGGGCTGAGAGACTTCAAAGAAGTGTGACTAGCCCAAGGTCACCCAGCAGCTGCATGTGGAGGAGCGGAGACGCGAACCCGGTTCCCCAGATTACAAGTCTACCGCTCTTAACCACTACACCACACTGGCTCACTGGTCCACCGTCCCTCAGACCTTGTGGGGAGCCAGACCCACCCCCTCCTGAAAGGACCGCCACTCACTCCACAGCCGCCGCCTCATCTTCGGCAGTGTCACCGCCGCCACCTGCCTCGGCCATGGGTTCGCCGTGTGCAGAGCCCATGCCGCAGCCCTCCCTGCCGCTTCCTCCTGCTTGGCTCTCGGCCATATGCGGCTGCCTCTGTGGCTTCAGATTGGCCGCAGGAGCTTCCTGCGGCCAATCCGAAGCTACGCCATCGTCACTGCTTCAGATTGGCTGCAGTAGCTTCCGGAAGAAATATCAACAACCTCAGATATGCAGATGGCACAACCTTGATGGCAGAAAGTGAGGAGGTAATTAAAGAACCTTTGAATGAGGGTGAAAGAGGAGAGCGCAGAATATGGTCTGAAGCTCAACATCAAAAAAACTAAGATCATGGCCACTGGTCCCATCACCTCCTGGCAAATACTGTAGAAGGGGAAGAAATGGAGGCAGTGAGAGATTTTACTTTCTTGGGTTGCATGATCACTGCAGATGGTGACAGCAGTCATGCAATTAAAAGACGCCTGCTTCTTGGGAGAAAAGCAATGACAAACCTAGACAGCATCTTAAAAAGCAGAGACATCACCTTGCCGACAAAGGTCCATATACCGGTAGTTAAAGCTATGGTTTTCCCTGAAGTGAGAGCTGGACCATAAAGAAAGCTGATCGCCGAAGAATTGATGCTTTTGAATTATGGTGCTGGAGGAGACTCTTGAGAGTCCCATGGACTGCAAGAAGATCAATCCTATCCATTCTGAAGGAAATCAGCCGAGTGCTCCCTGGAAGGACAGATCGTGAAGCTGAGGCTCCAATACTTTGGCCACCTCATGAGAAGAGAAGAAGCCTTGGAAAAGACCCTGATGTTGGGAAAGATTTAGGACACAATGAGAAGGGGACGGCAGAGGACGAGATGGTTGGACAATGTTCTCGAAGCTACGAGTATGAGTCTGACCAAATTGCAGGAGGCAGTGCAAGACAGGAGTGCTATGGAGAAAGACAACAGTAGCACCTTAGAGACACTTTTTCAGATACTTCTTCAGTGTGTATCTGAAGAAGTCTGCATGCACACAAAAGCTCATACCTATGACAAACTTAGTGGGTCTCTAAGGTGCTACTGGAAGGATTTTTAAAAATTTTTTTTGACTGCGTCAGACCAACACGGCTACCTACGTGTAACTGTTACTAAGAGCGCCCCAGTTAAATTATAAAATTGTAGAATCGGAAGGGACCCTGCAGGTCATCTAGTCCAACCCCCTGCAATGCAGGAATCTTTGGCCCAATGTGGGTCTCAAACCCATGACCCTGAGATTTAAAGGTCTCATGCTCTACCGACTGAGCTACCCCAGTTCCCAGACAGGAGTTTTTTCCGTTTCAAGTATTGTTCAATGCAAAGGACGGTTGTGCACACCTTGGTCTCTGAGCAGCGAGAGACTCCGGCGCTTACCTGCAATTTGGTTGCGTTTCCTTGGAAATGAAGGTCACCGGATACTACAGTGTCCTTAGGATATACATATTACACATACATACGGCATTAACACGCCAGCAGATCTTGCCCATTCATGATTACGAGTCCAGCACACATCAAGGCCAGCCTCTGTCTCTCCAGCTTCCAGCATCAGCCAAAACTCAGAACCAACTTGCCTGGTTCTCCATCCTAGGATCATGTGGCATCCAACCAGGCGAGTTCGGAAACTAGAAGCATCTCCAGTAGTCGCTATGGCAACACATCTCTTCCCAGTTAAAGCCGTAAGATGCTGATGAGGCCGGCCAAGACCATTACCTGAACAAAGGAACTGGTTTCCTCTTGCAGATTCTAACCTCGCAGGTTCGGGACCCCTGGGCATCATCCAAACTGACCCCCCCAAATATATTGCTAGAATCGAAGACGACAGGCGTAATATTTTGCAGAGGGGTCTTGCTGCTTTGCTGCACAGGCCTCCCATAACCCTGAGCAGGGATGGGGAAGTTGTGGTCAAACAGCTCATCGTAAAAGGCTACAATACCCAGCTGCCCTGAGGCCATTGGCCACACTGGCGGGAGATGATGATGGGAGCTGGAGTCCAAGAAGAGCTAGCAGGGCACACCTTTCCTCTCACCCCAGATCTAGCGAAGGCCTCTTTTAAAGACGACACGCAATCCAAAACGCAAAGCAAACCAGCTTTTCCGCTTTGGAACAATCGTTTTCCAACCAGTTGCAAATTCAGTTGCTTAATCAGGTGCCTCTCGTACAGTGAAGATCTTTTTAGTTGAGAGAGCGCACTACATTCCCCATAATTCCCCAGGAAAGGAATGGATGGTTAAGAGGTGGCTCTGTGAGAGGGATAGGGGTCTCCTAGCAACTCTCAGCACCCTTAACAAACTAGTTCCCACAAGCTTCTTTTTTTTGGGGGGGGAGTCATGGCTGTTTTAAGTGGAGTAACACTGCTTTAGAGATGTAATCATGAAGGGAATGTGCACTTCTGAATTTGACTGTGCACTACTTGGAAAAGGTTTTGTGGATGGCTACCAGCCATGATAGGGACCCAGGTGGCGCTGTGGTTAAACCACTGAGCCTAGGGCTTGCTGATCAGAAGGTTGGCGGTTCGAATCCCTGTGACGGGGTGAGCTCCCGTTGCTTGGTCCCAGCTCCTGCCAACCTAGCAGTTTGAAAGCACGTCAAAATGCAAGTAGATAAATAGGAACCACTACAGCGGGAAGGTAAACGGCGTTTCCATGTGTTGCTCTGTTTTACCAGAAGTGGCTTTGTCATGCTGGCCACATGACCTGGAAGCTATACGCCGGCTCCCTCGGCCAATAATGCGAGATGAGCGCGCAACCCCAGAGTCGGTCACGACTGGACCTAATGGTCAGGGGTCCCTTTACCTTTACCAGCCATGTTAGGGATGTGGGTGGCGCTGTGGTCTTAAACCACTGAGCCTCTTGGGCTTGCCGATCAGAAGGTCGGCGGTTCGAATCCCCGCAACGGGGTGAGCTCCCGTTGCTGTGTCCCAGCTCCTGCCAACCTAGCAGTTTGAAAGCACGTCAAAATGCAAGTAGATAAAATAGGTACCTCTACAGCGGGAAGGTAAACGGCGTTTCCGTGCGCTGCTCTGGTTCGCCAGAAGCAGCTTAGTCATGCTGGCCACATGACCCGGAAGCTGTAAAGCGGGCCAGTAAAGCGAGATGAGCACCGCAATCCCAGAGTCGTCCATGACTGGACCGAACAGTCAGGGGTCCCTTTACCTTTACCAGCCATGTTGGCTGGGCTTGGCCTCCACACCCAGAGGCAGCAATGTTTCTGAACACCAGTTGCTGGAAACTACAGGAGAGAGGGCTCTTGTGTTCGAATCCTGATTGCAGGCTTCCCACAAGCCCCTGGGAGAACAGGCGGGCGGATTTAGCTGGGCCGTTCGCCTGATCCGGCGGCATCCTCCTCCTTCGTAGCGGTTAAACCGGGACCGCCTGTCTCTCTCGCCCCTGCAGGAATTGGTCCACCGCATCCTCCGCCCGGCTTCCAAGCGGCTGAACATCCTGGAGGTGTTGAAAGTCCCTTGGGTGCTCAAGTTCCTGGCTGAGAAGCCAACCACCGAGATCAAGGCCCTGGAAGCGATCTGCGGACCCCGGGCAGCCGACACCAGCAAGAACGCCACCACGCCCAGCACCAGGTCCCGCTCCCTCACCTTCACGCCGGACAAAAAGAAGGGCGCCAGCCGAACGCGCAGCACCGGGCAGATCAAGGGGGTTAAGAACCCGGAGAAGCCCAGCTGAAGGAGGGGAGACATCTTGGAACAAGGGGAGGGGGAGATCTCAGTGACCGGGCGATATTTTCTGGGGGGAGGTCCAGTGGGTGGGTGGTCTAGGGTGTGCACAGGCACTGTGGGGGGGGAGGGGGCAGGGAACACCCAGAAATAGTGTTGCACCCCTTTCCCTTCATCAGCCCCCAACGGAACAAAAGCAGCAGCAGCTTTCGGAACCTGACATTCGGGTGCCATCTCTGAAATGCGAGATTAAAACTGAAAACAGAACAAGTCCTTTGGGGTTTCGCGGAAGTCAATTTGGGAAGGTGGATAACGGACTTTTACGCTCATCCCTTCTCCGGGATTTCTTTTATTACCGCGTACCCACAAAACAAACCATGAACCACCATACACACACACACACACACACACACACACACACTGCCTGGGGTTACTGAGCCAAAAGCCTGCGATTCTTGATTTCACAGAATGGTGAAATCCTGCGATGCAGGAATCTCAACTGGATCCCTCCACGCCAGGTGGCCACCCAACCTCTTGCTTAAAAACCTCCCAGGAAGGAGAGTCCGCTAGCTTCCGAGGGTGACCGTTTCACTGTCGAACCGCTCTTCCCGTGAGAAAACTATTCCTGGTGTTTAGCTGGAATCGGTGGTGTAGAACAGTTTGCCAGCCCCCCAGGGCACAGAGGGTGAAGAGAGCCTGCTGTGCCAGCCCAGGCCTTGCCACTGCCGCCCTGGGGGGGCCCCTCCTTCCGGGAACAAAGTGGGGTTACGCTGTGCCGCCTGCCAGCCCACATGGGGGGGGGAGCACAGCCAGCCAACGCACCCTTGGGTGGTCGGATTCCCCTGACGTCCACTGAGAGAAGGGCTGGGCTGGGCTAGCCCCTTGCCAGCCTCCCTCAGCCTCCGCCTGTGCCCGCTCGCCAAGTGCAGTGCGAAGGACCCTCTGTCGTATTCCTGAGTTCATCTCCTTCCTCAGTAAGGAAATTGGGAGTTTGCACACACACAAAAAAAGCCACCTTAGAGATAGCAAGCGTCGCAAGGAGGATCCAGGAAGCGGAGGACCAAAACACAAAGTCGTTGGTCCGTACTGTATAGCCCACAGTGCCTTCCTGCGTTTCAGAAAGCAGACCATTTCAGCCCCATGTGGCTTTTTGATAAAGGTGCCATTTAGTTGAGGGTAAAAATCATGCAGGGGAAGCTTATAAAAGATGCACAGACGCGGTCTTCTTCCCGCCTTGCCCCCCAAGCAAACACCAATGACAGTGAAGGCCGGGTTCAGAGCATTACAAAATCCAAGTGCTTTTTCTCCGCTCAAAATAGTTTTAAACAAGGCGTAGTGATGCGTGCCGACAGTTTTCAGTGAGGAATCGGGACAGAGGTCTGGCGGTCGCTCTTACCCATGGTAACTAGGCAGAGCCTCCAAGCTCAGGAGCAGTCTACCACTGATTGCTCAGGAGAGGACCAAAGAAGGGCGGGCAGTGGCTTCGTTGGGCACATCTGATTGGGCAACGTGCGGAACAGAGGGACACACTCTCCAATCCAGGAGGATATAGAGAGCCAAGTTCGGGGGAGGGGGGAGGACTTGAAGAGTGCTGCTTCCCTCCCCAGCCCCGTTCTTCAAACAACGAAACAGCAGAAAAATTTCCGGCCACGTTTATTTTCAGAGTTGTCATCGTAAAGGCCACTGCAGCATGTGCGCATGAAGGGGGTCGGGGTGGGGCGGAAATCCCTCCCCTTCCCCCTCCGAATTCTTGGCCACGAGAAGCTACAAAAAGAAGAAGAAGAAGAAGAAGAAGAAGAAGAAGAAGAAGAAGAAGAAGAAGAAGAAGAAGAAGAAGAAGAAGAAGAAGAAGAAGAAGAAGAAACTAACGATGGAGACAAAGACGAGAGAGAGAAAGCTTCCGAAAAGTTAGCGGGTTAGCACAGATTGAGTGCAAATAACATGTAAACGCCACCCCAAGCCACATTTAAACAGACACGCTGTCGATAGGAACAGAGAAAGAGAGAACGTACCTCTTCACATCACAACCCCCTCCCCACCCTCTTGGCACAATTCCACCCACCCTGCTGGGTTGGCATCATTCGTCATCATTATTATTTTTAATCCACATGCTGGTGGGGAGAAAATCCATAGCACTGGTAATGTTAAGAGGCGGGGGGACGGACGACCAAGGCATGAGGCCCCCCCAACCAACCCCCCGCCCAGCAAACAGGAGGAGCGAAGGAACACTGAACCCCCCCCCCACAATTTGACACATGCCCCAATCCCACTCACAGCGAGATCAGGGGGAGAACGTAGCTCTGTGGAAACCCCCCTGCCTCATTTCTGGGGAGGGGGGTTCACACACACACCCCATGAAGCCCCCTCACGTGTTTGCAACCGCGGAGAGGGTCTTGGTTTTGCACCAAGACGCGCTTGCAAAGTTTGGTCCTCGAGTTTTACAGAGGGGTAGGTAAAACGCGGGGGTGTGGGGCCAGTCTCCCGTTCCCAAGAGAAACCCCCTTCCCCTCCCCCCTGCGATACAATCTGTTCATATATGTATATATTTCATATATATAAATCTGTCTATATAAAACTCTTTACATTCGGCACGTAAGGTTATTTCAGGCAGGGGCCGGGCGGCGAGGGGGTAGGGGTGTCGGTGTTCACCACCCCTCCCCGAATCTGGAACTGAAGGAGGAAGGGGGAAAAGGTCCTCTCCCGTCTCCCAGCCCTCCGAGGAAGGGGAGGGAGGGAGGGAAGGAAGGAGGGTTGTTTCCCCACAATGCATCACGACACCCAGGCGGCGAGCTGCTTCATTTCTTCGTCGTCGTCGTCCACCGCAGAGGCGGGCACTTTGGAGGCTGGCAAAAGGACGGAGGGAGGGAAAGAGTGAAATCAAAACGTAGGAACGGCACCCCAAAACTTCAACCCTCTTCCAAATGGTCCTTGGAGATCCCGCCTTTACTTAACTCCTTGCCTCGGGGTGCCTGTTTATTTACTGGGTTTGTATGGGCTTTGAAGATGCTCGAACTCAGGACGAAGAGGAAGAGGAAGGCACGCTTGGCAAATCCTCACCGTGATTAACTCCTGCCCGGAAACCTACATCCCCACTGTGGAAGGACGTGTGGATCCAGAAGTGGCCTCACTTACGGACTCAATGTTAAAGCTCTGTCTATGGAAGACCATCCTACTTGGCTACGAGTGATCGCCCAAGAAGATACAGTGGTACCTTGGTTGCCAGACTTAAATCCGTTCCGGGAATCCGTTCCGACTCCCGGAACCATTCGAAAACAGAGGTGCGACTTCCGATTGGCTGCAGGAGCTCCCTGCAACTCAATCGGAAGCTGCATCGGATGTTTGGCTTCCAAAGAACGTTTGCAAACGGGAACACTCACTTCCAGGCTTGCGGCATTCGGGAGCGAAAACGTATGCGTACCAAGGCGTTCGAGAACCAAGGTACGACTGTAGTGCTTTCAGGCGGACGTCACAAAGCGGTTTGTGTAAGGTTACGACGAGAAGAACACACGCAAAATACAAAGGGCCTTCTCTTTTTAAAAAAGTCACAATATCCAGGCTGGAATAGGACCTTGGGAGACCCTAAGCCAGGCATCCCCAAACTTCGGCCCTCCAGATGTTTTGGACTACAATTCCCATCATCCCTGACCACTGGTCATAGAATCATAGAGTTGGAAGAGACCACAAGGGCCATCCAGTCCAACCCCCTGCCAAGCAGGAAACACCATCAAAGCATTCTTGACATATGCCTGTCAAGCCTCTGCTTAAAGACCTCCAAAGAAGGAGACTCCACCACACTCCTTGGCAGCAAATTCCACTGCCGAATAGCTCTTACTGTCAGGAAGTTCTTCCTAATGTTTAGGTGGAATCTTCTTTCTTGAAGTTTGAATCCATTGCTCCGTGTCCGCTTCTCTGGAGCAACAGATCCCTGTTAGCCAGGGATCATGGGAGTTGTAGGCCAAAACATCTGGAGGGCCGCAGTTTGGGGATGCCTGCCCTAAGCACTTAAGAGCTTTTGGTGCCCCCATACCTATCCAATTCAAAATATAAGCCATAAAATAAAATTTTATTTTTCAAAATGAAGCAGAACCTACATTCAGATGGAAAACAATGCTTATTTTGGTACGCTTCTACTTTACATCCACCCACTTCTCCAGATTTGTTGGGGCCACTACCCCCCCCCCGCACCAGCCAGAGGCAGGATGGGAGCTGTAATCCAGTCACACTTGGAGACCCCCAGGTTGGCAAAGCCAGGGCTTTGAGGGGAGCTGAAACAGCAGGCGGCGCCATCCCAAGACCCAGGGGCCTGTGCCCACCTCGCTGCCTCCGCACCCCCCCTTACCTGGCACACTGGGCAGGCGAGAGGCAGGCACGGTGGGCAGTTCGGGGGTCGGTTCCCCAACATTCAGAAGCTCCTTGTCCAAGTCTTCCTGCTCCATCTCCTCCAGCTCAGCTAGCAGCTCATCCTGAGGGCAGCAAAGGAAGGCAGAGTGGAGAGTTGAAACAAAAACAGGTACTCATTGCCAATTCCCCCTAAAGCCGACCGCCCCACTCCTCTGGGGCTCAGCCCCCCACAAAGGCAGATCTACAGAACCGAAACAGAGCTCCCTCCCTCCTCCACTTTTCAGGAGGGAGGGGTCCCCCGCTTTTGACGTTACCTCATCTACATCGTCCCCAAAGCCGACGGGCTTTGAGATGGCGTCCGAGATCTGCTGGGCGATGTCCTGCTGTTCTGTGATCTCAGCCATCAGGTCGTCCACTTTGTCAATGTCCCTGGAGAGACCGGGGGGGGGGGGTAGAGGGTGAGACGAAAGCAGAAAGGGCAGCTGGGGTGTGGTGGGGTGGGGGGCTGCTTTTGCCGTCGCACCAAAGTGCACCTCAAGCGCAGGAAAGCTCCACCTCGAGGGAAGCAGGGGAGGCCAAAGGCGGAGGAGGGAAGCGGCAAATCCGAGATCCGGGTCCGAAAACGCGAGGAGCCGCCACGGAACAAAATGCAAAAGGCAGGACTAAGAGGGATGGAGCCAGCCTTTGAAAGGGGAACCTTTCTTTAGCCAAGGGCTGCATTCCCACCAGGGCATTTCACATTTCCGGACACACACACAAGCCTCTCCATCCTGGAGTTCAAAGACACGGACCAGCCAGGTAAGCTTACTGGAGGGGGGCTCAGAGATGACCCAAAAAGGGGCGTGGCCTGGGCAGAGGATTCTGGGAGCTGTAGTTCGTTAAGGCCACCAAGCGTCGCTAGGAGGGCCCTATTCCTCCTCACAGAGCAGCCATTCCCAGAATCCCCCAGGAAGAGAGAGTGGCTGTTAAACAGCCCCAACAACCATGTGAAAGGAATAATGGAGTCTCTCAGCACCCTTATTGGACTACAACTCCCAGGATTCTTTGCGGGAAGCCACAACTGTCAGCCTTGTGCTTTAAGTAGAGGGCATGCACATGGCCGGACAGGGTCTCCTCCTTCGCACTCGGGGCTTGCTGCTCCCTCCGCCTTCTCTTTTGCCTTTTCCAGGCTCCACACATGCCCCCCGTCTCCCTCCCTCCAGGCAGCGCAGGAGCCTGCCACGAAGGCCCCACAGCCTCGGGACCCACATGTGCTGATGGGCTTCCTTCATGGCCCGGGCTGCGTCTGACATGGTCTTGAGCACTTCAGTGTTGGTGGTGGCGTTCTCCAGAGCCTCGCGCTGGAACTCAATGGTGGAGAGGGTCCCGTCGATCTGCCCCAGCTGCTGCTCGTAGCGTTTCTTCCGCTTGAGGGCTTGCAGGGCAGCTGGATCGAGAAGGGTGGGAAAGAGGCAATGTGTTATTTGTTGTTAATATTTAGTTGACAGCTGCCCAGAGTGGCTGGGGCAACCAAGTCAGATGGGTAGCATATTATTATTATTATTATTATTAGCAGGCAACTGTTCCATTTGCTCTCTAACACAGCCCACCCATTAAACCTTACAAAAACTCTATTTCTAACACCGGTCCTGAAAGACCTACATTGGCTCCCAGTACGTTTCCGAGCACAATTCAAAGTGTTGGTGCTGACCTTTAAAGCCCTAAACGGCCTCAAAGGCCCAGTATACCTGAAGGAACGTCTCCTCCCCCATCGTTCTGCCCGGACACTGAGGTCCAGCACCGAGGGCCTTCTGGCAGTTCCCTCGCTACGAGAAGCCAAGTTACAGGGAACCAGGCAGAGGGACTTCTCGGTAATGGCACCCACCCTGTGGAATGCCCTCCCACCAGAGGTCAAAGAGAACAACAACTACCAGACCTTTAGAAGGCATCTCAAGGCAGCCCTGTTTAGGGAAGCTTTTAATGTTTGGTGGATTTCTGTATTTTAATATTTTGTTGGAAGCCGCCCAGAGTGGCTGGGGGAACCCGGCCAGATGGGCGGGGTATAAATAATATATTATTATTATTATTATTATTATTATTATTATTATTATTATTATTATTCCTTCCCCTAAGGCTACAGGGTTCCATTCCTCAGAAATGTAGGATGTGCTGGAAGCAGGCACACAGCTCCCTAAAATCCCCCAGCTTTCGTTTTGACACTGCTAAGTTTCTTTTTTTAGTGTGTGTGTGTGTGTGTGTGTGTGTGTGTAACTGAATTTAATTATTACATCATGAAAGCAGAAAGAAAATAAGAAGAATAAGAATAAGAATTTATTATTGGCCAAGTACATTTTCCAACATACTTGGAATTTGCTTCGGCTACATTGCAATGTAAACATACACACACTGTTCCACTCACAATATGAATAAGCAAAGAAACCCACCCATAATTGACCTCCCCTTCAGCTACACATCTACAAATTTAACAATTCAATGGCACAAGGGGAAAAACTGTTCCTGTGCCTGGCCGATTTAGTATATGAAGACCTGTAGCGACGTCCAGATGGGAGTAAATCTAGCAGATGATGACCAGGATGTTAGAGGATCTGCTGCAATTCTCTCTGCTCTTTATTTTATTTATATGTAACATTTGCTTTTTGGTAATATTTTACTTTCTACATAACATTTTTGTCAACCAATGAGTGGTGTGTTTCCTTTCCTTTTACCACTGCTAAGCTTCTAGTCCTTATGACAGCAAAGCCCTCTCAAAGCTGCTGCTTTAGGGACGAAGGAAATCTCCGTTTTGGTTTCCTTAACCGGCCCCCTCCCTGGACCCCCCTTTACCCGTATTTCCCTCCACTGCTCCATTCACCTCTCTTGTTTTTCGTCCCATGTTTCTTGGCCGAGTGAAGTTCCTGCTGGATCTTTTGCTCCAGGAATTCTTGTTTCTTGACAAGCACCTCCTCCGTCTCCCGCAGCTTCTGGATGGCCTCCTGCGGGGTAGGGGCTTTGGCCTTCTTACCTGGAAAGAGCCCCGTCCAGAAAGGGTGGGGAAGGAAGAGAGCCAGAATGCCCATTATTGCCCCATGAATCCTCCACCATCAACCCAACCTATCTAAGAGCCAACAACAACAGGGACTAGGAGCCATTGCTTGGAAAGGTTGGCGCAAAAGGGAGACGGTCAGCCCATCAAGCGGTACCCCAGGTGAATTATGGGCTTTTCCCAGCAGCCATACCTCTCCTCCCCTCTCCATGACTCTCTTGCCCTGCTTCAAAATGGTGGGGGGGGGGGGGAAACTGCCGCTCTACACCAAGAAACTGAGCACTGGGGAAGAAGATAGTAACCCCCCCCCAAAAAAGAGCGCTTTTTGGAAATATGGTACAGTCCACTCCCCCCTCCCGAAAAAGCTTGGAATGAACCGTTCCCCTTCCTTTAATACGTTTCCCTCCTTTGTTTTTCTCCATCCACCGAGCCAGATTCTTTTCTCTCCTTCCTCCCCCCCCCCAGACACAGTTGGTTTCTCCCAGCTATCCGTGATCCCCCATGGCGATTGGGCGATACCACCCTCCTTCAGGGTGGGGAATGTAAATGTAGGGGCTCACCCTTCCCGAAGAGCTTTCCCAAGCCACTCATCTCGCCTGGTTGGTAATTCACTGGACTTCCTCTTCCGGCTTCATCCAGCTCCCAGCCTTACACCGCCTCCATCCCCCCCCCCACCAATCACATGACAATTGGGAAGGACCAGGGCAAAGGGATACCAGTCTTCCTAGTTCTCTATAGAGACATCAGGTTCCCAATTTGAACTGGCTACACTCCTCTTATGTGCGGGGAAATAGGAATGGAATTGCATTTTTTTTAAAAAAAAAAATGGGTTCGACCTAGAGTCGACTCACTTACAAATTGCAGGCGTTGCAGTTAATTCCCAATGAGGCTAATTAATCGTGGCCCAAGTCTTATTGATTTAATTTGGAATCTAGTGCAAATAACTTACTCTAGAAGACTGGGACCAACCCTGTGATCGGATTTATTATTACTATTACTAAAAACAACAACACCATGGCTGGTGTTCAAAGAGCAGCAACGAAAGGAGAACCTCTCGCCTTGTTTGGATTTTGACAATTGGGATTGGTTTTTAACCATAGGTTCCGTCATCGTTCCACCACGCTTGCCCCGCACATGGGGTTCCAATGGAAACCGGAAGTTGATATTGCGGGGAGCGTCCAATTATCTTTTTGGACCAAATCTGGGCACGGGACAAAAACGTGGGCAGGGAATCATATGACGTCTCTCCCTCTCTTCCCCCTCCCTCTCTTAAAGGAGCCGCGCCGCCCTAATGAAACCTGTTTCCAATCAGTACTGTAAACAGAATTTGCACAGTAGTCTCGAGATTAAATTATGAATATCCATTTCGTACAGGGGCCATATGATCTACCTGGTTTTATGGTTTTAATCATTTTTCCTGCAATTTGAAGGTCTCCACCCAAAGCTGCCCCACCCATCCCATAATAGCGCCCCTGATCTTTAAAAAGCTGCGGGAGATTTAACAATCCAACAGGTATAGCCTCTGGTGGAGAGAAGTAGGCGAGGGGGGGTGGCTCCCCTCCTTTTAACACTGAGTTTCCATGTTTACTATACCGTTTTAAGACTCCTGGCTCCCATCACCCCTGTTTTATTGGCCAAGCTGATTGAGGCTGACATCCAAAAACATCTAGAATTCCTAGATGTTAAAAACACTTCTTTGTAGTCTGGCTGACATGTCTCTTCCCACTTGGCCCTGGGCATTCACACCTTTTTCTTAATGTATTATTAGGGTTGCCAGACTCAATAGTGGACAGGACTTCTGTGCCTTTAATTGCCCTGCTCTCTTTTGAGTCTGGAAACCGTAAAGAGAAACCAGCAGACCCTTTGTTTAATTTCCAAGCGTTTCCTGGCGCGGTGGGCGGGTGGGCGCGGCGCTGCTGTGCGGTGGGCGGGCGGGCAGGCCCAGCGCGATCTCTCCGGCGCCCTCCCGCCCCGTTTCCCAGCGCGGTGGGCAGGTGGGGGTCTACGACGAGCCGGCCCTGCATGCTGACATGCATTTTAATCCGGTTTTTATCTTATTGTTGATGGGGATTGTTTTTTTTAATGCTTTAGGTATTTCTTCTTAACCGATTCTTTTTACTATGATTTCATTCTTTCATTCTTTTTATAAAGCACTTTTCACATTGTCGCCATTGCCTTTTTACAGTCAAGTAGTGCATGAATTTCACGAAGCAGACAAATGAATAAAACTGGACCCCCCCACCCACCCCGCTTTCACAGTGCCTGCAGTCTTCAGCTGGCTCTGCATCTTAGGGGGTGTGGATCAGTTGTCGGTGAACAGGAGCGTGGCAAGGTGCCTATAAGGTAAGTCTAGACTGTTCACACGCGTGTAAAACGATGCACGGCAGGGAAACACACAGAGGATTTATTGCACGGGGTCAAAATCCCCCAGCACACTCCACACATGACGAGAGAGAATGGGATGTCCAGTTTCCGTTAGCCACAGGCAGCAATCAGGAGCGAGCGAAGGCTTCTAGGCCCTGTTTCAAGAGGGACAGGCTCATGCCGTTGGGGACGAGGATACACGTGACTCCTACGTGGAAGAGAAATGGGGGGAAACTGGATGGAACATCTCCACCCTCTCCAGCCTTGGGCTCCGCTTAACTCAGGCTTGTATCCACTGACCGGCAGACAGCAGCCTCCGCTGCCTAGGGGCGAGGGGTCACACACGGGCACCTTTCTCCCCGTTACCTAATTTGCTGACGTCGTAAATGTTGCGGCTTTCGTCGTCAAAGAAGAGCATCTGCGAAAAGGGAACCCCGGTTTGTTGAGACAGCCTGAGGAGGAGCAGGTGGGGGGGGGCAGAATGAGAACTCGGTCCCGTTGCTCCCATAGACCAGCCTTGCCAACAGGGTGCCCTCCAGACCGTTGGACACAGCGGCATCCAAACGTTTTTCAAAGAGGGCCAGATTTGATGAAGTGAAGGGCCGCGAGGGCCAGGCAAAGGGCCAACCGCAGTTGTTAACCTTTTTTTTTTTTTTTAAGGATTGCACTTGTTGAGCTTTTTTAGGGTTGAAGTTGTTGAGGTTTTTTTTTTTTTTTTTAAGGATTTTACCCCGGGAAATAAACTGCCACAGGGGCTGGATTAAACCAACTGGCAGGCTGGATTGGGCCTCCGAAATGGACTTTGGACATCCCAGCCATAGCTGCCAAGTCTCCCGTATTCTCCAGGAAATCCCCGTTTTTCCAGCTGTTCTTAGCTGAATAAACGTGGTGTGTTTTTTTGTTTCCCCCCCCCCCCCGGTTTATTCTGGTGCGGCGGCCATTTTGGAGCTGGGCGGAGCATGCTCAGAAGCGACTTTTGGTGCTGTTCTGCCCAGTTCCAAAATGGCTGCAGTGCGACTTCTGGCGCGACGGCCATTTTGGAACTGGGCAGAGCAGCATCAAAAGTCACTTCTGAGCATGCTCCGCTCAGTTCCAAAATGGCGGCAGCGCTACTTCCGGTCTGCAACTTGGCAGGTATGATCCCAGCCATCCTCCCCAGCGCGGCCAGGGAGGACAGAACTTGGGGGACATCACTGTCAGGACATACAAAGAGCCTGGATCAGGCCAATGGCCCATCTGGTCCAGGCTCCTGTTTTCACAGCCACCCCCCAGATGCCCCCCAACGGGGTGTAGGTCTTCCCTTACTTCTGGAAGTGGGTGACTTTGCTGCCCGGGTAGATCTCTGCGTAGCGGATGAAGCGCTTCAGGCCGAAGAGATCCAACAGCTGATTAGCTCCTTGGATCTCACCTGTCCTAGGAAGAGAGAGGGAGGGGTGGAGGGATTCATATTTGAAATCACTTATTAGTATTGTTTATTAAACAATACCCCTTGCAGACAACTGCAGTGCCTGGAGGCAGGCAGTCAAGTCGTGCATCCGTAGCAGGGACCTGAGGAGAAATGGCCGCTGGGAGGAGCACGGAGAGAAGAAATAACCCGATGCAACCGGACGCCTTGCTCTGCCCCGGCTGCAACAAAACATGTCTCTCCCATATCGTTTCTGCAGCAACAGCAGGCACTGTAACCGTCTAACATCTAGACCTCACCCCCAAAGGTGCATTCTTCCATTGCCTCCCATTGTCAAACAGGGTTAAATTTGTACGTTCAGGGATTTTTCTCAGCCGGAACTCAGGTTGGCACCCCAAAAGAGAACAAGGGAGGCATTCACGGCGAGTTCCTCTTTTTTCTAGGAAAGTAGCGCCGCGATCCGAAGACCGCAGGGCGGTTTGCAGCACGAAAGCGCAAAAGGAGAACACAAAAGGCGTAATGAAAGCAAGGACAAGAAAGAAAAGCAAGGCAATAAACTGTCCCACAAACATATTTCGTGTGGACTTCATAGGGACTAGTCACACGACAGAACTTTAACACTTCAGATTAGGGTGGTCGGCAAGCAGCAAACATGGCGTGGATGTCCCCGTTTACCGGTGATAGGTTGACATGGTAACACCAAGTAACCCAGAATAAACGGAGGTGGTTTGGGGCCCACAGGGATGGGTGCAGGATCTGAACTCACCGTGAGGCAGCCGCCATAGGGATCCCTTCAGCTTGCAGCTGCTCCAGCACAGCCGGAACCTCGGGGTACAATTTTATGGGTCTCCTGTTGCGGTCTTGTACTGAGCCATCGCTGAGGGGAACATTGACAAAAGAGTTGTGAAGTTTGCTGCCATTAAAACAAACAAACAAACAAACAAACAAACAAACAAAAGTGGGCATATGTGTTTTTAACATGGCAGGCAGAAATCCAACAGATACAGCTTCCCCCAGGACACAAAGGAGAGCTTCACCTGTTGGGTACCTGCCTGCTGCACGGCTTTTAGGGGCACAGAGCCCTCTAACATAGCTGTCAAGTTCCCCCTTTTTAAAGGGAAATTCCCTTATGCTGAATAGGCTTCCTCGCGAGAAAAGGGAAAACTTGACAGCTATGCTCTAAGCGTAAAACAAATATCGGGGGGAATAAACAGCTCCCCGGAATTTTGTGCATTCATGACAATTTGCGCTCATGGTGGTTTCTGGGAAGTTAGATGCAGAACTCCCATTCGACATTGTTTTGGGGTTTGGACACCCCAACTGGCACATGCCCCATAACCTGCTGATGAAATCCTGCATCTTTTAAAACATGGGTAGGCAAACTAAGACCCGGGGGGGGGCAGATCCGTCCCAATCGCCTTCTAAATCTGGCCCACGGATGGTGCAGGAATCAGCGTGTTTTTACATCAGTAGAATGTGTCCTTTTATTTGAAATGCATCTCTGGGCTATTTGTGGGGCATAGGAATTCGTTCATTTTTTCTCTCTCCAAAATATAGTCTGGCCCCCGACAAGGTCTGAGGGACAGTGGACTGGCCCCCTGCTGAAAAAGTTTGCTGACCCCTGTTTTAAAATATAAACAACGTTCCAGTTTATGTATTTATTTTCCCCGTTTCCGTCGCGCTACAGTGCAAGAGTTGCCTGTCTGGATGGCAACGACATCGTAACCTTAGAGAAGCGGCATGATGTGTGTGGACAGTCCAGTATAAATCCATCCCTATTTATTTCATAATTTTTTTATTTAAAGAAATTGATTGTAAACAAAACAAAACCAACCCCTCAAAGAGGTTTGCAAAAAAAGATAAAACAATGCAGTTACCAGTAAGAAGAATGAACAATAATGTAAGACTTTGGAGAAATGAAAATGAACCAAAAACAGATTAAAACGCACATCAGTGCGCGCTGTGAGTCAATGAGATGCTGCAGAAAAACACCCTCAAAAAACAACCGCCGGTCCTATAAATACTCCATATTATTATTATTTACTAAATTTATATACCATCCGCTTCATCTGAAGATCTCACCTGCTTTTCTGGAAGGGGGGGTCCACATGGGTATCGACCCAGAAGGGCCATAGGGTGTAATCTGTAAGAAAGAGATCAGTTGATCTTGAATTCCCCTAACCCCCAAAACATAAGCCTAAATCATCAGATTTCTCACCTGCTTCACTCATCCCCATTCTTCCTTTTACTACAGATTCTGCTTGTTGAAGGCAGAATCTATTGGGGGGGGGAGTCTTCAGCCCAAGGGCCGGACAACCTTCTGGGGGCCACATGTGCAAGCGGGCAAAGGCAGAATTGGGTGGGGCAATGAGTTCAAATTTTAACTTTGTAGAGTAAGCTAGTTTCTACATTCCCACCCCGACACGCCCTGGCTATCCCTCCATCCAGGGAACTACCAGACTTCAAGGACACATTTCCAGCCAGGCAGAAACACCCCAGGAGCGTATGAAGCAAGAGTATAGAATTGTCGAGTTGGGAGGGACCCCCGAGGGTCATCTAGTCCAACCCCGTGCAAGGAAGGAAAGACCTGAGATTAAGAGCCTCATGCTCAGTAGAGGCTGAGAGTGGGGAGGGTGTTTGGTCCGAGGTGAAAGCCCTCGGGGCCAGACAGAGGAGCTCGGAGGGCCACCTGGATTCCCCCCCCAAAAAACACACTCACCTTAACAGGAAGGAATAAAGGCATTTAACAAACACAACGTGGCAGAACTACACCTGTTCGACCTCTGCCTGTGGTAAAGCTGTTCCAGGCAGAAAGCAGAATGGTGGGATCTTGGAACTTCTGGGGAGTTGGTCGATGGAAATTTCTTTCATCCCAAACTTAGGATCCCCGCACCCCTGAACCCAGACGGTCCTGCAGAGTTCAAGGGTCCTTATTCGCAGGGATGTTTGTGTGTGTGTATATATACAGGACGGCAGCACAAGCCTTGAATGCAGGATGAGCCCCAAAGCAACTTACCCAAGTCAAACACAACCAGCGACGGCCGTTTGCTCATCTCCTTTTTATTTCCAGGAAGCAAAAACGGGATAAGTAGGTGTTGCACTCTAGAAAAAGAGAGACTTTGATCCCCTCTCTCTCTCTCTCTCTCTCTCTCTCTCTCTCTCTCTCTCTCTCTCTCTCTCTCTCTCTCTCTTTTAAAAAAGGAGGCAATCAGGGGCCGGTGGAGCTGCGAATCAGGCCCCCCGCTTTCTTCCTGCGAGGAGCAACGGGAGCTGCAGAATCCGGCCCTCCAGGAACAAGCAGATCAGCAGCGGCGGCGGATGAATGACAGGCTGCCTCTTTCACTTGAGCTCGCCGAGGAGCCACGTGCTGCTGCTGCTGCGGAAGCTCCGGATGCAAACAGCGGCTGCCAGAGCGTTCCAGGGCCGCCCCGGGGTTAACCCCTTCAGTCCCGAGGGGTTGTGGCGGGGGCAGGAGATTGCTAACACAGCAGGGCTTCCCCCCCTTTTATGTACAGTATATAAAAAGGATGGGCTGGATTGTTGCAGGAAATGGCAGCGAGGGAAAGGCGAGGATGGTGGATTTTGTCATGCTTATGATCATACTTTATTCTTTTGTTAGTTATGCTGTTTTAAATGTGTATTTTATTTTCGACTTCATTTAGCAATGTTTCTTTTTTCCTTTTGAAATGTTTAAGATTTGTTTTTGTTAACTATGTTTTAAATATGTATTCTGTAGTTGACCCCCTTTGTAATGTTTTATTTTGAAATCTTTAATATTTTAGTTTTCTGTTAATAATAATAATAATATTTATACACTGCCCATCTGTCTGGGTTTCCCCAGCCACTCTGGGCAGCTTCCAACAGCAGTATTAAAATACAATAATTTATTAAACAAAAAAAAAATTAATTATGTTGCTTTGACTGTTAATTACACATGTTGATTTTATTCAGAATTTTATTATTATTATTTTATTATTCATTTTATTTTAATATTTTATTATTATTATTGATGTTCTAATATGCTGCAAACCACTTTGAGATTTTTCTTAAGTAATAATTTTGCGCACACTTTGAATACAATTCTGATTGTGGCTGATCTTTCAAGGAATTATTTTTTCAGTGCTATATATATATTGTGATGTTAATTTGGGCTCTGTATAAATATTTTTAAACAAAATTTGGGCACCTCTTTAAACAAAATTTTAATTTGGGTGCTATATAACATTTACGTTTGGGTGCTATTTGAAGAGTTTTATTTTGGGCACCTCTTTAAATAATTTTTTTTAAAGTTTTGGGCACACTTTACTTTTTTTTTCTAATCCAGGCACCTCTTTAAATAAAGCGACAATGATCTTTCTGTTGGGATTAAAGGGAGCATAGCAGAATATTGGAGTGATTTAAGATTTTTTTTTACTGTAGGTTTTATATTTGGCTTTCAAGCTGTTTTTAGGATGTCACAAACTGCTGGAGCGGTTTTCTTCAAAACATGGAAGCTTGCCTAAAATCCATCCAAATAAATCAATCTATGGCATCCAGATTTGCCAGATATACAGTTAAGAATAGCTCCATCTCAAAAAGTCTTCCAGAGCTATGAACCTCAGGTGTCAGAGGACGAGTGGGGCAGACCTATTTAGGATTGTACTGGACCGGTGGCTATTTCCATGTGGGGCATCTCCTGTGTTTAAAGACGCAAGGAAAGTGTTTTCAGGAAACGGTGCAGTTTGGCACAGCCTGTGGCATGGAGCGCCAACGTGGTGCTGTCTGGATGTTGGACTCCCAACTCTCCCAACTCTCATGCGCCCAGGCAGAACGGCCAATGGTCAGGGATGA
The DNA here is from genome assembly GCF_963506605.1 of Zootoca vivipara. Taxonomy (NCBI): domain Eukaryota; kingdom Metazoa; phylum Chordata; class Lepidosauria; order Squamata; family Lacertidae; genus Zootoca; species Zootoca vivipara. The sequence goes on from NC_083288.1 coordinate 49,003,582, forward strand.
TGGGAGTTGTAGTTCAACACCCAGAGGCAATGCCATTGGCTACCCCTCGGTTGACATCAAGTCAGTTGGCTACACACTTTCTCTCATCCAAAATAAGGCAAAAACCCTCACAAACCCCAGAAATTTCATGACGATTGTGGACTTCGCTCTGCTTCCAACATCCTCCTTTCGTATAAATGTTGTAGAATAATAGAATCATAGAATCTTAGAGTTGGAAGAGACCACAAGGGCCATCCAGTCCAACCCCCTGCCGAGCAGCAAACACCATCAAAGCATTCTTGACATATGCCCGTCAAGCCTCTGCTTAAAGACCTCCAAAGAAGGAGACTCCACCACACTCCTTGGTAGCAAATTCCACTGCCGAACAGCTCTTACTGTCAGGAAGTTCTTCCTAATGTTTAGGTGGAATCTTCTTTCTTGTAGTTTGAATCCATTGCTCCGTGTCCGCTTCTCTGGAGCAGCAGAAAACAACCTTTCACCCTCCTCTATATGGCATCCTTTAATATATTTGAACATGGCTATCATATCACCCCTTAACCTTCTCTTCTCCGGGCTAAACATACCCAGCTCCCTAAGCCGTTCCTCATAAGGCATCGTTTCCAGGCCTTTGACCATTTTGGTTGCCCTCTTCTGGACACGTTCCAGCTTGTCAGTATCCTTCTTGAACTGTGGTGCCCAGAACTGGACACAGTACTCCAGGTGAGGTCTGACCAGAGCAGAATACAGTGGTACTATTACTTCCCTTGATCTAGATGCTATACTCCTATTGATGCAGCCCAGAATTGCATTGGCTTTTTTAGCTGCTGCATCACACTGCTGACTCATGTCAAGTTTGTGGTCTACCAAGACTCCTAGATCCTTTTCACATGTACTGCTCTCAAGCCAGGTGTCACCCATCCTGTATTCATGCCTTTCATTTTTTTTGCCCAAGTGTAGTACTTTACATTTCTCCTTGTTAAAATTCATCTTGTTTGCTTTGCTTTGTAGTGGGGGAACGTCCTGATGGATACACGGACAGGCAGCCCACGTGTGAAGAGATGTAAAAAGAGGCTGCTGCGGAAGGATTTTGCTAGAACCCGCTTACTCAGACTGTACGAGGAATGTTTGTGCAGGAAAAACTCTGCCTCAGATGAGAGGTAGCAGAAACTCTTACTGCCTTGTCAGGCATCCAGGTCTGATAACAGAGCCCTGCTTTGCGTCTGAAATTTAATTTCTACGCCTGTGTAAAGCTAAGGCAAAGGAATGTCTGTAAGCCTGTGTTAATACTTAATAGCCTGGTGGACTCCACATTTATTTGACCTGCTGTGGTTCTGACCCTATAAAAGCTGCCTTAAACATTGCAACAGGAGGGGTTAACCGAAGAAAACCCACTACAGTGGTACCTCGACTTACGAACGACTTGGACAACCGAATTTTTCGACTTACGAATGGGGGTAATGGCCGTGCGCTTACGAATGTCTCGGCATCTGGAAAAAACCGTGGCGGTTTTCGACTTACGAATTTTTCCGTTTTCAATGCATTCCTATGGGAAATCACGTTTCCAATGGTGTTTTTCGACTTACGAATTTTTCGACTTACAAAGGTGCCTTCGGAATGGATTAAATTCGTAAGTCAAGGCACCACAGTACTGTCATGGTTCCCTCCGCAAAAAAAATCTGGGAACTGCAGCTCTGTTAGCCCTTGTTGCCCTGTGATATACAACCATACACACTATAGATCCCAGAGGAAAGGAAACACCTTTTGAGCCACTTTTGACTTGAGGATCCTGAATACCCCAGTGAAAAAGGCACATCGTAAGCAGAGTCAAACACAGTCACGAGCCTACAACTCAAGAAACCACGTGAAACACCTTTATTTAACATTCAGCCATTTCAACTGCGGGAAGGGGGGGGGCGGGGAGGACATTTGAACAAGGGGAGGCAGAAACACAGCCAATGAGCATATGCAGCACTTGAGAAGTCGCCGGGGTGTAAATGCGTGAGGATCGGGGCCGACGGGATGCGGGATCCCCCAGGAAGGCAACAAGCCATGGACTCTCCCCCCCCCCGTTTCCTTGCTAAATGGCACCTCCCTCAAATGACAGCTTGCGGAAGATCTCCGGGGTGGTGGGCGGCAGCGGCCGTTTTCTTCCTGGATCCAGGAGGAAGAAGGGGTTAGGGAGGGTAGCTATGCGCAGCCCGGCGGTGTCCCACACGCAAACGGTAGATCTGTCCTTTGGGGGAAGGGGGGAGGGGGAGGCGGGACGCGCCGAGGGATGGGTGCGCCATCATCGCAGGCCTCCCCCTCGTAGTGCCAAGACCAAATGGAGCACAGAGCCGCCCTGGATCTTGTAGTCGGCGGCTGTTTTCTCGTCGTTCCTGGGAAGAGACGAAGGCAGGAGTGGTTAGAGCGCCCTGGGCCAAGCTGGAGTCCTACAAATGTTCTGGACTACAACTCCCATAAGCCCCCAGGGGCTGGGGCTCTACAGACTGGCGTAGGACAGCAACAGGCATGTAATACAGAGCAACACATTACAGCTGTCACTTGCCAAGTAGTAGCAATAATAATATTTGTACCCTGCTCAGGGCCGTCTTAAGCATACCTGGCGCCCTAGTGCGACGGATCAGGGCCGGAGCCCTGCGCAACCCAGCCTGGCCGTAGGGCCGGCCCTGGGCCAGGGAGCGCTGCCCGCCCCCTGTTGCGATGCCCCTGCGCGCGGCGGAGGCGGCCCCAGGCCCGTGTGCCTCTGGAGAGCGGCCTGAAGCTGCTGAACAGCTGAGAGGTGCGCCTGGGGCGGCCTCTGCCGCACCTCTCAGCGGGTGCAGCGGCACCCTAGAGACGGCCCTGACCCTGCTCATACCCCACCAATAAGATATCGTTGAAGGAAGCAAATGGGCTTGGCCCATAATAATGTTATTTCTTTCGTTATTAACTGAGGCAAACATTTTTGCACAAGGTACATTTCTTTCCCAGCGTCCCCCTACATCAGACTTGCCAAACTTCTGGAGGGCTCCAGGTTGGCAAAGGCTGGGAAAAGGTCTTCACGGATGCATTGTGCAGCAGGCCAGATAATACACCCAGACACGTTGCAACTGTCCTTCTGAGGTTGCCAGGGATGCTCAGACCTTCCAGAGATGATCTTGTCTCTCTCCCACTGATAAATGGAATGGGTTTGGCAGGAATTTGAAGAAAGGCTTTCGTAGAATTGTAAAGTTGGAAGGGACCCCAAGGGTCATCTAGTCTCACCCCTGCAATGCAGGAATTTCAACTGAAGTGGCTGGCCCCAAACTTTGGAACGTCCTGCTGAGGGTGGCTGATCTAGCACTCTTCTTGATGACCCTCTTCTAGTAGGGAAAGCCCTTTTCATTTAAAGCAACGGCTTTCTTATTCTGCTATTTAAATATGCCTTTTAAATGAATTAATTATGTTTCTAACTGGCTTTCCCCCCTCTGCTCTTACCCCTCATGCTCATATGGCATTCTTGCAATATTGCTTGTTAAAAAATATATACATATAATATATAAAATACTGCGGCTGTTATTGTCGCTATCCACCTTTGGGGGTGTTTTTTCATGGAAAGGCAGCACAGAAACACCAGTGGGCCAGATCATTATCTCCTCCACCCCTCGTGGGGCCACCACCTGCCAATCACCTGATGCCACAATAGCATCAGGTGACTATTCTGTCGCACGCTAGCCTTGTAAAATGCTTTGCAAAGCGCTCTGCAACATTTTGAAAAGGGGCTGGCAAATCAGCTGGGCCTTGCCATGCTTTCCCAAAGCGCTGTCTACTGCAGCACTTTGCCCTGTGTTTTCCAAGCTTGCAACCCCCACTACGGCTAAGCCAGGTTTTCACCTGCCCCTTACCTGTAGGGCCGGGTGCTGTGGCTTGGCCTGATGAGACCTGTGGGCCACCGTCCTATAAAACAATGATCCCACAATGCACTAGGGCAGCCTATGCTTCTACCTTAGCAGCACTACAAAAGCCAGGCATTCCCCACAATACACTGGGAAGCAGCCCTCACTCCCGGTGGACTCACATCTGCTTGCCGCTGTAGATGAGGCGCTGTTGTTGTGGAGGGATTCCTTCTTTTTCTTCCACTCGCTCCTTTATTCTCTCCACCTGGGTGGGGGAAGGGGGTGGAGAGAGAGAGAGAAGACAGAGGGGAGAACAGAAAAGGGTCACAGTCTATCCAGAGCAGTTTTTAGCTGCAACCTCACAGCAACACTAGTGGGCAAGGCTGACGGAGGGAAAACTCACTTCCCAGGAAAAAAAACGGCCTGCTTCCCTCTTTCAATCTGTTTCGCTGTCACAAAGGGCAACATCTGAGCATCTGGGCCTCCCCATCCTTGTGGCCTCCACCCCAAAAGCTGCTGAATGTGACCCAGGAGGATATGATGAATCGCTCCACTGTTTCTCACATGTGACCAATGTGACTGGGAGGCGGATCGACATTGTGGTTCAGTTGCCTGATGAAGAAGTCGTCACGCTTGCCCAGCAAAGTCTTGGCAGTCCTTTCAAGAGGATTGAGGGACCCCCCTTGGCAAACATGTCTAACTGCCCACTATCTGAGGGCAAGATGGCAGGGGAGGAATAGCTCCACCATGTGGCCGTACTGGTAATAGGCCAAGCCTGGGCAGAAGGAAGAGGACATGGGTAACAACAAAGCCCCTTTCCCTCCACAACTGGATCAATCCATTCATCTTCATAGTACAGTGGTACCTCGCATGATGAATGCCTCGCGCAACGAAAAACTCACTAGACGAAAGCGTCTAGCGATTCTTTGTTGCCTCGCAAGACGAAGCTTTCTATGGCTGCGTCTTGCAAGATGAATTTTTTTTGCCGTTTTTTTTTGCCCTCTGCCGTTTGTTTCCACAAGACAAAAATATCGCTAGATGAAAATCTCGCTAGATGTGGTCTCTTCCAACTCTACGATTCTATGATTCTATGAAGCGACCCGCGGAACGAAGTATTTCCGTCTTGCGAGGTACCACTGTATAATTTATGTACCACTTAACGCCATAGTTTCTAAGAGGTGTACAACAGGGATACAGCATACATTCCAAAAAGGAACCCAAGATCAGTGGGAAAAACTCACTTAAAATGCCTGCTTCACCAACACTGGAAGTTCAACAGGAAGGGGGACTTTTTTATCTCAGCCAATTCTGCAAAACTGTACTTGAGGAAGGGAGAGACATGTTGTTTGGCTTGGTGCGAGGGGCTGGGCAGGACCCAAAGCGACACAAACCAGCCCCACACACCAGGGCAAATAATATGTCAAGAACCAAGCAGGGATTACCTGCTACGTGCAGAGCACCGCTGTCATCATCCCCATCCCACCCGCCAAGTTTGTCTGCCCGAGGTACCTTGTCTGTGGGTTCTATGTCAATCTCAATCTCTTTTCCGGTGAGCGTCTGCAACAAAAGAGAGAGGCCTCAGCCACCAGCAGCCACCCATCTCCCCCACAATGATTCAGCCACCTCTTGAGGCAGCAAGGCTAGAAGACAGACATTGTTCTCCTCCTGCTGCTCCAAAAGAAAGGTGGGGCTGGGTGCTTTCTGAGAGCTTACGGCCCTCCCCAAACTCCCTTCTCATTCTGCATCAGGATTGTAGCTCCCACCATCTCCCCGGACACAATTCAACATAGCCTTCCTCTCTCTGACCACGCTCAGAACTGGAGCTTGCGGCTTTCTTCTTCCATCAAGGACCAGAGACAGTATCGCAGAACCCCTCACTCCAGCATTCCCGGTTCATCCCAGTTCTGCCCTGGGGCAATCCACAACTCAGATTTGAAACGAGAAGCAATCTCTCCACCCATCTCCAATCTGAACACCAGAGGAAGTGGGAGGCAGGCAGCCTCCCATTGCATGTCAAAGCAGTGGTGGTGGTGGTGGGATTTCAAAGACGGGGTTAAAACCATTTCCCTTTGCACAGCTGCCGGCTCTGAAACCCAGAAGCAAGTCCTGTCAAGTCGACAGAAGACTGTGGCGTTAGCATTTTTCATGAAATGGGATTCCTGGGGTGCGGCCTGATGATCAGCAAGCCTCAAGATTCACACACAGAGCAGGTAGCTCCCCATTTGGCAGCAAGTCTGCCACCAAGGAGGAGATGGCAAAAGGAGAAGATGCTTAAAGGTGATGCCTGGCCTAGAACTCCATCTGAACAGAGCACATCTTCCCGCTTATTCTTTCTCCCCAGTGCAGCAAGAACATCCAAGGAAGCTCTTTTGTGAGTGTCCCTACAACATGAACAACTGTAGGCAAGGTATAAGATCTAGGGACAGTCTTCCACAATCCAGTGTCCTCCAGACGTTTTGAACTACAAGTCCCATCACCACCTGGCTGGGTGGGGCTGGTGGGAGTTGTAGTCCAAAATGTCTAGATTGCACGAGGTATGGGGAAGTCTACTCTAGAGTCTTCTGGGTGGTGGCACCCCAGTTTATTGAATTCCCCTGGCGCCTTTCCCACCTTTGAAGCAGTGCTAGCAACAGTCATGCCAAAAAAACACCCACTTGCTATCTCTGTTCCAGAAGAACTCCTGAGCTCTATTTGATCGCAGTATTAAGTGACAAAATACTTTAAAATTGTACCTTGGGCAATAGCTCCAAAATTCAATGTTGGGTTTGCAGCTGAAAATGATGTACAGTAGTTTCAACTAAACAGTTCCTCCAGTTTCACCACTGAGTGGAGCTCTTCAGCACCATCTTTGAGCCGCTCATTAAACTGTGGAGCTGAATACCAAATTCTGGACTAACACCCATAATTCAGTAGTTTATAACCTAGTCTCTGATGGAACCTAAGCTTCTGATGGGCTTACTTTACTGTTGTCTTTTAAATTGTTGTTTTAATCTAGTCTTCTTCTTTTTTTTTCATTTGTAGGCCAGCTAAGAAAAAAAGGCTTAGATAATGAATTAAAATGCTATTTATTTAAAATACAGCCCTGTGAACAATTTATATACCACAATGTGTGCCAAGCCAATTGCTGTTCTCTAGTGGTCAATTTGGTCACAGAAATTAGGTCCAAAAGGTTCGTTTGTCAAAATGAAGTGGTAAGTTGGCTTCTCAGTCATGACCATGAGCTTAGTATCCCAAGTGGTACCAGTTAGCATATATAGCTGTGGTACTCTGGCAATTGTTCCTTTTCAACGACTACCAAATTTTGGGCATCTTCTAAGGCTTATATATCTGACTATCAGCTCCCCACTACAATACGAGGATTTTGATTAGGCTTTGACCCAGACAAACAAGTCAGTTACTGTACAAACTTTGCGATTTCTCCCTATTTTGACCTTTTAATATTGCATTAAAGTTGCACTTTTATTCTTCTGTTATGATTTATTCCGACCCTGCTTAGTTTCGAAGTCTGAAATGACACGGACCAGCCTTTCCACAGCTTAGGCACCTACTAGGATGCGAGGGAGTCGGGACCCCCGCCTGATCCATGGCAGGCGGAAATCTAGGAAGTGAAGCGCTCCCAAGCGCAGTGAAAAGACGGGGGGGGGGGGAGAGAGAGCTCTACCTGTTTACCTTCTGCCTCCAGGAGGAAGCTGTGAGAGGAACCTCTCTTTCTGCACTTGGCCAAGGGAGGAGCCCCACCCGCAACACAACCAGGGATGGACCGGGGGGGGGGGAATGCCTGCAGGTGTCCCACAATGCACCGCGGCAGGGGCGAGGGGAGCCGCAAAACTATCTCGTCATGCCCCGGTACACGAGGAGGTGACTCCGCCCCGGGTCTTCTTCCACCCTTCTCCCCACTGGGGAACCGCCGAGAGCCTCCCTTACCTTCACTTTGATCAGCATCGTGACCAGCCTCTTCAGTCAGCCGCTCGACCTCTGACCTCGGAAGCAGAACAGGAGCGCTCTTTCCCTCCCTCACGCCCCCGCGCTCTTTCCGGCCTATCTGACGTCACTTCCGCTTCATAGTATTTCCCCCTCCCTCCCTCCAGTCTTTTTTTGTCTCTTTCTAAAAGGAAGTTTAGAGACGTTTAGAGACCGAGATAAAGCGCGCGGTGTTGTTCCGCTTGAATTCACCTCTTCGACACCCTTTCGCTTACTGACGCGCAGTGCACTATGGGAGATGGAGTCCTTTCCACATAACTGAACCTTTACGAACTACGTCTCCCGCGCATTTTGCTCTAAACTGCCACATCAGCCGTCGCTTAAATGCTTTAATGGGCAGGACTATAATTCCAGCCCTGCTTAATTGTTCGCCAGCCATTCACTTCTGTTTCGCGCTCTCCGCCTTCTATTATTCGGACTACATCTCCCGTCAGGCACTGCGGCAGAAACCCATCTCCCCCCCCCGCCGTGCCCCTCCCGCTGGGAGCAGACGTCTTTTCCGCTCTTGATTGGCTAGCGCGAGATTCGCCGTTGCGCGCACGCACGCAGGTGGGGGAAAACGTTTCCCGAGGGCGGTTCCAGGCGCGTTGGTTTGTGGGAGTTGCAGTCCAGCGAGCGCTCTACACCGTTATAGGCGATGAGGGGAGAAGACTACAAGGACCACAGGGCAGTGCGCCGAAGAGGTCCAGAAGGACCAGGAAGAAAGGGGGGCGTGGTCGAGTGGAGAGAAGCCGGGTGGAACCGCGCCGTTGTGGAAAAGAGGCTCGCGCTGACTCCTGCCTTCTGAGATCGGGTAGCCGCAACCGGAAGTGCGCGCGGGGGTGCCCAAGGGTGCACCGGAAGTAGGTCTCAATCCGGCCCTTCGCAGTTGTCCCCTCCAAAACAAACCCCATATTCTTGATGTGAACCACGTCCCCTTCGCTCTGAGTGGGGTCGGGGTCCGGGGCAGCGATGCAGAGTTAGCATAACTTATGCTAACATGGCAGTGCATTGCTGGGGGAGGGGTCAGGTGGTGGGTTTGATGGTTCTGTGTCACCTGCGCCCCTGTCCCAGTTTGCTGGCAGTGGCACCCTACTGGTTTCAAGAGAATCAGCCGCCCCGCAGGTGTGCTCAAATGCTGGGGTCCGCCATACAGAGGCTTCCCTGGAAGTGCATCCATTTCAAAACTTGCTGTCAATTTATAGCATTAGGATGTGGGGTTGTGTTCCTGGTACCAGCGGGATAATGAGAGATAAGAGGTGCAAAGTCTTTGCAAAAGCCTGTAATCGTCTCCGCTTCCCTTGGCGATAAGAGCTGCTGATAGGTTTGGATGCCACAGCTGAGGACGAGGTTCGTCAAGGCCTTGAAGACTGGTGACAAGCCCATAGAGAGAGACGATGGTTGAGGTTTTAATGCGGCAGGTGCTGCAGCAGGTGCTGTGGCAGGTCTAAAGTCTGTCGTGGGGTGTCTTAATCGTTAATGGTATTGGAAGTCCAAGAGGTAGCGTCTAAGAGGTGGTGGAGATGGAGTTGTAGTTTGATGAACAACTTAACTGAAGACTAGAGACTCAGAGATTATGTGGAGATCAGGGATACAATGGGCCTAGTGCAGGCATCCCCAAACTTCGGCCCTCCAGATGTTTTGGAATACAATTCCTATCTTCCTCGACCACTGGTCCTGTTAGTTCATGGGAGATTCACTTGCTAGATCATGGGAGTTGTAGGCCAAAACATCTGGACGGCCGCAGTTTGGGGATGCCTGGCCTAGTGTTTTTCCATAGAGTGGCATGTGTGCAATCACTGCGAGAAACTGAGGCAGAAGGAGAGGTCATGAACGGCTGTTAGTGTTAGCAAGCCGTGGTTCGTGGAAGCAACGCAAGTCACGGCCTGTAAGATAACATGCATTTTAATGCCAAAACCCACTACTGGTTGCTATAGGAAAGTCTTTTCATTTTCATTTTCAATATTGACAAAATGGGCTTTGAAAAGAAATGTGTGTCTTGAGACTTCCCGTCTGCTGCGGAGCGGAATGGCGGTGTGGTTCCCTGTCGTCTGAATAAAAGACGACACGGTCCAGGCTGTCAGGGCCCCAGGGGTGAGCGCCAGGGCTAGGCGCCCCCCAAAAAACCCCCATGGGCAAGGGGGGACTCTAGGGGTCCAGCAGAGCGTTGGGAACTCGCCGTAACCCCGATGTCTCGTCGCTGTTTTTGCGAGGGGGAGGGGAAGAGGCCTGAGTCCGCTCACGGCTCCATTGCACCCTACAGCCAAAGCCACATGCTGTCACCGAAAGCAGTGGATTTTCCAATTGGAGGTAAATAAGCCAAATAAAACTTGAAAGAAGAAATTAGGTTTAAAATTTTTGATTTGGCTTCCGATTTCTGCGGACAGGCTCTGCAGGGGAATCTTTTGTGAATGGGAGTAGAGCATTGGAGGAGGAGCTAATGGAGACTTTTAAGCAACTTTAATTTCAAGAGACTCTCTTTCTTTTGGACACATATTGGCTACAGTTGCTCTTCAGTAGGGTAACTTCGAGATACAAATTGACAGTAGGACAGAGACATAATTTGACAGATTGATACTTTGGCAGAGTAGAAAGCTAAAGACTTTTGCATGGAAGAGCTTTGGAAATAGAGGCGTTAAAATTTCCAACCCTGGAATTTGGAGGCACAAAATTGAGGCTAAGCAGCAGAATTCTCTATTCATATTGGGGGAGGAATCCAGAATCCCCCAGAAAGAAAGGAGAACCTAGAATAGCTGGAGTTGGACTGGAATATAACTGCCTACTGAGACCAGGGAACTCGATGCAACACTAACTGCCAGCAAGTAACTTTTTAACACTTTCTGACATCTTTGGAAGCATACCTCTTAAAGTTTAAAAATGGAAGACTTGGACTATAATATACTGGATTAGAAAGTTAATGAACTGGACTATAACATATTTGATTGCAATGAAAAGTTCGCTACTCTCCATTCACTGCCACCTTTTTGGAAAGTAAAGGAACTGCTGAAGAGAAGTATATAATTTTGCATTGATTGTTTGTGTTGGTTTGTTTATCTATTGGTTGTACTTTATGTCTGAATTGTCCTGTTTGATATTGGGCCTGTCAATTCTGACAAGTAAGATTTGGCTGTGCTAACTAACTAACTAACCTCTGGGTGTTAAGAGGCACTGAAACATATTGACAACATCCACTTTTATTTAATTTTTATTTTCTGTCTTTCCATTTTCTCCTTCTCTCCCTTTTAATTCTTTTTTAAGGATTTGCAGGGGGGTGGGGGAGGCCCAAAAGTGTGAAGGGGAGATTTTACGGTTCAGCTCGGGAGTGGAAAAATACTTTCACTTCTGGGCAGAACTGAAAAAAACACAGGAGTGGCCTTGAATAGACCATAATAAAGATTTTAATTGTGGGAAAATCCTCTAGTACAGACATGCAGAGAATAATATGTATAAATAAACCAGAGAGGGGAAATAAACCAGAGAGGGGAGCTGAGGGAAGTCTTTGGAGGGTGGGGGGAGGGGGGAGGGGAAAAAGAAAAGTAATTGGCTATATTGGTTGATTATTGGTTTTGTAAAAATTATTCAATAAAAATATATAAAAAAAGAAATGTGTGTCTTAAACAGGCAACGCTTTCGATAACAATTTGTTCTACAGTTGTGCTCAGGGCTTTTGGTTTTACTTTTGGAGCAGCCGGTTGCCCACTAAGAACTGGATACTAGACTTGATGGTCCACTGGCCTGATCCAGCAGAGCTGTTCTTACGTTCACTAATTAGTTAATTTGTTATCTACTGATTAGTGCTGGTGTTTTCCAGGTCAAATAGGCTAGGATTTTCTGCCTTGTGTCCCCGAGTGTGACCTTTTTTTTGCTTTCCTTCCAAGGGGTCGAAGATGCCACACATTGACAATGACATTAAGTTAGACTTCAAGGATGTCCTCTTGAGGCCGAAACGGAGCACTCTCAAGTCTCGCAGTGAGGTGAGAATGCTGCTTCGATGCCCCCCTGTATGTTCCAGTTTGCTGAAACACAAGTGTGGGACACTGAAGAGAGTCAGGGCATTGAAACGGAGACCAGTCTGATATTTGAAGCCCTTCCCTCCCAGACTGGACCTGCTGTAATTGCTGACTGGAACATAATTGAGAAAAGCTCATGGGGGGGGGATGGGGCTTGAAATCCAGTGCAAGTAAATATGCCCCCAAGTATCATTTTCTGATGGTGGATAAGCCCACATGGGCTGGTCCACCTTCACCCTGTTCTAAAGTGATTTGTTTGGTTGTGTGGTGTAGTGGTTAAGAGCAATGGACTTGCAATCTGGTGAACCGGGTTCGCTTCCCCGCTCCTCCACATGCCGCTGCTGGGTGACCTTGGGCTAGTCACACTTCTCTGAAGTCTCTCAGCCCAACTCACCTCACAGAGTGTTTGTTGTGGGGGAGGAAGGGAAAGGAGATTGTTAGCCGCTTTGAGACTCCTTAAGGGGAGTGAAAGGCGGGATATCAAATCCAAATCCCTGTCATAGGGTCACGTTACAGATGTTTGCTTTGAAGCCATGAGGGCTAGCAACCTTTTTAAATTAAAGAAATCCGCTCCCTCACACCCTGGGTCCTACATCCTGAGGACTGGGGATATCAGGGACAACACTTTCTGCAGGTAAAGCATTGGCTGAGTCATCGATTTAGCATATTGTTCCCTGGCGGGCGAGTACTGCAGGATGTTTAGTTTAAGCCGCAACAGAAGATGGAAGAAACAGGTCCCCCCGCCTGCTGCTCCATACTGGGAGACCCTAGTTTCTATCTTCATGTGACACCTCAGAAGTTGGGAGCAGGGATTCTCAGGCCACATCGCTCCTGCAGCCCTATACCTTTGATCTTGGTTTCCTTCCCTCCCAGGTGGATCTCATGAGGTCCTTCATATTCCGCAACTCCAAGCAGACATACACAGGGATCCCCATCATTGCTGCCAACATGGACACGGTGGGCACCTTTGAGATGGCCAAGGTCCTTTGCAAGGTATGGTGGCTGTCGAGGCGCCTGGTCACCTGGGTGCTGCAAGGGCTTCCTGCTTCAGCAGAGGAACTGCTCCCTGCTAGCCCTGGCAAAGGTGTTCAGCTTCGGGATCACTGGCGACTTAATTTTATTTATTTACTAGTAAAGGTTGCTAGAAGGGAGGGGAGAAATGTAATACCTGATCTCAATTTGGTGGTACCTGCAAGGCAATGTTTTTCAGCCTTGGGGGCCCTCCAGAAGATGCTGGACTCTTAACTCCCACCATCCCTGACCATCTGCCCAAGGTGTCTGGATGATGGGAGTTGTAGTCTCAGTAATACCAGGACACCCAGAGTTGAAGGATGCCTGCTCTAGGGCTGTTTCCTCACTTTCCTCAGTGTCTGTTTCCCCTCCATCTCTCTCTTCCCAGTTCTCTCTCTTCACCACTATCCACAAACACTACAGTCTGGACCAGTGGAAGGAGTTTGCGGCGGAGAACCCAGAATGCCTGCTGGTGAGTGAATGTTGTCACCCTTGCTTGGGCTGTAGGCCACCTGACATTAGCTCCTCTCCTGGGTCATCCGTTGAGTCGCCCTCAGGTCTCAAATTGCCCTGGGGAATAGGGCAACCCCATCTCCTCCCTGTCTAGTTCTTTACAACCTGTCCTGGTGCTTCTCCCCAGAACGTGGCAGCCAGTTCAGGCACCGGCCCCTGCGACTTTGAACAGCTGGAGCAGATCCTCGAGACGGTGCCGCAGGTGCGCTACATCTGCCTGGACGTGGCCAACGGATACTCTGAGCACTTTGTCCAGTTCCTGAAGGACGTGCGCAAGCGGTTTCCAGATCACAACATCATTGTACGTTTCATCTTTCTTGGGCTTCCCTTTGCAGCATCCACTTTGCCACTGTAAGGACTTGATGGGCCTTCAGCCCAATCCTGTAGGGCTCTTCCGTATTTATTTTACTCCCGATATTGCTGCCATGTCTGGACAGTCTTCAAGGGTAGCCCTAAGTAGAGTGTATTGCAGTAGTCAAGAGTTTACCAGAATGTATAGGACTATATGGCAAGGCTAGCTGTGTTTCCTGACCATGTCCCACTATTTTTTTCACATCCCTCACATTGTTCCCACTCTATGGTGTAGCCTTTGCCTTGAAGGCTTCAGAATTTCATCCATATGTCCCACCATGGCATGTTTCACCCAAGCCAGCCTTTTCTGTCCTATAAGTCAGACGTTTTTCTCTTCACCAGGCTGGGAATGTGGTGACAGGGGAGATGGTGGAAGAGCTCATCTTATCAGGAGCGGATATAATCAAAGTGGGGATTGGACCAGGTAAGTGTAGAAGGATAGGTGAGCTTTGGGGCCAGATCCACCTTGGGGTTATGGCAGGAGTCTTGTGATAAACTGAAGGGACCCTTATTTATTCACTGATAAGGCTCTTAAGGTCTGGATAGGTTGATAGGCAGAAGTGATCCTTCTGTGGAGAATCTTTCTGACCCCACTCGCGAGATCTTTATCAGGATTGCCCCCTTCTGTGCCAAATTTGGCAGGTGGACGGTATGGAATATTGATGGCTGGTGCAAGCTGTTGGAACGGGTTCATAGAATTGCAGAGTTGGAAGGGATCCCCAAGAGGCATCCAGTCCAAATCTCAACTAAAGTATCCATGACAGGTGACCATCCAACCTCTGCTTAAAAACCTCCAAGGAAGGAGAGCCCACCACCTCTAGTAAGAGTCTGTTCCACCGTCAAAACAGCTCTGTCAGAAAGTTCTTCCTGATGTTTATTCAGGAACTCCTTTCTTCTAACTTGAAACCATTGGTTTGGGTCCTATCCTCCAGAGTGGGAGAAAACAAGCTTGCCCCATCTTCCATGTGACAGCCCTTGATATATTTGAAGATATCCTGGTATGACCCGCAGAGGACATCAAGGTCCACAAATCATAACATACTGGAGATCCCGAGTCACAAGGTGGTTAGGCTGGCCTCGAACAGGACCAGGGCCTTCTCAGTACTGGCCCCAACCTGGTGGAACGCTCTGTCTCAGGAGACTAGGGCCCTGCGGGATTTGTCATCTTTTCGTAGGGCCTGCAAGACAGAGCTGTTCCGTTTGGCCTTTGAACTGATGCAGTCTGACCCCGGGGTTACCCTCCCCTAAGGTTTTATCTTATAATGGTTTTATATTATTTGTGGATTTTTAATTTTAAAATTGAATTTTAACATTGTATTAATCTGCATTTTAACTGAATTGTTTTTTATACTTGCGTTGATATTTTTGTTGTTAGCCGCCCTGAGCCTGGTCTTGACTGGGAAGGGCGGGGTATAAAGTAAGTTGTTGTTGTTATTATTATTATTACTATTATTATTATATCTCCTCTTAGTCTTCTCTTTTCCAGGTTAAACACACCCAACTGCCTTAACCATTCCTTTTAAATGGTGCGTGCTCTTTTTAAAACAGAACCTGGCTGGCCATCTGTCCTGGGAGTGGGGGCATGTCAAATCTCAATCGAGGGAAGACGAGGTCTTTCAAGTCCTGCCCTGCCCCAACCCCCTCCGTTCCTCTGAAAGGGCAGGCTGGCTAGGTTAAACCAAAGGGTAAAGGGTTTAACCAAAGGGCAAAAGTGTATTGGGAAATGATCCGTAATGAATTTTTTAAAACGTTTAAAGGTACTCACCCCACCCCAACAGTCCTTTCTGTTGGGGATAATTCAGATTGAAATTCCCAGGTGTCAAAAAAGGTTATTTATGTACGCTACAACTGCGGCATGTGTTTTGTTAGCCCAAAAAATGGAAAACGAGCGAGGTTCCAAGTAAAGTAGAATGGCAACTTAAGTTGACAGAATATGTGCAGCTTGTGTACTTAAAATATTGAATGGGAGAACAAGAAGAATATACTTAAAGAGAAGATTGGAAAACATTTATTGAATATGTGGGAAATAATTGTGCACAGCTGAAAACGCTGGCAGCATTAAGATAAATTCAACGGTGCAAATAAGTTTTGATGGATGCAATAATGGAATACTGATTGGTCCAGTTTTTGTAAAATATGCAGGGATTTATGATATGTAAAATGAACCATGGAAAGGGAAGAAGGGAAGTCATTGATATCTTAACTGCAAAACAGAAAAGTCAATAAAAATGATATATATATAAACCACTTGCCTTGTCTCCTCCCAGGCTCGGTTTGTACCACGCGGAAGAAGACAGGGGTCGGCTACCCCCAGCTCAGCGCTGTCATGGAATGTGCCGACGCCGCCCACGGCCTCAATGGGCACATCATCTCGGTGAGATGCCCGGCTCCTCCCTTGCCAGGTCCAGTGGGCAAAGGGATGGCAGGAGACTTAACTATGCTGGAGCCCCTTTGGTGCAGGGGTTGGAAGGGGAAGCTCTGCCCACCCATTGTTCTTGAACTACAATTTGTCCTGGGATCACTGCCCCGACAGTGAGCGTTCCATTTTCCTGCCCCCTCAATTGGCCGCCGTTTTGCAGGGGGTCTTGGGAAGGGGGAGCCCTGACTGCTGCAGAGGGTTTGATCCGGTTTAAGAACTCTTAGGACAGCTGCGCCGCTGGTTCCGATCTCAAAGCGTAGGCTTTCCAGCCATGAGGACTAGAGGCTTGCCCAAGCCCTTTTGCTAAGAGAAGGCAGGTGCTTAGGATGGCAGCTGTAGGGAGATTGAACGAGGAATGCCGAGATTGTCCTTCCGCCCTCTCTCCTGCAGGATGGAGGCTGCAGCTGCCCGGGAGACGTTGCAAAGGCTTTTGGTAAAAATTAAAACCCCGCCCTTCCAACTTCCCTGGGTCAATCTGTCGGGGTGGCGGCAGAACCCCCAGAGAGGTTCTCAGGGTCCCGCAGCTAAGGAAGCTTGTCTCACACGCCTCCCAATTCTGCTGTGGGTGCAGGTGCTGGCGCGGACTTTGTCATGCTGGGAGGAATGCTGGCGGGCCACACCGAATCTGGCGGGGAGCTCATTGAGAAGGAAGGCAAGCAGTACAAGCTCTTTTACGGCATGAGCTCAGAGGTAGCCATGAAGAAGTATGCCGGGGGTGTGGCAGACTACAGGTATGGTGGCAGAAATAAGAGTTTGTGCTCGCTCCTTTTCCCCTTCCGTTACCCAGTTCACATTCACTCCTCTTTGTAAAATGTTGCAGGGTAGAAGCACTCTGATTTGCTGCTGCGATCTGCCAGGTGTGCCTTACACCAAGACTCTCTTCTCATTCCCCCCCCCCTTCTGTCAATAAGACAATAATTTATTCCTTCGATGCCAGCCATCTGACTGGGTTGCCTCAGCCACACTTGGCGGCTGCCAGCAGAATATTAAAACACAAAAAAGCATTACGCTCACTCAACCACTTCTATCGGCAGAACCGGCACTGCTACAGGTGCCACGTTAACACCTGCATAGGTAGGAAACGCATCTTTGGAACTCTCTGCCTCTTGAACAACAGGCAGCTGCCTCCACTGTACACTTTTTGGCACCTGCTGAACACATTTTTGTTTAGGCAAGCCTCGCAGGGTATGCGGAATGTTGACGTGAGTTTTAATATGTCTTTATTGTTGACTTTAATTAGCTTTTAAATGTTTTGAATAGCTGTTTTTATTAATGATTTTATTCATTTTGTAAACCGCCGTGGTTTTTTGTTTACAATCATGCGGCATATAAATTTCCTGAAATAAAAATCAGCCAACGTTCCGCAGCCACCGAGCACATTCAGTCCTCATTGGTAACTGTGGCCCATACAATGGTGGTGAGCTGTGGAACATTTCCCCACTCCAGATTTTTCCTATTTCTGCCAATTCCTCTTCCTTGCATGCAGGTGCTGCTGTTTGGGCAACATAAGTATCAACCCTCATGCCTGAGCATCTGAAGTACAGTTGTACATTGGATCTCAAACGCCTCGGCTCCTGAACAAATCGGCTCCCGAAAGATCGAAACCCGGAAGTGAGTGTTCCGGTTTTCGAACGATTTTTGGAAGCCGAACATCCGGCGCGGCTTCCGAACGGCCGCAGGACACTCCTGCAACCAAGTGGAAGCTGTGCCTTGGTTTTCGAACGGTTCCAGGAGTCGGACTCCTGGAACGCATTCTGTTCGAGAACCAAGGTACGACTGTAGAGGGAACAAAAGCACAATTGTAGTCTCTTGGGTGGAAATCTGATTGCCAAGAGCCAGGCAAGGGCATGTCAGTAATAGAGCACAGGGCAGCTTTTGTGAGGGGAAGGGAAAGGTCAGCCAGGCTGGGGGGAAACCTCACAAGGTCTAGGGAGGGGAGTCATCAGGTGGAAAAGCAGGGAAGGCAAGGAGTCTTGTGATCATGGCTCAAGTTGTTGTGGCATTTTTAACACGGCAGCATCCTTGCTGTGATGCCTGAGTGGGAAAACTCTGGCAGCTCCCATCAGCCACAGCAAGCATGGCCAATAGCAAGAGATGAAGGGAGTTGCTCCTCAAAGAATCAAATAACTAAATGCAAGAAGTGGAATGATGGGGCAAGATGCCTCTTTGCCTCTCTTGCCACACACTCTCCTATATTTCTAGTAAGGATTATGGCAGGGGTCAGCAAACTTTTTCAGCAGGGGGCCGGTCCCCGGCCCCCCAGACCTTGTGTGTGTGGGGGGTCGGACTATATTTTTTTTGGGGGGGGGGAATGAACGAATTCCTATGCCCCACAAATAATCCAGAGATGCATTTTAAATAAAAGGAGACATTCTACTCATGTAAAAACATGCTGATTCCTGGACCGTCCGCGGGCCGGATTTAGAAGGCTATCCAGCCCCCAGGCCTTAGTTTGGGGACCCCTGGATTATGGTGTTGAAGGTTCAAGCAGAGGAGGATTTGTGAGCACGCTCAAGCCTCAGCTTGAATTTTTCCTGCGCCTGATGTCAAGCCTGGGAAGAGAGGGATGGTTCCCCCAAAACGGCTGGATGAGGCTGGGACCTAGAGCTTCTCTGCAGCTCCAGTAAAACATGCTAAATGTACGAGGAGAGGGAATGGGACAGCCCCTGCCTGACTGCTAATATCTCCCCTCCTCCCCCTGCAGGGCATCCGAGGGGAAAGTGGTGCAAGTGCCATTCAAGGGCGACGTGGAGCACACCTTGCGGGACATCATGGGCGGCATCCGCTCCACCTGCACTTACGTGGGGGCTGCCAAGCTGAAGGAGCTCAGCCGCAGGACCACCTTCATCCGGGTCACCCAGCAAGCCAACCCCATCTTTGGCGAGGCCGGCCAACCCTGACCTCTGCCCCACGAGACAGCAGCCGCTCCTGGGCTACTCCAGTGGGAGGAGTATCTGCGCAGGCTGGCAAGCTGGAGCACCGGCAGGTTTACAAGCACCAGGCCTGGCGCTGACCAAATCCACCCCATGCCCGACGCCAGGCTGGCACTCCTTACTCCCCTCCACTGCATTCCTTGCACAGTCCAGTATGGGCAGACCGCCCTCCTTTTGTGAGTAGAAAGGAGACGTGCGTCCGCGTAATTATTTTATTCCAGTATTTGTACGCCAGCCCCGCTTCTGCGCTGCACAATTTGCATCTTTCCTTCCCGAGACCAAACTCAAAAGGGAGCAGGGGAGGCGTTTTCCGTGGGAGCAGCGCCAGAAACTTTTGCACTGTTTGCCGAAACCCAAAATAAAGCCCTTAAAATCTCTTTGTGCGGACATGTTTGGAGGAGGAGGAGAAGGAGAGCAATGGGGCGGATGTCATGTTAGATGGGATGTTGCTGAGGCTGAAGAACTAGCACATCTGGAGGAAGGGAAGGAGGAGAGGAAGAGGTTAAGGTGTGGCAAAGAACAGCGGCCCTTCCTAGGCAAGGGAGGGGGGTGGCAGCCACTCACTGATTCCTGGTGTTGCTAAGGTACTGTCGCAACGTGGGGATGAGGGTGTTGTGCCTGGTGCACTGGTATTCTCCCTGTTGGAGGAGAAAGGGGAAGAGGCCTTGGGCTGGCGGAGCCCCTTCAAATCACACCGGCACACCTCCACTTCAAGCTCAAGAAGGGACACACTCAATGCATCTCCATCAGCCTTATTTAAATATCAGGGCACACGGTACTTTGCAGAGCGCTAGAGGATAGGTCCCTGCCCTGAGGAGCTTACAATCTAAAACCTGACAGGGAACAGGGAAGCAAGATGCAGCTGTTTCAGCTGCACATGCTTGAGCTTGCTTACAGTTACAGCACAGCAGCCTTTCGCAACCGAGGGCCCTCAGTTTTGGACTACAACTCCCATCAGCCCCAGCTGGCTGCTCCAGGCGGGGATGGGGGAATTACGGGCCTGAGCCAACAGCTGTTCCTTCAACATTCATCGGGGACACCAGCCAAGGCCCTGGCCTGACCTGCACTTTCAACACACACCCCCCCCAAAAAATGGCATGCTGAGTATCTTGCTCCTCACCTTCATGAAAGGGGAATCGCATCCGTCACTGCATGAATCCAGGACAAAATCCTCGACTTCTTCTAGAAAGAGAACGGAAGGGGTTATGGGCACTTGGCACATCTTTCGCTGCTCCCCTGCATAGCCAAGGCTGCATCTTCTCCCCAGGTCAATGCAAGGATTTTTCTACCCTCCTTTGGAAAGCGGAGGGATGTGGAAATTGGGGGCAGGCCCGTCAGGTCAGGGCCCTGCAGTTAGCAAGGGGGGAGGGTGGTAGCAAGGAAACAGAAGTCCCTGCTGAGCTCCTCTAACCCTGGTCATTCCAAACCTACGCCAGGCCACAGCCCCTCCACCCTGTCTGCTCCTGATACACTCCTTCCCTAGAGAGAAAGAGAGATGTTCCCAGAAACAGGAGGCTGAAATACAGAACGGGGGAAAGCGGGGTGATTTGGGGAGCAGGGAAGAGGTGTCTCACAAGGGAGGGAAAACAGCCAGCCCTCAAAAAATCCAAACGCTGGAACTCCCCCCCCCCCGGTGAGTCTTCATGTGGTTTTTCTTCAGCTGCTGGCCTTCCAGCTGCTTTTGGCTGGGGCTGATGGGACCTGCAGCCCAATGTACATGGAAGGGTACCAAGGCATGGAGGCTGGAGTAAACTATTTGGGGGGGGGGAATACATTCAATTCCCAGAATTGTACTTGCCCACATAGTGGGGAGAAATTCATAGAAGCAGGACTACCTACCCATTCCCTGGTTGCCCAGTCGACGCCTGGAGGAATCCCTAAAGGAGGGAGAAAAAGAAGAAGATAGTACAAGCCGTTAAGGGGCAGGGGAACCAGGAAAATGAGGACAAGGAGACACTTACTGTTCCTGGGCGCAGGGTGAACTACTCCTGTATGCATGCGCCTGGGAGGGCTCAAGTGTCCTATGTTCCCCCTCCTCCTCGCTGTGAACTAGGGAGCTTGACAGGCGGGGAGAAGGTGGGCGCATAGGTAATCCTGGAAGAAGGGCAAGAGGTTGCAAACAAAGGACACACAGGGAAGGAAGGCCAAGGGCCGCAAGGCAAATGTCTTCGTTACCTACCTGCGGTCTGGTACCCCATGGCGGAGAGGTAGCACGAGAGGATGCTGGAGTCCGGCTGGGGAGTCCGGCTCGGCCCTTGGAGGCAGGCAGTGTCCAGCAGCTAGGGAGGGGGGAGGCAAAAGTGTGGGCCAAGGCCTGCCCATAAAGCCTGTGCCCTACCATGGAGCCACGGGGCCCCTCCACCCCAGGAGTGCTGAAGGGGGGGGGCGACGGCAGTGGACTGCCAGCTCACCGCTTGGTTCCAGCCCATGCCCCGCTACTATTGCTACTGCTGCCTGGTACCTGGTGCAAATCGGGCTCTGGGAGGGTTTTCTCCAGTTGCCACAGGTAATCGTGAAAGAGCTCTTTGACCACCTGCATAAAGGCTTCTCCGTAATCCTTTTCCAGGTGCTCCTAAAAGGCAAACATCCAAGAACGTTTGCAATCACCTCTGTCAGAGGTTATTACGGCTACTCCTGAGTAACGACTCTCCACATACTTGTCTTTCAGAGTCTTTAATTTGGTGCACATTATTTACTGTGTGATGAG
This sequence comes from Zootoca vivipara, assembly GCF_963506605.1. Taxonomy (NCBI): domain Eukaryota; kingdom Metazoa; phylum Chordata; class Lepidosauria; order Squamata; family Lacertidae; genus Zootoca; species Zootoca vivipara. The sequence goes on from NC_083288.1 coordinate 49,025,322, forward strand.
CTGTCGGTTTCATGTCCGCTTATTCCGTGTCAGAATCCGGCACTGCCCCTTTCCGCCCCTTGGACCAACATAAGAGCCTGGGGACAGCAAAACTCCTCCCTTTCCTCCTCCTCCTTAATTCCGGTGCCGGGGGAAAGGGTCTATGCTCCGTCTTTTCCCTCTCCCCCCTTTCCGTCTCTCTCTCTTCCCGCCTGTGGAGCAGGGGCTCTCCCACAGGCGGGAAGAAGCCCTGCTCTCCCTCTCTGCTTCCTGACTAGCTCCTTCAGACCCTGCGCTTCCATGGCTGCTTGGGGAGGAGCTGCTACTGATGATAGGGGGAGGTTCTCTATACTCTCTCCCCCTTACAACCTCCAACCGAGGCGCTATTCCAACACCCATCTTCAGAATAGGGATCTGCCTTCTATGAGATTGTCCATTTGCCCCAGCATTTTCTGTTATCGGGTGGGGAGCCCGTGGGGCCCTGCAGAAGTCGTGGCACTATGATCATTGGCCATGTAGCTGGGGCTGATGGGAGTTGGGAGACCACAAAGATCTGGTGGGCCAGATATTCCTTATACCTGATCTCTCAACTTAACTGAAGATGCCCTGATCAAATGTAGGATGTTCTGTATGCAAAGCATGTCCCATTCTATCATCATCATCATCATCATCATCATCATCATCGCCGTCCCTCCCTTCACCCCAAGGTCCTAGGGCAGGTTACAGCAACCAGAACACCATATTAACAGCTTAATCAGCTTGCAATCACAAAAACAAGATGGGTCTTGGAAATAGCCCCCCCAAATGTCAAAAAAACCAGGGTGAAGAGGTGTGTTTTCAGCATTTGCAAGGAGCTGTCTTATTTAGGAGCTGTCACAGAGAATGATCCTTCCTGGGCTGCAAACCCCCCCCCCAATAGCTTCTGAGGATGGAGGAACTATTGAGCCTGTCCCTTCAATCCCAACTTCTGCCCAACACAGATAAGCAAACCCACAACCAAACTTGCATGTTCAAGTGCACCCCAGCCCGACTTGCCTCTCAACATCGCCCCCCAGCCTCACCTGCACATACTTCTCCCTCTCCCTACGGTCACTCAGCAACCCAAACACCAGATCCCGGAAGTTCTCCTGAGCCAGCTGCACCATCTTCACGTCCTGAGGCGTCTGGGGTGAAAGGAAAAGATGGCCACAGTAAGAAGGGATGGCTGCTGCTTAATGAAAGGCGAACATATAGGCAGACACTCACAGCTTTGGTGTGGGGCTGAGTCTCCCCCTCTGGAAAGAACGTATCTAGATTGTCATAGATCTTCCCATTTGGCTGCTCCTCCTGAAGCATGCTCATGATCACCTGATGCAAGAGAGAAAAGAAAAGTCAAGGAGCTGACCTCTATGGTGACCTGGGAGAACTTGTGGAGCAGGGGTGGGAGGAAAGGATCAAAGAGCCATTCGGTGATAATAAGTGAAAACCAGCAAAGACTGACCAGGCTACTGAGAGATATGGACATCAGGCTGGCGCCTTCACCTGACTCTTCTTTGTTTAGGCCAGCCTACCCAAATATTTATAATGTTGACATGTGCTTTAAGCTGGGTTTTTTACTGATCATTTTATTGTATTATTCTTTTTGTAAACTGCTTTGAAGCGTTTCCTCCCCCCCCCCCAAGTCAAGTGGTAGATAAGAGAAAAAACACTGGTTATTTTGTTTTTAACACCCCTCAACCCCGCCAGTGCTATCGCATGACATCTGTACACATGAAAAATGTTGGCCTGAGACCTACCTTTGCCTGCAGGCCCAACTGCAGCTTGGCAAGGTGCCGGAAGTGCACCAAGTCAGGCGCCGCCTCGTTCACGGCCTCCAGCAGCGCCAGCACGCGGGGGAAGTCGTTGACCTGCTGCTTCTGCACCACGTGCCAGGCCGCAGCGGCCACGAGCCGCAACGCGACGCAGGGATCAGGAGCCGCCCTTGCTGCTGCTTCTGCCATCGCCTGAGGGGAGAAAAAGTAAGAAGTGAGCGGCAGCGGGAGGCTGGCAACTGCGAGAGACAGTGCGATGTAGTGCCAGATCAGGGTTCAAATCCCCGCATGAATCTTGCGGGTTGACCCTGGACACCACTCGCTGCCTCTCAGCCAAACCCACCTCGCAAGGTTGTTGTGGGGATTAAATTTGGAAGAGGTGGGGAGAGCAATGTACTCCACCTTTAGCTCCTTGGAGGAAAAGCTGAGATAGAAATGCAATAAATTGGGGGGGGGGGGAATGCCACAATTAGGACTCAGAAAGACTATTCCTGGCCTAGCTTCTTACACCCACAGCTTCCTAGCCTCTTCTGCACTCAGGCAGCAGCTCCATCTCCCCTTCTGACCCCACCCCTTCCACAGAATAAGCCTCCATCCACTTGGCTCACCGATTTACTTCGCCCAGCTGCTCCCTAAGGCCCCACTCCATTGCCCATCACACCTCCATTTTGTGTGCCCCTCCCTCCAATGAAGGCAACTCCCACCCCTTCATATACCACCACCACAGTGTAGTAGGGTTCAGTGTCAGACTAGTAAGACCTGAGAGACCAGGGTTCAAATCTCCACTTCGCCCATGAAGCTCCCTGGGTGACGTAGGAACGTAAGAAGTGCCCTGAAGCTGGATCAGGCCGGAGACCCCTCTAGCCCGGCAACCTCTTCTCACAGTGGCCACAGTGGCCAGCCTGTGGGAAACCAAGAAGCAGGACCCGAAGCCCAAGAGCCCCTCTCTCCCTCCTGAGGTTTCCAGGAACCGGTGTCCAAAAACTGCCCCGAATTGTGGAGACTGAGCAGAGGCAACGTGGCTAGTAGCCATTGGCAGCCATCAATTTGTCCGACCTCATTCTCAAGCCACCCGGATTGGTGCCCGTCGCTGGCTCCTGAGGGAGCGAGTTCCACAGATTAACCTAGCCATCATAATTCATGCAGCTGTCAATAATTTTGTGAGCAAGTCCTTCCTAGCCTGCGAACCTTCCACCCCATCGTGAGATCAAGCGCCGAGGGCCTTCTGGCGGTTCCCTCATTGCGAGAAGTGAGGTTACAGGGAACCAGACAGAGGGCCTTCTTGGTAGTGGCACTTGCCCTGTGGAACACCCTCCCATCAGATGTCAAGGAAATAAGCAGCAATCCTATTTTAAAAAGACATCTGAAGGCCGCCCTATTTAGGGAAGTTTTTAATATTTAATGCTGTATTGTTTTGATATTCGATTGGCAGCCGCCCAGAGTGGCTGGGGAAACTCAGCCAGATGGGCGGGGTACAAATAATAAATTATTATTATTATTATTAATCGATAATAATGCTACCTCTGGACTTTTAGTCAGCTTTAGCCCAGTGGTTTCTGTTATCTCCATTGCCAGAAAAATTGTACATATTTACACCCCCACCATACGTGAACATAATTCCAGGTTTTCTGGCATCCTCCTCCAACATAACATCGAATATTCCTTGTTTATTTGATGCAATCTGACCCATGGCTGCTTCCTGAGTGAGAGAGTTCTGCAGATTAACTGTGTGCTGTGTGGAGAAGGACCTTCGTTTTCTCTGCTCTTCCTGAAAGTACCGTAAGAGCCATTATACAGCGGAACGGACTCCCTCGGGAGGTGGTGGGCTCTCCTCCTTCCTTGGCAGGTTCCTGCATCGCAGGGGGTTGGGCTAGATGACCTCGGGGGTACCTTCCAACTCTACCGCTCTCCATGCCAGTCATAATTTCTGCCAACTTCCACTCGGCCTAGCCCACCTCGCGGAGTTGTTGTGGCCACCTTCAGCTCCCTGTGTGGGTTAAAAGGGCGAAAGAAGCGCAATAAATAAACAAATAAACAAGCGTCATACCCTTCTTCGTTGCCCTTGGCAACCTTTAGCCCCCGAACGGGCTTTTGGCGGCTTCACTTCCGGCTGCGCATGCGCCCTTTTAACTCTTTCCTATCCTCTTTTTCGGGACCCAGAGCCGCTTCGCCGCTCCGACACTCGCTTGGTTCTCCTCCTTCTACGGCTAACCCCGGGAATTTCGTTTTTTTATGTCCCGCCGCGCTTCCGGCGCGTTTCTATGGGGATGCGCCTGGCGTCACCCCGGCGCTTTCGTCACATCCGCTGGCGTTCCGTGGAAACCTTGGAGACGCGCGCTTTCAACACCACCGCCGCTCGAGATGAGCCACACAGCGACCCCTGGCGGTCATTCTGTGAACCGCGGCCTCTTAGAGCAGCAGCCAACCAGGAACGAGGAGGTGGGTGGAGAGAGGAGTTTATGCAGATTTCAGAGCAGGATGCCCACCTGACCAGGTGGAGGTGGGCGGGGCCTAGCGCCTTACACCAGCCCTGCAGTGTAGGCCGAGGTTAATATTGCAGGTCGGGGAGCAAGAACATAGTCTACAACTGCCCTGCAGTGTGGCCCAGTGTTAGTGCTCTGTTGCAGGCTGATCTTTGTGTATACATGAGATCCAATGCACATATTGTAATTATTATTATTATTATTTTTATTATTATTATTATTATTATTATTATTATTATTATTATTATATTTATTGTATGCCACCCAGCCACTCTGGGTGGCATACAGCACATTTTTTAAAAAATGCAAAACATTAGACATTAAAAATTTCCCAATACAGGGTTGCCTTCAGATGTCTTCTAAAAGTCAGATAGTTCTTTGTTTCCTTAACATCTGATGGCAGGGGGCACCACCACCGAGAAGGCCCTCTGCCTGGTTCCCTGTAACCTCATTTCTCGCAGGGAGGGAACCGCCAGAAGGCCCTTGGAGCTGGACCTCAGTGTCCGGGCAGAACGATGGGGGGTGGAGACGCTCCTTCAGGTATACGGGGCCATTTAGGGCTTTCAAGGTCAGCACCAACACTGTGCCGCCCTATATTGACTATATAATTATGACTGTAAGAAACACTTGCCAATTGCTGTGTTGGTTGCAATCTCCTGTAATAAGGCTTCACAAGCCGTATAGGAAAAGACCCTGATGTTGGGAAAGATGGAGGGCACTAGGAGAAGGGGACGACAGAGGATGAGATGGTTGGACAGTGTTCTCGAAGCTACCAACATGAGTTTGACCAAACTGTGGGAGGCAGTGGAAGACAGGAGTGCCTGGCGTGCTCTGGTCCATGGGGTCACGAAGAGTTGGACACGACTAAATGACTAAACAACAACAAGCTGTTGTACCGCAAAACTGCTCCATGCCCGTCTCCCTGTCCCGTTTGGATTAGGGTGCTATGTTTGCAGCTCAGTCGCAGCTCTGGTAAAAACTTGGGTTTCTCCACTGATTAATATGGAAGCTGCTCCCAGACTATTGAAACTAGACAAATGCTAGATGTGCTTGCAAGGAAGTCTCTTGGTGGTGTGAGTGTGTCAGTTGGGGTGGTCCAGTGCTTAATAAAAACCCCTAGCCAGACAATGGATGATGCCTTTGCGTCCGTCCCCACCAAGGCTGTGGATTTATATCTGTAAGATGGGAGTCTGGAGTAGAATGGGCAGTTGAAGTGGTCAAACAAGTCTTTGTTGAGTTAATGGTCCTAGCTAAGCTTGTTAAAGCATCATTTTACATGTCTATATACAGCGGCACCTTCAAACGCTGAAAACGCGGAAGTAAGTGTTCAGGTTTTCGAACCTTTTTCGGAAGCCGAACGTCCAATGCAGCTGTCAACTATTGTTTCTGGGGCACCTGCATCAATCAGAAGCTGCACCTTGGTTTTCGAACATTTCAGAAGTCAAATGGACTTCCGGAACGGATTAAGTTTGGCGCTTTTGTTTTTGCTATTTATTTTGCTTTTTTTGTTTATGAGGCTTTTTCGGTTCATTTGTTTTTGTGACTGCGTGGAACCCAGTTCAGCTACTGACTGATTGATTGTGTGACTGCATAAACGGATAAAATCCCCCCCATCCAAACAATGACTATCATCAGTGCAGGTAAGGGGAAAGAATAACTTTAATTTTTATCATTGACAATACTGTCTTATTTATTTTATACTACAGTGTATTGATTATTGCTTTCATTTTATAGATCAGGCATCCCCAAACTGCGGCCCTCCAGATGTTTTGGCCTGCAACTCCCATGATCCCTAGCTAAGAGGACCAGTGTCAGGGATGATGGGAATTGTAGTCCAAAACATCTGGAGGGCCGAAGTTTGGGGATGCCTGTTATAGATCAATGGCCTCGTTAGATAGTAAAACCCATGTTAAATTGCTGTTTTAGGGGTTGTTTTTAAAAGTCTGGAACGGATTAGTCCATTTTGCATTACTTTATATGGGAAAGCACGCCTTGGTTTTGAAATGCTTTGGTTTTGGAACGGACTTCTGGAACGGATTAAGTTTGAGAACCAAGGTACTGCTGTAATTGGTAAAGTACAGATGCATTGTCATAGGAGCAACTAGCTCAGAAGGAAGAGGGATAGGGCCTTTATTCCACCTCTACATTGCCCCCAAATAAAGCTTTCAAACAGAGATAATCCTGACATGTCTCAAAGGGGGCTGTCTCCCGGTCAAGTAGATGTACGATACGAGGCATTCTTATTCAGACTGTGACTATCGAAGAGGAAATAGGAACAGAGTTTGCAGGCCCGTCTTAACCACATCCAGCGCCGTGGTGCAAAGGTCCCTCTGGCGCCCCCTCCCTTCCCAAAATTTAGCTTGGAGCGGAGGGCGCTGTTGGGGCCGCTGCCGGCACTCTCGCTGCTGCCCAGCAGCCGCGAGGAGCTGGGCTGGCCAGCGAGTCGCTTAGGAGAGGCACGCAACGCTGGGTGAGCGCGGCCCCCTTTGGCCCCGGCCAAGCGAGAGCGACGGCACCCGCCGCAACAGGTCGCCGCTGCCTGCTGGCTTTGTGCAGCCGCTGCCATCTGCGGCAGGAAGGGAGGCGGTGCGGCACAGCGGCTGACGGGGACCCTGCCCAGCGGTAGTGAGCCCACCGCTGCCTGCCTGCTGGGCTCCCCTGGGCAGGCATCGGCTGGCGGTGTGGCTGGGGGAGCTCTGTCCGCGCAGTAGCGTCGGCACGGGGCCGGTAGGAGCCGGAGTCCCGCTCGCCTCCCCCGGAGCAAAGCCGCACCATGCTGCGGTTCCTGCGCAGGACCTTCGGCCGTCCATCAATGCAGCGCTACGGGTGAGCAGCCGGCGAAGGAGACGAGCGCGACAGGGCGCCCCGAGTGGCCTTGGTGGGAGTTCTGCTGGCCGCGCCAGGCGCCCCGGCACCTCCGCACATCCCCTCCCTAGCTGTGGCCCCTGGACCTCTTCCCTGGCGCCCTCCAGAGCCCAGCGCCGTGGTTCCCTGCGCCACTAGCCTCTATGGCTAAGGCGGGCCTGAGAGTTTGTCAGCCTTACTCATTTCAAAGGAAACTCACTTCTCATCCAGTGACGTTTGAAAATTGCGTCTCGCACCCCCTCAACTCTCTAACTGGAAATTGCTAATCCAAGCAATGAGATGCAGGCCATTACCCCTTTTATATCTCTACTAAGGGTGGCTCTGCTTCAATTTCCTTCCCTGAGTTTCCTTCTGTGGAATTACAGCAGCATCCCCTCTCTCCCTGCCTCAGTTTACCTTCAAGACCAAATTTCCCTTCTCCCTTTCCCTCTCCATGACCACATCTCCCCTCCCCACACTTCACTTTCCTTCCCCAATGCCATAATGGGTTGTTTCTTTCTCAGCTTCTGAACCTACAAGAGTGTCAGAAATATCTGCTCCTCCAGCTTCTCTTCCACCCACAGCTTCCCACAAAAAATCCCCTTCGCTTGCTCTCTTGCCTGTGGGGTGGGGGAAGCCTCCTATGGTGCTGGGGACTAAGAAAGGGAGAACACCCCCACCCCACCCCAAGCAGGTCATTTTGCTCCCTAACTCTCCTATACTCCTCCTCCTGAAATGACCCAAATGGATACCATGAAAGGGCCAAGTTTGGCTCCATTCACATGCCTGGTGTGAATTAGTGTATGTTTGTGAAACATGGACCACTTATAAACACCATCTGCAACTCCTCGAAAGATTCCATCAACGGTGTCTCCGAAATATTTTGCACATCACTTGGGAAGACAGGCGAACTAATATCAGTGTACTGGAAGAAGCAAAGATCACCAGTGTTGAAAGCAATGATTCTTCAACATCAACTTTGTTGGACTGGTCATGTTGTGCGGATGCCTGATTATCGTCTTCCAAAGCAACTACTCCATTCCGAACTTAAAAATGGAAAGCGTAATGCTGGTGGTCAACAAAAGAGGTTTGAAGACTGTCTCAAGGCAAATCTTAAAAAATATAGTATAAACACCGACAATTGGGAAACACTTGCCTGTGAGCGCTCCAATGGGAGAACAGCCTTTACGAAAGGTGTCATGGACTTTGAAGACGCTTGAACTCAGGACGCAAGGGAGAGGAAGGCACGCTTGGCAAACCCTCACCATGATCAACTCCCATTGGGAAACCTATGTCCCCACTGTGGAAGGAAGTGTGGATCCAAAACTGGCCTCCACAGTCACTTATGGACAGTCACTATGGAAGACTTACTAGGCTATGAGGGATTGCCAAAGAAGAAGTGCCCCCTAGTGGCTGTCATAATCACAGTGTGACGACAGACCAGTACAAATACTATATAGGAGAGAGAGGATGTGCAAGGAAAAGCCAATGTGGCTTTGAGGGGAGGTCAGCCAGGACAATACCACAAAATGCAACAGCTGCTAATGTGGGTTTGTGACATGTTGAGTGCTCCAAGTAAAGAAGAAACCCACACAACCATTTAAAAAGCCAGGTTTAGAGTTAAAAATCATTTATTTTCAAATAAATACCTATATGAAGTGTGAAAAATAATAGTAACAGGCTTTGGCTTCACTCGTTTGCATGTAGTTTAAATGTAGCGCAGTCTATCATATCTTCACATAATCACAGAGCTGGCTGGTTACAAACATGTTATTTTGGCTCTTTTTAAAAGAGCGCACAGCTTGGCTTCAGTGCAAAGTTAAGGAAGATTGTGGAAATTTGGTGTGTGCATACATTTAAATAAGTGAACGGAGGCAAGGCAGCCAATGGCCAATCGATGCATTTTGCGGTGGGTTAGTAGTGTTCCTCAAGCAGTTTCCCTTCTCTTCCTTGTTGGTACTATTTTAGGAGGGCAGGGAGAAAAATCCCCCCCCCACACCACAACCGGTGTATGATAACCTCCTTGCATGGGGACCAAGGAGAGAGATAAGAAAGTGGCAAGATTCATCTAATGTAAATGTGGCATTAAATCTCCAGGGGATATGGTTGGGGATCAAGCCGGATTCACTTAGGAGGACTTAAAAAAACAACCTGTGTATCTTCTCCCTTCGGAAGCTCATTGCTTGCCTTTTTTGGGGGAGCAAGTGTTGTTCCTGTGCGAGAGAGTGAGGTTAAGTGTATTATTCAAAAACAAAAAAGTGTGCGAAGGAGCAAAAGAGAACAACCAGTACAAAAATATTTCGGGGGATCCCAGCGATCAAGAGAGAGGGAGTGGATTTGTAGGGTGCTGGCAACGCTTGGCCCTTGGGCTTGGGAGAGAGTGAAATTGACAGTGCAGGTATGTGAGGGGATGGCAAACATTCAGGTGGAAGAAGATGGACGGACAGGCAGAGAGGGGCAGGTCGGCATGGGCTCAGAGTCGCGAGTTTTGTAGGAAGCGGGTACGGAGAGCAAGGAAAAGGGGCAGGAACAACAGAACAAATTGTGCGAGGGGACGGGGAAAGCGGAGATATAACTGGGCAATGGCAAATAATGGGCAGGGCCGGCAGGGTGGGCTCTATATGGGTGATGGACGGCTGAGAGACAACCAAATATTGAGGCCTCGGCACGTCCACATCCTGCAGAACTCCTGTGGTTCTGTGGCTCATGCATAGCACGCCCCCCTCCCCATGTTGCTCCCGGTTCTGCTGGCACCGTATGCAATTCATCACACAGTACATGACATTAAAAAAAAAGCTAAAAAGGTCTGTCTCAGACCGGCCGCCCCGCCCGCACGGCAGGTGACCCACGGGCATTGGGGGAGCCTCGAGGGTCTGGCTGGCGGGCCGGAGACCCGCGGGCATTGGCTGGGCTGTTGCGGCCTGTCGGCTGGCGAGCTGGAGATGCTCTGGTGAGGGCAGGAGAAGGTGCAGGCGAGGCTCGGGCAGGGGCCGGAGAAGCCCGTCCGTGGGCCGGGGAAGCTCGTCCGCGGGCCGGAGACCCCCGAACAGGGGCTGGAGAAGCCGACGAGGGGCCTCTTGGGGGACCCTGGGTCACCTCGATCGTCAGCACCCCGTGGACCTGGGAGAGCTGAGGGCTGTCCAGGCTGGCAACCAGCTGGCGTTGGCCTGCACGGAGAGGTGTGAACGTCTGTCGTAGCGTCACTGTTTGGTGTGGGCCGATATTTCTGGGAAAAGGGGAAAAAGAGAGAGTCAGGTTCCCCAGCTTGTGTTTTCAGAAAGGCCAGAGTTTGTAAGTAACATGGTAAAGGTAAAGGACCCCTGGACGGTTAAGTCCAGTCAAAGGTGACTATGGGGTTGTGGCACTCCTCTCGCTTCAGGCCGAGGGAGCCGGCGTTTGCCCACAGGCAGCTTTCTGGGTCATGTGACCAGCAGGACTAAACCGCTTCTGGTGGAACGGGACACCGTGACGGAAACCAGAGCGCACGGAAACGCTGTTTACCTTCCCGCCCCAGTGGTACCTATTTATCTACTTGGGCTGGCATGCTTTTGAACTGCTAGGTTGGCAGGAGCTGGGACAGAGCAACGGGAGCTTCACCCCGTTGGGGGGATTCAAACCGCCGACCTTCTGATCAGCAAGCCCAAGAGGCTCAGTGGTTTAGAGCACAGCGCCACCCATGTCCTGGTCCGGAGGCCAGGGCTTGAGGAGTCCAACCCTCCAATTCTGGGTATGCGAGAATCTAATTGCAGGTTCTTACTAGAAACATTCTGCCTTACTTTAGTCAACTCTTCACAAATTTGGTTTAAGGTTCTACTGCAAAGCCTCTGTCATAAGCAACTCCCAAATTAAGGACAAAATGAAAACTAGGGAGCCGTCTGGCAACCGAGCCGGATGGGCAGGGTATAAATATTACCAGTGCTTCCCCCCCCCCAAAAAATATTTAGGGGTTCTCTCATTTTCCTACTCATATTGAAATACTGCCCATCAATGAGGCTGAATTTAGATTAACAAAATTTTAAGGGGTATGCGTACCCCTGCATCCCCCCCCCAGAAAAAAGCACTGAATATTTCAATAATAATATCATTTTAATATAATTTATTATTATTATTATTATTATTATTATTATTATTATTATTATCTGTAGATTGAATCAAATTTGGGGAGTTTTTCATTTGCCCTTTTCCTCCTTTCAGCTCTGATTTGTTGAGTGTTTAAAATTGCATCTGTATTACGCGATGTGAATTTTGCTGAACGCTTTCGTACAGCGCCTGGTAATCTTCCGATGAAGGGAAGATGGCTATTGTTTCAGATGCATAACACACTTAAATGGCAGCCCCCTCCCAAAGAATCCTGGGGAAAGGTAGGGTTTACTCACCCCACTGTCATCGTATTTGGGGTGGAGAGCCCCGACCCCTCCATATGGAAGATGGCCCCAGTCAGCGTCACCGGAAGCGGGTTCTTGAAGACAATCTGGACTTGGGTTTCTTGTCCAACGATAGCTGGGCCCAGCAACTGTTGTCGGGGGGAGAGAGAGGAGAGAAGAGAGAAAGTATTGTCAAGGGTGAGCATATAGAGGGTTTGCTAGGTGGTAGAAGCAATTGGGCAGGGAAGCCCAGAGGTTGCAAAAAAAAAACCACACCCTTGTGAGCAAAGACATTGTCACGAGGATTACTCCAAGGGGGAACTGTGGGATGTGATAGATAAGAAGCAGTCAAATACAACATTCCTTGTTTTCCTAGAGTGGACATGCAAGGGGGATGTTTGGTCCAGCCAGCCCAAACTTCCTGTTTCCCTCCCCACTAGAGGTGGGATGTGACCTTACCTGTGCAGGTTACAAAAGCACAAGGCAACCAGCACTCTCTCTTTTTTTTACTTCCTCCGTCGTTGGAGCAGTTTTTTAGTTAGAAATGCTCTTGTTGGCTTTCAGCCACACACAGTTTAGGAAAGGGGGTGTCCTCCCCACTTCATGAACACCTGGCTTTCTAGGCATATGCCATGGGTGTGGGACCTCAACCCTAAGCGCCAAATGTGCCTCCCCATGCTTCTTTATCTGACTCTCAAAACCCTCCTTCGGACGACACTCCTGCTTGCTAGTCCTGCTACACACCTCAAATCTGTCCTCAAACCCCTTGAATTCCCTTTGGCTTGTCTACACTGAGGATGCACACAAAGACAATGTTTACATCCATTGCTCCACCCTCTTTGGTCTCTGGCCCCACCCACCATGGCACCTGGCCCTCCAAAGGCTGCCCAGAAGGGTATGCGGCCCTCAAGCCCCACCCCCCACCCCAAAGAGTTCCCTCCCTCGCCCCTGACTCCAGACCACAGCCCCTGTGCCATACCGTCAGAGTGAGGTCCGGTGTTCGCAAGCGGAAGGTGTGCTCCTTCGCGATCACCTGGCCGGTTTCGGCCACTTTCCCTGAGATGCTCAGCTTCATGGCTCCCTGGTCAACCAGGTGGGGCTTGTACTCGGCATAGGAGACCACCATGGGAACAGCCTGGCCTGGAAGGGAAAGGCAGGGGAAGGGTTACGCAAACTGGGACCGAAAATCACAGCAAGCTCTACGGCACAACCTGTGGCTCTACACAGCTCAGGACCGGGTTCCCCGAGAGACAGACCACTTTATTATCTACTAGTCTCATTCAGCCCGTTAAGAAAACGGGCGCTAGAGGTGCGACGGGGCCGCGGCCTTCCCTCCCTTTCTGCGCTCGGCCGCGGGGCGCACCAGGAACGCAATTAAACAAAGCGCTCTCCCGTCGTGTCCCGCGGCCGAGCGCAGAGAGGGAGGGAAGGCCGCGGCCCCGCCGCTCCTCCCACGGGCCAGGTAGGGTTGTCAGGAGGCGGAGGCGGCGGACCAATGCCGCCATCTTGGTCCGCCGCTGCAGGGGGACGGGAGGCAGAGGGTTGAGGGGGTCCCGCCTCTTTGTCCAGTCCCTGTGTCCGTGGGGCACATGTGCATTAGCACGGACACAGGGACACAGGGACTGGACGCAGAGACACAGGGACTTTATTATATAGGATTTACTTTATCCCTTAAACACTCAGTCGATTGCCACAGTCTTCAGCAAGTTCCAAAGCCTGGAGGCTGTTGGGGGATGGATGGCAGCTAACAGATTGAGGTTGAATCAATTCCTCAAGAGATTGAGGATTTCCTCCCTGCCCCCCCCCCGACTCCACCTGGGGAGCAGTGTGTCCCACCTCTACCTGTTTTGCCACGTCCAGCGGCTATTGCCCCGTCATGGGGACACCCCTCACAATGGGGTTGTTTGATGTGATGCAGAGGGGCCCATGCAGATACAAACAGATGGCCCTGTGATTTAAGGCGACCGAGAGCCAGTGTGGCGTAGCAGTTAGTGTTTTGGACCAGGACCTGGGAGAGAGCCGGGTTCGAATCCCCATTCAGCCATGAAGCTCAGGACCACAATACCTCAAGGACCGCCTCTTTCCATATGAACGAACCTACCTGTACCCTGAGATCATCTTCTGAGGCCCTCCTTCGTGTGCCTCCTTCTCGAGAGGTCCGGAAGGTGGCAACGCGAGAACAGGGCCTTTTCTGCAGTGGCTCCCCATCTGCGGAATGCTCTCCCCGGGGAAGTTCCCCTGGCGCCTTCATTATACACCTTTGGGCGCCAGGCAAAAACGGTCACTTTTGATCAGGCCTTTGGTTGAGCTGGTGGACACTGACCTATACCTTTTTAAAACGTGGCTCTTTTTGAGGGGGAGTTGTTGGGTTATTGTTCTTATTTTGATTTTATATATTGCGATCTTTTCTGTGAACCACCATGAGACCTCCGGATATAAGAGCGGCATATAAATTCAATAAATAAAAATAATAAAGTTCCCTAGCCTACCTCGCAGGCCTGTCGCGAGGGGGAAAGAGAGGAGAAGTTGGCCCACCACCCTAAGAAAAAGGTGGTATACGAATGTGGGGGGGAGGGAAACCACAAATCAATAAAGTGTCGTACTTCCGCTGGCCGGCACCTGGACCTCCCTCTTCTCCTGCTTGAAGTTGCTGCCCGTTACGCCGGTGTAATACATGACGGCCACGAAGAGGTTGAGGGAGACGCTGCGGGGCATGGAGCTGCGATTCTTCAGGATGACCCTCAAGGAGATGTCTTGGCCCGTGTAGGCCTCTTGGGTGTCCACCGTCACGGAGATGTCGTCGCCCCACTCCTTGTTGGTGTAGATGTGGGCCTTGGTGCCGTGCTTGGCGGCCGTTTCGACCGCTTTGCGCTCCGCTTCGGAGCCTGAGAGAGAAAAAGAGGGAGAAGGATGGAGAGAGATGCTCAGGTGTTGCTACTGCAGCCAAGGAGGCAGGTGAAGACCTCGGGTGAAGACGGATTCATTCCGACAGGCCTTCGGAAACTGCCCAGAATGGTGCTTTTTCTTTATTGTAATTAAATTTTCGGTTTTACATTTTCGAATATTCATTCAAGCAACCTCAAAATACCAATGGCTTCCCTTCTTCTCTTTCCATGGTTCATTTTGCAAAACATAAATCCCTGCATATTTTATAGCAAAAAATGTTCCTTTTTAACCAGGCCTTTGGTTAATCCAATTTACATCCTATGCCCTTTTAAAATGTGGTTGTTTTTTTTGGGGGGGGGGCTATTGGGTTATTGTTTTTATTTTTATTAGGTATTTTGTGGTTTTATATCTTGATTTTAATCTGTTAACCGCCTTGAGACCCCTGCGTATAGGGCAGTATATAAATTCAATAAATAATATCAATAACAACAATAATAATATAAACTAAACCATTCAGTATTCCATTATTACATCCATCAAAACTTATCTACACTGTTGAATTTATCTTAATGCTGCCCACGTTTTCAAATAAACACAATTTCCCTCCATATATTCATGAAACATTTTCCAGTCTTCTTCAAGCTTACATTCTCCTTATTCTCTTATTCTATATGTTAGGTCCGCAAGCTGCACATAGAATGGTGCTTTTTAAACCCCCCCCCCCATATAAAAAAATCTCCCCTCACAAGAGCACAAAATGGTGGGAGCTTCTGGTTTAACTAATATCACGAGGGCTCACCAACCACAAACCCTTTAAGGACATTTCCTAGGTGCTAAACCCCAAGGCTTTCCAAAATCCAGACTGCTATTGAAATTCCAGCGGAGCTGAACCAAAGCGATTTCAGAGCATTGCAATAAGAATGGAATGGGGGGGATTTTTTTTTAAAAAAATGTTGTATCATGTTTTGATACAGCCTGGAAGCCGCCCAGAGTGGCTGGGGCAACCCAGTCAGATTGGCAAGGTACAAATACTAAAATTATTTATTATTATTATTATTATTATTATTATTATTATTATTATTGAATAGGACGTCCCTATTTTCATCAGTGAAATGTTGGAGAGTTCCCTCACTGTGAGAAGCGAGGTTGCAGGGAACCAGGCAGAGGGCCTTCTTGGTGGTGGCGCCCGCCCTGTGGAACGCCCTCCCATCAGATGTCAAGGAAATAAACTTTTAGAAGACATCTGAAGGCAGCCCTGTTCAGGGAAGTTTTAAATGTTTGATGTTTCATCATGTTTTTAATATTCTGTTGGGAGCCGCCCAGAGTGGCCGGGGAAACCCAGAACCCAGGCAGATTCGTGGGGTATAAATAATAAATTGTTGTTGTTGTTTATTTGTGTGTGTCCTGCCTTGGGAACCCCAGCTGCCTGTCGCCTTGTCCACACAGCACATTACCTTCAGGATGTTTGTAAATGTCGGTGACATCGTGGCGCTGATTTGAGCCCACTGCCTTGGTACTGATTAAGTGACCGATTGCCTTCTCCTCCACATAGACAATCTTGAAGCTGCCGTCAGACTGGCGCTGCCAATAAACCTTGTCACTGTTCACCTGCAGAGAGAGAGAAAGTGGGTCAGAGAAACCCATCAGCAGGCCTGCCGCAGTAAAAACCAACCCCTGTGTTTGCCCATGGTTCTGTTTGGGGGAGAGGGGCATCTCTCTGCCCTTTTGCATTTCACATAATGGTTGGGTTGGAAGGGACTACGAGGGCCATCTTGTCCAACCCCCTGCAATGCAGGAATCTTTTGCCCAACGTGGGGCTCGAACCCCTGACCCTGAGGGTCACAGCCTCATGCTCTACCAACTGAGCTAAACTTGTCCCAAAACTGAACCTTGCTTAATGAACTAGGGAGATGGCCTTCTCGGTAGTGGCACCCGTCCTGTGGAACACCCTCCCATCAGATGTCAAGGAAATAAGCAACTATCTGACTTTCAGAAGACATCTAAAAGCAGCCCTGTTTAGGGAAGTTTGAATGTTTGATATTTTATCGTGTTTTTAATATTCTGTTGGGAGCTGCCCAGTGGGCTGGAGAGGCCCGGCCAGATGGGGGGGGGGTATAAAAATTAAATTTATTATTATTATTACTTCTGTGAGGGGGAAAGAGTACAGAGAGCCCCCCCCCATCTTGAGGAGCAGTTCCTCCACCAGCAGCGGAGCCAGCGGGGAGGGGGAAGAGTCCAGTGGGGAAGAAGGAAGTAGGAGACGAGGCTCTGGCAGGATAGCAGAGCCTCTGCTGCACGTGGGAGAGGAAGTGAGAGAGGGGGAAAAGGGGGAGAAGGAAAACATGGAAAGGAGACCTTTTTTCCCTCCGGTTCCGGAATTACGCAGGAGGAAACACGGGAGGAGATTTGGGGTACCCAGACTCTTATGTTGGAAGAAAACGCGGGAAGCACCATTCCAGGGTTCTGGGTCAGACTGAGAACATGTATCCTGTACAGCTCTAGCACTGTAAATAGCCTGCACTCAATAAAAGCATGAAAAGGCAAAGGTCTGGAGAGTCGTTACTCTAGAGTAGTTGCAACGCACCCCCTGTGACAACTTCTTCTCTTTACCTACATGATCCCTGGAGAAGGTTTACCCAGAAGTCAAGTCACAACAAGTTCAACAGGCCGGCAGCCCACAGCAAACTGTTGCCAGCTCAAAATTGCTACCGTAAACTTTGAAGAGAGAGATACCTGTATAAGGTATTCATTCCCGTTTCTGTGGCGAAGACCTTGTACAGTGGCCCCTCAACTTACGAATTACTCGACATCCGAAGTTTCCGGCTTGCGAACGGGACAAATGGTTGCACGCTTACGAATTTTTCTACACCCGAACGGAACACCGTTGGCGGTTTTAGATGTGGTTTCCTCAACTTACGGATTTTAAATGCGGTTTCCTCGACTTTCGAATTTTTCCGAATACTTTTTTTCCTATGGGAAACCGCTTTTCGACTTACGAACCTTTCGGCCTACGAGTGTGCATTCGGAACGGATTAAGTCCGTAAGTCGAGGGACCACTGTATATCTATGTCTATCTACCCATCTAGAAAGATGGATACAGTGGTCCCTCGACTTACGAATTTAATCCGTTCCAAACGGACCTTCGTAAGTTGAAAAAATCGTAAGTAGAAGCCTATGGTGGGGGGGGGGATTCGTAAGTCGAAAAAATCCTACCTAAAAATTCTTAAGTCGAAAAAATCCTATCTAAACCGCATCCAAAATGGCGGACGGAGCTCCGTTCGTAACTCGAAACATTTGTTAGTCGAGTTATTCGTAAGTCGAGGTACCACTGTATTTCAATTTCATTGGAAGTTCTAGCAGAAAACCAAGTTTAGTGATGACAAGGATTACAGTCATAACTCATGATACGTCCGCTTCATGTTGCTTCTTTTCAGGTTACGGACGCGCCGAACCCGGAAGTCCCGGAACGGGTTACTTCCGGGTTCAGCGCACCTGCAACCTGCACGCATGTGCAGAAGCGCTAAATTGTGCTTTGCGCACGCACAGAAGTGCCGCATTGCGTCACGCACGTGTGCAGATGCGGCACTTCATGTTGCGGCCTTTTCATGTTGTGAACGGGCCGCCAGAATGGATCCCGTTTGCAACAAGAGGTACCACTGTATTATGATTGTGTCTCTGAGCAGTTTCCCTCAATCTGGCATTATCAGGATGTTGTTGAAACCTTTCATCACCTTCAGTCTTTGACTGTGACATTAGCTGGGGCTGATGGGAGCTGGAGTCCAGCAAAATCTGGAGGGCACAGGTTGGGGAAGGTTGCTCTAACCTTTTGTTTATCCACAGCTGCAATTGAAATTTATTCCACCCCCCGTTGCAAATCAGGCGAGATTCAGCGGGAAACGCAACGTATTCTGGCTTCTCCAGTCTCACTATAAGTTGCAATTTCAGCTGAATTTGGGGAAACCACTCGACGCCTCTGTTGTGTGGAGCGATTGCCATTGGTGTTGTTGGTTTTGCTCCTTGCAAACAGTCTGCAAATTTTTCAGAATAAACCAGATTTGCAATGGGTGGTTGTGTAATCATTTCGATTGCAACTGTATGTGATGGAATCGACGTCTGCATTCCTGGGGAGCTCTCCCTGGTGCTGAAGGTTCCAAGCCTGAATCAGAGATATGGTGACAGAGCAGCCCTGCTTCTTTCAGTAGCGAATGTGAAACCATTCAGAAACAAGTACCTCAGCAAAGCAGAAGGACGCATCGTATTTCATGTAGACCAGCCCGTTCTTGATGGCCTCTACGGAGCAGGGACCGCAGCAGAAAATGCCTGTTGAGGAAAGCAGGGGAGAGATGAGATGGAGCGCCGTGTCAGACTCCCCGTCCCCTTTCCAGAACAGGCAACGGCTTCCAGTGTTAATCTGTGGAACTCCACGAGGCACAATTTGAACTGGCGTCCGTACTGTGGCAGATGTTGCTTAAAAATGAAACCACGAAGCAAATTGTTCTCCCTACCAGGTGATTCTTCCTCAATACTCGAACTCAGGAGTCCCCCCCCCCAGTGATTCAAGCACCTTTTATAGGGGCCAAACAGACACTGATTGGCTCACAAAGTCACATGACCCCTGCTGGTCAGATGGCTGCAGTACCGGCCTCCAGCCACCTGCAGCGCTGGTGTGCCAGTGCAATAAGGAGATCAGCCCAGCCACTCCCAAGCTGTTATAGTGGCCCAAGGCCCACCAGACCTAGTTTGCGACCCCAAAAGTTGTAAGCTGGCCAGGTGTTTTGGACTACAACTCCAGCATGCCAGTTGGGGCTGATGGGAGTTGGAGTCCAAAACAGCTGGGGGACATCAGAGTCTTCTTTGTTCAGGAATCCTTCCTTATATAATAATAATAATAATAATAATAATTTATTATTTATACCCCGCCCATCTGGCCGGGTTCCCCCAGCCACTCTGGGCGGCTTCCAACAAAACAAATTCTAAAATACAGAAATCCATCAAACATTAAAATACAGAAATCCATCAAACATTAAAAGCTTCCCTAAACAGGGCTGCCTTGAGATGCCTTCTAAAGGTCCTTGACTCACCGCTGCTGGATTCCTGGGGGGTCGCATCCACAACCTGCCACCCATCAAACCCTGAAGGCAAATCGGGCCGTTTCATCCAGCAGTCGTTCCAGACATGGAAATTCCTGCATCCAGACAGGCAAAGAAAGAAGAAGAAGAGTTTGGATTTGATATCCCGCTTTATCACTACCCGAAGGAGTCTCAAAGCGGCTAACATTCTCCTTTCCCTTCCTCCCCCACAACAGACACCCTGTGAGGTGAGTGAGGCTGAGAGACTTCAGAGAAGTGTGAGTAGCCCAAGGTCACCCAGCAGCTGCATGTGGAGGAGCGGAGACGTGAACCCAGTTCCCCAGATTACGAGTCTACCACTCTTAATTAATTTAATTAAAATGGGGTACTTGGAAGTGTACCCCAGCAAAGGAAGAACAGATACAAAAACTTATGGAATATGCAGAAATGGCAAAACTTTCCGGAAGAATAAGAAATCAAGATAACAAACTTTTTATAAAAGAATGGAAATGGTTTATTGAATATTTACAGATAAATTGCAAACAGATAAAAGCATTTAGCAAGATTATTGTAATAACCTGCAGTTATTACATAAGAATATATATTTAAAGTAGATAATTAAACGAGCAAATTAAATGAATTTGGATATGCAGAAGACGTTATAAAATAAATTTAAGGAACCGCAGAAAGAGAGGGAAGGAAGTCAAACTTTGAAATGTTAAATTGATGGTAAAACTAATGAAATGTATAAACTTGAAAAGTATACCGTACTTTTCCATGTATAAGATTTCCCCATGTATAAGACGCTCCCTATTTTGGGGGGACTCAAATTTGAGAAAATGCGGGGGGGGGGGAGAGATGGCTCGGAGTTGTTGAGCTTTTTGGGGTGAGGATTGCCAAGAGCTGTTGAGCTTTTTATGGGGGGATTGCATGGGGCTGTTGAGCTTTTTTTAGGGGGGATTGCCGAAAATCGCTCACCCGCCCCTAGCACAAAAAACGCCTCGCCGGCAGAAGCTGCCAATCACCCGCACAAGTGCCCCAACGTCAGCCAATCAACACCAGCCCTTGATTCAGCAACCAATAACACGCCCAATAGTCGCTGACAGCCATAGCAGTCACCAATCAAATGTCCACCCTATGCACTATCCATGTAAATAAAGAGGTTTTTTTTAAAAAAAATGGGGTACTTGGGTGGCGGATGTCCTGGGTTCGCCATTCCTCCTAAACCTTACCTTCCAAGTCCCGGACTGCAGATTCTGGGACCAGCAGCCGTGTGACACTGGAAGTTGCGTCGACGTAACTTCCGGTGTTGCTTTGCCCTTCTATGGGCACCAAAAATGGCCACCGCCGGCTTCAAAAGTAGCTTCTATGCATGACCGGAAGTGCGTAGACGCAACTTCCGGTGTCACCCCGCCCATCTATGGGCACCAAAATGGCCACTGCTGATACCGGAAGTCGCATCTACGCACTTCCGGTCATGCATAGAAGCTACTTTTGAAGCCGGTGGCGGCCATTTTTTGTGCCCATAGAAGGGCAAATCAGAAAAAAAAGGCCGCCGACAGGAGAAAATAACGGAGAAAAACAGGAGACGAAGTGATATGGGGGACCACCGGGAAAAGGTAAGTAAAAACGGGGGTTTCCCGGGGAAAACGGGAGACTTGGCAGCTATCTCCCAAACATAGCAACCTGAGACGGAGGCGGCAAGGTCGCCGTGCTTACCAAACAGAGTCGGCGTTGAGGTTCTCCAGCGGCTTCATGTTCTCGTCAAAGTATATGTCCATGGTGAGGCTGACGTCCGTATCGTGCGCCGAGTTGTAGTTGGTGATGGTCCGCGTGGGAATGCCCAGGCATCGGAGGACTGGGGGAGGAGAGGACAAGGAGGAAGAGAAACGGGGAGAGATAAGCCTCTGGTTGGCCCCTTTGAGGACCAGGGGGCTGGAGCACATGGACCTGATCCTGCAAGGCCCTCCTTCTGTCCAAGCCCGTCCCCTCCCTTCCCCAGAGCCCACTCTCGTCCCGGCTCCCCGCAGACGGCCGCTACCTGTGGTCACGACTCCGGCAAACACCCAGCACTGCCCGTAGAGAACCGGATAGCCCGACTTGTGGTACTTCAGCAAGATGTCGCGGCTGCCCACCCAGGCCGAAGGGTTGGTGCCACGGGAGTAATCGCCGGTCCAGTTCCCGACCAGCACCCCGTTGTCGTCCAGAGAGTTCACCTGAGAGAGAAGGGTGGGGAGAATCGGCACGGTTAGCAAGTGGCGTGTCAGCCCCGGAGGGACACAAGGTTTCGTTGCTTCGCCTCTAGTAGAATCCTAGAATTGTAGAGTCGGAAGGGAGCCAGGGCTCCTCTAGTCCAACCTTCTGCAATGCGGGAATCTCAGCTTGCGGTTCCCCATACAGGTTCCTGCTTAGCTTTGCAAATACGCTCGTTTTATGGCGGCACCTCTAACGGTTCATTTCTACAATGAGAGAGAGGGATGCTAAGATGAAGAAGTTCCACAGCGCTTAATCCACTTGGTGGTGCTGCAGAAATATGGATCCGAAGTGTGTAGGCAATAGGAATAATAATAATAATAATAATAATAATAATAATAATAATAATAATAATAATAATTTATTACTTATACCCCGCCCATCTGGTTGGGTTTCCCCAGACACTCTGGGCGGCTCCCAACAAAACATTAAAAATACAGTGGTACCTCGGTTTATGAACTTAATCCGTTCCGGAAGTCCGTTCTTAAACAGAAACCATTCTTAAAATGAAGCGCGCTTTCCCTAATGAGGCCTCCCGCCACGAGTGCCCTTCCATGGTTCGGATTCTGTTATTAGACCGAGGTAAAGTTCGTAAACCGGGACACTACTTCCGCTTTTGTGGAGTTCTTAAACTGAATAGTTCGTAAATCGGGTACCACTGTAGAATCAAACATTAAAAGCTTCCCTAAACAGGGCTGCCTTCAGATGTCTTCTAAAAGTCAGATAGTTGCTAATTTCCTTGACATCTGATGGGAGGGCGTTTCACAGGGCAGGGGCCACCACCGAGAAGGCCCTCTGCCTGGTTCCCTGTAACCTCACTTCTCGCAGGGAGGGAACCGCCAGAAGGTCCTCGGAGCTGGACCTCAGTGTCTGGGCAGAACGATGGGGGTGGAGATGCTCCTTCAGGTATACTGGCCAAAGGCAGGAAGCATATTAGGGATCCCAAAAAGGAGATCTACCAGGGAGCCTGTGGTGGCATAGTGGTTGGACTTGGACCTGGGAGACCAGAGTTCGAATCCCCACCCATCCATGAAGCTCGCAGGGCGACCTTGTTCTTGCCTCTCAGGCTAACCTCCCTCGCAGGTTTGTTGTAGGGATAAAATGACGAGGTGCGGAGAACAACCAACCCTCCAGCTCCATGGAAATGAAGGTCTGATATGAACGCAATAAACAAACCGACTTTCTCCATGCAGAAAGGCAGGTGCTACAAGCTTTCTGAAGAGAGGGGTGCAAGTTGAATACAGAAAGTAAGAAGACCATTTTTTAAAGAAGGAAACACACAAGCAAGTTTTGTCAGGCAGGGAGGCGAAACTGTCCCGAGAGCTCACCATGGCAGAGACGACCCGTGAAACCATGATAGGGTCTCCACGACTCGCGTGCGGCATCCCCCGACGGTCCAGGATGTAGAGACAGGCATCTAACATACCCTTGTCAAACTGTGGGGGGAGAGGAGAAGGGGGAACACTCAAAGATCTCTCATACGCTCACACCAAACTGCTCTGGGTACCTAGATCAAGATCTCCCGCAGAAGCAAAACTGCAAAGCAGCACGGTGCAAGCAACAGCGCCTCCTGCTGGCAGATAACCAGAATAACCACACAAGGCTCTTCAGTGCTGCTCTGTTCTCTTCGAAAGAAGTCAGAGGGACCTATGGTTCTCCTCCAGAAGGCCTATAATAAGCCTTCGTTCCGGATTTGCTTGCCCAGAGCTAACATGAGGGGTTAGATTTTATCTGGCCTTTATTGAGCATCTGTTCCGATTTGCTTACGGGGAGGTTTTATGAGCATTTTCCCTTCACGCCTCCCAATTTGCTTGTGGGGCATTTATCCATATTTCCGCTGCTCAGTCCTTCGCTTCATGCCTCTCCGGGCGTATCCCCAACACATTTGTAACTGAAAAATGTCTGTTTTTTCAAACTTTTACTTTAAAAAAAAAAACAGTCGGCACTGCTGAACACTCCTAGCTGGGGTGTAATGTGCAAATGATTCTAAAGAGGAGGAAGATTCATAGAATCATAGAGTTGGAAGGGACACCAGGGGTCATCTAGTCCAACCCCCTGCAATGCATGAATCTCAACTAAAGCATCCATGACAGATGGCCATCCAACCTCTGCTTAAAAACCTCCAAGGAAGGAAAATCCACAATCTCGTTTTTGGTAACTTGAATCCATTGGTATGGGTCCTCCGAAACGAGCTTGCTTCCATGGAACAGCCCTTGAGACATTCGAAGATGGCTATCATATCTCCTCTCAGCCTCATCCCTTCTCCGAGATAAACATACCCAAGTCGCTCATCCATTCCCCATAAGGCTTGGTTTCCAGACCCTTGATCCTCTCTGTCGCCCTCCTCTGCGCATGTTCCAGCTTATCAACATCCCTCTTAAACTGTGGTGCCCAGAACTGGACACAAGTCACAACAGAGCAATATTATGACTTCCCTTAACCTGGAAGCTATGCTTCTGTTGATGCAGCCTAGAATGGCATTAGCTTTTTTTTGCTGCTGCATCACACTGTTGGCTCACGATCAGTTTGTGGTCCACCAAGACCCCTAGATCCTTTTCACATCCCATCTAATATTTGCCGGTTCTTGCCTGCCTGAGTGCAGAACCTGAGATTTGTCCCCGTTGAAATCCATTGTGTTAGTTTTGGCCCCGTTCTCCACTCTGTTAAAGTCGCCTTGAATTGCAATTCAAGAGTTTAGGAGAAGTCATGGAAGCCAGAAGCAGGTTCGATGAACCCGTGGGCCCTCTCACCTTGCACAGGGGTCCTGGTAGTGGCAGAAAGCCTCATCTCTGAGGGCTGATGTAAACAGTACTGAAAACTCTGAGACCTTAGGCCACTTTGCATCCTGCCAAGGAGCCCCCCAGGGCCTACCTGGGCGTAATTCCATGTGCGTTCCCCAATCTGGGATTCGGTCCCATAGTAGATCCTCCCCGACTCGTTCAGCACATACTCCTCCAGCCAATTGGTCTGGGCCAGGTAAACAGGATCCTCTGATAGGGGGAAAAATGGAAGAGGGGAAGTTTAGGGCAAATTCAGGAGCTTCGAAATTACAGGCCTTTTAAGGGAGGAGAGAGGGCGCCGAATGTCTGTGCAAAAACCACCAACGGGAGGTGAACATTTTGACTCCCTATCATCTTAATTGTGTTTTTCTGTTGATTTTTTATGATCCTCTTTTCCATTTGATTTTTCAAATACAAATTTATAACAAAACCAAATACAGTACAGATTTCTCTGAATCTCACGACTTCCCCCCCCATCCCCTCTCCAGGGGTCCTAATGTCAACGTTTTCAACTGCATATTATATCATAATCTATATTTTATAGCCAGTGCTTTTTTTATGTAAAAAAATGTTGAGGGGGTATTCTTATTTTGACTCAAGAAAACCACCATTTTATAGTTCAAATCGGGGGACATAAACACAGTAAACGGACAGAAGGACAAAGATTCACAAAATGTTTAGGGGTATGCGTCCCCCCAGAAAAAAGCTCACTGTTTATATCTATCCAGATTATCCATCGTATTTATTACATTACAAGTGAGATTAAAATCCTGGTAATGTTTTCATCTGCTCGGTGACCCCCTAAATAAATTATGAATCTTTCCCATTCTTTCTTAAAGTTTTTGTCCTCTTGGTTCCTGAGCTTTCCAGTCAGTTTTGCGGCCATTTTTGCGTAATCCATCAGTTTAGTTTGCCATTCCTCTCTGAAAGGGACACTTCTTTCTTTCTATCTCTGGGCTAGTAGCATGTGTGCAGGTCTTGTTGATTTTTTTTTTTAAAAAAGTTATATTGTTTTTATGCTTTTATATGACATATGTCACTCTTTTTTTTTTTTGGTGTGTGTGTGTTTTGCAATCATTTTTTCAGCAGGAAGGAAAATGGGTGCTCTACGGATGCTCAGAGGCACCCTTCGCTTGGCGTTTTCCCAACCCAGCTCTGCCTCGGAGTACAGTGGAGTTCTGCTTTCCCTGAGCTCAACTTAACCTCCCCAACTCTTCCTTTTTGAGGAAAAGGGAGCTGACCGTCCCCAGAAGAGGACCGGACCTTCTGGAACCCACCCCAGGGGCATGCGCAGAGTGCCTTTTGTTATTTTGCATCCCTTATCCTGACACTCCCTGAATGTTCTGCTCAGCTGGCCTTTGTAAAACTCTACAATGCGGAGCCAAGAGATTTATTTTCTTTGGTGCTTTATTCAACATACTCCATTGGAGATAAAATGTTTCCTCTCTCCACTCCCCACCCATTCCCATTTTTTGTGTGCAGGGTGTGTCCGTGGGACAGAGATAAGACAGTTCTCCCGTGGTTCTTGGCATCCAGACAGGCTTTTGCTGGCCAAACCCTTCCAGCAGCGAGGAGGCTAGGAAAATGAGACCCTCCCATAAAATCGGGGAGAGACTCTGGCCTGAAATGTGGGGTGTGATCCATGAGAGGCAGTCAAGTACAACATTCTTTGAAATGCTGGAGAAGACATGCGAGGGGATGTTTGGTCCAGCCAGTCAAAACTGCCTGTTCCTCCAGGCTGGAGGACCCTTCCCTTCGCATGTGATAGAAGGTGGGCTTGACCTAACCTGTCCAGGTAACAAAAGGACGAGTCACTCAGCACACCTCCCTCTTTCCCCCCACTTCTTTCTTCGTTTGACCAGCTTCTGGCTAGGACTGCTCTGCTAGCTCTCAGATAGCAGAAGCACTGGGATTATTCCCCCACTAGTGTAATTCAGCCCGTTGAGTAAACGGGCGCTAGAACATCCCGAGGTTCGGAGAAGCGCTTGCGCAGCGCTTCTCCGAACCCCGGGACCTGTCCTTGTGGTCGGCGGCAGGGGGACAGGAACGGAGGAGGAGAAAGCAGCCCTTTCTCCTCCTTCCTTCCTCTCCCCCAGCTGCTGATAGGAAGGAGACATCCCGGGGTTCGGAGAAGCGCTTGTGCAGTGCTTCTCCGAACCCTGGGACCTGTCCTTGCTGGACGCACACGCGCTCTCTCTCCCCCCCCCCCCGCCGCCAACGCTCAGTCCGGCTGGGAGCAGCGGTTGGCGGCCGCAGGGAAACGGTAGGTGGGGGGGGGGGAGAGCGTGTGTGCGTGCAGTCTCTGCATCCAATCCCTGTGTCCGTGGGCCACATGCGCAGTAGCGCGGACACAGGGACACAGGGAATCTGGACGCAGAGACACTTGCACTTTATTATATAGGATATGGGTGAGATCCATATGTACGTATTTGTAACTAAGTCTCCCTTCAGGAATCCGACTGTGAACGGATGGCAGTAAACTTCTTTTATTGACTTTGAATATGTTTATATGCACAGATAAATACACTGATATCCGGAATGAGTTTACACAGAATATATTAGCTCATTGACAACCATATGTGTGTTGGGACAGTATGGCAATAATATACAGTGGTACCTCCGGTTGCGGACATGATCTGTTCTGAGGTGCCGTTGGCACCCCAAAAAGTCTGTGACCAGAGCGGGGCTTCTGCGCATGTGCGAAGCGCGATAGAGCGCTTCTGCGCATCCGAGAACCGTGCAGAACACTTATGCGCATGTGCAAACTGTGCATAACGCTTCTGTGCGTGCGTGCACGGCGAAACCCGGAAGTAAACACTGCCGGGTTTGCCGCGTTCTTAACCCGAAAAAACGCAACATGAAGCGTTCACAAGAAGAGGGATGACTGTACACATCTGTATATTAATACAGTATATGGTAATGTAACAGTACTTTTTTCTCCACACCCCCCCCCATTCTCGCTCACTCTTTTCTTTCTTTTCCTCACTCTATCTATTCATAAATGAAATTCTTCTAATAAATTAGTGTCACTGACCCCAATGGCTATGTTGTGTTTCCCCTGTCGGAGACAGCACACACTTCCAATTACCGGTTTTAGAAACTGCTGCAGCTTCATAGAATCATAGAGTTGGAAGGGACCCCGAGGGTCATCCAGCTCAACCCCCTGCGATGCAGGAATCTTTGGCTCAACACGTGTCTCGAACTCACAACCTTAAGATTACAAGCCTCGTGTTCTACTGACACATACACACAAAGAGGGAGAGAGAAAAAAACTTACGTTTGCACCAGGGGTTGAAGAGGATGTAAATATCGTAGCGGGGGTCAAAGGGCATCTGATACTCGCCCGCCTTGGTCCGCGTCTTGACCCCAAACTGGTACTTTCCGATCACGGCGTTGGGCGAGGTGGTGACCCGCAGGGATATGTTGTTTGTGCCTGTTTCGGTCACCTCTGCTGACCAGAGCCCTCCGTCCATGGCCTTGCCCACTGGAACCAGAATGTACGTCCCCTTTGAGGTCTGCGGTGATGGACCTGGGTGGAGGGGGGCGGGGGGAGAGAAAGAGAGA
The DNA here is from genome assembly GCF_963506605.1 of Zootoca vivipara. Classification (NCBI taxonomy): domain Eukaryota; kingdom Metazoa; phylum Chordata; class Lepidosauria; order Squamata; family Lacertidae; genus Zootoca; species Zootoca vivipara. Next base: position 49,053,334 of record NC_083288.1, read on the forward strand.
GAGATTAGCGGGAAGAAGCAAAGGCAAAACTATTTGGTCAAGCGATCCACCTGCTTCCTGTGTCCGCCAACTAAAGTGGTACTTTGGTTCTCAAACTTAATCCGTTCCCGAAGTTCGTTCCAAAACCAAAGCGTTCCAAAACCAAGGCGCGCTTTCCCATAGAAAGCAATGCAAAACGGATTCATTCGTTCCAGACTTTTAAAAGCAACCCCCAAAACAGCAATTGAACATGAATTTTACTATCCAACGAGACCATGGATCCATAAAATGAAAGCAATAAACCATGTACTGCAGTCACACAACCAATCAATCAGTAGCTGAGCTGGGGTTGCACGCAGTCACAAAAGCAAAACAAAAAAGCCACAGAAAATGCAAAATAAACAGCAAAAAGAGACAGACCTCAGCGTAACATTCAAAACGGAAGTGTGGCACTCAAAACGGAAGCATAATACTCAAAACGGAGCATGTTTGGCTTCCGAAAAAAGTTCGCAAACCAAACACTTACTTCCGGGTTTGCAGTGTTTGGGTTCCAAGTTGTTTGAGTACCAAGGCGTTTGAGAACCAAGGGACCACTGCATTATTATGATTTTTATTCATTAATTTGTCACCGGCCCCTTCAGCCCGAAGGCACCAGGCCCATCTGCAGGATGGAAACGCGATGTTAAAAACAAAAAGCAAGGATAAAAATAAGGCGGGTTCAAAAAAACCCCATGCGCTTCAGGGGTCAGAAGGCAGCTTAAAAGAGGCGAGACTTCAGCATTCTCCAAAAGATGCGTAAGGCGTACCTTTTATCATATGTGGTGGACGTGTAAGGTAATAAAAGCGTTCTGGGAGATGATATATAGTGAAATGAAAAAAAAATGTTTAAAATAACCTTTGTTAAAAAAACCCCAGAAGCTTTCTTATTAGGAACTAGCTGGCCCTGCCACGCATTGCTGTGGCATTGTTTGTTAAATGGCGGGTCAGAGTCCAGATTCCCCAGACCGTCAGAGTCGCCCCTGTGTTGTGTTTGGATAGGGGCATGCCTGTGTCTCCCCACACTCTGTTGGGACCCATCCCAGGGAAGGTCTTAGTTATCCCTGTCACCTATTGACAGACACCCCCCATCCCAATCAGGGAAGGACTTACCTATTCGTGTCCTCGATTTTGACCCCCGAAACCCACCCCAACCAGGGAAGGGTTTACCTATCCCTGACCCCTATTCCCCCCCCACACCGATTGAGGGTAATACGGAGGGGGGGGTTGGAGGGGTGAGCGGCCTGGTCTCGGATGTGCGATCTCCGAGGCGGGCTTGGTCCACTGAGGAGCGGCTTGGTCTCGGGGTGGTTTGCTCTCTGTTGGAGGCATGGTCTCCGGGGCGTGAGGGATTGTGTGAGTATGTTTGTCCATTGTTCGTTGAATGTCCACTGGAGGGTGCATTTTTTTTTGGACCACAAATCCAGGTTTTTACCTGTGTTAGGTGTGTCAGCTGGTCAGTATAAGTGCATGATTACCTGCTCACATGCGACTCTGAGGTTGTGGCCAAATTTCAGGACGATCGGGTAAGTGCTTGTGGGAGAAAAGTGGGGAATAACACACATGCACCTTCACTATTATAGATAGATAGATAGATAGATAGATAGATAGATAGATAGATAGATAGATATAGATTATAGGTACTGACAACCCAAAATATCAGAAAAGACTTTTTATGTATGGGACAACAGCCGTTCGGGTGATACTAGCACAGAGGTGGAAAGAAGACAAAAGTCCCTACAAGAGAGGAATGGGAAGCTAAGATGATGGACTATGCCAAAATGGCAAAGCTGACTGGAAAACTCAGGAACCAAGAGAACAAAAAGAATGGGGGAAATTTATAAGTTATTTAGGAGACCACTGCAAGCAGATGGAAACATGAGCAGGATTTTAATCTCACTTGTGATGTAACAAAGACCATGGATAATATGGATTGATATAAAATATAGATTATGGAATAATCTACAGTTGTAAATGTTGATAACAAGACCCACAGAAAGGGGGCGCGGAGGCTGGAGTTTCAGAGAAATCTCTATATATGGATATGCATTTGGATGGTTATCATTTTGTATTTGTAAAATCAAATAAAAATGATTCCAAAAGATGCGTAAGGAGGGCACCAAATGCCCTGCGTGGGAGGGAGTTCCACCGCTCAGGGGCCACCACAGAGAAGGCCCTGCCACCCGCCACCCCCAAGTCTCTGAGGGCGGAGGAACAGTCAGGATTGAACAAGCACATTCTTCCCTGAGACCTCCAGGTATAGGGCGGTATATAAATTCAATTAATAATAGCAACAATAAAATATTAATAATATTACCAGTTTTTTTTAAAAAATTGTAACCTGCTCTTCAGTAGCTACCCCCTGCGCCCCAAAAGGCTCCTGTACCTTACAGTTCTTGCACCTCAGGTTTGCAATGTAAAAGATACGACACTAAAGGAAAAGGGATGGGGAGGGAGGAGGAAAGAAGCAAACTCAGGGACTGGTTCTATTTCAAGGGAGAAACTTGACCTTCAGTGGGGAGGGCAGAAACCTCAGAGCAGTCCTGCCCCGCCCCATTAGCAAGCCGGGAAGTCCCGCCGCAAACTGTCCAGATCATTGCCTTTCAGCCCTGGCAGCTGCCCTCCTCGCCGCTGAACTGCGTTCTCAGGTTTCAAACCCAGGACCCACTTGTCTCACCTACAGGAATGTGCCTCGCCCTGGGTTTGGCAGATGCCCCGCTGCGCCTGGCATGGCTGCTCCCGTCTCAAATCCAGCTTTCCGTATCAGTTTGCGAGTCCTCATGAAAACCCGCTAGCCTTTCAGTACGAATTTCTCCCAATATATGTACAGTTTGCAACTTGGCCCAAGGCACCCGTTTTTGCAAAGCTATCTCCCCTTTCGTGCAATGCCCTTTCGTATGTACTGCTGGGCTGCCGAGTTCCTTGCCAGATTCTATTCACAGCACCCCATATGGCCAGCTATAATATAATTTCTTGCCGTATGCTGCCTTTGTTATACTTCTTGCCAAAGTGCAACTTATTGCAAGTGCAGTCTCGTCGATAAGCAACCCAGGCAACTTATTTTATTGTTTTTAAAGCAGGATTTCTAAGCCACAGCGGTTGATCTTTGAATAACTTGCTTTGGGCGGAAATCTACCAGGTGCAGCCTGTTGGAAGCCTCCACGGACGGATTTCTGCCTGCCACCCAATTCTTAAGCGTGCAACAGCTCTGCCCAGGAGGCAAAGGTGGCAACTGTGCACCTATCTGAATGTAGGAATTTTCTCTTATCTACTCTGTTCATACAGGGACCCAGGTGGCGCTGTGGTTAAACCACTGAGCCTAAGGCTTGCCGATCAGAAGGTCGGCGGTTCAAATCCTTGTGACGGGGTGAGCTCCCGTTGCTTGGTCCCAGCTCCTGCCAACCTAGCAGTTCGAAAGCATGTCAAAATGCAAGTAGATAAATAGGAACCGCTCTGGCGGGAAGGTAAACGGCGTTTCCATGTGCTGCTCTGGTTTGCCAGAAGCGGCTTTGTCATGCTGGCCACATGACCTGGAAGCTATACGCCGGCTCCCTCGGCCAATAATGCGAGATGAGCGCGCAACCCCAGAGTCGGTCACGACTGGACCTAATGGTCAGGGGTCCCTTTACTCTGTTCATGCTCAGAAGTACCCTGAACCTCAAGGGCACGAGAAACATACATCTCTCCACACACAGCCAGAACTCGGAGTCTTTTTTTTTGTGTCTGGGTCACAGACCATATCTCCATTAAAAACACACGCCTGGCTGCTTCTCTCGCTCGATTTCCGTTGTTTGTTGATATTAGAATTTCAGGAACTGCTGGCTTTATCAAGCAAGGCCTGGAAGCAGCCAAAGGAGGTGGCTGTTTTCACCTCAGGTAGCCTGCAAAGCAAAAGCAGGATGTGCTCCCCCTCCGCAGCCTTGGTGGGCCTGTGTTTCGAGAGATTTTGACCCAAGGCATTCCACCACTGCACCGCCTCGGAAAGATGCATTTCAGCCAACCGCAGAAGCCGGAACAGATAACCAAAAAAAGAACACGGCAGTGGTATAAACAGAAGACATTGTCAAATGACCACCCCTCTACCCCCACCCCACAAATGCCAGCAAGCAGCTGCTCCTCTGCCTTTCACAAATATTTGGCCACCAGAAAAGTCGATCAGAGTTGCCAGGCTGCGAGAGGCACAGGAGCAAGGCGTGCCGAGAAAGTTGGCTACTCTTGCAAAGGTCCCCCCACCAGCCCTGAGGGCCACATTTCTTTCTGAGCAAGACCTTCCTGGGGCCACAAAGTGGTGGTGGGAAGGGCCGGAGGCAAAAATGGGCAGAGCGATGAATTAAAAGCTTGGGCACCGAGAGCCAATGGGCTATGTGGAAATGGCAAAGCCGGTAGCGTTATTAGGAGATCAAAATGAACTTTTAACAGAAGAATGGGGGGCTTTTTGGGAAAAGCACTGAAAACAAAATTGCGGGCAGGATTCAAAATAGGAGCAGCAGGAGAAAAATGATAGAATTATTTGCATCAGAGGGATTTTTGTAATTGAGTTTGATATATAATACAGTCACGAGTGCCCGGGAGGCGTAGTGGTTAGGGTACGAATCCCCACTTGGCCATGAAGCCCACTAGGTGTGACCTTGGGCCCAGTCCCTGCTTATCTCTCTACCTAGCCTACCTCGCAGGGTTGTTGCGTGGGGAGGGAGAGAACCAGGCGTCCCACTTCAAGCTTCTCGGAGGAAAACACGGATTGAGGTTGAATCCTGACAAGACAGAAGTACTGTTCGTGGGAGACAGGAGGCGGGCAGGTGTGGAGGATTCCCTGGTTCTGAATGGGGTAACTGTGCCCCTGAAGGACCAGGTGCGCAGCTTGGGAGTCATTTTGGACTCACAGCTGTCCATGGAGCATAGCTGCCAAGTTATCCCTTTTTTTAAGGGATTTTCCCTTATGCTGAATAGGCTTCCTCGCGAGAAAAGGGAAAACTTGGCAGCTATGCCATGGAGGCGCAGGTCAATTCTGTGTCCAGGGCGGCTGTCTATCAGCTCCATCTGGTACGCAGGCTGAGACCCTACCTGCCTGCAGACTGTCTCGCCAGAGTGGTGCATGCTCTGGTTATCTCCCTCTTGGACTACTGCAATGCGCTCTACGTGGGGCTACCTTTGAAGGTGACCCGGAAACTGCAATTAATCCAGAATGCGGCAGCTTGACTAGTGACTTGGAGTGGCCGCCGGGACCACATAACACTGGTCCTGAAAGATCTACACTGGCTCCCAGTACGTTTCCGAGCACAATTCAAAGTGTTGGTGCTGACCTTTAAAGCCCTAAATGGCCTCGGTCCAGTATACCTGAAGGAGCGTCTCCAGCCCCATCGTTCTGCCCGGACACTGAGGTCCAGCTCCCAACGCCTTCTGGCGGTTCCCTCATTGCGAGAAGTGAGGCTACAGGGAACCAGGCAGAGGGCCTTCTCGGTAGTGGCACCCGTCCTGTGGAACGCCCTCCCAGCAGATGTCAAGGCAATAAGTAACGATTTTACTTTTAGAAGACAACTGAAGGCGGCCCTGTTTAGGGAAGTTTTTAATGTTTAATGCTGTACTGTTTTAATATTCAGTTGGAAGCCGCCGAGAGTGGCTGGGGAAACCCAGCCAGATCGGCGGGGTATAAATAATAAATTTATTATTATTATTATTAACACGGGATTACACACGCAATACGAAAGTAATATTTGGTTGGTGGGCTCTGGCAGTGGGGAGAAGAGCGCTCCGCGCAGCACCTGTTGAACTGCGGCGCTTTTGCAGACAAAGCTTGCTTCGGCTCTTGTGCAAAAGAACCAGATCAGAGAGATAAGCGCACACTCCCTTGCTCGGAGTAGACCCACACCCAGCAGCTGGGCCCGAGGTGGCTCCTCGCATCCTTTGGAGGGAAACTGGGAGCAGGTTGTTGTGTCCCAAACCTCCTCATGTTCCCTCCCAGCCTCCAGCAAGCAGGTCGGGGCAGGAAAGAGCCAAACCTGTTCTTAAGTGGGGTGTGGCACCTCCATATCGACTCCTTTCTTCTCCCTCCTACACCCAGAGAGGTTGCAGCTGGCAAGAGGTCCCACCGCTGTGTCACCCGCGTCTCCCTTCATTCCCCTTCTCCTCCCTGGCTGTGGGTGCGCCGTGACTCTCCCTCCCACCCTGTGACGCAAGCCTCGTGCCTTTAAGCAGCCGTATGGCGGGCGGAAATCCAACAGGGGGCGTTTCTCCCGGGGCTGTTAGAAGAAGCTGCACCCGGTGGGTTTCTACCTGCGGCAAAACCGCAGGTTAAGGGGTGATATGATAGCCATGTTCAAATATATGAAAGGATGTCATATAGAGGAGGGAGAAAGGTTGTTTTCTGCTGCTCCAGAGAAGCGGACACGGAGCAATGGATTCAAACTGCAAGAAAGAAGATTCCACCTAAACATTAGGAAGAACTTCCTGACAGTAAGAGCTGTTCGGCAGTGGAATTTGCTACCAAGGAGTGTGGTGGAGTCTCCTTCTTTGGAGGTCTTTAAGCAGAGGCTTGACAGGCATATGTCAAGAATGCTTTGATGGTGTTTCCAGCTCTGCAGGGGGTTGGACTGGATGGCCCTTGTGGTCTCTTCCAACTCTACGATTCTATGATGCTACATTCATTTTGAAAGTTTCCAGGGGGCAGCCGGGGAACAACTGAGGAGGGCAGGAACACAGCGGAGGTGTGCAAAATGCTGCCCCCGTTCCGGAGGAGAGCCTTGCCCAAACTGGTGCCGGCTGGGAGTTGCACAACTTCCGGAGGGCAGAGAGTTGTGATGAAGGCCTCAGGCTTTGCACCCTATGAAACCCGACCGATAGGGCATTCCAGGACAGACGAGAGGTAGGGACTCCTCTTGCACAAAGTATAATTAACATCTTTCTGTAATGTGCTCGCCAGAAGACTTGGGAAGAGGCTCTTTCCAAGAAGATTACCTGGATCTTTCTCCTCTACAAGCTTACATCCAATAGGGGTATCCTTAAGGGCTCTCTGCTGGAGGAGTTCTATGGCCCTACCCCCTATCTGGGCATCGGATGGAAGCGATTCCTCACAGATTCCTTTAGCGGGATAGCCTTAACCACGGAGGGTCAGGCGGAGGCTATGGTTATCTCCTGCTTGGACTACTGCAATGTGCTTTACCTGGGGCTACCTTTGAAGGAGGGGACCCAGGTGGCGCTGTGGGTTAAACCACTGAGCCTAGGGCTTGCTGATCAGAAGGTCAGCGGTTCGAATCCCTGTGACGGGGTGAGCTCCCGTTGCTCGTTCCCAGCTCCTGCCAACCTAGCAGTTTGAAAGCACGTCAAAATGCAAGTAGATAAATAGGTACCGCTACAGCGGGAAGGTAAACGGCGTTTCCATGTGCTGCTCTGGTTTGCCAGAAGTGGCTTTGTCATGCTGGCCACATGACCTGGAAGCTATACGTCGGCTCCCTCGCCAATAATGCGAGATGAGCGCGCAATCCCAGAGTCGGTCACGACTGGACCTAATGGTCAGGGGTCCCTTTACCCTTTACCTTTACCTTTGAAGGTGACCCAGAAACTACAATTAATCCAGAATGCGGCTGCTAGACTGGTGACTGGGAGCGGCACTGGGAGCGGCCGCCGAGACCATATAACACCGGTCCTGAAAGATCTACATTGGCTCCCAGTACGTTTCCCAGCACAATTCAAAGTGTTGGTGCTGACCTTTAAAGCCCTAAATCAGGCATCACCAAACTGTGGCCCTCCAGATGTTTTGGCCTACAACTCCCATGATCCCTAGCTAAGAGGACCAGTGTTCAGGGATGATGGGAATTGTAGTCCAAAGCATCTGGAGGGCCGAAGTTTGGGGATGCCTGCCCTAAATGGCCTCAGACCAGTATACCTGAAGGAGCATCTCCACCCCCATCGTTCAGCCCAGACACTGAGGTCCAGCTCCGAGGGCCTTCTGGTGGTTCCCTCCCTGCGAGAAGCGAGGTTACAGGGAACGAGGCAGAGGGCCTTCTCAGTGGTGGCCCCCGCCTTGTGGAATGCCCTCCCATCAGATGTCAAGGAAATAAATAACTGAGTTTTAGAAAACATCTGAAGGCAGCCCTGTTTAGGGAAGTTTTTAACGATTGATGTTTTAATGTATTTTTAATCTCTTGTTGGAAGCTGCCTGGAGTGGCTGGGGAAACCCAGCCAGATAGGTGGGTTATGTATGTATGTATGTATGTATGTATGTATGTATGTATGTATGTATAACTAAATACATTTACTATTATTATTATTATTATTATTATTATTATTATTATTATTATGCGGGAGGCAGTGGAAGACAGGAGTGCCTGGCGTGCTATGGTCCATGGGGTCACGAAGAGTCGGACACGACTAAACAACAAATTATTATTATTATTATTATTATTATTATTATTATTATTATTATTTAACCTCCCCTCCAACCATGATGAAAGATGGCTGCTATCGTTAATCCCGCCGTGGAGACTCCATGGAGAGCTGCAGTTTACCTGCTCGGACCCAGAGAGCAGGAGAGAACCAGTGCCTTCACACATCACCTTGCTCCTAGCAGGCCTTCTTGGAGGGATGTGGTGGACACACTACAAAAGGCACGACGATGGACCTTTTGGTCCGATGCAGCAGGCCACATCCTCTTGACACACGAATCCTGCCAGGGATCAGGGTGGGGCAACCTGTTTGCCAACAACACCGCCAAGGAGATCTGAGCTGGCAAATGCCCGGCAGGTTTCTGATACCATCACTGGCTGCTGCAGTCCTATTTTAGGCCTCCTAAACGAGAGGCTCTGGAATTTGGGGACACCCCCTTCCCTCCAATGGCTTGGAAGCGCCCTTTAATTCCAGAGGTACAAAACAGCTGGATGAAAAGCAGCTCTGGAGTGCCTCTAGAGCAGGCACCCCCAAACTTCGGCCCTCCAGATGTTTTGGACTACAATTCCCATCTTCCCCGACCACTGGTCTTGTTAGCTAGGGATCATGGGAGTTGTAGGCCAAAACATCTGGAGGGCTGCAGTTTGGGGATGCCTGCTCGAGAGTCTCAGCAGTTTGCAGGACAGATCCAAGCACATACTGGGAACCTTAGGTAAAGGTAAAGGGATCCCTGACCGCTAGGTCCAGTCGCAGACGACTCTGGGGTTGCGGCACTCATCTCACTTTATTGATCAAGGGAGCCGGCGTACAGCTTCCAGGTCATGTGGCCAGCATGACTAAGCCGCTTCTGGCGAACCAGAGCAGCACACGGAAACGCCGTTTACCTTCCCGCTGTAGCGGTCCCTATTTATCTACTTGCACTTTGACATGCTTTTGAACTGCTAGGTTGGCAGGAGCTGTGACCGAGCAACAGGAGCTCACCCCATTGCGGGGTTTCGAACCGCCAACCTTCTGATCGGCAAGCCCTAGGCTCTGTGGTTTAACCCACAGCACCACCCGTGGGAACCTTGGGGTTGCGCAAATCATTATCATTTCCTAATTATGAACTACCTCTTCCCGACACCAACACATCTTCCCAGCCTCTCATTCAGCCAAGGGATGTTGACATCAACATGGATTCTCAATCCACTCCCAACACAACTTAATGTATGAATGAACCAATAATAATAATAATAATAATAATAATAATAATAATAATAAGAAGAAGAAGAAGAAGAAGAAGAAGAAGAAGAAGAAGTTATACCCTGCCCTTCCCAGCCACAACCGGGCTCAGAGCGGCTAACATCCAATGTATAACACATTAACATAAAATCAGGCAATCTAAAACACACGGCCGGAAACGAAGTTTGATGAGTGCTTCTAAAGGTAAAGGGACCCCTGACCATTAGGTCCAGTCGTGACCGACTCTGGGGTTGCGCGCTCATCTCGCATTATTGGCCGAGGGAGCCGGCGTATAGCTTCCAGGTCATGTGGCCAGCATGACAAAGCCGCTTCTGGCAAACCAGAGCAGCACATGGAAACGCCGTTTACCTTCCCGCTGTAGCGGTTCCTATTTATCTACTTGCATTTTGATGTGCTTTTGAACTGCTAGGTTGGCAGGAGCTGGGACCAAGCAACGAGAGCTCACCCCGTCACAGGGATTTGAACCGCCGACCTTCTGATCAGCAAGCCCTAGGCTCAGTGGTTTAACCACAGCGCCACCTGGGTCCCTTCTAGACTGTCACTATTTTGGGGTGGCGCTCCATCGCGTACCGCCAGTGGCGCAACGAACCCACTCCCCTGCAAAATGGGGTGCTTTTTTTGTAATAAGGAAAACTAGGCAGAAAGTAAAATAAAAAAAATCCTTCAGTAGCACCTTAAAGACCAACTAAGTTTTTATTTTGGTATGAGCTTTCGTGTGCATGCACACTTCGTCAGATACACTGAAACAGAATCCACCAGACCCTTATGTATATTCAGAGGGTGGGGGGTGGGGGTGATGGGAATGGGTGATGGGCTGATGGGAGTGGTAAACCTGTAGATAGGCAGAAAAGAGTGACACTGACGCCATCAAACGTCCCCACAAACAAATCGGGGTGGAAGGATGGCAAACGTCATCTCCTCTCCCTGCAAGCAAATCAGGTTGAACGGTCAAGGAAATGGGCTGCCCGGAAAAAGCAGCCTCATTCGTCCGGCAAATAAGGGTTGGTAAGGATCTGTGGGATTAGCCAGGCAGAGAATAAAGGATTCCGCTGGGTCTCATTTCCTCCAGCCAAATAATTATATGGGCACCAAATTGGGCCATTTGGAGCATCCGTCCCCATCAATTGTCCTTGCGGCATCGGGCAATTTTGTGGTTTCCCTTTGATGCTGATGGTCCCTGGGACCAATGCCCTCAATTATCTTATTAAACGCATCCTGCCCAATGCTTAATTTCTCCAAAAAGAGCACACCACCTTCTGATCTGCCGATCGCCCTCCATCACCAACACCAATTCCTAGGGGGATATGACGCTGTGAAACACCATCGGCTCAGACAACCTCTTCTACCAGTAACTGGGACTCTCTGGGGTCTTTGGGGTGAGAAGTCTCTCCAGCAGTGAGGGAACTCTGCATTTGCTCAGAGGTCCCTTTCACCGATTCCCTCTTCCTGCCTTCCAGGCTGCAGCGGTAACACCATAAACTAAATCTCAGATCTACCTGCAAAACATAGCCACTCCGTGTTTCACCATCAGGCAGTCAGAACCCCAGCCTATCTAATTCAGAGATGCCTGCACTGACGGGCAGCGCCCCTCTGGGGTTTCAGGCAAGCCCTACCTGGAAATGCCTAGGATTTAATCTGAGACTGTCTGCATGCAAAGCAGTAGCTCTGCCACTGAGCTATGGCTCTCCCTCAAGGAATCCAAGCAGGATCCAAAAGCCGACCAACTCTCCAATCCAGAGGCAAACCATGCAATGCCCTCCAGGTGTTGCCAGCCTACAACTCACATCACCTCCAAGCAATGGCCAAGGGAATCGCAGAGCTGGAAGGGACCCCGAGGGTCATCTAGTCCAACCCCGTGTAATGGAGGAATCTCGGCTAAAGCATCCATGAGAGATGGCCACCCAACCTCTGCTTTAAAAACCTCCAAGGAAGGAGAGTCCACCACCTCCCGAGGGAGTCCGTTCCCCTGTCGAACAGCTCTTGCTGTCATGAATTTCTTCCTGATGTTGAGTCGGAAAATCTCCCTTTCTTGTGACTTGAAGCCATGGGTTCGAGTCCTGCCCTCTGGAGCAGCAGAAAACAAGCTTGCTCCATCTTCCATGTGACAGCTCCTGAGAAGATGACTATCATATCTCCTCTTTTCCAGGCTGAACTCCCTCGACTGGACCTTATAAGGCTTGTTTTCCAGACCCTTGATCGTCTCGGTCGCCCTCCTCTGCACACATTCCAGCTTGTCAATATCCTTGTTAAACTGTGGCGCCCAGAATCAGACACAGTTTTCCAGGTGGGGGTCTGACCAACGCAGAATAGAGGGGTAGTCGGTGGCCGTAGCCAGTGGAGGCCCCCTCCCATTGGCTACCCCTGCCCTCAATTGTGCCCCTTCTCTGCCTCCTGGGAACGGAGCACGGGGTTGAGGAATAAAGAAACTATCTTACATCACGTCTCACTATTTGACCATCCAGCCCAGGGTCATCTCCTCTGACAGAGGCCACATCCACACCAAACCCTCAAAGCTCATTTCATTGACCCAGAGAACTGCCTTGCGGGGGGTTGGACTAAATGACCCTTCGGATCCCTTCCAACTCTTTGATTCTATGTGACCTGGGCTTCTGACCACCAGCTACCTTTAAAGCCCTAAACGGCCTCAAAGGCCCATTGTACCTGAAGGAACATCTCCACCCCCATCGTTCAGGCTGGACACTGAGGTCCAGCGCTGAGGGCCTTCTGGCGGTTCCCTCCCTGCGAGAAGCAAAGTTACAGGGAACCAGGCAGAGGGCCTTCTGTGTAGTGGCGCCTGCCGTGTAGAACGCCCTCCCATCAGATGCCAAGGAAATAAACAACTACCTGACTTTTAGAAGACATCTGAAGGCAGCCCTGTTTAGGGAAGTTTGAATGTTTGATATTTTATCGTTTTTAATATTCTGTGGGAAGCTGCCCAGAGTGGCTGGGGAAACCCAGCCAGATGGGCGGGGTATAAATAATAAATTTATTGTATTATTATTATTATTATTATTATTATTATTATTATTATTATTTCCGCAGTTGTACCTGGAGATGCCAGGGATCGAACCTGGGAGTTCTGCATGCAGAGCAGGTGCTCGGCCTCCGAGACCCACCTCTTTCGTCTTTTCAAACATCTGCCTCTCCTAAAACGCCACATCTGCACTCTCTGAGGGCAGGGGGCCGTATTGTGATTCTGGCTGGGCCGTTCGAAGGAACACGTTCACCTCCCAGCAGATGCTGTGGAATGCAGAAGGCCCCCGGCCCCCAAACCCAAGAAATTACAGAGGCGGCTGGCCTTGCAAGCTAATCAGAGGGTGGGATGTTTTCTTATTTTAATCCCGGGTAAGGAAGAACAGAATGGCGGTGTTGGGCTGGGGGGAGGAATGAATGCTTAATTATGGGAACGGCTGGGCCAGAAGCCAAGAAAACAGGCTGCCTGCCCACCCAACCCCGTTACCAAGCCCTGCGCTCCCAAGTGAAGTTTAGCAACAAGTCCCGAGGACGATGAGAGAGCCAGATTCCTCGCCCACTTGAGCAGAGAGAGGCCTGATAAGGAGCCCAGACCAGTTCCGCCCCTAAACGGGAAACGTTCTCTGGGAGCAAAGGCTCTTGGCTGTAGAGCTAAGGGGAGGGCAGGCAGAAATCCAAGAGGGCAGGGTGAGAATAAAGCTTCACCTGGTGAATTCCTGCCTGCAGCTCGGCTGACAACTACATGGCATTAGGGAACACTGCAGCCATGACCGGGGGCAGGAGTAAGCCCAATTTATGACATTTGTGGGATGCTGAGATGCATAAGGCGAGAATCTCAACCCTGTGATGATGTCTGTCTGTCATGGTTACTTTCTGGCCGAGAAATGCTTGCTGTGGATGAGAATGGGCAGGAGAGGGAAAGGTACTTTGCACATGCTCAGAGGCAACCTTGCTTCGCTCAGGGCAGCTGAGCAAAGCCCTGCTAAGCGGTTTGGCTCATCTCTGAACCTTGGGAAGGACCACAGCATTACAGTATGGTAGAAGGTCATTTAGTTCAACCCGCTCCCTGCCATGCCGGAATCACAGGAACCTGGGTTGCGTGAAGTCGTCATTGATATCTGTCTCAAGAGGCAATGGAGTGCACCTCAAAGGGTGAAGTCAAACCGCTGGAGAATCACAGCGCCTGCTGTGGCTGCAGAGACCCATAACGCCTAGCTGCTGCCTCCTGGGTTGTTTTTGCTGAGTTAGCAGCACTGAAGTGACCCCCTCGGGGTGCAAGCCTGGGCAGTGTGTCTTGGGGGGCGGGGTCTGGGCTGCCCAGACGACAAGACCCTTTTGTCAGCCTTACACCCAGAAATGGATCCAGGAATTTATTGCGGGGCATTGTTGTTTCATATAATTTCCAAATTTCTCCCAATTCCGTTCAAATTTTTGTTTGCTACCGCCTCTTATTGCATTAGTTAATTTTGCTAAATCTACATATCCAAAGAGTTCCTCCAGCCATTCATCGATTTTTGGTATATCCTGTTTTTCCCCAATATGCGGTGATTAATGTTCGTGCCACTACAGTAGCATCATATAAGAATATTTTTTGATCTTGCTTTTTGATTCCTTCAAATCAAATGGGTGTAAGGATTATAAAATAGAAGGGGAAATGATTAAAGCATAGAATGGCGTGGAAAGCAGTATCTAACGAAATTTAAGGAGACCAAGATGTAGGCAAGTGGAAGTATACGAATGGGGAGGATAATATATTTGTTTCAAAGATTTATGAGATATAAGTTGAATATGATTTGTTTTAGCTGAATTGGATTGAGTAAGAAGATTGAAATATGTAATAGCAGGTATGTATTTGTATTATTGCATTATATCTGGTAGGGAAATCTGGTAGGTTTTGATTGTTGCAATTTGATGTAATTTGATGTGTTTTGTTTTGATATGCTTTTGTTTTGATATACCTGAAGGAGCGTCTCCACCCCCGGACACTGAGGTCCAGCACCGAGGGCCTTCTGGCGGTTCCCTCGTTGCGAGAAGCCAAGTTGCAGGGAACCAGGCAGAGGGCCTTCTCGGTGGTGGCGCCCGCCCTGTGGAACGCCCTCCCATCAAATGTCAAAGAGAAAAACAGCTACCAGATTTTTAGAAGTAAAATAAAAAAATTCCTTCAGTAGCACCTTAAAGACCAACTAAGTTTTTATTTTGGTATGAGCTTTCGTGTGCATGCACACTTCTTCAGATAGCATGCACACGAAAGCTCATACCAAAATAAAAACTTAGTTGGTCTTTAAGGTGCTACTGAAGGAATTTTTTTATTTTACTTCGATCCAGACCAACACGGCTACCTACCTGTAACCAGATTTTTAGAAGACATCTGAAGGCAGCCCTGTTTAGGGAGGCTTTTAATGTTTAATGATTTTTTGTCAGCCTTGGTCCAAAGGAAAGCAGAGCAAGAAGTTTGGCGTCAGCTTGGCTGCAGGAGTTGCAGGAAGGAGGCGTACAAGGAGCCATCCAACCGCCTTAGGTACCCCACTCTGGATTTGTGTGGGGTTTAATCCTGAGCCTTGTCTTCTCCTGAAGATATCCCACAAGACAGCATGTATGTGAAGCACTGATAGGCTATTTGTGTTTTGCTGGGGTCCTCAAACTTTTTCAGCAGGGGGCCGGTCCACTGTCCCTCAGACCTTGTGGGGGGCCGGACTATATTTTTTTTGGGGGGGGGGGATGAACGAGGGACGATGAGCGGCATGCAAAAGGGCTCCGGAGAGGGGTTGTTTTAAATGGCGGCCGCTCGAGATGGGCGCTCAGCCAACTGCGGCTCCTGTGTCTTGCGAGTGGCAGGGGCTGTCGGCGGCGGAGGGACGATGAGCGGCGTGTGAAAGGGCTCTGGAGAGGGGCTGACACCAACAAAGGCCAGTCCCCTTCCTCCTCTAGGCAGGGCGGGGAGAAGCCAGGAGGAGGGAGGGAGAGGGAGGGAGGGAGAGGGAAAGAACCACTCGCAGGCCGGATTTAGAAGGCAATTGGGCCTGGTCCGGCCCACGGGCCTTAGTTTGCCGACCCATGGCGTTAGTCATAAAACATAAACATCATGATTTGCACCAGGGGAAACTTAAATTGGTGTTTTGGGTCGTGTTTTTTAAAGTCTGGAACGGATTAATCCATTTTGCATTACTTTCTATGGGAAAGCACGCCTTGGTTTTGGAACGCTTTGGTTTTGGAACGGGCTTCCGGAACGAATTAAGTTTGAGAACCAAGGCACCACTGTAGACTGTGGCAATGGATTCCACAACTGGGAGAAAATGCAGAGTTACTTGAACGACACCGAGGTGTGCTGAAGAGCATCGACCCGCTTCCGTCTTGCCTAGTTCCTCCAAACTCAGCAGCTCGGTCACAAGGACTAGAAGCTTCGTTTAAAAGCAGCAACGGCCCCTGCCCCACTCCCCCCCCCCGCAACCGACGGCCGGATATTCCGCCATCTCTCGGCACACTCACCGATGAGGAACTCGAGGCAGATGCGGTGCTCCTCGGGGTCGTACGGCTGGCGGAACTGGAGCTTCATGTCAAAGGGCTGCCCGCGGCGGAGGATGAGATTCTCGTACTCAAACTCGTTTGTGTGGTGGGCTCGGCGGTTGCTGCTGGACCGGCCGCTCATCAGGTCCACTCCGCTGACCACCAGCATGCCCTCTGCTCAAGGGAGGAAGGAAAAGCGTCAGCAACTGGCCTGAGAATCCCGGCATTGTACGGTTGGAAAGGACCCCCAAGGCTCATCTAGTCCAACCCCTTGCAATGCAAAAATCTTCGCCTAAAAACGCCTGACAGTCAGGGACGGATTTAGGTTTGATGTGGCCCTAAGCTACTAAAGGTAATGGGGCCCTTTCTATGTCCAGCTGTCCTTTGTCAACAACAAATTGCCACTGTTTTTTTTTTGTGTGTTGAATATGTGCTATATGGTCATTTATGGACCTCATAGGTATCTCAAGCCATTTGCCCATGTTGCCCTGCAACCAGTCCATGCAGAATGTAGGCACCCTATATAAAGAAAGGAGCAAACCAGGGATATTTTAGGGGGCAGGCTAGCAGGCGGGGCCCATGACTTACATCATAGGGGTCTACACAACACAAAACACTGTTGATGTATGTAGATTTTATTCCAGGCATAGGCAAACTCGGCCCTCCAGATGTTTTGGGACTACAACTCCCATCATCCCTAGCTAACAGGACCAGTGGTCAGGGATGATGGGAACTGTAGTCCCCAAACATCTGGAGGGCTGAGTTTGCCTATGCCTTTTTCATTTTATTTGTTTTATATCTTATATTTTGGAAATGTACACCCAGTACCTATTTATCTACTTGCACTTTGACGCGCTTTCGAACTGCTAGGTTGGCAGGAGCTGGGACCGAGCAACGGGAGCTCAACCCGTCACAGGGATTCGAACCGCCGACCTTCTGATCAGCAAGCCCTAGACTCTGTGGAGTAGCTGTGTGCAAAAAAGGGTGGGGCCTCCTGCTTTCACCCTGGCTCTCTCGCCTGGCCAGTGTCTCGCACACCCTCGCCCAAGCAGCTCACCTCGGACAACGGGCTCTCGCCGAGCTCCTGGGACCTCCCCGGGCGCGGGACCCCAGTCATCGTCCCCCTGGCCCGAGCAGCAGGCGCAGCATTTGTTGAACCAATTCCGCTTCTTCCTCCTGGGCCCGGTCTCCGGCTGGTTGGGCTGCCGCACGCGGTAACTGACATTGGTCCACCGACCCGCGTCCCCTCGAGTATCTGCCACAGGCATCTTGTCTGCAGGGAAGGAAGAGAAGAAACATTGGTTACCACGCCCAGCACTCCGGGGGCAGAATTTCAAGTCTGTACCACTCGGCTGTTTTTATTCCCTCCACTCCAGACACAGCTGCATTCTAGCAGCAGAAAACCCTATTTCTCCCCAGCTGGGAGGCTGGCAACGGTGTGGGAAGCATGCAATGGGCATTCTGGAGAGTCATCGCTTCTGTAGCTGGCTACTAGGCCCCAGGATAGAGGCTGGCACAGTGTCTGGGACAGCAACCAAACATCTCCTTCAGCAGGGGGTGTGTCTGTCTTCCTTGCTATTTGATAGCACCTTGGCAAAGGCGGGACTTGTTCTACAGAACCGCCATGTCAGCAGAGGGGGGGGAACCCCCACAGCTTCCCCCCAGATTTCCCCTTCCAAAACTAGAAAGAGATGGCAGAGCGCACGATCCGAGTTCTCTTGGCAAATCTTTTTTTAATTGATTTTCATTTTCTTTTCTTATTTTTTTACAAATTGGTCACTAATGAAAACAAATTAAATCAAAACAAAATTAACCTTTTCCCAAATTGGAACAAATTTAACATTTCCCCCAAATCTGACTTCCCGCCCGCCCTCCTAGATGGTTCCCCATCATATTCCACAATTCATTCTAGTTTATCTTCAAACCTTACAGAACATGACAATATCCATCCATCCATTCCTGACAATATCCATCCATCCATTCCTGCAGGTATATATTGAATTAACATTTCCCGTTTCGACACGTCAGGTCCCTTATCAGCTTGTCAACCAAATCATTCATCAAAATTAATTAATGGAGAATAATTAATTCTCCTTCCGCCTGCTTGTGAAGGAGACACATAGCAATCCTTTCGCGGTTTCAGAATCCGAGTTCCCCTTTGCTCCACCTGCAAAGACTCTCTCCCAGCTAGACAACTCAGAAGTCCTGGCTTTCAAACTTTGAAGGCTCAACCTGGGGGGGGGGGATAGTTTCTCATACATTGGAGAGAAGGCATGGAATTCCAGAATTCAACAGGGGGGGGGTGTTTCCCCAACTTGCCGCACCGCCTGTTGAATGTGGGACTGCCACACCTCTGTCAAGAGCACAAGAGGAACCGTGCCAGAAACAAAAGGTGGCTTAGCAGCCACCCCAGGCTGCAGTCACCAGCCGAAACCGCAAAGCCTCGCTTTCCTCCTGGCAGCCAGGGAAATGAATCGGTACACAAATAAATCGAGCGAGAGTATGACTCTACTCAAAAGCCTCTTCCATCATCAAGCCAGGCTTCTTTCTACATTCTTATCCAGGGCTGGGACGCTGTTAAACACCAGCTCTGCCATTCATTCATTTGTAAGCCACCTTTGTCACTTCCTGTGGATGTTCTCCCCAGCCTCTGAAAACCTAGGATTATATGGCCAGAAGATGCTTGCCAGGTGAGACTCATTTCAAGGGCCAATCCCTTCTTTAAAGCGATATTCCCCTCTGCGTCCCAGTCTGCTCTCTCTGCTTTATTTCGCAGCTTTCCCTTGCAGGGTGATTTATCTCTGAGCCAGGTGGATTAAAAAAATATTTAATTTTTTTAAAAAATATTTTATTTAAATAGGTTTTTAAAATAAAATGCTTTTGGAGGAAAAATCTTTCAATATTTTTTCAATATTTTATTTAATTTCCATTTTATACTATTTAAATGCAACCTTATTATTAACTTTACTTCTTGCTCTGATGAGCTGATCGACTTCCCTCCCTCCTGTCTCATGGTTTTCATAATTCCTTTCTATATCATAGCATTTGTACCTCTTCCAAGTTACATTTCACATACTCCAATTATCCCAAATTTTAAATAGATATAAAAAAGGGTAATACTCATTAACATTACAGTGGAACCTCGGTTTATGAACACCTCGGTTTATGAATTTTCGGTTTATGAACACTGCAGACCCATCTGGAACGGATTAATTCATTTTCCATTACTTTCAATGGGAAAGTTCGCTTCAGTTTATGAACGCTTCAGTTTATGAACAGACTTCCGGAACCAATTACACCCATGCTTCAGTTTATGAACGCTTCAGTTTAAGTACTCCGCGGACCCATCTGGAATGGATTAATCCACTTTCCATTACTTTCAATGGGAAAGTTCGCTTCAGTTTATGAACGCTTCAGTTTAAGTACCCCGCGGACCGTCTGGAACAGATTAATCCACTTTCCATTACTTTCAATGGGAAAGTTCGCTTCAGTTTATGAACGCTTCAGTTTATGAACAGACTTCCGGAACCAATTGTGTTCATAAACCGAGGTACCACTGTACAAGTTTTGCTAATTCAACCCTGCTAGTGTAGTTATAAGGGACCCAGGTGGCGCTGTGGTTAAACCACTGAGCCTAGGGCTTGCTGATCAGAAGGTCGGCGGTTCGAATCCCTGTGACGGGGTGAACTCCCGTTGCTTGGTCCCAGCTCCTGCCAACCTAGCAGTTCGAAAGCACATCAAAGTGCAAGTAGATAAATAGGGACCGCTCCGGCGGGAAGGTAAACAGCGTTTCCGTGCACTGCTCTGGTTTGCCAGAAGCGGCTTTGTCATGCTGGCCACATGACCTGGAAGCTATACGCCGGCTCCCTCGGCCAATAATGCGAGATGAGAGCGCAACCCCAGAGTCGGTCACGACTGGACCTAATGGTCAGGGGTCCCTTTACCTTTTACCTTTAGTGTAGTTATATATTTACAATTATCCTTCAAATATTGTACAAATTTACTCCAGTCTTTTGGGGAAGCTTGAACACTCTGGTTTCGGATTTTCCCAGCCAGCTTCGCCAATTCTGCATATTCCATCATCTTCACCTGCCAGTCTTCTAAAGATAGTTTTCTATTTAAGTTACATTATAGTCCAAAGGCTATTCATCAGGAAATAAGGATTTGTTTCAAGTTTTTCATGTTTGCTAAAACTTAAGGTGTTTTTTTTAATTGTTTAACCACATCAGTTAACAAACATGGATACATATGCTATAACGTTATTGTTTTAGTTAAATAAATTGTTTAAACTGTTTTTAAGGAAATGATTATTTTTTCTCCTTCCAATAAGGTACAGCAGAAAAGTTGTCCAAATATAAACAGTTAACTTATTAAACCTCACAGTAATTTCATAATTATCGGTCTATGCATTTCTAATAGTATAACCAAATCTGTAATTTTTGATATAACTGTAAAAACTACTCTGAAAATTTATTATTATTCCAAAAAGGAAACCTTCACCTGCTTGTAAATATGAAGATAATACCAGCAAGAATGAGTCTTTCTTTAACATATACAGTATATATGATTTAAATCAAGTCTTACTGACTAGTGATTTAAATCGCGAAATATAAAGATAAAGATGGTGAATTTTATGATATGTGGTGGACATGTGAAAAAGTAAAAAGATTTTGGGAAATGATATATAATAAACTGAAAAAGATTTTTAAGTACCGTATATTCCGGCGTACAAGACGACTGGGTGTATAAGACGACCCCCAACTTTTCCAGTTAAAATATAGAGTTTGGGATATACTCGCTGTATAAAGAAATATGACCCAGTGTATAAGACGACCCCCGACTTTTGAGAAGATTTTCCTGGGTTAAAAAGTAGTCTTATACGCAGGAATATAGGTATACCTTTCCCAAAAAACCGGAGGCTTTTCTATTGGGACTAATAGGAGAGGAAATTGCAAAGGGAGATCAAAAATTATTTATGTATGCTACAACCGCGGCTAGGACTTTATTAGCCCAAAAATGGAAATTACAGAAGTTACCGACGATTGAGGAGTGGCAGACAAAAATGATGGACTATGCAGAGTTAGCAAAGTTGACCTGCGGGATCCGAAACCAGGGAGAGACAAAAAAGGAATGGAGTAAATTCGTGGACTATATGGAGAAGAACTGTAGAAGCTTAAAGACACTTGCAGGACTGAAACAAATCCTACAAATTGGTTTTAAATAGATGGACTAAAAGGAACTGCGAGATAAGAGTGGGAAAGAAAACCGAATGATGGGAGGGAAGGGAAGTCAAAGCTCGGCAGAGCAAACGATGTTTGTTTTTTGTTTGTTGTTGTTGCTCTTAGTTGTTGTTTTCATTGTTGTTTGATGTTGTTTATTTGAAAATTTAATAAAAATTATCTTTAAAAAATAATTTTAAAAGAGAGTTAAATCAAATCCACCTTGTCTCCGCCTGTCATCCTTGACCACTTGACCACTGGCTGGTGGGAGCCAGGCCACACTCAGGCCATACATTTAAAAGCGCCCTCCCCCTCCCAAAACTACAATTCCCAAAGGGGCCG
Organism: Zootoca vivipara; assembly: GCF_963506605.1. NCBI lineage: Eukaryota > Metazoa > Chordata > Lepidosauria > Squamata > Lacertidae > Zootoca > Zootoca vivipara. The sequence continues at coordinate 49,075,008 of NC_083288.1, forward strand.
AACCATCAACCCCTCTTCACGAGAGATGGCAAAACTGACGGCGCTGAAACTTGAATAGGGGCCTCTACAAATTTGAGATCTTTCAAAGAGACTGGAAACGTTTCCTAGTCTATATTTAAAGTTCATTCCTGTGTGTGATGAAGGCCGCAACGGGGTTTGAAGTGCAAGGAAATAGCAGAAGATATTCAGAAACCTGCTGGAGAGGAGGAAATTAGAACCTTAAAATACAATTGTATGTAATTTGGCTTATGAACATCGATGTTGGATGAGCACAGGAAGTCACTACAGGTTCGGTCGAATTGGAATAGAATTGCTGAGTAACAAACGTATTCCATATGGAAAAAAAGGAATAAAATATTATTATTTTAAAACTTCCTCTTCACAGGGAGCACTGGGAATTGTAGTTTTGCGAGGCGCCCTGAACAAACGGCAGTTCCCATAGTTCTTTGAGGGAAGCCATGACTGTTTAAAGCGGTGTCATGGTGCTCTAAATGACATTGGAGACCCACCGGTTCAAGAACAACGTTTGCCAACCTCGTGCCCTCCTGGTTTTTTTGGGAGTTGTAGTGCAAAGCACCGGATTGGCAAAATTTGCGACCCTCTAAGCCAGGCATCCCCAAACTGCGGCCCTCCAGATGTTTTGGCCTACAACTCCCATGATCCCTAGCTAACAGGACCAGTGGTTGGGGATGATGGGAATTGTAGTCCAAAACATCTGGAGGGCCGAAGTTTGGGGATGCCTGCTCTAAGCCATCTCTGGCCATCACCCTCGTTCTAATCTGCAAACAAAAAACACAAAAACAACAGTTCCCATCCCAGAGGACTCTGGAATCCGAGACCACGGTCTCCCCGTTTGCAAACATCTGGATGGGGGCTAGGCTAGGCTAGGCCGTCTTAAATGTTCTGGGATGAGGGTACCTGAAGGACAGGCGTTCTCTTACGAGCCTGACCGTCGGCCGAGATCAGACCCAGGGCAGCCCTTGTGGCCATGCTGCCTGGGGTTGCTATAGACCAGGCACCCCCAAACTTTGGCCCTCCCGATGTTTTGGACTACAATTCCCATCTTCCCCAACCACTGGTCCTGTTAGCTAGGGATCATGGGAGTTGTAGGCCAAAACATCTGGAGGGCCAAGTTTGCCAATAATAATAATAATAATAATAATAATAATAATAATATATTATTTATACCCCACCCATCTGGCCAGGTTCCCCCAGCCACTCTGGGCGGCTTCCAACAAAACATTAAAATACAGAAATCAAACATTAAAAGCTTCCCTAAACAGGGCTGCCTTGAGATGCCTTCTAAAGGTCTGGTAATTGTTGTTCTCTTTGACCTCTGATGGGAGGGCGTTCCACAGGGTGGGTGCCACTACCGAGAAGGCCCTCTGCCTGGTTCCCTGTAACTTGGCTTCTCGTAGCGAGGGAACCGCCAGAAGTCTCTCGGCGCTGGACCTCAATGTCTGGGCAGAACTATGCCTGAAATAAAATCTAAAATATCTGGAGGGCGCCAGGTTGGAGAAGGCAGGATCCTGGACTCTGTGAATCCCAAGGACCTTGGCTATAATGCTCACAGGCTGTGGACAGTGTACATTTAAAGCAGACAATGTCCCTCCAAAGAACCTTGGGAACCGTAGTTTACCTGCCACAGAGCTACAGTCCCCAGCAAACTACAGTTCCCAGAATTCTTTGGAAGAAGCAAGGGGCTTTGAAGGTGCTCTGTCACTGAGCTATGACCCTCTCTCCTTCCTCCACCTCATTTCTAAGAATGTGTCTAGGGGAAAACCCAAAATCTTGGCTGTGCTGACCCAGACCCTCCTCCCAAAGAGAGCCAGACACCCTGGAATTTGCCTCCTTTTAACCCAATGCCCTGGGATTTCGTTTTGTTTTCCAGGCTGTCTTCCCCTTTATGCGTGCAAATATTTCCTGACTCAGCGTCAGCGGTGCTGTCCGGTGACTTTGGACACGAGGGCCCCCATATCCAAGCCTTCTTGTCGATGTGGAAATCTGAGGGGAGGGTCACGCGGTGGGCAAAAAAAGGGCTAGGCGGTCGACACCCCAGAACATATTGGGTGACCTCTGCCCGCCTGCCCTCTGCTCTAGCTGACATGACTCCAGATGTGGACAGATGTTTCAAAGGAGGAAGGGAGGGACGTCAGGAGTTGGGAGCAGGAGGCCGAGGGGCCTTGCGTCCAGCAGGGATGGCGAAAGAGAGAAAACGATTCCAAAACGCTTTCGGAAAGCTGGAATTGGCTTAAAGGAATTGGCTACATCCAAGGCCTTGGGTATTTCCACGCACGTTGAAAACAGGACTTTGGGAAGAGGCCACACAGCAAAGTGGAAGGGCGGAAGGTCCCTGTTGAAATCCCTGTTATCTCCAGGAAGGGCCTGTCTGATATGCTACTCCCAAGAATAACAGCTCAGGGGAAAAGGTGGGTGATGAATCTCACAGGAACGACAAGAACAGTTCTGAGTTGGGTGGGTCAACATCCAGAGGACCAGATAGCTGAGGCTGCCTGAGGGCTTGGGGTGCTGCTGCCTGTCAGAGCACGCTATGCTTAGATAAGTTGGGCCATTGATCCACCCAGCCCTGTGCTGTCTACACTGACTGGTAGCAGCTCTCTAGGGTTTCAGACGACGTTTCTTTTGCAAGTGTTTCCTGGAGGTGCCTTGCTTTTTATTGTCACAAGCTGATCCTGCAACGAGGGCCGCTTTCACAAACCCACTCCTGATATTTTGCACCCAGCGATCCTGGAACTGTAGGGCTGGAAGGGACCCCGAGGGTCATCTAGTCCAGTGTTTCTCAACCAGTGTGCCTCCAGATGTTTTGGGACTATAACTCCCATCATCCCTAGCTAGCAAGACCAGTGGTCAGGAATGATGGGAGTTGTAGTCCCAAAACATCTGGAGGCACACTGGTTGAGAAACACTGATCTAGTCCAACCCCCCTCCAATGCAGGAATCTTTTGCCCAACGTGGGACTCGAACCCACGACCCTGAGATTAAGAGTCTCCTGCTTTACCGGTGCGAATCTGCCTTTTGCCACAGCATTTTGATGCTGCGCTGTCCATCCTTTCCCAAAAAATATCCACACACAAAAAGGTCAAGGCTTGAGTCTGGGTGGAATATTCCTGCCCCCCCCCAAATGTACTTTATGCTTTCGTTTTAGACCTTTCCGCTCTTCCGTGCTGCCTTCAGGGCACCTGGCGCAACCCCAGCGAAAAGCTAAAAATGATAAATCTGTTGACAATTAAAACCGCAGTTGGCTGTTAACATAATGAGGCATCGTACAACCTGCTGCTCAAGCGGCGTTAAAAAACAATATCCATAATGATTAAGCAAACAACTTTACTCGCTTTGGAAAGTGTAAACACAGTAGACTGTTCCTGACGCCCTAAAGACAACAGAGACGGCACTAAGGAAACATCCCAACCTTTCCCTCGTAGGCGCGTGTTAGTGAAACTCATAGCGGGGGGGGTGCCACCACAAAGAAGGCCCTGCATCTGGGAGCCACCCACTTCCAAAGGTGGAAGCTCCTTCCTGGTGCTTTCCAAAGGTGGAAGCATTGGGTGTCTGGGGACTTCCCTCCATCGACAGGCAGGTTCCTAAGAGAAATACAGCACCCCCCAACATGGCGCTCTCCAGATGGGGGCAGATGGGGGTTGTGGTCCCTCTGGAGGGGCCCCCAGGTCATTTAAGGATGGTACACACAGGAATTTACATCTTTATCCTTGTTTGTTTCTTTATAGGGCCATTATCAGCTTCGCCGGGCTCAAGAGGAGCTTGCCCCGAGGAGCTTACAATCTGCTGGAACAAGCCAAGGGCCTAAAGAGTGGGTCACCTAGAATCTTCTGGGAAGCCCGGCAGCAGGGCATCGAGAGCAAGAACCTGTTATTGCTGCTGCTCCATGGTCAATGGCTAGCATCCAGAGCCCTGTGTCCTCTGATCTGGGATAGTTGTCCAAGGTGGTAGCCTTATTTTCCATATGATGTGGCCAAGCATTTCTCAAACGATGCCTTAGGAGGTAGCATGGAACATTCAGTTCACGCAGCATGGGGCAATGGGAGGGGGAGGGGGGGCTCAGAATTCATATACAGAGTGTCTGGAGTCTGGATCAGGCCAAAGGCCCATCGAGTCCAGCATCTCAACTGGTTCTTGACTGAAATAAATAAATACGTATCCAGCATTCTGTCCTCACAGCAGCCAGCCAGATCCTCATTACTGATCTCTCTCTCTTTCTCTTTCTCTCTCTCTCTCTTTCTCTCTCTCTTTCTCTCTCTCTTTCTCTCTGTCACTGCGTCCAGTGGCAGCGAGTTCCGCAGCCCAACTGCTCTCCGGGCGAAGAAAGACTTTGCTTTGTGAGGCCCGAAGAATCTCCCAACATTCAGCTTCGTGGGATGCCTGCGAGTTTCGGCGTTGTGGGAGAACAGCTTTTCTCCGTTTCTCTGTCGTAATTTTTACTCGCCTCTCTCATTCCCTCCCTCAGTTGCCTCTTTTCTCTAAACCTCCACTCAGCAGGCCCGGGAATGTCACTATCTTTGAGAGCTTGTTCCCATGATCACCAAGTAGCATGCTTGAAATACCTCCGCCTTGCACAAATCCTGCCCAGGCCACTTTGGGTAACACCGCAGAGTCCTCGGCCGAACATTTCCTATGCCAACCGGAAAGCTAACAAGCACTTTGTGGCAGCCTTGATGAACGTCCAACAGGGAAGAAATATGAACATCCTTATCTACAAAGACGCATTTCGCAAGGTATTAATGCAGGGACTCCCTAGGGTGCTGGGCTAGGCTCTCGTTTCAAGCACCTGCGAATTGTGTCTGTGCCCCTTCCTTGGAGGTTTTTAAGCAGAGGTTGGATGGCCACCTGCCATGGATGCTTTAGCTGAGATCATAGAATCATAGAGTTGGAAGAGACCACAAGGGCCATCCAGTCCAACCCCCTGCCAAGCAGGAAACACCATCAAAGCATTACTGACATATGCCTGTCAAGCCTCTGCTTAAAGACCTCCAAAGAAGGAGACTCCACCACACTCCTTGGTAGCAAATTCCACTGCCGAACAGCTCTTACTGTCAGGAAATTCTTCCTAATGTTTAGGTGGAATCTTCTTTCTTTCTTCAGATCCCTGCATTGCCGGGGGGTGGTGGACTAGATGAACCTTGGGGTCCCTTCCAACCATGATTTAGGGGTGCATCGAGATTGAATCCGTTTAGAAGCACCCCGGTGTTTGTCTTCTTCAACAAGGGCTGCGGCTCAGTCGCTGGGCATCTGCTTTGAATGCAGAAAGCCCCAGGTTCCAATCCAGGTAAGGCTGACAGTCCTGCAGTGCTGCTGCCAGTCCGAGCAGGCAGCCCTGACCTTGATGATGAATCCATTCGTTATAAGGCAGCTTCCCGGTGTTCCCACCCAGCCCAGGAGTCTCGGGGGTGGGGGGTGGGGAGGGCTGCTGCAGGTTGGCTTCCCCCTGCACGGAAAGAAAAGCACTCTGCCCATGCTCAGGGGCCCTCTTGGTGAGATCCAGAGAATTAACTTCCTCTCTCATCAGGATGGCTGAACAGGTGGTGGATTTCCTCGGGGCCTGGAATGCAGGAAGCAGCTGAAGGCGCGGCTGAGGCGAAGGACTTGCATGTGCTTTGGGAGGACTGAAGGCTTGGGAATATCCTTTCCCAGGAAAAAGTTGCTCATCTCCCAAGGTGCCCCACCCACCCGCTGGCCAGGTAACCAATGGGGACAGGTTCCGTGGAACTAATGATGGTGCCAAGGTGCGTGAATGGTGAGGTTTGCCGGTTCAGCTGGATGGAGCAGGTGAAACTGAGTTTCTGGTTGGGCCATTAGCCGTAATGAAGCAAGAGCTAAGCAAGCCCTGGGGCCAAATCAGGGAACCCAGGAGTCCTGGCTTGCAATCCTTTTCCCAACAGCAGGTGGAGGTTCGTGAAGAACGCCAGGGTCCTCAATCCAGGCTTGCCATATCCCCCCCCAAAAAAAATCTCTCGCAAGGCCTTCAAACAACGACACGGCGGGCAGATATCCAACAGGCGCAGCTCCCTCCGTGATGGGAAAGAAAAAATCTGCCTCTCCTGAACTTTTGCCTGCCACACAGGAGACCTGCTAGAAGGGAGGCCTGTCAAAGCAGCTCTCTTGTTTTTGGAGCGGGTTGGGCTAAACTTTGAGGCCCCCGTCCAACTAAGGACCGAGGAACAGAAAGTTGAAGTCGGCCGAGGAAACGCTCCGTTCTAATTTTCGTTTGGGTGCTGCCTTATTTATTTTTAAGAGTTATACAGTGGTACCTCGGTTTACAAACACAATTGGTTCCGGAAGTCTGTACTTAACCTGAAGCGAACTTTCCCACTGAAAGTAATGGAAAATGGATTAATCCGTTCCAGACAGTCCGTGGAGTACTTAAACTGAAGCGTACTTAACCTGAAGCGAACGTTCCCATACCAGTAGAAAGTAATGGAAAGTGGATTAATCTGTTCCAGACGGGTCCGCGGAGTACTCAAGCTGAAGCGTACTTAACCCGAGGTATAAGTGTAATTGGTTCCGGAAGTCCGTCCTTAACCTGAAGCGTACTTAACCTGAAGTGAACTTTCCCATTGAAAGTAATGGAAAGTGGATTAATCCGTTCCAGACAGGTCCGCAGAATACTTAAACTAAACATACTCAAACCGAGGCATGCTTAAACCGAGGTATGACTATATTTACGGTCAAAGGAGCTGTACAGTTCCGTCCACAAACACATATGCTGAAGAAATAAAGAAATAAACCCCAGCAGAGAAACGGGGCTGCAACTTCACCCCAGAAGAGAGCATTTCTGAGCGTGTGCAAGGGAAGCATTTCATGTTCAATAGATTATTGTATTTTAATGTTCTGTTGGAAGCCGCCCAGAGTGTCTGGGGAAACCCAGCCAGATGGGCGGGGTATAAATAATAAATAATAAATTATTATTATTATTACGCTTCTTTCCATGCACGGTATCACACCAGACAGAGGCGGCTTCTAGGCCAGAAACCGCAGCTTACAAACTGCTCCATCTATTCAGAAGCAAACCATTAAAAAAAAAATGCAAGGAGCTTCCTGTAACTCCACACACAGCACCCCAAATAAGTGAACTCAGCAGGGGCTATCTGAGGGCCCCCCTCCTCCAAAACGGCTCGCCCTCTTCCTCAGCACCCCCAAAACCCCTGCACCACCAACTGAATCAGGTATCACCCCTCCCCAACCTTGGCTGCTTTAGAGATCTTCCCCTTCCAGATCTCCAGATCTTAAGGCTTGCATCAGCTCTCACGCCCTCTCCTGTTGCTAGATTTCCTTTCCCTTGGCCGTGTGACCAGGGCGATGGGGCTGGGTCCCAGAGGTTCAGCGCCCGCCTTTCATGCAGAAGGTCCCACCAGGCTTAACCCCTGGTGGGATCCCTGGGGAGGGCTGGGAGAGATCCCGACCTGAAACTCTGGAGAGCCACTGCTGCTGCTGCCAGCCAGAGCAGGCAATGCTGGATCCCAATGATCTCTGACTCAGGAGAGGGCAGCATCCTACGTTTCCTAGGACCTACTGAATGATTCGGCCCTGGTTTCTGGGAGGTTGCTGCCTCCGAATCGCTCCAAACAGCCTCCGTTGCAAATCCATTTCTAAAAACCCCTCTTCATGCGGCCAGGCATGTTCAACAGGTAGATCGTGATCTACCAGTAGATCACTGGATGTCTGTGGTAGATAACCGGGTCCCCACCCCAAGAATCTAAAAAACTTTGGCTCCCCTAAAACAAGCTCAACATCTTTGCCCTGCACCCCTAAAAAAACGGGGCCTTCCTCCCTAAAAAAAGCTCAACAACTTTGAGCTGAACCCCAAAAAAGGGGGTAGATCACTGTGAGTAGATCGCGGGCTCTTGGAAGTTGGCCACCCCTGAAGTAGCCCATTAAATACCCAAAATTACCAAGCACACCCCTTCGCCTGCTTTCGGGCCACACTCCAGAACAGGGCAGAGTAAAAAATATTATTATTATTATTATTATTATTATTATTATTATTATTATTATTATACCTCACCCATCTGACTGGGTTGCCCCAGCCACTTTCAGCGGCTTCTGACAGATATAAAAATAGAACAAAAACTTTTAACATTTAAAAGCTTCCCTCTATAGGGCCCCTGTAAAGGAAATTCCCTGTTCAGTCGTGGAACATCCCCAAGTGCCCTGGGCAAGTCTCTCTCCATTTTGGCCAAACCCGCCTTGCAGGGCTGTTGTTGTGGAATCTTTGCAAAACGCGAAGGTGTCCCCTTACCCGCCCTGTCCTCCTGACATGCAGGATCAGAAAGAAATATTTATTTAAAAGAGAGAGAGAGAGGTGAGGGGGAAGCTCTATTTTCCACCTTCAAAGCCCACACAGCCCCGCAATGTCTCCTCCGTCTCAGATTCCTCCAGCTGAGATTAGCAGCTCATTCATTTCCTTCGCCGCACCAACACCCGCAGCTCATCTGCATCGCCTGGCACCCTCCTCTGCCCCTTGGCACCGCTGCCCTGCCCTTTCCCTAGCACCCATCAAGAGGGAGGTGCCCTCCCAAACAAGGCTCACCCGTCTCTAACAACTTGCAAATCCTCACCGGGGAATCGCCGCCACCAAACAAGAACTGACATCATTTAACTGGGGCTGCCTTACGACCGAGTCAGATTCTTGCTCCATCCCGCTCTGTGTTGTCCACACTGGCCGGCAGCATCTCCTATTATTGCACTTGTTTGGGGTGCCCATTCTGCTGAGTGGGGCCAGGGACCTCTGCCCCAAAGCCCTGAGCTGGCCACCTAATACATTTGGACCCCACCCCAGTTCTGTGAGTCCCACCCCCCCCCCAAAAAAAAACTTCTCCAGCATTGCATCACTGGGAAAGTCACTTCTTACAAACCCTCAAAATGTTTTCAGTGCTCGCCTCCCCAGCACCTACACACACCTCCCGGTCATTCATACTGACCCCCTCTCTCTGACATGAGACCCTCCTGAACCCTCTTCCATGCCCCCCCCCCTGCGTTACCAAAAACGCACGTCTCTTTCCAGGCGTTTTCTCCAACTCTTCCTTCAACTCCCAAAAAACCTTCGCCATGCGCAGATGTCTCCATTCACACCTGTGACTGCCCTGTCCTCCCCTGTCCCGACTAGACCCACCCCACCCCCCTGGCTCACCCCCTCACTGATCTTCCAGGCCAACTCTCACCCCCCTTAAATATATAGCCATGTTCAAATATATTAAAGGATGCCATATAGAGGAGGGTGAAAGGTTGTTTTCTGCTGCTCCAGAGAAGCGGACACGGAGCAATGGATTCAAACTACAAGAAAGAAGATTCCACCTAAACATTAGGAAGAACTTCCTGACAGTAAGAGCTGTTCGGCAGTGGAATTTGCTGCCAAGGAGTGTGGTGGAGTCTCCTTCTTTGGAGGTCTTTAAGCAGAGGCTTGACAGGCATATGTCAAGAATGCTTTGATGGCGTTTCCTGCTTGGCAGGGGGTTGGACTGGATGGCCCTTGTGGTCTCTTCCAACTCTATGATTCTATGATAAAAACAACAACCCCATCTTTCAAAGGAATGCTTAAGATCTAGAGACCTATCACAACTTCTCCGGAGTTTTAAAACCCGCAGGCACACACTTTAGATCGCTCTTTCGCCCCACTGACTTGCGGAACTCCCCGCTTGCGGACCAAGCACCCCCACAGCCCACCCCCACTCCTGGCACCAACACCCACACCGGCACTCTCGCCACCCCCCTCCCCAAATACACAGCATGAGCAACAAAGTATCTCTTTCCTCCACTGATCCCTGGACGCCCCTCCAGAGGGTCCAATACCCCTCGGGCTCCATCCGTGCCCCCTGGCACACACCCCCTTCCCGTGCCCCCTGGCGCGCCCTTCCAAACTCTCAGCGAAGCCATCCTTTGCTCCCATCCCGCGGTCCCCTGGGCGCCCCTTTGCGGATCCCGCGCATGGCCAGGGCGCGCTCTCCCCTTGGCACCGAGGGCGCACCCAGCCTGGCACCCACCTGGCACTCAGCAGCCGAGGTCGAGCGGCTCCCGTCTGGCCTCTGCCTCTCCCCGGAGCTCTCTGAAGTGGAGAGGGCTCTGCCAGCGCCTGTCTTCTGTCAGGAGCGCGGGGTGGAGCCGCCTGGGTTGGGTGTCACAACTATGAGAAACATCCGGGGAGGGAAAGGCACCTCTTGCACCACGGCCGGGTAAAGGGGGGGGGAGGCATCCTCCCTCGTCCTCCTCTCTTGCCATGTGGGGGGCTGGCACGGTGCCCATCAGGGGGAGTCAAGGGGGAGGCGAGCAGGAGGGGATAAACTGGCCGGCCGGGCTGTGGATCTGCAAGGAGATGGGGTGGGGTGGGGGTGGGGGTACAGGGCTTCCCCAGAAATGGGCACATCCATATTTTGCATCCTGCCTTTCCTCCAGACCAAGGAAGTTAAAACCGTGTAGAGGAAAAACTCAAAGTTAAAAGCATGTTGTTGTTTTATTTAAAAAGTCACAAACACTAATAGAATCAAAACAACATTTAAAAAAACCCCCAAGTCTATCACGTCTCTGCAACATGTCTCAAACACGTTTCTACCCTTCCCAAAATAATTTTGGGAAGTGTAGGTTGCTAAGGGTGCCGGGAACTGTAGCTCTGCGAGGGGTGGATTGCAGTTTGCAGGATTCCCGGTGTATGGGTGTGAATTCTGCTTGAGAGGCGAGTTTTGGCACTGAAGTCTCGGTTGTGTACAAAGATGTGTCTAATAATAATAATAATAATAATAATAATAATAATAATAATGTCATAATAAAATCGTACTGTGGGAGTCTTTCTCTCGGCCCTACCTAGAGATGTCGGCGATTGAATTTGGGACCCTCTATCCGTGGCACAAGGCTGCACCCTGCATTTTAGACACGGCACCGAGAAGCGGGGTTGGACCATCCTTCCAACTCTGTGTTTCTAATTATTTATTGCCACCAGATTTCCTGCCGTGGCACCAGAGCGGATGACACTTTGCACATGCACTGAGAAAAGTGGCGGAGAGGAGACCCGCTGAATAAAACCGCAAATACAAATCTACAGTATAAGAACATCAGGAACACTGTGTAGTGTTCTGGTCGCCTCGACTGAAAACGGATATTGTTGAGCTGGAAAACGTTCAGAAAAGGGCAACAAAAATGATCAAGGTGGTGGCAGCCAGCTGGCAGCGGAGGGTGGAGGCTGGGCACCCAGAAGAAAAAAATTGCAGGTGCCTGCCCCCCCGTCCCCCCTGGAGTTGGCGCCCTTGCCATCTGCTGTGGATGCTTTAGTTGAGATTTCTGCATTGCAGGGGGTTGGACTCGATGACCCTCAGGGTCCCTTCCAACTCTGCGATTCTGTGTTGCTGTTTTTTTTAAACCCACCTTATTTTTTTATCAACCCTGGCAATCAATGGGGTGACAGATGTCACAGCCAGATCACCCTCATACCTGCCTTTTATTCTGTCTGTGTGGGTAACCACGCGTAGAGGACATTTGCCATTACCTAGGAAGAAAGAACTGGATGGGTCATTTGCAAAAGGGAATCTGAGATCTAATTTTATTTGAAAATTCATTTTTATTCTGTGGTATAAGAAATTTTCGTGGATTTGACCGTAGTTTCACTGCATATGTTGCGACCGCTGTGGTTCTTTCAACCTCCTTTTGATTTCTTTTCCTTCTTTGTATGTTGCCATGGCCTTTGGCTAGCGCAATAAAATCCAATAAACAACATTCCTTTGTTTTTTATGGATGCAACTTCTTTTAAACTGCTTTTAATGTATGTTAATGTTGCAACCTGGGTGAAGTGTGGGTAATAAGTAAATAACAACAACGTAGAAAGATGTTTGTCTGGCTGGGAGGTTCCCTTGTATTCTTGTAAAGCAGGCATCCCCAAACTGCGGCCCTCCAGATGTTTTGGCCTACAACTCCCATGATCCCTAGCTAACAGGACCAGTGGTCAGGAATGATGGGAATTGTAGTCCAAAACATCTGGAGGGCCGAAGTTTGGGGGTGCCTATTGTAAAGCCTCTTGCTTCCCTAGAGGGCAGATAAGAGAAAAGTGTTTGTGCGTGCAGAAAACCAGGCTGTGAATACAACACTGTGCCTTTAAAACGCATCCGGAGTACATTCCCCCCCCCTTAGAGAATTCTGGGCACCGTAGTTCACCCCCTCAGGGAGTTACAACTCCCAGCGACCCTTGACGAACTACAGCACCCAGAATGCTTTGAGGGGAAAGAAGGGTCCTTAAAGACATAGTAGTGCCAACAGGGCCTTAACCTGATGCAAATGCTCCGCCTACTTCGGCCTCTGGCTCCGCCCAGAAGGGAATGTCTGCACTGACTGGCAGCAGCTCTCCAGTCAGGATTGAACCTTTGGCCTTCCTTCTGTACCCAGAGCGGCTGCTGCGTTCCTGAGCCACAGCCGTTGCCCAATCTGGGGTGCCATGAACTGTGAATGGAATGAAGTCACAGTCGCTTCTCCCGAAAGTTGCTCCCTCCTCATAAATCCTCCTTCTTTCCAAGGACGACTCGTTGCGGGGCTGAGTCACTGTCCCAGTAACGACGTGTTGCGAGTTCCTAGAATCTCACGTGGAAAGGGATGCCAATAAATCATTTGGGGTGCAATGAGAGGAGCGTCGTCCTGGGAATGGAACCCAGGAGTCCTCCTGAGTGAAACGTTTTCTCCCACTGGACTAACCTCCTTCCCAGGCTGTGTACACAACGTACATTTTCCACCCACCTACCAAGAACCATGGGAACTGTAGTTTACCCTTTGCGATGCTACAATTCCAAGCGCACTTAACAAACGACAGTCACCAGGTTCAAATAGAAACAATAGAGCATTTGCTTCTCCAGTGCCTGTACTACAGAGAAATTTGTATTAGCCTCATCTCCCCAATACTCCATTAGCACCCAGGGCGCACAGGACAATTTTATACTTCCCTGCTGCTGGACACATGACCTGTACGCCGGCTCCCTCGGCCAAGAACGTGAGATGAGCGCCGCAACCCCAGAGTCGGTCACGTCTGGACCTAATGGTCAGGGGTCCCTTTACCCTTTACCTTTAATGTTCTTAACCCCTCTTTTAGATTCTGCCAGTTTCTTTTAGATTCTTACAGTCTTTTAGATATTTGTTGTTTAGTCATTTAGTCGTGTCCGACTCTTCGTGACCCATGGACCATAGCACGCCAGGCACTCCTGTCTTGCACTGCCTCCCGCAGTTTGGTCAAACTCATGTTCGTAGCTTCGAGAACACTGTCCAGCCATCTCGTCCCCTGTCGTCCCCTTCTCCTAGTGCCCTCCATCTTTCCCAACATCAGGGTCTTTTCCAGGGATTCTTCTCTTCTCACGAGGTGGCCAAAGTATTGGAGCCTCAGCTTCAGGATTTGTCCTTCCAGTGAGCACTCAGGGCTGATTTCCTTCAGAATGGATAGGTTTGATCTTCTTGCAGTCCTTGGGACTCTCAAGAGTCTCCTCCAGCACCATAGTTCAAAAGCATCCATTCTTCGGCGATCAGCCTTCTTGATGGTCCAGCTCTCACTTCCACACATCACTACTGGGAAAACCATAGCTTTAACTATACGGACCTTTGTCGGCAAGGTAATGTCTCTGCTTTTTAAGATGCTGTCTAGGTTTGTCATTGCTTTCCCCCCAAGAAGCAGGCGTCTTTTAATTTCGTGACTGCTGTCACCACCTGCAGTGATTATGGAACCCAAGAAAGTAAAATCTATCACTGCCTCCATTTCTTCCCCTTCTATTTACCAAGGAGGTGATGGGACCAGTGGCCACGATCTTGGTTTTTTTTATGTTGAGCTTCAGACCATATTTTGCGCTCTCCTCTTTCACCCTCATTCAAAGGTTCTTTAATTCCTCCTCACTTTCTGCCATCAAGGTTGTGTCATCTGCATATCTGAGGTTGTTGGTGAGGTTGTTGGTATTTCATCCAGCAATCTTAATAATACCTTCTGTTTTAATATTTTTTTAGCTTTCCAAAACGTTTCACAGATTCTAAACGATCGCACCCCCCCCCCGCTTAAGCTGGTCTATGGCCGTAATAAAGATTTGATTGACTGATACAGTCCCAGGGGTGCTTGCTGAGTGTGTGGTTGTGGCTGTTTTAATAAGGCGTGTATGTATGGGGCCGAACGTTCCTCTTTAACCCGTGGGCCACCCACCCCGCTCCGCAGCTGGAGCTAGGACCCAGCAGTCCTGGCCGCATCCCAGGCAGAGCTAGATTTGGGAGAAAGATTGTTCCTAGGGGTGTTGACAGCATCTGCTTGAGCTGAGGTGCGTGTTGGGGCAGGTTGAGGGAGGAAGGAGCACAGGGAAGGAGGGATGGAGAAAGGTGTGGCAGCAAGCCATTTGTTGAAGGATCAGCTGGGCCCCAGCTCCTTTCAGAGTGGTTCAACAGGCAGGTATTCAACCGGTGCAGCGTACACACACACACACACACACACACACACACATGCATTTTAAATACTCTTATTTATCCATTGTTTTTGCATCTCCTCCTTCAGCTCGGGTGCTTCAGGGTGGTTTGCTTGCTCCCCCCTTTTGTGATGATGATAATTCTTCCACACAACAACCCTTTGAGGTAGGTTAGGCCGAGAGACAGCAAGTGACTGGGGCATATATTTATTTATATTTATTTCGAAACAAGCAGAGGAGTTTGCTGGTTTTTCCAAAGGCCTGTGTGGGTTGGGTGTGTGTGTGTGTGCGTTTGTTGGGGGATGGAGGAGTCTGCAGGAGCTTTTTTTTTCCTGGCAGAAAGTTTTTATTTCATTAAATTCGTATACCTCCCTTCATCTGTAGATCTCGGGGTGGTCCACAACATAAAAATTCAAGATGAAAATGAAAGAAAAAAACAAGCATACACACACACACACACACACACACAAATGTATTCAGCTGTTTTATTACAGAAAAAAATCAGAAACAGACTGGAAAGAGAAGTTGCTGAATTGGAACTCATTACCAAGCTTAAAACCATGGAGCCACCAGGGATGAACAAAGACATTGGATTCTTATCTCATTATGCATGATCAAACTTTCTTTAGCGCCTCAGCCCTTGCTTTTCCCCCGCAGGACCAATTGCAGTCATCAGCAGTCGTTAACAGCCATCTACAGGTTTACCACTCCCATCAGCCCATCACCCATTCCCACCCACACCCACCACCCTCTGTATATACATAAGGGACTGACTTCTGTTTCAAGTGTATCTGAAGAAGTGTGCATGCACACGAAAGCTCATACCAAAATAAAAACTTAGTTGGTCTTTAAGGTGCTACTGAAGGAATTTTTTTATTTTGCTTCGACTCAGACCAACACGGCTACCTACCTGTAACACAAATGTATGTGGCTGATGGAAGTTGGAGTTCCACACTGCTAAAGGTTCCTCATAGCCCGGAGCTGGAGATATTGCAAGGGTGAAAACAGCCCCTGTTGAATGTCTACCTATCACAGGATCCCAAAAGGGGTGGTGTGTGAGGAGAGACATTGGCCCACCTGACCTTCTGCCTGGGATGCCTCTGTTCTTGGAAACAGCAAAACTAAACTATTTCCCTCTGGACTTTCTCAGCCCTTTCAGAACGTTCTCCAACCCTCGCACATTTAACCAGGGCTTAAATTTTTTGAAATGAAGATGTGCTGGGGCTTAATCCTGGAGGTGGCTCCTTTTCTGGAACCTTGTGGTCCTCAGGCACATTTTATGGACATACACAGCTTCCACCAAAGAATCTCAGGAACCGTAGTTTGCCGCTCACAGCACCTTTAACAAACTAGAGTTCCCAGGAACTAGCCATGTATGGATGTGACCACAGGGAATGATTCCTTGCTGCACTACGGAGAGGGAATCTCTCTCTGCGCTTGCTCAGAGGCACTCTTTGTCCGCGCCGCTCGCTCGAAAAATCCCAGGGTTGTTTCCGAGCAACGAAAACAGTTTGGCAGATTCAGCCTTGGCTTTGAAAGCGTCATCCCATAGGGAAATGAACACGCAATCCACGCCTCGATGCAATCTGCTGGGTGTGTGTCTTTAGCTGTGGGTCCTTGTACGGGTGCCAAAGCAAGCGTGGCGATGTACACGTCAAGCGTTTTGAGCCACAGTCCCTGCGTTGCAAGGGGTTGGACTAAATGACCCTTGGGGTCCTGAATGGGGTAACTGTGCCACTGAAGGACCAGGTGTGCAGCCTGGGCATGGAGGCGCAGGTCAGTTCTGTGTCCAGGGCAGCTGTCTACCAGCTCCATCTGGTACGCAGGATGAGACCCTCCCTGCCCGCAGCTGTCTCGCCAGAGTGGTCCATGCTCTGGTTATCTCCCGCTTGGACTACTGCAATGTGCTCTATGTGGGGCTACCTTTGAAGGTGACCCGGAAACTGCAATTAATCCAGAACGCGGCAGCTAGACTGGTGACTGGGAGCGGCCACCGAGACCACATAACACCGGTCCTGATATACCTTCATTGCCTCCCAGTACGTTTCTGATCACAATTCAAAGTGTAGGTGCTGACCTTTAAAGCTCTAAATGGCCTCAAAGGCCCAGTATACCTGAGGGAGCGTCTCCACCCCCATAATTTTATTTGATAAAACATCATACATTAAAAGCTTCCCTAAACAGGGCTGCCCTATGGAACGCCCTCCCATCAGATGTCAAGGAAATAAACAACTATCTGACTTTTAGAAGACATCTGAAGGCAGCCCTGTTCAGGGAAGTTTGAATGTTTGATATTTTATCGTGTTTTTAATGTTCTGTTGGGAGCTGCCCAAACCAGCCAGATGGGTGGGGTATAAATAATAAATTTATTATTATTATTATTATTATTATTATTATTATTATTATTACTACTACTACTACTACTGCAATTTTGTGATTCTTTGAAAAGGCGTTCTGCAGCTGCCCAGAGGTACTTTGTCTTTGCTATTATCCGATGCGGTATTCCGGAAGGCGAGCACTTCCACTGAAATTCCTAATGGATAATAAAAACCCTTCAGATCCCAAGGAGACATCTGTTCAGCACTTCATCATTGTTGACAGCTGAGATTGTCTTTGGGATGAATTAAATCACCCTCGTTCTCCCTGCCAAAATATTGCTGCAATCACATACCGTGATGAATTTCTTCCCAGGAAGGCTCCTGTGTCTGGAACAGATGCCTGGCAGGCAGAAAGGCAACAGGTGCAGCTTATTCCACATGTGGCAATCTCATGCCATTTCTACAAAGGCAGACCTATAACCTATTACTTACATAATCTTATTATTGCGCTTAGATCCGAAAGAGGCGCAATACAGTACAGGACTCTCCCCCTTCTCATTTTCTCCTTGAGACAACAACCCTGTGAGGTAAATTACATGAAGAGTGCGTCTGACCCAGCAAACTTCATGGGCAAACGGGGATTCGAACCCAGCTCTCTGAGATCGACCTAGTCTCTCTGCGACCTACACTGCACTGCGACACATTTTCTCATCCATGTGATCATCTCACCCCTCATTTATACCCAAGTGATCTTGTTCTGCAAGAGAGGTCCTCCTGGAGATATTGTCCAATAATGTTCGGCATTTCGCAGACGTATGGTATCTGTTTGGTCACCAAGAGAATAGGATGCTGGTCTCAATGTGCCTTTGGGCCGGATCCAGGAACTCAGCTCTGCGGTTCAGAAAAGGGCAAGCAAAACGATCAAGGGGATGGAGACATTTGGGACTTTGTGCTTTGAGAAAAATACACCAGAGGCAATGTGATAGAATCAGAGATTCATAGAGATGGAAGGGACCCCGAGGGTCATCAAGTCATTTTGCATATTATAAATCCCTGCATATTTAACTTAAACTTAACCATTCAGCATTCCATTATTGCAGCCATCGAAACTTGTTTACACTGTTGAATTTATCTTAATGCTGCCAGCGTTTTCAAGTGTACACAATTTTCTTCCATATATTCAATAAATGCTTTCCAGTCTCCTTTCAACGTATGTTCTTCTTGTTCTCTTATTCTATATGTTAGATCCCCAAGCTGCGCGTATTCCATCCGTTGAAGTTGCCATTCTTCTTTCGTTGGGACCTCGCTCGTTTTCCATTTGGGGGCTAACAAAACGTGGGCCGCAGTTGTGGCATACATAAATAACCCTTTTTGACACCTGGGAATTTCAGTCTGAATTACCCCCAACAAAAAGGACTCTATGTTGTTGTTTTTTTGGAAAAGTGCTTTTAAACATTTTTTTCAATTCATTCTAAATTATTTCCCAATTCTCTTTTACCCTTTTACAGGTCCACCACATATGAAAGAACGTTCCCTCCTTGCGTCTCCGGCGCTTATCAGTCTTATACATCTTAGCGAGCCTACTATATGCTTGTGAAACATGGGACCACTTATAAACACCATCTCCAACTCCTCGAAAGAGTCCATCAACGGTGTCTCCGAAAAATTTTGCACATCACTTGGGAAGACAGGCGAACTAATGCCAGTGTACTGGAAGAAGCAAAGATCACCAGTGTTGAAGCAAGGATTCTTCAACATCAACTTCGTTGGACTGCTAATGTTGTGCGGATGCCTGATGATCGTCTTCCAAAGCAACTACTCCATTCCGAACTTAAAAATGGAAAGCGTAATGCTGGTGGTCAACAAAAGAGGTTTGAAGACTCTCTCAAGGCAAATCTTTAAAAATGTTGTATAAACACTGACAACTGGGAAACACTGGCCTGCGAGCGCTCCAGTTGGAGAACAGCCTTTACCAAAGGTGTCATGGGCTTTCAAGACACTCGAACTCAGGACGCAAGGAGGAAACGTGCTAGGAGGAAGGCACGCTTGGCAAATCCACACCGTGATCAACTTCTGCCTGGAAACCAATGTCCCCACTGTGGAAGGACGTGTGGATCCAGAATTGGCCTCTGTCACTTACGGACTCATTGTTAAAACCGTGTTTATGGAAGACAATCTTACTCGGCTACAAGTGATCGCCAAAGGAAGAAGAAGAAGAAGCGAGTGTACTTGGAGTTAAATACCATCTGTGAATCATTTTCTGCAACGCAATGCAGGAATCTCAACTAAAGCGCTCCTCTGGCGAACGGCTCTTGCCTTCAGAAAAGTCTTCCTGATGTTTCCTTGAACGCTCCTTCCTCGCAGCTTGAAGCCATAGGTTCGAGTCCTACCCTCTGGAGCAGGAGAAGACGAGCTCACTCCATCCTCTGTGCGACAGCCCTTGAGATATTTGAGGGTTATAAAATGATCCCTGGCCTAGAGAAACGTGGACAGGGGAAAGTTTCTTCCCCCTCTCTCACAACACGAGAATCCGTGGACCTCCAAGGAAGCTGAATGACGGGAGATAAAAAGCAAGTCCATCTTCACACAGTGCAGAGTGGAACTGCGGAACTCCCTCCCGCAGGAAGCACAAATTTGGATGGCTTTAAAAGAGGGTTAGGCAAACTCATGGAGGAGAGGGCTATCGACGGCTAGCAGCCTCAGTTGCTGTCTTCTGCTGCCACATTTGGAGGCAGCAATGCTTCTGGGTACCAGTTGCTGGAAACCACAGGAGGGGAGAGTGGCTCCTGTGTTTTGAATCCCGCTTGCCGGCTTGCCCACAGGTTGGCCACTGTGAGAACAGGATGCTGGACTAGATGGGCCCCTGGCCGGATCCAGCAGAGCTTTTCTCATGCTCTTAAGTTTCCCTTCTGCAGGGCGCTGGAGCTGCCTCCCATTGCATACCAGACGGACGCCCTCTGTGTTTTCTTTTCGGCACCTTCTAAAGGCACTCCTCTTTCCATAAGCCTCCCAAAGGGAGATCTTTATCCCTGCTGGTATCTGTATTGGATTCAAATGGATGTTGTTGTTTCCGCCTTCCCGGCGCCCTCCAGCCAATCTGAACTACAACACCCGGCAGAAGGGCACCCGGTTGGTGAAGACATAGATAATTGCTTTTTAAAATGTTTTCATAAGGGCAGTGACTCTGTTTTTATATAGGTAACTGCTTAAGGTTTTTTTTTATCCTGTTGCGAATCGCTTTGGGGTGCCGCGTCGGAAGCGATTCGCAAATGAAACAGACGAGCAAAATTTTTAGGCAGTGTGGCCAAGTGGTTAGAGTGTCAGACCAGGACCTGGGAGAGGCTCGGCTTCCCATTTGGCCATGAAGCTCACTGGGTGATTTTGGGGGCAGTCACTGCCTCTCAGCTTAACCTACCTCACGAGGATGTTGTGAGGATTAAATGAGGGGAAGAACCATGTGCCCCAACTTGAGGTCATTGGAGGAGAAAAGGGTGGGATGTTATTATGACTTCCCTCAAAGAATCTTGGGAACTGTAGTTTGCTAATAAGGGTGCTGGAAATGCTAGCTCTGTGAGGGGAAAACTACAGCTCCCAGGATCCCTTGGATGAAGTCATGTGCTTTAAATTGCACATCAGATGCTCTTTAAAAAGTATGGCGTGCCTACTTGTGGCCTGCAGTTCAGCCCTTCCCGGAGATCTGGAAAGCGAGGCAGGCACCAAATGGACCCAGGCCTTGAAATCTGGAAGTGAGGAGGAAATGAAAGGAAGAGGGGATCTGCTTGGTGCGACCAGAGACCCGGAGAGATCCCTGCTGATCACCCCCCCCCCCCGAGTCAAGTGGTAGAAGGAAGCAAAACATTCCCAGGAAATGTATCTGATGAAGTGTGCATGCACACGAAAGCTCATACCAAAATAAAAACTTAGTTGGTCTTTAAGGTGCTACTGAAGAAATTTTTTTATTTCGTTTCGACTCAGACCAACACGGCTACCTACCTACCTACCTGTAAATATTTCCCAGGAAAGAAGCTGAGTGTCACTCCAGAACAGGTTCCCGCAAGCTCTCTCTGTGCGCACAAGGAGGAGCTGCTTTTGACTTCTGGATCAGGGAGAGGGCAGGGGAAGAATGCAGAGGGAAAAGGAAGTTAGAAGAACAGCCTTATGGATCTCCTTCAATCTGAAATTCTCCCAAGGGTGCCCCACCCAGGCCACGCCGGCTGGGGAATTAATCAGCCGGCTGGACCGGAATAGCATCAGGGAGAGCAGGTTGGGATGGAGGGGAGCTGGGGAGAGAGCGGGGGGGGGGAGTCAGTCTGGGTTGGGTTTGGGGGTTCAGGTTGCAGACAGGAGGGCATAAGGGTTGGGAGCAGTGCTTTTTTCCTTAAAAAAAACTGCTTAGGGGTACTCTCATTTCCACCTAAACATTAGGAAGAACTTCCTGACAGTAAGAGCTGTTCGGCAGTAGAATTTGCTACCAAGGAGTGTGGTGGAGTCTCCTTCTTTGGAGGTCTTTAAGCAGAGGCTTGACAGGCATATGTCAAGAATGCTTTGATGGTGTTTCCTGCTTGGCAGGGGGTTGGACTGGATGGCCCTTGTGGTCTCTTCCAACTCTATGATTCTATGACTCAATAAAATCACCCTTTTCTAGTTCAAATCGGGGGAAATAAATACAGTAAATGGACAAAAGTACGAAGATTCACAAAATGTTTAGGGGTATGCGTACCCCTGTGTCCCCCCAGAAAAAAAGGACTGGTTGGGAGCTCCTTAATTTCGTGGTGCACATATTCGGGCTTTGCACATATGTGGAATTTCTTGCCCACTGTCACAGAGAGTTGCAGCTCAGCGGGAGAAGATGTGCCCGGGTCCGATTTCCCCCGCACCCGAAAGATATCTCAGGTAATGGGGCGTGAAAAATCGAGGGATCCTCGGAGAGCAGCTGTCAGTGAATAATGGAGAATAGATGGTGGTCTGACTCAGTCTGCAGCCCAAGTCTTTTGTTCTTGCTGTCAACTCTGATCGGACAGGATTTGCAGGTTTCTGGGGAACACCGCAAAAAAACCCTGCAAAAAAACCCTGCATGACCCAAGGTGAAATCAGGAGGCGTAACACTCAGAACGTGGAACGATCCCGCTTTCAAGCCGAGTTCCTAAAATAGCCATCAATAATTTTCTTGCAACTGTGGTTGCAGATAAGTATCAGGAGGAAGGTATTTTGAACCTGTCAACCTTGCAATTAAATCTCCAATGTTACTAGTCCTCAGGATTTTTTTTTACTACCGGTATGCTGTTTGCATTCCCAGCATTCTTGTGTTAATCATTTAACAATAAAATAGGGAATGAAGCATTTGGTGACGCTTCCTTCCCAGATCGCCTGGAAGAGAACTTTGAGCATCGTAGGTGACCAGGAAGTGCCATCATTCTCCCATATTACACCCACCCAAGGAAGGATGGAGGAAAGGGCTGCAGTTCAGTGGCGGGCATACAAACCAGGATCAATCCTTGGTGTCTACAGGTAGGGCAGGAAAACATTACGTCTGAAACCCAGGAGAGCTGCTGTCAAGTCAGTATATGGAACAACCAGGGCCGGATTTTAGTTTGATGAGGCCCCAAACTACTGAAGGTAATGGGGCCCTTTATATGTCCAGCTGTCCTTTTGTCAACAACAAATTGTCGCTGTTTTTTGCGTTGAATATATGCTATATGGTCATTTAGGGACCTAATAGGTATCTCAAGCCATCTGCACATGCAGAATGTAGGCACCCTATATATAGAAAGGAGCAAACCAGGGATATTATAGGGAGCAGGCTAGAAGGCAGGGCCCATTACTTACATCATGTTGTTGTTTAGTCGTTTAGTCGTGTCCGACTCTTCGTGACCCCTTGGACCATAGCACGCCAGGCACTCCTGTCTTCCACTGCCTCCTGCAGTTTGGTCAAACTCATGTTCGTAGCTTCGAGAACACTGTCCAACCATCTCGTCCTCTGCCGTCCCCTTCTCCTTGTGCCCTCCATCTTTCCCAACATCAGGGTCTTTTCCAGGGATTCTTCTCTTCTCACGAGGTGGCCAAAGTATTGGAGCCTCAGCTGCAGGATCTGTCCTTCCAGTGAGCACTCAGGGCTGATTTCCTTAAGAATGGATAGGTTTGATCTTCTTGCAGTCCATGGGACTCTCAAGAGTCTCCTCCAGCACCATAATTCAAAAGCATCAATTCTTCGGCGATCAGCCTTCTTTATGGTCCAGCTCTCACTTCCATACATCACTACTGGGAAAACCATAGCTTTAACTATACGGACCTTTGTCGGCAAGGTGATGTCTCTGCTTTTTAAGATGCTGTCTAGGTTTGTCATTGCACCCTATATATAGAAAGGAGCAAACCAGGGATATTATAGGGAGCAGGCTAGCAAGCGGGGCCCATGACTTACATCATAGGAGCCCACAAAACACTGTTGCTGTATGCAGGTTTTATTTCATTTGTTTTTTATCTTATATTTTGGAAATGTACATCCAGTTTTCTTCACCTTTAATTTTTTGGGGGGGCCCCAAGAGAGTGGGTCCCTAAACTTGTTTAGCTTATACATAAATCTGGCACCGGGAACGACACTTTCTGACTTAATCCAAGGAAGCAATAAGGGACGCTTGAACATAGGAACATGCCTTATACTGAATCAGACCCTTGGTCCACCTACCTCAGTATTGTCTACACCACTCCGGGAACTGAAGCGCTTAATCTCAGGGTTGTGGGTTCGAGCCCCACATTGGGCAAAATATTTCTGCACTGCAGGGGATGGTTTCTTCCAACTGTATGGTTCTAAGAGGACCGGAGGTCTCCTTAACAAACTACAGCTCCCAGAATCCTTTGGGAGGGGGAACCAGGACCGCTTAAAGTTGGATCATAGTGCTTTGAATGTATGCTGTCAGGATGGGTAGATTAATCAACTCAAAGCATTGATTAAGCAGCAACAGGGGCGGGGAGAAAAAAAATCATTTTAAGCGTCACAGCTGAGAGTGGAAACTCTGTTTTCCTCACAGCATGTACCTCGTGGCGGGTCATGTCCTGCCAATTATGCAGTTAAGAAGAAACTGAAAATAAAAAGGAAGCGATGCTGTCATAAGAACTTGTGGGAGGAGGGGAAACCCACGGCTGATGCAGAAAAATAAGTTGCTCCATGATGTGCCCTTGAGATGGTGCTGCAATGAACAGGCCTCTTAGCAAACACCCTCGTGCGGGAGATGTGGCAAACGGTTGCATGATGCTCTCATCATCTGGGTCACAGTGAAGCGCGTGAAGCAACAGCAGGACAAATAAGAAAAACGATTATTATTTTAAGGGAGTGAAGAATGCCAAGAAGAGGCTTGCTGGTTTTGACTGATCTTAAACGGCTCAGGACCGCAAAACCTCAAGGACCGCCTCTTTCCATATGAACCGACCCGGAATCTGAGATCATCTTCTGAGGCCCTTCTTAGTGTGCCTCCTCCTCAAGAGGTCCAGAGGGTGGCAACACAAGAACGGAGCCTTTTCTGCAGTGGCTCCCTGTCTGTGGAATGCTCTCCTCAGGGAAATTCGCATGGCGCCTTCATTATACACCTTTAGGCACCAGTCTAAACGTTCCTTTGGTTGATCTGATTTACATCCTATGCCCTTTATAATGTGTGCCGGGTTTTTTTTGGGGGGGGGGCTATTGGGTTCTTGGTTTTAATTATGTATTTTGTGGTTTTATATCTTGATTTTATTCTGTGAACCACCTTGAGACTTGCAGGTATAGGGCAGTATGTACATTCAACAAACAAACAAACAAACAAACAAACAAACAAACAAACAAGCAGCAGCAGCAGCAGCCTGTTCTCACAGGGGCTATGTGGTGGGTAATTTCGTTGTTCCCGCAAGGGGACAATGACAATAAAGAAATCTATCTAAAATAATAATAATAATAATTTATTATTTATACCCCGCCCATCTGACCGGGTTCCCCCAGCCACTCTGGGCGGCTTCCAACAAAATATTAAAATAAGGAAATCCATCAAACATTAAAAGCCTCCCTAAACAGGGCTGCCTTGAGATGACTTCTAAAGGTCTGGTCGTTGTTGTTCTCTTTGACCTCTGGTGGGAAGGCATTCCACAGGGCGGGTGCCACTACCGAGAAGGCCCTCTGCTTGGTTCCCTGTAATTTGGCTTCTCACAACGAGGGAACCGCCAGAAGGCCTTCGACGCTGGACCTCAGTGTCCGGGCAGAACGATGGGGGTGGAGACGCTCCTTCAGGTATACTGGACCGAGGCCGTTTAGGGCTTTAAAGGTCAGCACCAACACTTTGAATTGTGCTCGGAAACGTACTGAAGGGTAAACCTTCAAGCGGGACCCAAGTGTCGCGACGGTAGTCGGGAGCAGCAATAACTCTCAAAGTCTACATGAAGCGAACTCTTTATTCAAAGAAACCAAAACAACTCAGGCCTCGTGATCACAGCGACTCTTTCCCAGTAGGCCTGGCCCCAATGAGGCCGTTGTGGGGACTGAAGTTCTCTGCCTTCCCACTGCTCCTGAAATCTCCCTCTCCCTCGGACCCTTCCCAAGCAACCCGAGGCCCCTTCATCTTGTCTCTCTTTGCTCTGCCCTTTTCATGCCTCATCTGGTTCTGGGAGACCAGGGTGGGACAGGAGATGGTTGCAGCAGGAGGGGAAGACTCCCTGGAGTCTTCAGCAGCCTGACTCATCTCTGGGCCCTTATCCTCTCCAGCCTCCCGATTCTGAACTGCTCTCCGTCCCAGCCTCTCCCCGCTCGCTAAACTCTGTTGCTTCTTCAGCTTCCGAAACCTCCTCCTTCCAGTTTCATCCCTCTGATGATAATTTATTATTTATACCCCGCCCATCTGTCTGGGTCTCCCCAAGCTACTCTGGGCGGCTTCCAACAGAATATATTAAAAACACGATAAAACATCAAACATTAAAAGTTTCCCTTGATGTGTAAAAATGATACATTGGGGGGGAATGAGACATTGCACTACCTTTGTAACCCAAGAAAATCTTTAATAAAAATAATTATTTTTTTAAAAAAAGTTTCCCTAAACCAGGGCTGCCTTCAGATGTCTTCTAAAAGTCAGATAGTTGCTTATTTCCCAGGATATCTGGTGGGAGGGTGTTCCACAGGGTGGGCGCCACTACCGAGAAGGCCCTCTGCCTGGTTCCCTGCAACCTCACTTCTCGCAGAGAGGGAACCGCCAGAAGGCCCTTGGAGCTGGACCTCAGTGTCCGGGCTGAAGTATGGGGGTGGAGATGCTCCTTCAGGCCGTTTAGGGCTTTCAAAGTCAGCACCAACACTTTGAATTGTGCTTGGAAACGTCCTGGGAGCCAATGTAGCTCTTTCAGGACCGGTGTAGTAATTAATAATAATAATAATAATAATAATAATAATAATACCCCGCCCATCTAGCTGGGCTTCCCCAGCCACTCTGGGTGGCTTCCAACAAAAGATTAAGAAGAAGAGAAGAGTTTGGATTTGATATCCCGCTTTATCACTACCCTAAGGAGTCTCATAGCGGCTAACATTCTCCTTTCCCTTCCTCCCCCACAACAAACACTCTGTGAGGTGAGTGAGGCTGAGAGACTTCAGAGAAGTGTGACTAGCCCAAGGTCACCCAGCAGCTGCATGTGGAGCAGCGGAGACACGAACCCGGTTCCCCAGATTACGAGTCTACCGCTCTTAACCACTACACCACACTGGCTCTCCAGTAGAGAGACAATAATCTAGACAATAATCTATTAAACATTAAAAGCTTCCCTAAATAGGGCTGCCTTCAGATGTCTTCTAAAAGTCTGGTAGTTGTTGTTCTCTTTGACACCTGGTGGGAGGGCATTCCACAGGGCGGGTGCCACGACTGAGAAGGCCCTCTGCTTGTGGTCTCGGCAGCCACTCCCGGTCACCAGTCTAGCTGACCACTCGCAATTGTCCCACCACTGCTCCCCAGGCTCTGAGCCTTCTTCCCCTGGGGGTTCCTGAGCTGTTGCCCCCCCCTCGCGCACCCAGTCGGTCCACGGCGCTGAGCAAAGGTGGAGCGCTTTCCGATGATCAGCAATCAGAGGCACCGACCGTGTAGGCAAAGCAAAGACATCGCGGCTGGCAGCTATTGAGAGCATTATGCTCCACGAATTCGTCCAACCCTCTCTCCTAAAGCCGTCTAGGCTGGTTGTCGCGGGACAGGGCGATGTGGGACCTTGCGCACGGGGAATGCAGAGTGGCAGCCAAGATGTCAAGGCTGCTGACGGGTGTCTGTGCTCTCCCCAGCTGGGACAAGTCAAAGCAGATTCCTTTGGCTCCGGGTGGGTGGAGGCAGGCGGACGAGGTGCAGGAAGCCTTGGGTGGATCGAAGAAGCGGGAACTGGAGTCGCGGTCGAGTCACCTGTTGATTCTGAAGCCTGGCCGAGGAAAGTATTACTGCTGGCTTCCAAACAACTTAGGGACAAGAGCAGGCATAGGCAAACTCGGCCCTCCAGATGTTTTGTGACTGCAGTTCCCCATAATCCCTGACCACTGGTACCGTTAGCTAGGGATGATGGGAGTTGTAGTTCCGAAACAAGAGGGAGCCTGGACAAGAGGGTGTATTCAAGTAAGTCTTGCTCATGTGTGGATCCATTGGAGCTGATGGGCTTAAAGTAGCTCGCCCGGTCGTCGATTTCTATGCGGCTGCTCTAGAGTATGGTTTCCTAGCACACAACCAAAGATCTGACCCCAGTGGAAACAGAAACGAGCCAGTGAGTTCTTCCTAGAATCTCTGGCTACAAAAAATTTGGTCTAGGCTGGGCTGCGGCATTTTTGGCAGAAGCCTATGATGCCGGGCTTAGAAATTACGTCCTACTGAGTTCAGCAGGGCTTGCTCATGAGGAAGCGTGTTTAGAATTGCAGGTTTAAATAAATGAGCAAGTGTTCCTTTTTAAGTGATTAATCTGGCCTCTGTCAACCTGGTAGGTACCAGGTAGACATAGGTCGGATAAATCACTTTTAATAAAAAGAACAAGAGAATGAAAATGGTGGATTATATTGACCTGAAATATTTATTTTTTCATACTTTAGATGGCGGGGAACGTCCTAGCAGAGGAACCGTCCCCTAGGTGAGAGAGGTGAGGCAGTGCTGGTGGTTGGCAAAGACGTCCTTTTTAGCATGACACACACAAGCCTCTCATCTGTATAACCGAGGAAACTGAGATGCCCTTCTTCACAATTTCTGTTCTTGCCCGACTGCGTGTTCATGATTCACCGGCCAAGGGTTCATCAGAGGATACCAGGTTTGTGTCTGGAAGATCATCTAGAAACTGCTGGGACTTTTAAGGCAGGGATGATGATGATGAGTTTCGCTCGCCAGTTGTTCCTGGACTACAATTCCCATCATCTCCGGCCATGCAGGCTGGGGCTGATGGGAGGTGGAGTCCCGGAAACTTCTAGTCATAGAATCATAGAGTTGGAAGAGACCACAAGGGCCATCCAGTCCAACCCCCTGCCAAGCAGGAAACACCATCAAAGCATTCTTGACATGCCTGTCAAGCCTCCGCTTAAAGACCTCCAAAGAAGGAGACTCCACCACACTCCTTGGCAGCAAATTCCACTGCCGAACAGCTCTTACTGTCAGGAAGTTCTTCCTAATGTTTAGGTGGAATCTTCTTTCTTGTAGTTTGAATCCATTGCTCCGTATCCGCTTCTCTGGAGCAGCAGAAAACAACCTTTCTCCCTCCTCTATATGACATCCTTTTATATATTTGAACATGGCTATCATATCACCCCTTAACCTTCTCTTCTCCAGGCTAAACATACCCAGCTCCCTAAGCCGTTCCTCATAAGGCATCGTTTCCAGGCCTTTGACCATTTTGGTTGACCTCTTCTGGACACGTTCCAGCTTGTCAGTATCCTTCTTGAACTGTGGTGCCCAGAACTGGACACAGTACTCCAGGTGAGGTCTGACCAGAGCGGAATACAGTGGTACTATTACTTCCCTTGATCTAGATGCTATACTCCTATTCATGCAGCCCAGAATTGCATTGGCTTTTTTAGCTGCTGCATCACACTGCTGACTCATGTCAAGTTTGTGGTCTACCAAGACTCCTAGATCCTTTTCACATGTACTGCTCTCAAGCCAGGTGTCACCCATCCTGTATTTGTGCCTTTCATTTCTCCTTGTTAAAATTCATCTTGTTTGCTTTGGCCCAGTTGTCTAATCTGTTAAGTCCTCCATAAAAGGCTTACCAAGGACTCTCACTGGGAGATCATTCAGGAACTGTTGGGCTTTTGCGGCTGGCCGTTGTGAGAACAGTCTTCTGATATTATTTCTGAGGCTACACACATTTTATCAGCTGCATTCGATATGCGTTTGTGGTGTGCGTGAGAGGGGTGCAGCTGCAGGAACGGGGAACATTCCTGGGATACCCCCGCCCCCAATTCTGCTGACATCGGTAGCGACTCACAGCAACAATTCACCTTTTTTATTTCATCAGTTCCTCATGCCAATAAATTAAAAGGGGGTCAGTGGGTGTGTGTGTGTGTGGAGGAATAGTGGGGGGTGACAGGGTGTGTGTGCGTGTGTCGAGCAGGGTCTCCTGCAAAACCCATCAGGTCAGGATGGTGCCCACATTGGGCAGCAAGGCGGCAAGCTCCGACTGGACGCTGGGGATTTGGCAGAGAGGGTTGCCTTGCAGGTTGAGGTGGGCGAGCTTGGGGAAGGAGGCGAGGGCGCGGAGCCCAGAAGGCTGCTGGATGCCTGAGGGAGGGGGCAGCGGAGTCAAGGAGAATTGTGGCTAGAGAGAGGGAGTGGGGAGAGGGGTTCCCCTTTCCCAAAGAGAGAGCATCCCTTCCCCACCCCGAGTGAACCCCACCAGCCCCAGAACCCGCACAGCGCCAAGGATACGGTTGTTGCAGAGGGAGAGTTCCTCCAGGAGAGGGAGCGGGGGCAGGCCTTCGAGGGTCTCGATCTGGTTGCCGTCGGCCTCCAGCACCTGAGGCAAAACAGAGGAGGAGCGTCAAGAGGAGCAAGGGAACAGGGAACCCCATCCACGCCCCCCCCACAAGTCAGCCCGCAACCCACAGCCCCAACTTTGAAATGTGGCCGTGGAAATTCAGGGGCCCATAAATAATACCCAAGGCCCACTTGGCCTGGTGTTAAGAGCGGAAGAAGGGCCCTGAAGTGGCGGTGGACCCCGGTCGGTGGGTGGGTGGGTGGGTGGGGGGTTCCTCAAATTTCAGCGCTGCCATGCGCAACACCAAAATCGGTCCCCTTCCATTCGATGTAACAGTTGTGGCTTCCCCGAGGTTCCACGCCCGGTGTGCCCTCTGCCTGAAGGCGTTATTGAGCCAAGGGGGTGGTGGGGGAGACAGGGCTTCTAAGGAAGGCCGGGGGTCTTAAGAGACGGGCACCCGTCGCTGGGCACTTGGGGGGGGGGGGTGAAGCCTCACCTCAAGGCAGCGCATCATGGCCAGTGTGGGCGGCAAGCAGTGGAGGAGGTTGTCCGAGATGTTCATGTGAGTGACCAGAAGTAGGTGCTCCAGGTGGCACAGAATGGTGAGGCCCTGGGGAGACGAAAATAAAACAGGGGTGGTGGTGGTGAAAGGAACATTTATGGGGAGTCCTCACACATCTGAGCTAATTCTCCCACCCACCCCCTGCCCAGCAGACACTCCTCTCGCGCCTTTCAGGGCCATCAAGCTCAGTCAAGTAAAGCACGATACTCTTAATCTTGGGGTCGTGGGTTCGAGCCCCACGTCGGGCAAGAAGGTGCCTGTGTTGCAAGGGGTTGGGCTAGATGACCCTCGGGGTCCCAACTATGATCTCTTGCCACTTAGAGAAGAGGAGCTCTGCTGAACTCTGTTTCCAACATCCTGTGTGTCCCCCCCCCCCCCCCCGTGGCCAAACAGATGCCTGCCGGACCTTAATCCGTCCCACTGGGCGACTGACTCCAAGTCTTGGAGGAACCAACAGGCCAGCTCAAGGCGTGTCAGAAGCCAGCCAGCCGTAAATCACCACTCGCTGTAAGTGGAGTTAACTCTTTATTTGTAAAAAACAGGCCTAGTGAGCACTGCCATTCCTCTCCAGCAGGTCTTGCCCCCATGAAGTAGTTGCTGAGACTGAAGGTCCCTGCCTCCCCCTCCTCTCCAGGGTTTCCCCCAAGCAATCTGAGACTGTGCCTGCCTGCAGCCAACCTCTCCTCTGCCCTTTTCATGCCTCTTCTGGTCCTGGGAGACCAGGCGAGAGAGGAGACACCTGTGACTCTTCACCAGCCGGGCCCTCCTCTGCCTCCCTCCTCTCTCCTGCTTCATCTTCTGCCTCCGATTCTGGACTTCTCTCTGCCACAGACTCTCCCCGCTCACTAAACCCTGTTGCCTCCCCAGCTTTCAACATCACCTCCTCCCAGTCTTCTTCCTCTCTCTGCTCATTGTCGTCCCACCATCGATCCCCGGGCTCTGAGCGTTCTTCCCCTGGGGGTTCCCCGGCTGGTTCCTTCCACCATTCCTCCGCATCCAACTAGTCCCCGACAATGGGATGTAGCAGGACCTTGCCCCAAATCTCCCCGTTATTCCCTGGCACTCTCCCCTCCTCAGAATCCGCTCCCCTCCTCAGGCTCCTTCCTTCTCTGCTTTCCATCTGTCAGCCCCCACCCTCCCAGGCCTCCTACCCTCTGGGACAAGTCCACGACGCGGGCCTCGGCGTATTCCATCTTGAGGATGCTGTTTTCAATCAGGAATTTGCTGCGGAGGTCATCCAGGTAGGCCGAGCGCGTGGGGTCAGCTGCCTGGGGAGGGAAAGTGAGTAAAGCAGAACGGAAGCAGAGGTCAGCGGGCATTCTCAAACGATAGGCTTACAGGGCCTCCTAAGCCACCTGCCTTGTCTGCCCTGTGTGTGTGTGTGTGTGTGTCAAATTAGAATCGTAGAGTTGGAAGAGACCACAAGGGCCATCCAGTCCAACCCCCTGCCAAGCAGGAAACACCATCAAAGCATTCTTGACATATGCCTGTCAAGCCTCTGCTTAAAGACCTCCAAAGAAGGAGACTCCACCACACTCCTTGGTAGCAAATTCCACTGCCGAACAGCTCTTACTGTCAGGAAGTTCTTTCTAATGTTTAGGTGGAATCTTCTTTCTTGAAGTTTGAATCCATTGCTCCGTGTCCGCTTCTCTGGAGCAGCAGAAAACAATCTTTCTCCCTCCTCTATATGACATCCTTTTATATATTTGAACATGGCTATCATATCACCCCTTAACCTTCTCTTCTCCAGGCTAAACATACCCAGCTCCCTAAGCCGTTCCTCATAAGGCATTTAAATTAGGGGAGGACTGCTGAGGAACAAAGGACACTTCTACACAAGCTCAGAGACACCATTGTCACCAGATAACCTTCAACCAGGAGGTGGGAGGCAGTAAATGTGGAGAAGTGGGGCCAGCAACAAAATGATGCAGTGTGGTTCTGTGGGGTGTGCCTGTTCAGGGTTCCAGCCAGCCATGCCCTCTGTAAGGACACTCCATTCCGGCCCCATCTTCCGCCCCGCCCCCCACTCCAAATAAGTCTGTGAGAATGTGGGGCGTTTTCCCCCCTAAATGTTATTTTTTAATCACTTCTGCAAACCGACTCTGCTGATACAGAAGGGGTACAGGATATCTGGGGTGCAGCTGAATTAATTCCACTCTGCTCTCCCCCCCCCCCCCCGGCTCACCTTCAGAGTCGTAAAGTAGCTGAGGGTCTCGTGCTCATAAACCAAGGGGTCTAAGGCCCTCATGAGGAGGATGATGGTCAAGAGGCACCCTAGAGAGTGAGAGAGTGCACAAAAAAGAAAAATTGGAACTGGTTCCCCGCCTTAACTGAAGAGAAGAATTCTGCACAGAGGCAAAGCTGAATTCTGCGACCTGCGTTCACTTTCGTTTATTTATTTATTTATTTATTCTGCATAATTCATTAAATTTCCACCTCGCCCCTTCTCCCAATGGAACTGAGGATGGCAAACAAAAACAATACACGTTAGGGGACAAAAACGGTAAGTTAATTTTTAAAAAAGCCCATCGCTAACTGGCTTAATATAATACCTACAGCTGTTTAAAATAAGAAAGGGATACGTTAGAGAGTAAATAATGGAAAAAGATATAGAAACTAAAAAGAACGAGCGGAAGAAAGAGAAGAAAATAGAAAACCAACTGTTAAAGAAGGAGGAAGCTGAAGTTGACAGAATTTATAGAAAATGGAGATAAAGTGTAATAATAGATAAAGGGTGGAGAGGGGTAAGAGGGGTTGTATTGGGCGGATATATATATTGTAATACTGTATGCAGAACAAATAACGCTGTACGAAGTTGTATAAATATTTTGATTTGATTATTATTTTTCTTTACATACCTGAAAACTCAATAAAAATTATATGGATTTTTTTTTAAAAAAACCCATTTAAAGAACTACCATGCTTTTGCTAATCATAGGATGATTTCCACCCCTCTATACCTGACTGGTTCCCAAATTCAGCTGCTGGGGTTTCAGCTACCTCCTGCCGCGGCCGGCATTGCTGCTGCGCCTATCACTATGTCTGATTTTCGAGGTATGGCTTATATTCCTTGAATGCTTAAAAACCTGCTATGGCTTATTTTATGGGTATGTCTTAAAATATGAGAAACAGGGTAGGTGTTGCCCGACACTTCCAAGTGTTAAGGACTAGCAACGTGGTGGTTGTTGTTGTTGTTTTTTAAAAGCTCATAACGTCGCTGAGGCATAGAATGCTGAATTCTGTTCCAGTTCTGCATGCATTCAGTGTGATCGCAGAATATAGACACAGCGCTGGGACAGCTGCCCAAGGACATCCGTCTCGAAATCCTGGTTCTCAACCCCCCCCCCCCCGCCAGAGCTGGGGATAAAAAAACCCCCATTGAATTATGGGCTGGTTTAGCGTGACACAAATAAGGGATACAAACATGCATGAGAGACTTACACTTGTTCTCTGGCTCCAAGGCCTGCAATTCCTTGCAGGATTCAAGTTCGGACTGCAGTACTGTGGATTTCTCAATGGACAGCTCACACCTGGGTCGGGAGAAGGAAAGTGAGGAGCTGGGAGGTCAGGGCCAACTCTTGAAAGGGGTGTGTGTGTGAGAGAGGGGTGTGTGTGTCCCCTCAGCCCCCATCTTTGAACGAAGGCCCATAAGACATGGCAGGGGAGTTGAACGAGATGATTCTTTGCGTCCCCTTCCAACTCTACAGTTCTACGACTAAGACAGAAGTCCCTGCCAGTAGGAAAACCAAAAATTACCAATACTACTTGCAGTTCCTGGCATGACTAACGCTCTGCTCATTCCCCTGCCTCTGATCCTAGTTCTCAGAAAGAGGAAAGGAGGTAACCCCTGGGACAGAATCGTAGAATCGTAAGGGTTCCCGGGGGTGTGTGTCATCTAGTGCAGCCCCCAGCAATGCAGGAATTGAAACGAAAGCGTCCAGGACATATCACCTCCCGACTGCTGCTTAAAAAGGAAAGAGAGTCCCAAGAGACAATGGAGTGTGCCTTTGGGGGTGAAGTCAAACCATTGTTTTCGCAACCCCAAAGAGATCTCCCCGGGGCACAAGCCTGGGCAGTGTGTCTGGAGGTCCTGGGCTGCCTGGAGAAGACCCCCCTCTTGGCCTCGATGGTGGGGTCCAAAGGAAAGCAGAGCAAGCCGTTTGGCACCAGCTCGGCTGCGGGAGTTGCCGGAAGGAGGCGTACAAGAAGCCATCCAACCGCCTTAGGGACTCCACTCCAGATTTGTGTAGGGTTTGCCCCTGAGCCTTTTCTTCTCCCAAAGATGTCTCACAAGGCAGCAGAGGTTTAGGATCAGAGCTTTCATTCTCCTGGACAGACTCCCTTCCCAGGTGGACGAGCCCCACCTGCCCCTCACTTTCCTCTAAATGCAGACACCGCCATCTTAACTATTGGACCCACTCTTGGTCTCGCCCGCTCCATATGCCACAAACTGCCTTCACATGCACAGGAATCCTTAACTCCCTGAAGGTTTGAGACCCATCGGCTCCCCACACCTGGCTTTGCTGGCCGGTTGAAGCCGTTTCCTGGGTGTGGCCGCTGTCGCATCCTGACAGCTTCTAGGAGCCACAGGTGAGAGCTGAGTGGGGGTGCGGGGTGGACGACCAAAGGTGGACAAAGCACCCCAGAAGGAGCAGGACGTGTGTCCCCACCCCCCGAGGTACCACCCCTCCCCTAACATTTATGTGTCCAGGGCAGCTGTCTACCAGCTCCATCTGGGTCGCAGGCTGAGACCCTGCCTGCCCGCAGACTGTCTCGCCAGAGTGGTGCATGCTCTGGTTATCTCCCACTTGGACTACTGCAATGCGCTCTACGTGGGGCTGCCTTTGAAGGTGACCCGGAAACTACAACTAATCCAGAATGCAGCAGCTAGACTGGTGACTGGGAGCGGCCGCTGAGACCACATAACACCGGTCTTGAAAGATCTACATTGGCTCCCAGTACGTTTCTGAGCACAGTTCAAAGTGTTGGTGGTGACTTTAAAGCCCTAAATGGCCTTGTTCCAGTATACCTGAAGGAGCGTCTCCACCCCCATCGTTCTGCCCAGACACTGAGGTCCAGTACTGAGGGCCTTCTCGGTGGTGGCGTTCCGCCCTCCCATCAGATGTCAAAGAGAAAAAACAGCTACCAGATTTTTAGAAGACATCTGAAGGCAGCCCTGTTTAGGGAGGCTTTTAATGTTTAATAGATTCTTTTATTTCATTTTTCCGTTGGAAGCCACCCAGAGTGGCTGGGGAAACCCAGCCAGATGGGCGGGGCATAAATTAATAATAATAATAATAATAATAATAACAACAACAATTATGTATAAAGGAAGATGTATGGCATGGGTGGGGAAAGCTTTTGCACCCCGTGGGCTCCACTTCCTTCTGTGGAATGCCCTCCTGTCAGATGTCGAGGAAATTAACATCTACAGTGGTACCTTGCTTCTCAAACTTAAAGCCGTTCCGTAGGTCCGTTCCAAAACCAAAGTGTTCCAAAACCAAGGCGCGCTTTCCCATAGAAAGTAATGCAAAACGGATTAATCCGTTCCAGACTTTTAAAAACAACCCCTAAAACAGCAATTTAACATGAATTTTACTATCTAACGAGACCACGGATCCATAAATTGAAAGCAATAAACCATGTACTGCAGTCACACCATCAATCAATCAATCAATCAGTAGCTGAACTGGGTTCCACACAGTCACAAGAA
Source organism: Zootoca vivipara (assembly GCF_963506605.1). Taxonomy (NCBI): domain Eukaryota; kingdom Metazoa; phylum Chordata; class Lepidosauria; order Squamata; family Lacertidae; genus Zootoca; species Zootoca vivipara. Next base: position 49,110,957 of record NC_083288.1, read on the forward strand.
CAAAACAAAACAGAGCCGCAGAAGCAAAAACACGAAATAAATAGCAGAAACAGACACTCAGCGTAACACTCAAATGGAAGTGTGGCAGTCAAATTGGAAGCGTAACACTCAAAACAGAGCACATTTGACTTCCGAAAAATGTTCGCAAACTGGAACACTTACTTCCGGGTTTGCAGTGTTTGGATTCCAAGTTGTTTGAGTACCAAGGCGTTTGAGAACCAAGGGACCACTGTACCTGAATTTTTGAAGACATCTGAAGTTTGGGGAAGTTTGTAATGCTTGACGTTTGACTGTGGTTTTATAACCTGTCGGTAGCTGCCCAAAACGGCTGGAGAAACCCTTGGGATGCAATGCAGGAACCGTGAGTTTTGGGAAGGGGTTGTGGCCTGGTGACAGTTTTAAGGGCCAGGTAAAGAGGGACGCGGGTGGCGCTGTGGGTCAAACCACAGAGCCTAGGGCTTGCCGATCAGAAGGTCGGCGGTTTGAATCCCTGCAATGGGGGTGAGCTCCCGTTGCTCGGTCCCAGATCCTGCCAACCTAGCAGTTCGAAAAGCACGTCAAAGTGCAAGTAGATAAATAGGTACCGCTCTGGTGGGAAAGGTAAACGGCATTTCCGTGTGCTGCTCTGGTTCGCCAGAAGCGGCTTAGTCATGCTGGCCACATGACCCAGAAGCTGTACGCCGGCTCCCTTGGCCAATAAAGCGAGATGAGCGCCGCAACCCTAGAGTCGTCCGCGGTTGGAACTAAAGGTCAGAGGTCCCTTTACCTTTACCTAAAGAGGTATAGGGAGTTGCGCTTATTCTCCAGGCTCAACCATCCCTGCTATGTGGTATCAGGTGCTCAGATCCCCCTTTCTTGAACCCTCAGGTGGGGCACAACGACCTCCGTGGCGTGGGGTGACGAAACCGCAGTCTGAAAAGGGTGTCACACGAAGGGTTGTTTTCAGCAACCACATGTGACAGCCCCGTTAACCCCAGAGCTGTGTCTCCCTTTCACTTGGGTGAGTCAGCGGAAACACACCACTTCCTGGAGTCGCGCTTATGAAACATCCTTCCCCCATCTGACCGACCGGCCCTGTTTTGAAGGACTCTTCCAAACCACTTCACCTCTCAGCAACCTATCCCTCACTTCAGTTGAAAAGGGCATTGCTGGGTCAACCCCAGCTGCACGAGGCGATTGCTGGTTTGCCAGAGAAGGGCATCTTATAACAGACTCCCGGACGCGCTTACTCAGAAGTAAGTCCCACGCGCAGCCTTAAGGCATGCAACTTCTTCCTGCCACGGCATTTGATCTATGCAACGGATATCTGCGCAGCCAGCAATTACAAAATGCCCCCCCCCCAAATAAGCTAAAAGCAGGCCAGCTAGCAGGATCTGCACCCCGGAGCCATAATCTACACGGTTTGGCAGAATTAGGAGCCAGGCTATGATTAATAATAACCGCCGTTTATGTCAAGCGCTCCTGATTTGCAAAGTGCTTTGTAATTTACCGTATTTTTTCGCTCCATAGGACTCACCTGACCATAGGACGCACCTCATTATTTAGAGGCAGAAAACAAGAAAAAAAACCCCCATTTTTCTGGTTTTCCTCCTCTAAAAGGCTGGGAGGAGGGGTGGAAGGGGTTCCCGCCCATCCCTCCTCTTGCCTTGCTGTAAAGCAAGCAGACCTTGAGGACAGCCTCAAGAAGGAGGGAGGGAAGGAAGGAAGGAAGGAAGGAAGGTGTGAGAGAGAGAAAGAGAGAGGGAAGGAAGGAGGGAGGGAGGGAAGAGAGAGAAGGAAGGAAGGAAGGGGTGTGTGAGAGAGACACAGAGAGAGAGAGAGAGACAAGGAATGAAGGGGTGAAAGAGAGAGAGAGAGAGAGAGAGAGAGAGAGAGAGAGGAAGAGAAAGGAAGAGAAAGGGAAGGAGGGAGGGAGGGAAGAGAGAGAAGAAAGGAAGGAAAGAAGGAATGGGTGTCTGTGTGAAAGAGAGTGAGAGAGTAGGAAGGAAGGAAGGACAGATGGAAGGGGGGGAGAGAGAGAGATGCTGTCAGCGGCATGGCAAAGGGGGAGGAAGGGAAATCCCCAAAGCGGCACTTTGGGGCTGCCCCTCCCTCCCCCCTGCTGATCGCAGAGGAGGAGGAAGGGGGCAGAGCAGCCCGATTCTGGGCTGATCCTGCCTCCTCCTCGCCCCTGCCGATTGCGGAAGAGGCGGGGGGAGGCGGAGGAGATGCTGCTGGTTGCTCCTCACCAACCCCATTCGCAAAAGCAGGCTTGTTTTCGCAAACAGGGTTGGCGGGAAAGAACAGGCAGCATCCCTCCGCTGCCGCTGGCTCTGGCAGGGGCAAGCGCGGCTGCCCCCCACTCTTAGGAGAGCCCCGAAAGGAGCGCGCTGATGCTGCCGCCGGCTCTGGCAGGGGCAGGCTTGGTGGCCGCGGGAAACCGGCTCTGGGGCCACCTCCTTGACAGCGGGTGGGGAGCAGGGAGCTCTCCTCTCCGCCCGCTGTCAAGGAGGTGGCCCCAGAGCCCGTTTCCCGCTGTGCACGGCTCTCGCCTTCGCTCCATAGGACGCACAGAGATTTCCCCATTTGCTTTAGGAGGGGAAAGGTGCGTCCTATGGAGCGAAAAATACGGTATGCGTTGCTCATCCCCACAACTCTGTGGTGCTGATCGTGGATATTCCCATTTTATGGATGGAAGGCTGAGGCTGGGGAGAAGGGCTGCTTGGAGATACGCTTCCGCCCGCATCTCCCAAACCCAAACTCAGCCCTCTAGCCTCCCTATACTCACCAATGTCTCCTCCCACCCGTTTCTATTTCTACTGCCGACTCACGTAAAATGTCAAGGTGGTGGTAAAATCTATACAGCAAGGCACCATGAAAACAGAAGATAATCACTGCAATGACTAGATATAAGCAAGAAGATCTAAACACCCGCAGAGCCCCGCTGCCCCAAATGTCTGCAGGGGCTCAGCCAAGCCTACCTTACGGGGCTGTTGGGAGGGGGAAATGGGGTCGGGGGAGAAGAGCAGCAGACACAAAGGGTAGCCCAATGTGGTGCCTTCCAGATGTTATGGACTACAACTCCCAGCAGCTAGCGATCTGGGAATCATGGGAGCTGTAGTCCACAACATTGGCAGTGTAGAATAGTGGGTAAGAAGGATGAAGACACAGCTCTCAAAACAACCAGCTCTGACTCCAGACTGAACAGTAGCTTAGCCAACTGGCTTATACAGTGGAACCTCGGTTTATGAACACCTCGGTTTATGAATTTTCGGTTTATGAACGCCGTGGACCCATCTGGAACGGATTAATTCACTTTCCATTACTTTTAATGGGAAAGTTCGCTTCAGTTTATGAACGCTTCAGTTTATGAACAGACTTCCGGAACCAATTACACCCATGTTTCAGTTTATGAACGCTTCAGTTTAAGTACTTCACGGACCTGTCTGGAACGGATTAATCCACTTTCCATTACTTTCAATGGAAAAGTTCGCTTCAGTTTATGAACGGTTAATCCGTGGACCGTCTGGAACGGATTAATCCACTTTCCATTACTTTCAATGGGAAAGTTCGCTTCAGTTTATGAACGCTTCAGTTTATGAACAGACTTCCGGAACCAATTGTGTTCATAAACCGAGGTACCACTGTATAGTACTCAGCTTACCTTCCAAGTCCCGGACTGCAGAATCCGGGACCGGCAGCCGTGTGACACCGGAAGTTGCGTCGATGTAACTTCCGGTGCCGCTTTGCCCTTCTATGGGCACCAAAAATGGCCGCCGTCGGCTTCGAAAGTCGCTTGTACACATGTCAGCAAGTGCGCCGACGCAACTTCTGGTGCGCTCTGCCCATCTATGGGCACCAAAATGGCCGCCGCCAACACCGGAAGTCGCGTCTATCCACTTCCGGACATGCGTGGATGCGACTTTCGACCGATGGCGGCCATTTTTGGTGCCCATAGAAGGGCAAATCGGAAAGAAAAAAATGGCTGCCGGCAGGAGAAAATAACGGAGAAAAACAGGAGACGAAGTGATATGGGGGACCACCGGGAAAAGGTAAGTAAAAACGGGGGTTTCCCGGGGAAAACGGGGTACTTGGCAGCTATGGTACTCAGTAACTAGCAACAGTAACAAACTTCCCCTAGCTACCCAATCTGTGAACAGCACTCTCAATCCTTCATTTGCATGTGGTGGACCTGAGTGAGAACTGCAGCCACAGTGGGCAGGGTAAGAACTGCAGCCACGGTGGCCAGGAGTGCTGCAGTTAACTTATTACATAACACCCATTGTGGACCTGAGTGAGAACTGCAGCCACGGTGGCCAGAAGGAGCACTGCAGTTAACTTAATACATAACAGGCAGGGCACCATTTTGTCCAGTAGCCTCCAATCTTTTCAGGCCCAGGACTCACCTTGAACCCAGGAATGCATTTGGGGACCCATTTCTTAATATTTCAGCATATATTTGCGTGGTGACATTGCTCCAGTTGCGGCCCACCTGGGATCAGGCCTCGGGCCCAGTAGTAGGTCCTGACCCACCAACTGAGGACGAGCGATGGAGGCTGTTTGTAATGTTCCCCTTCAGATGTTGCTGGGACTCCAAAACCCATCAGCCTTGGCTACCCTCGCCAACACTCAGGAATGATGGGAGCTGGAGTCCAGAAACTTCTAGAGGACGGCCATAGTTGGCTACCTTGGTGGGACATAAATATAAAAATGAAAGAGGAGTACCCTGCGGCTCATCTCCACAAATTCCCCCTCAATATGGAGGGTAAGCTATTGCAGCAAGAAGCCATTTTAAGGCCTGTCCTGCCCGCTGTGATTTTGTTCCTATTTTTTTTTTTAAAGGAACTGGCCATTGTCAAGATGGGGCTCGTCCACCTGGCAAGGCAGCTTTGCAGAATAACTTCAGGGGAAGCAAATCCTGCACAAATCCAGAGCAGGGTCTCTAATAAGTCAGTTTGATGGCTCCTTGTGTGCATCCTTCCGGCAACCCCTGCAGCCAAGCTGCCACCAGGGTGGATAGAAATCAATGATATTTTTTTAAAAAAAATTAAATCAGATTTTAAAAATAAAATGCCTTTGGAGGAAAAATATTTCTAAAGATAGTTTTCTATTTAAGTTACATTATAGTCCATCAGGAAATAAGGGTTTGTTTCAAGTTTTTCATGTGTGCTAAAACTCAGTCTATGTTTTTAGAAAACAAAAATAAAAACGTTTTACCACATCAGTTAACAAACATGGATATGTATGCTACAATGTTATTGCTTTAGTTAAATAAATTGTTTAAACTGTTATTAAGGAAATGATTATTTTTCTCCTTCCAATAAAGTACAGCAGAAAAGTTGTCCACATATAAACAGTTAACTAATCAAACCTCACAATAATTCCATAATTATGTGTCTATGTATTTCTAATTGTACAACCAAATTTCTGATATTATTATTCCAAAAACGAAACCTTCCTTTGGTTGTAAATAATAAGATGATACCAGCAAGAATGAGTCTTTCTGTATATAAAAAAAATGATTTAAATCAAGTCTTACTGACTAGTGATTTAAATCGTGATTTATATAAATTTAAATCAAATCCACCCCGGCTGGCGCCAAACGTCTTGCTCTGATTTCCGTTGGACCACATCAGCCAGACCGAGATGGGGGTCTTGTTGCCTAGGGAGGCAGCCCAAGACCTCCATATAAACCACCCAGGCTTGTGCCCCGGGGAGGTCACTTTGGTGCTGCTAAGACAGCAGGTTCGACTTCACCCCTGGAGGCGCACTCCGTTGTCCCTCGAGACGGACAGATGCCAACAGTGAGGTGCTCATTGCCACATATGATGGATCCTGGAAGAATGTTCTTTCAAGGTTCCTGTCTGTAGGAGCCAGCCATTTACCCCCATGGCTTCAGCCCTCTCCCCCTGGCTACTTACCTGAAAATTTGCTCCTCAGTGACTGAATCTTGGCTCCAGCAATCCCTGTGTCCTGTGGGGGGCAGAGAGGGGAAAGGGGTTAAATCGAGGAGGTGAGGGGGGGAACCACTGGGGAAAGGAAGCGAGTGGGGTCGCTGGCAGGAAGCCCCCCACCTGAGAAGGGGGGGTCTCTGGGGAGAGCGCTCCAGTTGGAGAACAGCCTTTACCAAAGATGTCACGGCCTTTGAAGACACTCGAACTCATGACGCAAGGGAGAAACGCGCTAAGAGGAAGGCACGCTTGGCAAATCCACACCGTGATCAACTCCCGCCCGGAAACCTAGGTCTCCACTGTGGAAGGACGTGTGGATCCAGAATTGGCCTCCACAGTCACTTACAGTCTCATTGTTAAAACTGAGTTTATGGAAGGCAATCTTACTCGGCTACAAGTGATCGCCAAAGAAGAAAAAGAAGACAAAAGGTGTGGGGGGGGACCCTCTCAGCCCCTCTGGGACTCCCAGGAAGGGCGAAAGCTCAGTGGTAGAGCCCCTCCTTTGCAAACAGAAGGTCCCATGTTCAATTCCTGGCATCTCCAGGTAGGGTTGGGAGAAATTCCTGCCGCAAATCCTGGACAGCCATTGCTGCTAGTCAGTGAAGAAAATTATCTCAACGGTCTGATTCGGCAGAAAGTCAACTTCCTATGTTCCTCTTGGCGCTTAAAGCCCTAAACCGTTCTTGCCCCCCAAACACATAAAAGGCCACCTCTATTCCTGTTGATCTTCTCCGGGGTTAAGAATGGGGTAATAGTTCTGCCACTTACAGCAGCCCCGGATTCTCTGTGTCGGCCCCTAAATTGGGAAATCCTCTCTCCCCGGACAGGTACATCTGCCATCTTCAAACTACACATTTCACCGAAACTGCATCTCTTTAATCAGTCAGTTAAAAATATCTCCCCTCCTCCTAAATCTGGTTCTCTAATTGTGGGTTGTTTCCCAGTGTTAGTCCTATTCAAACCCATGGATATGAATGAATATTTGGTGTTTTTTTTTTAAAAAAACCCTCTTAAGGCAGGGCGGTCCAACCTCTCAGAGCAAGTGGGCCGCAGGAGCACTTCTGACACAGAACCCGAGGGACACACACACACACTGAATTAAACTTCCACATCTCAAACTAAATATACACAATACATTTGATTAAATATAAAATACACACTTATTAAATGTAATGTATTTAATCATTAAATAAATTTAATACACAAACCGATGTATGTGCTTTCAAAAGCAACGGACGCATGACACAAAAAATAAAATTTTAAGGCTTTAAGGTGTTTTTTCCTTGGTTGCTGCAGAGGGCTGCCAAAAAAGGCTCCGTGAGCTCTAAATACAGTTAGTCTAATACAGGCACCCCCAAACTTCGGCCCTCCAGATGTTTTGGACTACAATTCCCATCATCCCTGACCACTGGTCCTGTTAGCTAGGGATTATGGGAGTTGTAGGCCAAACATCTGGAGGGCCACAGTTTGGGGATGCCTGGTCTAATACATGTTAGTCCTGTCACAGAATCATCGAATAGTAGAGTTGGAAGGGGTCCTCCAGGGTCATCTAGTCCAACCCCCAACCACAGCTAAATGTTAATTATGCTGAGTAGCTCCAGCGGGTCTACTCTCAAATCTTTTATTCATTCATTAATTCATTCATTCAATCTGTATACTGCCCTTCATCCGCTGACCTCAGGGTGGTTCACAACAAGACTATCACTGGATACAACCCATAATGCTTTGTGGTTGTAAACAGCCCTGGGAACGTACGGTGCAGAGTGCGAAGGACGTCTATTGAGTAAATACATACATACCTTTAAAAAGGACACACTCCTTCTGGGACTGGCCCTCTGCCCATAAGACCCGGAAAGTGTGCTGCGGCCAGTGGTCATTCAGGGCAGAAGCTGGCAAGTCGCAGAGCTGGGAGACGTCATGATTTAAGGAAAACCGAAACCACTGGCAGAGAAACTGCTTTCCCCTCACCCCACAGATCAAGAGCTCCTAGCCTAGCCCCTTCCCTCAAATTTAGCCAATGGATTATTCATAGAATCATAGAGTTGGAAGAGACCACAAGGGTCATCCAGTCCAACCCCCTGCCAAGCAGGAAACACCATCAAAGCATTCTTGACATATGCCTGTCAAGCCTCTGCTTAAAGACCTCCAAAGAAGGAGACTCCACCACACTCCTTGGTAGCAAATTCCACTGCCGAACAGCTCTTACTGTCAGGAAGTTCTTCCTAATGTTTAGGTGGAATCTTCTTTCTTATAGTTTGAATCCATTGCTCCGTGTCCGCTTCTCTGGAGCAGCAGAAAACAATCTTTCTCCCTCCTCCATATGACATCCTTTCATATATTTGAACATATATTCCACTGCCTCCATCACATCAAAACAGCCCCGGCTCTCACCCTCCTCAGACTTCAGAACCTGCTTTTAACTACTAAGGTTCATCGCCAAATAGCGAACACGTACAGAGTGCTTTGACCTTGGCACCAAGCAGGGCCCTATCTGCACTGAGAGCAGCAACACACCACTTTTTAAACTGTCAAATTTTGGAAGACCAAAATTTTAATAAGGAATGGGGTAAATTTATTAACTTCTCTTTAAAAACCATTGCAAACAGCTAAAATCCTTAGTAGGATTGGAATATCCTTGTAGTTTAATGGCGAATTTTGGACACGGCGGAGAGGTAAAAAGATTTGGATTATCGTAAAGATGCAGGAGGAAATGATTAGCGATGGGACCCACAAAGGGCAGGGGATTCCTTGGAATCTTGTTTTTATGTTGTAAGCTGGATATGTGACTGTAAAACTTAATTTGAAAAAGCAAATAAAAAAAATTCACGCGCAAACACAAATAAATAAAAATATAAAAACTGCCATGGCTTCCCCCAAAGAATTCTGGGAACTGTGACTTGTTAAGGGAGCTGACCCGGGTCAAATAAAACTCATTTTCAAATCTCCACATTTGCCTGTTCCCCCCAAAGTGGAGGATGTTTCTGGTCCCTGACTCTCACTGCCGAGCCCATGCACAGGGGGGCTTTAGGATACCCACATAAACCCAGGCCTGTTCCTTCTATCAGGGGTGTGCCAGCGTACGACAAGGGGCGATTCGTCTCCAAACACAATCAGGTCGTGAGACGCCGGTGCCACCTAAAAAATGAGAGAGAGAGAGAGAGAGAGAGAGAGAGAGAGAGAGAGAGAGAGATTGAGGAAGACCCTTGGTTCTCGGGGATGCTAGGCGGGCGGCACTGGGGCTTCAATTTCCTCCCATCCTTCCGAAACTTACTGCCACAGGGTGGGAGAAGGTGACTGCTAAGGAGGTGTCCTCTCGGCTGACGTAGACACAGCGAATTGTCGGTTCTGGGTCAGCTGTGGGGGCGACAGGAGAGACATCCAATTGGCAAGAACGACTGGGAGACTTAGAGGAGACTCAGGGCAGAAGGTGAATAAAGAATGGATAGTGTTTAAAAGATATTTGAAAAATTACTATGAGAGCAAAAATCTCCTGGCAGACCTTGAATGATTCTTGTAATGTATAGACAACAAACTAAAAGAATTTTTTTTTCTGAAAGGGGAAAACAAAGTACAATATTATGACACTGTGTAAAAAATAACAAATGAGATTCAGTTTCGCCATTTCTGCACATTCCAGAAGTTTTTTTTTTTGTATCCGTTCTTCCTTTGCTGGGACTTCTGCTTCTTCCCACTTTGGGGCAAGTAGCATTCTTGCCGCTGTAGTGGCACACATAAATAAATTTCTATACAATTTAGGTAGCTCTGTCCCTATAATTCCCAAAAGAAAAGCTTCCAACTGGAAACAAAGCAGTTTCACGCCACTTTAAACCGTCACGGCTTCCCCCAAAGCATTCTGGGAAGTGTCGTCTATTGGGGTTGTCAGGGAACCTGTGTCTCTCAGCTTCACTTGTCTACACGCAGTCTAATAGCAATGTCCATGGAGCTAATAATAATAATAATAATAATAATAATAATAATAATAATAATAATTTATTTCTCTCCCCCCCACCCTGCCCATCTGACTGGGTTGGGCCAGCCACTCTGGGAGGATTCCGCAAAAATACAGAGGGAAAGACAAATAAACAAACCAAGCGTTAAAAGCTTCCTGAAAGAGGGCTGGTTTCAGATGTCTACAAAGAGTTATATAGCTGTTTAACTCTTTGACATCTGACGGGAGGGCGTTCCATAGGGCAGGTGCCACCACCGAGAAGGCCCTCTACCTGCTTCCCTGAAACCTCACTTCTCGCAGAGAGGGAACCGCCAGAAGGCCCTCGGAGCTGGACCTCAGTGTCTGGGCAGA